>NC_138076.1:100431147-101031147 GCF_964212035.1 Myotis nattereri | reverse complement strand
CACAATGATCTTTCCAGGAAACGAATATGTACCTGTAACTAAAAGTTGAAATATATGTGAATAGATTCTAACAACATTTAATGTCGATTTCAATTACCGAGATTACAGGAAGAGAGCTCTGAAATGAGGAGAATTTAGATAATATTAGGGTGTCCGGATATTTTATGTGGCGTTTTCCTAAAATGTGATTTCAAACATTAAGATTTCTGTTTATAGAGCTCAGAATTTGTGAATAAAGCTTTGAAATGAGGAGAATACTGTTCATGTTTACAACTGAGGCTTAAGTGGCCCTCCGTTTTTTGACTGAAACCACGAATATCCTGTAGATTCTAGTATTTACTTCTAAGGAAACTCTCAAAATGTGGTAAAACACTTAAAATACAGAATTATCTTTAAAGGTAACGAATATGATCCTGTAACTAACAGTTGAAATACAAGTAAATATCTTCTAACCACATTTAATGCCGAGTTCAATTACCGAGATTACAGGTAGAAAGCTCTGAAATAAGGAAAATTCTGATAATATTAACGAGTCCGGCTATTTTATGTGGCGTTTTCACTAAAATGTGATTTCAAACATTAAGATTTCTGTTTACAGAGCTCAGAATTTGTGTATAAAGCTTTGAAATGAGGAGAATAATGTTCATGTTTACAACTGAGGCTTAATTGGCCTCGCGTTTTTTTACTGATACCGTGTATATTCTAATAGTTAGTATTTACTTCTTAGGAAACTCTCAAAATGTAGTAAAACTCTTAAAATACACAATGATCTTTCCAGGAAACGAATATGTACCTGTAACTAAAAGTTGAAATATATGTGAATAGATTTTAACAACATTTAATGTCGATTTCAATTACCGAGATTACAGGAAGAGAGCTCTGAAATGAGGAGAATTTAGATAATATTAGGGTGTCCGGATATTTTATGTGGCGTTTTCTAAAATGTGATTTCAAACATTAAGATTTCTGTTTATAGAGCTCAGAATTTGTGAATAAAGCTTTGAAATGAGGAGAATACTGTACATGTTTACAACTGAGGCTTAAGTGGCCCTCCGTTTTTTGACTGAAACCACGAATATCCTGTAGGTTCTAGTATTTACTTCTAAGGAAACTCTCAAAATGTGGTAAAACACTTAAAATACAGAATTATCTTTAAAGGTAACGAATATGATCCTGTAACTAACAGTTGAAATACAAGTAAATATCTTCTAACCACATTTAATGCCGAGTTCAATTACCGAGATTACAGGTAGAAAGCTCTGAAATAAGGAAAATTCTGATAATATTAACGAGTCCGGATATTTTATGTGGCGTTTTCACTAAAATGTGATTTCAAACATTAAGATTTCTGTTTACAGAGCTCAGAATTTGTGTATAAAGCTTTGAAATGAGGAGAATAATGTTCATGTTTACAACTGAGGCTTAATTGTCCTCTCGTTTTTTGACTGATACCGTGTATATTCTAATAGTTAGTATTTACTTCTAAGGAAACTCTCAAAATGTAGTAAAACTCTTAAAATACACAATGATCTTTCCAGGAAACGAATATGTACCTGTAACTAAAAGTTGAAATACATGTGAATAGATTCTAACAACATTTAATGTCGATTTCAATTACCGAGATTACAGGAAGAGAGCTCTGAAATGAGGAGAATTTAGATAATATTAGGGTGTCCGGATATTTTATGTGGCGTTTTCCTAAAATGTGATTTCAAACATTAAGATTTCTGTTTATAGAGCTCAGAATTTGTGAATAAAGCTTGGAAATGAGGAGAATACTGTACATGTTTACAACTGAGGCTTAAGTGGCCCTCCGTTTTTTGACTGAAACCACGAATATCCTGTAGGTTCTAGTATTTACTTCTAAGGAAACTCTCAAAATGTGGTAAAACTCTTAAAATACACAATGATCTTTCCAGGAAACGAATATGAACCTGTAAGTAACAGTTGAAATACAAGTAAATAGATTCTAACCACATTTAATGCCGAGTTCAATTACCGAGATTACAGGTAGAAAGCTCTGAAATGAGGAAAATTCTGATAATATTAACGAGTCCGGCTATTTTATGTGGCGTTTTCACTAAAATGTGATTTCAAACATAAAGATCTCCGTTTATAGAGCTCAGAATTTTTGAATAAAGCTTTGAAATGAGGATAATACTGTTCATGTTTACATCTGAGGCTTAATTGGCCACGCGTTTTTTGACTGAAACCGTGTATATCCTGAAGGTTAGTATTTACTTCTAAGGAAACTCTCAAAATGTGGTAAAACTCTTAAAATACACAATGATCTTTCCAGGAAACGAATATGAACCTGTAACTAACAGTTGAAATACAAGTAAATAGATTCTAACCACATTAAATGCTGAGTTCAATTACTGATATAACAGGTACAAAGCTCTGAAATGTCGAAAATTCTGCTAATATTAAAGAGTCCGGCTATTTTAAGTGATGTTTTCACTAAAATGTGATTTCAAACATTAAGATTTCTGTTTATAGAGCTCAGAATTTTGAATAAAGCTTTGAAATGAGGAGAATACTGTTCATGTTTACACCTGAGGCTTAATTGGCCCCACTTTTTTTGACTGAAACCGTGTATATCCTGAAGGTTAGTATTTACTTCTAAGGAAACTCTCAAAATGTGTTAAAACTCTTAAAATACAAAATGATCTTTCCAGGAAACAAATATGAACCTGTAACTAACAGTTGAAATACAAGTAAATAGATTATAACCACATTTAATGCTGAGTTCAATTACCGAGATTACAGGAAGAGAGCTCTGAAATAAGGAGAATTTACATAATATTAAGGAGTCCGGATATTTTATGTGGCGTTTTCACTAAATTGTGATTTCACACACTAAGATTTCTGTTTATAGAGCTCAGAATTTGTGAATAAAGCTTTGAAATGAGGAGAATACTGTTCATGTTCACAACAGAGGCTTAATGGCCACGCGTTTTTTGACTGAAATCATGTATATCCTGTAGGTTCTTGTATTTACTTCTAAGGAAACTATCAAAATGTGGTAAAACTCTTAAAATACACAATGATCTTTCCAGGAAACGAATATGAACCTGTAACTAACAGTTGAAATACAAGTAAATAGATTCTAACCACATTTAATGCTGAGTTCAATTACAGAGATTACAGGAAGAGAGCTCTGAAATGAAGAGAATTTAGATCATATTAAGGAGTCCGGATATTATATGTGGCGATTTCACTAAAATGTGATTTCAAACACTAAGATTTCTGTTTATAGAGCTCAGAATTTGTGAATAAAGCTTTAAAATGAGGAGAATTCTGTTCATGTTTACAACTGAGGCTTAATTGGCCCCACGTTTTTTGACTGAAACCGTGTATATCCTGAAGGTTCTAGTATTTACTTCTAAGGAAAGTCTCAAAATGTGGTAAAACTCTTAAAATACACAATGATCTTTCCAGGAAACGAATATAAACCTGTAAATAACAGTTGAAATACAAGTAAATAGATTCTAACCACATTTTATGCTGAGTTCAATTACTGAGATTACAGGTAGAAAGCTCTGAAATGACGAGAATTGTAACAATATTAACAAGTCCGGCTATTTTATGTGGCGTTTTCACTAAAATGTGATTTCAAACATTAATATTCCTTTTTATACAGCTCAGAACTTGTGTAAAAAGCTTCGAAATGAAGAGACTGCTGTTCATGTTTACAACTGAGGCTTAATTGGCCCCACGTTTTTTGACTGAAACCGTGTATATCCTGAAGGTTCTAGTATTTACTTCTAAGGAAACTCTCAAAATGTGGTAAAACTCTTAAAATACACAATGATCTTTCCAGGAAACGAATATGTACCTGTAACTAAAAGTTGAAATACATGTGAATAGATTCTAACAACATTTAATGTCGATTTCAATTACCGAGATTACAGGAAGAGAGCTCTGAAATGAGGAGAATTTAGATAATATTAGGGTGTCCGGATATTTTATGTGGCGTTTTCACTAAAAGGTGATTTCAAACATTAAGATTTCTGTTTATAGAGCTCAGAATTTGTGAATAAAGCTTTGAAATGAGGAGAATAATGTTCATGTTTACAACTGAGCCTTAAGTGGCCCTCCGTTTTTTGACTGAAACCACGAATATCCTGTAGGTTCTAGTATTTACTTCTAAGGAAACTCTCAAAATGTGGTAAAACACTTAAAATACAGAATTATCTTTAAAGGTAACGAATATGATCCTGTAACCAACAACTGAAATACAAGTAAATATCTTCTAACCACATTTAATGCCGAGTTCAATTACCGAGATTACAGGTAGAAAGCTCTGAAATGAGGAAAATTCTGATAATATTAACGAGTCCGGCTATTTTATGTGGCGTTTTCACTAAAATGTGATTTCAAACATTAAGATTTCTGTTTATAGAGCTCAGAATTTTTGAATAAAGCTTTGAAATGAGGAGAATACTGTTCATGTTTACAACTGAGGCTTAATTGGCCACGCGTTTTTTGACTGAAACCGTGTATATCCTGAAGGTTAGTATTTACTTCTAAGGAAACTCTCAAAATGTGGTAAAACTCTTAAAATACACAATGATCTTTCCAGGAAACAAATATGAACCTGTAACTAACAGTTGAAATACAAGTAAATAGATTCTAACCACATTTAATGCCGAGTTCCATTACCGAGATTACAGGTAGAAAGCTCTGAAATGACGAAAATTCTGATATTAACAAGTCCGGCTACTTTATGTGGCGTTTTCACTAAAATGTGATTTCAAACATTAATAATTCCTGTTTATACAGCTCAGAACTTGTGTATAAGGCTTTGAAATCAGGACAATACTGTTCATGTTTACAATTGAGGCTTAAGTGGCCTTGCGTTTTGTGACTGAAACCACGTATATCCTGTAGGTTCTAGTATTTACTTCTAAGGAAACTCTCAAAATGTGGTAAAACTCTTAAAATACAGAAATATCTTTCCAGGAAACGAATATGAACCTGTAACTAACAGTTGAAATACAAGTACATAGATTCTAACCACATTTAATGCTGAGTTCAATTACTGAGATAACTGGTACAAAGCTCTGAAATGAGGAAAATTCTGTTAATATTAAAGAGTCCGGGTATTTTAAGTGAAGTTTTCACTAAAATGTGATTTCAAACATTAAGATTTCTGTTTATGGAGCTCAGAATTTTTGAATAAAGCTTTGAAATGAGGAGAATTCTGTTCATGTTTACAACTGAGGCTTAATTGGCCACGCGTTTTTTGACTGAAACTGTGTATATCCTGAAGGTTAGTATTTACTTCTAAGGAAACTCTCAAAATGTGGTTCAACTCTTAAAATACACAATGATCTTTCCAGGAAACGAATATGATCCTGTAAATAACAGTAGAAAAACAAGTAAATAGATTCTAACCACATTTAATGCTGAGTTCAATTACTGAGATTATAGTTAGAAAGCTCTGAAATGACGAGAATTGTAATAATATTAACAAGTCCGGCTATTTTATGTGGTGATTTCACTAAAATGTGATTTCATTATTTAAGATTTCTGTTAATAGAGCTCAGAATTTGTGTATAAAGATTTGAAATTAGAAGAATACTGTACATGTTTACAACTGAGGCTTAATTAGCCACACGTTTTTTGACATAACCCTTGTATATCCTGTAGGTTCTATTATTTATTTCTAAGGAAACTCTCAAAATATGGTAAAACTCTTAAAATACAGAAATATCTTTCCAGGAAACGAATATGAACCTGTAACTAAAAGTTGAAATACAAGTAAATAGATTCTAACCACATTTAATGCCTATTTCAATTACCGAGATTACAGGAAGAGAGCTCTGAAATGAGGAGAATTTAGATAATATTAAGGAGTCAGGATATTTTATGTGGCGTTTTCACTAAAATGTGATTTCAAACAATATTTTCTGTTTATAGAGCTCAGAACTTGTGTAAAAAGCTTCGAAATGAAGAGAATGCTGTTCATGTTTACAACTGAGGCTTAATTGGCCCCACGTTTTTTGACTGAAACCGTGTATATCCTGTAGGTTCTAGTATTTACTTCTAAGGAAACTCTCAAAATGTGGTAAAACTCTTAAAATACACAATTATCTTTCCAGGAAACGAATATGTACCTGTAACTAAAAGTTGAAATACATGTAAATAGATTCTAACCACATTTAATGCCTATTTCAATTACCGAGATTACAGGAAGAGAGCTCTGAAATGAGGAGAATTTAGATAATATTAAGGAGTCAGGATATTTTATGTGGCGTTTTCACTAAAATGTGATTTCAAACACTAAGATTTATGTTTATAGAGCTCAGAATTTGTGAATAAAGCTTTGAAATGAGGAGAATACTGTTCATGTTTACAACTGAGGCTTAATTGGCACCAAGTTTTTTGACTGAAACCGTGTATATCCTGAAGGTTCTAGTATTTACTTCTAACGAAACTCTCAAAATGTGGTAAAACTCTTAAAAAACACAATGATCTTTCCAGGAAACGAATATGAACCTGTAACTAACAGATGAAATACTAGAAAATAGATTCGAACAACATTTAATGCCGAGTTCCATTACCGAGATTACAGGTAGAAAGCCCTGAAATGACCAAAATTCTGATGTTATTATCAAGTCTGGCAATTTTAAGTGGCGTTTTCACTAAAATGTGATTTCAAACATTAATTATTCCTTTTTATACAGCTCAGAACTTGTGTATAAGGCTTTGAAATTAGGAGAATACTGTTCACGTTTAGAACTGAGGCTTAAGTGGCCATGCGTTTTTTGACTGAAACCACGGATATCCTGTAGGTTCTAGTAATTACTTCTAAGGAAACTCTCAAAATGTGGTAAAACTCTTAAAATACAGAATTATCTTTAAAGGTAACGAATATGATCCTGTAACTAACAGTTGAAATACAAGTAAATATTTTCTAACCACATTTAATGCCGAGTTCAATTACCGAGATTACAGGTAGAAAGCTCTGAAATGACGAAAATTCTGATAATATTAACGAGCCCGGCTATTTTATGTGGCGTTTTCACTAAAATGTGATTTCAAACAGTAAGATTTCTGTTTATAGAGCTCAGAATTTTTGAATAAAGCTTTGAAATGCGGAGAATACTGTTTATGTTCACAACTGAGGCTTAATTGGTCACACGTTTTTTGACTGAAACCGTGTATATCCTGTAGGTTCTAGTATTTACTTCTATGGAAATTCTCAAAATGTGGTAAAACTCTTAAAATACAGAAATATCTTTCCAGGAAACGAATATGAACCTGTAACTAACAGTTGAAATACAAGTAAATAGATTCTAACCACATTTATTGCTGAGTTCAATTACTGAGATTACAGGTAGAAAGCTCTGAAATGACGAGAATTGTAATAATATTAACAAGTCCGGCTATTTTATGTGGCGTATTCTCTTAAATGTGATTTCATAATTTAAGATTACTGTTAAAGGAGCACAGAATTTGTGTGTAAAGCTTTGAAATGAGGAGAGTACTGTTCATGTTTACAACTGAGGCTTTATTGGCCACGCGTTTTTTGACTGAAACCGTGTATAACCTGAAGGTTAGTATTTACTTCTAAGGAAACTCTCAAAATGTGGTAAAACTCTTAAAATACACAATTATCTTTCAAAGAAAAGAATATGAACCTGTAACTAACAGTTGACATAAAACTAAATAGATTCTAACCACATTTAATGCCAAGTTCCGTTATCGAGATTACAGGTAGAAAGCTCTGAAATGACGAAAATTCTGATAATATTAACAAGTCCGGCTACTTTCTGTGGCGTTTTCACTAAAATGTGATTTCAAACATTAATAATACCTGTTTATACAGCTCAGAACTTGTGTGAAAAGCTTCGAAATGAAGAGACTGCTGTTCATGTTCACAACTGAGGCTTAATTGGCCCCACGTTTTTTGACTGAAACCGTGTATATCCTGAAGGTTCTAGTATTTACTTCTAAGGAAACTCTCAAAATGTGGTACAACTCTTAAAATACACAATGATCTTTCCAGGAAATGAATATGAACCTGTAAATAACAGTTGAAATACTAGTAAATAGATTCTAACCACATTTAATGCTGAGTTCAATTACTGAGATTACAGGTAGAAAGCTCTGAAATGACGAGAATTGTAATAATATTAACAAGTCCGGCTATTTTATGTGGCGTTTTCACTAAAATGTGATTTCAAACAATAATTTCTGTTTATAGAGCTCAGAACTTGTGTAAAAATCTTCGAAATGAAGAGAATGCTGTTCATGTTTATAACTGAGGCTTAATTGGCCCCACGTTTTTTGACTGAAACCGTGTATATCCAAAGGTTCTAGTATTTACTTCTAAGGAAACTCTCAAAATGTGGTAAAACTCTTAAAATACAGAATTAGTTTTAAAGGTAACGAACATGATCCTGTAACTAACAGTTGATATACAAGTAAATATCTTCTAACCACATTTAATGCCGAGTTCAATTACCGAGATTACAGGTAGAAAGCTCTGAAATGAGGCAAATTCGGAAAATATTAAAGATTCCGGCTATTTTATGTGGCATTTTCACTAAAATGTGATTTCAAACATTAAGATTTCTGATTATAGAGCTCAGAATTTTTGAATAAAGCTTTGAAATGAGGAGAATACTGTTCATGTTCACAACTGAGGCTTAATTGGCCACGCATTTTTTGACTGAAATCGTGTATATCCTGTAGGTTCTAGTATTTACTTCTAAGGAAACTCTCAAAATGTGGTAAAACTCTTAACATACAGAAATATCTTTCCAGGAAACGAATATGAACCTGTAACTAACAGTTGAAATACAAGTAAATAGATTCTAACCACATTTAATGCTGAGTTCAATTACCGAGATTACAGGTAGAAAGTTCTGAAATGACGAAAATTCTGCTAATATTAATGAGTTCGGCTATTTTAAGTCACGTTTTCACTAAAATGTGATTTCAAACACTAAGATTTATGTTTATAGAGCTCAGAATTTGTGCATAAAGCTTTGAAATGAGGAGAATACTGTTCATGTTTACAACTGAGGCTTAATTGGCCCCAAGTTTTTTGACTGAAACCGTGTATATACTGAAGGTTCTAGTATTTACTTCTAAGGAAACTCTCAAAATGTGGTAAAACTCTTGAAATACACAATGATCTTTCCAGGAAACGAATATGAACCTGTAAATAACAGTTGAAATACAAGTAAATAGATTCTAACCACATTTAATGCTGAGTTCAATTACTGAGATTACAGGTAGAAAGCTCTGAAATGACGAAAATTCTGATAATATTAACAAGTCCGGCTACTTTATGTGGCGTTTTCACTAAAATGTGATTTCAAACATTAATAATTCCTGTTTATACAGCTCAGAACTTGTGTAAAAAGCTTCGAAATGAAGAGACTGCTGTTCATGTTTACAACTGAGGCTTAATTGGCCATGCGTTTTTTGACTGAAACCCTGTATATCCTGAAGGTTCTAGTATTTACTTCTAAGGAAACTCTCAAAATGTGGTAAAACTCTTAAAAAACACAATGATCTTTCCAGGAAACGAATATGAACCTGTAACTAACAGTTGAAATACTAGAAAATAGATTCGAACAACATTTAATGCCGAGTTCAATTACCGAGATTACAGGTAGAAAGCTATGAAGTGACCAAAATTCTGATGATATTATCAAGTCTGGCAATTTTAAGTGGCGTTTTCACTAAAATGTGATTTCAAACATTAATAATTCCTTTTTATACAGCTCAGAACTTGTGTATAAGGCTTTGAAATGAGAAGAATACTGTTCATGTTTACAACTGAGGCTTAAGTGGCCATGCGTTTTTTGACTGAAACTACTTATATCCTGTAGGTTCTAGTATTTACTTCTAAGGAAACTCTCAAAATATGGTAAAACTCTTAAAATACAGAATTACCTTTAAAGGTAACGAATATGATCCTGTAACTAACAGTTGAAATACAAGTAAATATCTTCTAACCACATTTAATGCCGAGTTCAATTACCGAGATTACAGGTAGAAAGCTCTGAAATGAGGAAAATTCTGATAATATTAACGAGTCCGGATATTTTATGTGGCGTTTTCACTAAAATGTGATTTCAAACATTAAGAATTCTGTTTATAGAGCTCAGAATTTTGAAGAAAGCTTTGAAATGATTAGAATACTGTTCATGTTTACAACTGAGGCTTAATTGGCTCCACTTTTTTTTACTGAAACCGTGTATATTCTGAAGGTTAGTATTTACTTCTAAGGAAACTCTCAAAATGTGGTAAAACTCTTAAAATACACAATGATCTTTCCAGGAAACGAATATGTACCTGTAACTAAAAGTTGAAATACATGTGAATAGATTCTAACAACATTTAATGTTGATTTCAATTACCGAGATTACATGTAGAAAGCTCTGAAATGAGGAAAATTCGGAAAATATTAAAGAGTCCGGCTATTTTATGTGGCGTTTTCACTAAAATGTGATTTCATAATTTAAGATTTCTGTTTATAGAGCTCAGAGTTTTTGAATAAAGCTTTGAAATGAGGAGAATACTGTTCATGTTCACAACTGAGGCTTAATTGGCCACGCGTTTTTTGACTGAAATCGTGTATATCCTGAAGGTTCTAGTATTTACTTCTAAGGGAACTCTCAAAATGTGGTAAAACTCTTAAAAAACACAATGATCTTTCCAGGAAACGAATATGAACCTGTAACTAACAGTTGAAATACTAGAAAATAGATTCGAACATCATTTAATGCCGCGTTCAATTACCGAGATTACAGGTAGAAAGCTCTGAAGTGACCAAAATTCTGATGATATTATCAAGTCTGGCAATTTTAAGTGGCGTTTTCACTAAAATGTGATTTGAAACATTAATAATTCCTTTTTATACAGCTCAGAACTTGTGTATAAAGCTTTGAAATGAGGAGAAAACTTTTCATGTTTACAACTGAAGCTTAAGAGGCCATGCGTTTTTTGAATGAAACCGTGTATACACTGTAGGTTCTAGTATTTACTTCTAAGGAAACTCTCAAAATGTGGTAAAACTCTTAAATACACAATGATCTTTCCAGGAAACGAATATGTACCTGTAACTAACAGTTGAAATACAAGTAAATAGATTCTAACCACATTTAATGGGGGTTTCAATTACCGAGATTACAGGAAGAAGGCTCCGAAATGAGAATAATTCAAATTATATTAACGAGTCTGGCAATTATAAGTGGCGTTTTCACTAAAATGTGATTTCAAATATTAATAATTCCCTTTTATACAGCTCAGAACGTGTGTATAAAGCTTTGAAATGAGGAGAATACTGTTCATGTTTACAACTGAGGGTTAATTGGCCAAGCGTTTTTTGACTGAAACCGTGTATATTCTGAAGGTTCTAGTATTTACTTCTAAGGAAAATCTCAAAATGTGGTAAAACTCTTAAAATACACAATGATCTTTAAAGGTAACGAATATGAACCTGTAACTAAAAGTTGAAATCCAAGTAATTAGATTCTAACCACATTTAATGCCGAGTTGCATTACCAAGATTACAAGTAGAAAGCTCTGAAATGACGAAAATTCTGATAATATTAACAAGTCCGGCTACTTTATGTGGCGTTTTCACTAAAATGTCATTTCAAACATTAATAATTCCTGTTTATACAGCTCAGAACTTGTGTATAAGGCTTTGAAATGAGGAGAATACTGTTCATGTTTACAACTGAGGCTTAATTGGCCCCACTTTTTTTGACTGAAACCGTGTATATCCTCAAGGATCTAGTATTTGCTTCTAATGAAAGTCTCAAAATGTGGTAAAACTCTTAAAGTACACAATGATCTTTCCATGAAACGAAAATGAACCTGTAACTAACCGTTGAAATACAAGTAAATAGATTCTAACCACATTTAATGGGGGTTTCAATTACCGAGATTACAGGAAGAGAGGTCCGAAATGAGAGGAATTCAGCTAATATTAACGAGTCCGGCAATTTTATGTGAAGTTTTCACTGAAATGTGATTTCAAACATTAATAATTCCCGTTTATACAGCTCAGAACTTGTGTATAATGCTTTGAAATGAGGAGACTACTGCTCTTGTTTACAACTGAGGCTTAATTGGCCCCACGTTTTTTGACTGAATCCGTGTATATTCTGAAGGTTCTAGTATTTACTTCTAAGGAAACTCTCAAAATGTGGTAAAACTCTTAAAATACACAATGATCTTTCCAGGAAACGAATATGAACCTGTAACTAACAGTTGAAATACTAGAAAATAGATTCGAACAACATTTAATTCCGAGTTCAATTACCGAGATTACAGGTAGAAAGCTCTGAAATGACCAAAATTCTGATAATATTATCAAGTCTGGCAATTTTAAGTGGCGTTTTCACTTAAATTTGATTTCAAACATTTATAATTCCCGTTTATACAGCTCAAAACTTGTGTATAATGCTTTGAAATGAGAATACTGTTCATGTTTACAACTGAGGCTTAATTGGCCCCACGTTTTTTGACTGAATCCGTGTATATTCTGAAGGTTCTAGTATTTACTTCTAAGGAAACTCTCAAAATGTGGTAAAACTCTTAAAATACACAATTATCTTTCCAGGAAACAAATATTAACCTGTAAATAACAGTTGAAATACAAGTAAATAGATTCTAACCACATTTAATGCTGAGTTCAATTACTGAGATTACAGGTAGAAAGCTCTGAAATGACGAAAATTCTGATAATATTAACGAGTCCGGCTATTTTATGTGTCGTTTTCACTAAAATGTGATTTCAAACATTAAGATTTCTGTTTATAGATCTCAGAATTTTTGAATAAAGCTTTGAAATGAGGAGAATACTGTTCATGTTCATAGCTGAGGCTTAATTGGCCAAGCGCTTTTTGACTGAAACCGTGTATATCCTGAAGGTTAGTATTTACTTCTAAGGAAACTCTCAAAATGTGGTAAAACTCTTAAAATACACAATGATCTTTCCAGGAAAGGAATATGAACCTGTAACTAACAGTTGAAATACAAGTAAATAGATTATAACCACATTTAATGCCGAGTTCCATTACCGAGATTACAGGTTGAAATCTCTGAAATGATGAAAATTCTGATAATATTAACAAGTCCGGCTACTTTATGTGGCGTTTTCACTAAATTGTGATTTCAAACATTAATAATTCCTGTTTATACAGCTCAGAACTTGTGTAAAAAGCTTCGAAATGAAGAGACTGCTGTTCATGTTTACAACTGAGGCTTAATTGGCCCCACGTTTTTTGACTGAAAACGTGTATATCCTGAAGGTTCTAGTATTTACTTCTAAGGCAACTCTCAAAATGTGGTAAAACTCTTAAAAAACACAATGATCTTTCCAGGAAATGAATATGAACCTTTAACTAACAGTTGAAATCCTAGAAAATAGATTCGAACAACATTTAATGCCGAATTTAATTACCAAGATTACAGGTAGAAATCTCTAAAATGACCAAAATTCTGATAATATTATCAAGTCTGGCAATTTTAAGTGGCGTTTTAACTAAAATGTGATTTTAAACATTAATAATTCCCGTTTATACAGCTCAGAACTTGTGTATAAGGCTTTGAAATGAGGAGAATACTTTTCATGTTTACAACTGAGGCTTAATTGGCCCCACTTTTTTTGACTGAAACCGTGTATATCCTTAAGGATCTAGTATTTGATTCTAATGAAAGTCTCAAAATGTGGTAAAACTCTTAAAATACACAATGATCTTTCCAGGAAACGAATATGAACCTTTAACTAACAGTTGAAATCCTAGAAAATAGATTCGAACAACATTTAATGCCGAATTTAATTACCAAGATTACAGGTGGAAATCTCTAAAATGACCAAAATTCTGATAATATTATCAAGTCTGGCAATTTTAAGTGGCGTTTTAACTAAAATGTGATTTTAAACATTAATAATTCCCGTTTATACAGCTCAGAACTTGTGTATAAAGCTATGAAATTAGGAGAATACTGTTCATGTTTACAACTGAGGTTCAATTGGCCCCACGTTTTTTGACTGAATCCGTGTATATTCTGAAGGTTCTAGTATTTACTTCTAAGGAAACTCTCAAAATGTGGTAAAACTCTTAAAATACACAATGATCTTTCCAGGAAATGAATATGAACCTGTAAATAACAGTTGAAATACAAGTAAATAGATTCTAACCACATTTAATCCTGAGTTCAATTACTGAGATTACAGGTAGAAATCTCTGAAATGACGAAAATTCTGATAATATTAACGAGTCCGGCTATTTTATGTGGCGTTTTCACAAAAATGTGATTTCAAACATTAAGATTTCTTTTTATAGAGCTCAGAATTTTTGAATAAAGCTTTGAAATGAGGAGAATACTGGTCATGTTCACAACTGAGGGTTAATTGTGAAGCGTTTTTTGACTGAAACCGTGTATATCCTGAAGGTTAGTATTTACTTCTAAGGAAACTCTCAAAATGTGGTAAAACTCTTAAAATACAGACTGATCTTTCCAGGAATCGAATATGAACCTGTAACTAACAGTTGAAATACAAGTAAATAGATTCTAACCACATTTAATGATGATTTCAATTACCGAGATTACAGGAAGAGAGCTCTGAAATAAGGAGAATTCAGATAATTTTAATGAATCCAACTATTTTTTGTGGCGTTTTCACTAAAATGTGATTTCAAGCATTAATAATTCCCGTTTAAACAGCTCAGAACTTGTGTATAAAGCTTTGAAATGAGGAGAAGACTGTTCATGTTCACAACTGAGGCTTAATTGGCCAAGCGCTTTTTGACTGAAACCGTGTATAACCTGAAGGTTAGTATTTACTTATAAGGAAACTCTCAAAATGTGGTAAAACTCTTAAAATACACAATGATCTTTCCAGGAAACGAATATGAAACTGTAACTAACAGTTGAAATCCTAGAAAATAGATTCGAACAACATTTAATTCCGAGTTCAATTACCGAGATTACAGGTAGAAAGCTCTGAAATGACCAAAATTCTGATAATATTATCAAGTCGAGCTATTTTATGTGGCGTTTTCACTAAAATGTGATTTCAAACATTAATAATTCCCGTTTATACAGCTCAGAATTCTGTATAATGCTTTCAAATGAGGAGAATACTCTTTATGTTTACAACTGAGGCTTAATTGGCCACGCGTTTTTTGACTGAAACCGTGTATATCCTGAAGGTTCTAGCATTTACTTCTAAGGAAACTCTCAAAATGTGGTAAAACTCTTAAAATACAAAATTATCTTTCCAGGAAACGAATAGGAACCTGTAAATAAGAGTTGAAAGAAAAGTAAATAGATTCTATCCATAATTTAATGCTGAGTTCAATTACTGAGATTACAGATAGAAAGCTCTGAAATGACGAGAATTGTAATAATATGAAAAAGTCCGGCTATTTTATGTGGCGTTTTAAATAAAATGTGATTTCATAATTTAAGATTTCTGTTTATAGAGCTCAGAGCTTGTGTATAAGCTTTGAAATGAGGAGAATACTGTTCATGTTCACAACTGAGGCTTAATTGGCCAAGCGCTTTTTGACTGAAACCGTGTATATCCTGAAGGTTAGTATTTACTTATAAGGAAACTCTCAAAATGTGGTAAAACTCTTAAAATACACACTGATCTTTCCAGGAATCGAATATGAACCTGTAACTAACAGTTGAAATACAAGTAAATAGATTCTAACCACATGTAATGCCGATTTCAATTACCGAGATTACAGGAAGAGAGCTCTGAAATAAGGAGAATTCAGATAATATTAACGAATCCGGGTATTTTTGTGGCGTTTTCACTAAAATGTGATTTCAAGCATTAATAATTCCCGTTTAAACAGCTAAGAACTTGTGTATAAAGCTTTGAAATGAGGAGAATACTGTTCATGTTTACAACTGAGGCTTAATTGGCCCCACGTTTTTTGAATGAAACTGTGTATATCCTGAAGGTTCTAGTATTTACTTCTAAGGAAACTCTCAAAATGTGGTAAAACTCTTAAAATACACAATGATCTTTCCAGGAAACGAATATGAACCTGTAACTAACAGTTGAAATACTAGAAAATAGATTCGAACAAAATTTAATGCCCAGTTTAATTACCGAGATTACAGGTAGAAAGCTCTAAAATGACCAAAATTCTAATAATATTATCAAGTCTGGCAATTGTAAGTGGCGTTTTAACTAAAATGTGATTTCAAACATTAATAATTCCCGTTTATACAGCTCAGAACTTGTGTATAAAGCTATGAAATGAGGAGAATACTATTCATATTTACAACTGAGGCTCAATTGGCACCACGTTTTTTGACTGAATCCGTGTATATTCTGAAGGTTCTAGTATTTACTTCTAAGGAAACTCTCAAAATGTGGTAAAACTCTTAAAATACACAATTATCTTTCCAGGAAATGAATATGAACCTGTAAATAACAGTTGAAATACAAGTAAATAGATTCTAACCACATTTAATGCTGAGTTCAATTACTGAGATTACAGGTAGAAAGCTCTGAAATGACGAAAATTCTGATAATATTAACGAGCCCGGCTATTTTATGTGGCGTTTTCACTAAAATGTGATTTCAAACATTAAGATTTCTGTTTATAGAGCTCAGAATTTTGAGTAAAGCTTTGAAATGAGGAGAATACTGTTCATGTTCACAACTGAGGCTTAATTGGCCAAGCGCTTTTTGACTGAAACCGTGTATATCCTGAAGGTTAGTATTTACTTATAAGGAAACTCTCAAAATGTGGTAAAACTCTTCAAATACACAATGATCTTTCCAGGAAACGAATATGAACCTGTAACTAACAGTTGAAATCCTAGAAAATAGATTCGAACAACATTTAATGCCGAGTTCAATTACCGAGATACATGTAGAAAGCTCTGAAATGACCAAAATTCTGATAATATTATCAAGTCGAGCTATTTTATGTGGCGTTTTCACTAAAATGTGATTTCAAACATTAATAATTCCCGTTTATACAGCTCAGAATTCTGTATAATGCTTTCAAATGAGGAGAATACTCTTTATGTTTACAACTGAGGCTTAATTGGCCACGCGTTTTTTGACTGAAACCGTGTATATCCTGAAGGTTCTAGCATTTACTTCTAAGGAAACTCTCAAAATGTGGTAAAACTCTTAAAATACACGATTATCTTTCCAGGAAATGAATATGAACCTGTAAATAACAGTTGAAATACAAGTAAATAGATTCTATCCACATTTAATGCTGAGTTCAATTACTGAGATTACATGTAGAAAGCTCTGAAATGACGAGAATTGTAATAATATGAACAAGTCCGGCTATTTTATGTGGCGTTTTAAATAAAATGTGATTTCATAATTTAAGATTTCTGTTTATAGAGCTCAGAGCTTGTGTATAAAGCTCTGAAATGAGGAGAATACTGTTCATGTTTACAACTGAGGCTTAATTGGCCGCACGTTTTTTGACTGAAACGGTGTATATCCTGAAAGTTCTAGTATTTACTTCTAAGGAAACTCTCAAAATGTGGTAAAACTCTTAAAATACACAATGATCTTTCCAGGAAACGAATATGAACCTGTAACTAACAGTTGAAATACTAGAAAATAGATTCGAACAACATTTAATGCCAAGTTCAATTACCGAGATTACAGGTAGAAAGCTCTGAAATGAACAAAATTCTGATAATATTATCAAGTCTGGCAATTTTAAGTGGCGTTTTCACTAAAATGTGATTTCAAACATTTATAATTCCCGTTTATACAGCTCAGAACTTGTGTATAATGCTTTGAAATGAGAATACTGTTCATGTTTACAACTGAGGCTTAATTGGCCCCACGTTTTTTGACTGAATCCGTGTATATTCTGAAGGTTCTAGTATTTACTTCTAAGGAAACTCTCAAAATGTGGTAAAACTCTTAAAATACACAATTATCTTTCCAGGAAACAAATATGAACCTGTAAATAACAGTTGAAATACAAGTAAATAGATTCTAACCACATTTAATGCTGAGTTCAATTACTGAGATTACAGGTAGAAAGCTCTGACATGACGAAAATTCTGATAATATTAACGAGTCCGGCTATTTTATGTCGCGTTTTCACTAAAATGTGATTTCAAACATTAAGATTTCTGTTTATAGAGATAAGAATTTTTGAATAAAGCTTTGAAATGAGGAGAATACTGGTCATGTTCACAACTGAGGGTTTATTGTGAAGCGTTTTTTGACTGAAACCGTGTATATGCTGAAGGTTAGAATTTACTTCTAAGGAAACTTTCAAAATGTGGTAAAACTCTTAAAATACAGACTGATCTTTCCACTAATCGAATATGAACCTGTAACTAACAGTTGAAATACAAGTAAATAGATTCTATCCACATTTAATGCCGATTTCAATTACCGAGATTGCAGGAAGAGAGCTCTGAAATAAGGAGAATTCAGATAATATTAATAAATCCGACTATTTTTTGTGGCGTTTTCACTAAAATGTGATTTCAAGCATTAATAATTCCCGTTTAAACAGCTCAGAACTTGTGTATAAAGCTTTGAAATGAGGAGAATACTGTTCATCTTTACAACTGAGGCTTAATTGGCCCCACGTTTTTTGACTGAATCCGTGTATATTCTGAAGTTTCTAGTATTTACTTCTAAGGAAACTCTCAACATGTGGTAAAACTCTTAAAATACACAAATATCTTTCCAGGAAATGAATATGAACCTGTAAATAACAGTTGAAATACAAGTAAATTGATTCTAACCACATTTAATGCTGAGTTCAATTACTGAGATTACAGGTAGAAAGCTCTGAAATGACGAAAATTCTGATAATATTAACGAGCCCGGCTATTTTATGTGGCGTTTTCACTAAAATGTGATTTCAAACAGTAAGATTTCTGTTTATAGATCTCAGAATTTTTCTAATAAAGCTTTGAAATGAGGAGATTACTGTTCATGTTCACAACTGAGGCTTAATTGGCCAAGCGCTTTTTGACTGAAACCGTGTATATCCTGAAGGTTATTATTTACTTATAAGGAAATTCTCAAAATGTGGTAAAACTCTTAAAATACACAATTATCTTTCCAGGAAATGAATATGAACCTGTAAATAAGAGTTGAAATACAAGTAAATAGATTCTAACCACATTTAATCCTGAGTTCAATTACTGAGATTACAGGTAGAAAGCTCTGAAATGACGAAAATTCTGATAATATTAACGAGTCCGGCTATTTTATGTGGCGTTTTCACTAAAATGTGATTTCAAACATTAAGATTTCTGTTTATAGAGCTCAGAATTTTTGGATAAAGCTTTGAAATGAGGACAATACTGTTCATGTTCACAACTGAGGATTAATTGTGAAGCGTTTTTTGACTGAAACCGTGTATATCCTGAAGGTTAGTATTTACTTCTAAGGAAACGCTCAAAATGTGGTAAAACTCTTAAAATACACACTGATCTTTCCAGGAATTGCATATGAACCTGTAACTAATAGTTGAAATACAAGTAAATAGATTCTAACAACATTTAATGCCGAGTTCAATTACCGAGATTACAGGAAGAGAGCTCTGAAATAAGGAGAATTCAGATAATATTAATGAATCCGACTATTTTTTGTGGCGTTTTCACTAAAATGTGATTTCAAGCATTAATAATTCCCGTTTAAACAGCTAAGAACTTGTGTATAAAGCTTTGAAATGAGGAGAATACTGTTCATGTTTACAACTGAGGCTTAATTGGCCCCACGTTTTTTGACTGAAACTGTGTATATCCTGACGGTTCTAGTATTTACTTCTAAGGAAACTCTCAAAATGTGGTAAAACTCTTAAAATACACAATGATCTTTCCAGGAAACGAATATGAACCTGTAACTAACAGTTGAAATACTAGAAAATAGATTCGAACAAAATTTAATGCCCAGTTTAATTACCGAGATTAAAGGTAAAAGCTCTAAAATGACCAAAATTCTAATAATATTATCAAGTCTGGCATTGTAAGTGGCGTTTTAACTAAAATGTGATTTCAAACATTAATAATTCCCGTTTATACAGCTCAGAACTTGTGTATAAAGCTATGAAATGAGGAGAATACTATTCATATTTACAACTGAGGCTCAATTGGCACCACGTTTTTTGACTGAATCCGTGTATATTCTGAAGGTTCTAGTATTTACTTCTAAGGAAACTCTCAAAATGTGGTAAAACTCTTAAAATACACAATTATCTTTCCAGGAAATGAATATGAACCTGTAAATAACAGTTGAAATACAAGTAAATAGATTCTAACCACATTTAATGCTGAGTTCAATTACTGAGATTACAGGTAGAAAGCTCTGAAATGACGAAAATTCTGATAATATTAACGAGCCCGGCTATTTTATGTGGCGTTTTCACTAAAATGTGATTTCAAACATTAAGATTTCTGTTTATAGAGCTCAGAATTTTGAGTAAAGCTTTGAAATGAGGAGAATACTGTTCATGTTCACAACTGAGGCTTAATTGGCCAAGCGCTTTTTGACTGAAACCGTGTATATCCTGAAGGTTAGTATTTACTTATAAGGAAACTCTCAAAATGTGGTAAAACTCTTCAAATACACAATGATCTTTCCAGGAAACGAATATGAACCTGTAACTAACAGTTGAAATCCTAGAAAATAGATTCGAACAACATTTAATGCCGAGTTCAATTACCGAGATACATGTAGAAAGCTCTGAAATGACCAAAATTCTGATAATATTATCAAGTCGAGCTATTTTATGTGGCGTTTTCACTAAAATGTGATTTCAAACATTAATAATTCCCGTTTATACAGCTCAGAATTCTGTATAATGCTTTCAAATGAGGAGAATACTCTTTATGTTTACAACTGAGGCTTAATTGGCCACGCGTTTTTTGACTGAAACCGTGTATATCCTGAAGGTTCTAGCATTTACTTCTAAGGAAACTCTCAAAATGTGGTAAAACTCTTAAAATACACGATTATCTTTCCAGGAAATGAATATGAACCTGTAAATAACAGTTGAAATACAAGTAAATAGATTCTATCCACATTTAATGCTGAGTTCAATTACTGAGATTACATGTAGAAAGCTCTGAAATGACGAGAATTGTAATAATATGAACAAGTCCGGCTATTTTATGTGGCGTTTTAAATAAAATGTGATTTCATAATTTAAGATTTCTGTTTATAGAGCTCAGAGCTTGTGTATAAAGCTCTGAAATGAGGAGAATACTGTTCATGTTTACAACTGAGGCTTAATTGGCCGCACGTTTTTTGACTGAAACGGTGTATATCCTGAAAGTTCTAGTATTTACTTCTAAGGAAACTCTCAAAATGTGGTAAAACTCTTAAAATACACAATGATCTTTCCAGGAAACGAATATGAACCTGTAACTAACAGTTGAAATACTAGAAAATAGATTCGAACAACATTTAATGCCAAGTTCAATTACCGAGATTACAGGTAGAAAGCTCTGAAATGAACATAATTCTGATAATATTATCAAGTCTGGCAATTTTAAGTGGCGTTTTCACTAAAATGTGATTTCAAACATTTATAATTCCCGTTTATACAGCTCAGAACTTGTGTATAATGCTTTGAAAAGAGAATACTGCTCATGTTTACAACTGAGGCTTAATTGGCCCCACGTTTTTTGACTGAATCCGTGTATATTCTGAAGGTTCTAGTATTTACTTCTAAGGAAACTCTCAAAATGTGGTAAAACTCTTAAAATACACAATTATCTTTCCAGGAAACAAATATGAACCTGTAAATAACAGTTGAAATACAAGTAAATAGATTCTAACCACATTTAATGCTGAGTTCAATTACTGAGATTACAGGTAGAAAGCTCTGACATGACGAAAATTCTGATAATATTAACGAGTCCGGCTATTTTATGTCGCGTTTTCACTAAAATGTGATTTCAAACATTAAGATTTCTGTTTATAGAGATAAGAATTTTTGAATAAAGCTTTGAAATGAGGAGAATACTGGTCATGTTCACAACTGAGGGTTTATTGTGAAGCGTTTTTTGACTGAAACCGTGTATATGCTGAAGGTTAGAATTTACTTCTAAGGAAACTTTCAAAATGTGGTAAAACTCTTAAAATACACACTATTCTTTCCAGGAATCGAATATGACCTGTAACTAACAGTTGAAATACAAGTAATTAGATTCTAACCACATTTAATGCCGATTTCAATTACCGAGATTACAGGAAGAGAGCTCTGAAATAAGGAGAATTCAGATAATATTAATGAATCCGACTATTTTTTGTGGCGTTTTCACTAAAATGTGATTTCAAGCATTAATAATTCCCGTTTAAACAGCTCAGAACTTGTGTATAAAGCTTTGAAATGAGGAGAATACTGTTCATCTTTACAACTGAGGCTTAATTGGCCCCACGTTTTTTGACTGAATCCGTGTATATTCTGAAGGTTCTAGTCTTTACTTCTAAGGAAACTCTCAAAATGTGGTAAAACTCTTAAAATACACAAATATCTTTCCAGGAAATGAATATGAACCTGTAAATAACAGTTGAAATACAAGTAAATTGATTCTAACCACATTTAATGCTGAGTTCAATTACTGAGATTACAGGTAGAAAGCTCTGACATGACGAAAATTCTGATAATATTAACGAGTCCGGCTATTTTATGTCGCGTTTTCACTAAAATATGATTTCAAACATTAAGATTTGTGTTTATAGAGATAAGAATTTTTGAATAAAGCTTTGAAATGAGGAGAATACTGGTCATGTTCACAACTGAGGGTTTATTGTGAAGCGTTTTTTGACTGAAACCGTGTATATGCTGAAGGTTAGTATTTACTTCTAAGGAAACTTTCAAAATGTGGTAAAACTCTTAAAATACAGACTGATCTTTCCACTAATCGAATATGAACCTGTAACTAACAGTTGAAATACAAGTAAATAGATTCTAACCACATTTAATGCCGATTTCAATTACCGAGATTACAGGAAGAGAGCTCTGAAATAAGGAGAATTCAGATAATATTAATAAATCCGACTATTTTTTGTGGCGTTTTCACTAAAATGTGATTTCAAGCATTAATAATTCCCGTTTAAACAGCTCAGAACTTGTGTATAAAGCTTTGAAATGAGGAGAATACTGTTCATCTTTACAACTGAGGCTTAATTGGCCCCACGTTTTTTGACTGAATCCGTGTATATTCTGAAGTTTCTAGTATTTACTTCTAAGGAAACTCTCAACATGTGGTAAAACTCTTAAAATACACAAATATCTTTCCAGGAAATGAATATGAACCTGTAAATAACAGTTGAAATACAAGTAAATTGATTCTAACCACATTTAATGCTGAGTTCAATTACTGAGATTACAGGTAGAAAGCTCTGAAATGACGAAAATTCTGATAATATTAACGAGCCCGGCTATTTTATGTGGCGTTTTCACTAAAATGTGATTTCAAACAGTAAGATTTCTGTTTATAGATCTCAGAATTTTTCTAATAAAGCTTTGAAATGAGGAGATTACTGTTCATATTCACAACTGAGGCTTAATTGGCCAAGCGCTTTTTGACTGAAACCGTGTATATCCTGAAGGTTATTATTTACTTATAAGGAAACTCTCAAAATGTGGTAAAACTCTTAAAATACACAATTATCTTTCCAGGAAATGAATATGAACCTGTAAATAAGAGTTGAAATACAAGTAAATAGATTCTAACCACATTTAATCCTGAGTTCAATTACTGAGATTACAGGTAGAAAGCTCTGAAATGACGAAAATTCTGATAATATTAACGAGTCCGGCTATTTTATGTGGCGTTTTCACTAAAATGTGATTTCAAACATTAAATTTTCTGTTTATAGAGCTCAGAATTTTTGGATAAAGCTTTGAAATGAGGAGAATACTGTTCATGTTCACAACTGAGGATTAATTGTGAAGCGTTTTTTGACTGAAACCGTGTATATCCTGAATGTTAGTATTTACTTCTAAGGAAACGCTCAAAATGTGGTAAAACTCTTAAAATACACACTGATCTTTCCAGGAATTGCATATGAACCTGTAACTAACAGTTGAAATACAAGTAAATAGATTCTAACAACATTTAATGCCGAGTTCAATTACCGAGATTACAGGAAGAGAGCTCTGAAATAAGGAGAATTCAGATAATATTAATGAATCCGACTATTTTTTGTGGCGTTTTCACTAAAATGTGATTTCAAGCATGAATAATTCCCGTTTAAACAGCTAAGAACTTGTGTATAAAGCTTTGAAATGAGGAGAATACTGTTCATGTTTACAACTGAGGCTTAATTGGCCCCACGTTTTTTGACTGAAACTGTGTATATCCTGAAGGTTCTAGTATTTACTTCTAAGGAAACTCTCAAAATGTGGTAAAACTCTTAAAATACACAATGATCTTTCCAGGAAACGAATATGAACCTGTAACTAACAGTTGAAATACTAGAAAATAGATTCGAACAAAATTTAATGCCCAGTTTAATTACCGAGATTAAAGGTAAAAGCTCTAAAATGACCAAAATTCTAATAATATTATCAAGTCTGGCATTGTAAGTGGCGTTTTAACTAAAATGTGCTTTCAAACATTAATAATTCCCGTTTATACAGCTCAGAACTTGTGTATAAAGCTATGAAATGAGGAGAATACTATTCATGTTTACAACTGAGGCTCAATTGGCACCATGTTTTTTGACTGAAACCGTGTATATCCTGAAGGTTAGTATTTACTTCTAAGGAAACTCTCAAAATGTGGTAAAACTCTGAAAATACACACTGATCTTTCCAGGAATCGAATATGACCTGTAACTAACAGTTGAAATACAAGTAATTAGATTCTAACCACATTTAATGCCGAGTTCAATTACCGAGATTACAGGAAGACAGCTCTGAAATAAAGAGAATTCAGATAAGATTAATGAATCCGACTATTTTTTGTGGCGTTTTCACTAAAATGTGATTTCAAACATTAAGATTTCTTTTTATAGAGCTCATAATTTTTGAATAAAGCTTTGAAATGAGGAGAATACTGGTCATGTTCACAACTGAGGGTTAATTGTGAAGCGTTTTTTGACTGAAACCCTGTATATGCTGAAGGTTAGTATTTACTTCTAAGGAAACTCTCAAAATGTGGTAAAACTCTTAAAATACAGACTGATCTTTCCAGGAATCGAATATGAACCTGTAACTAACAGTTGAAATACAAGTAAATAGATTCTAACCACATTTAATGCCGATTTCAATTACCGAGATTACAGGAAGAGAGCTCTGAAATAAGGAAAATTCAGATAATATTAATGAATCCGACTATTTTTTGTGGCGTTTTCACTAAAATGTGATTTCAAGCATTAATAATTCCCGTTTAAACAGCTCAGAACTTGTGTATAAAGCTTTCAAATGAGGAGAATACTGTTCATCTTTACAACTGAGGCTTAATTGGCCCCACGTTTTTTGACAGAATCCGTGTATATTCTGAAGGTTCTAGTATTTACTTCTAAGGAAACTCTCAAAATGTGGTAAAACTCTTAAAATACACAAATATCTTTCCAGGCAATGAATATGAACCTGTAAATAACAGTTGAAATACAAGTAAATTGATTCTAACCACATTTAATGCTGAGTTCAATTACTGAGATTACAGGTAGAAAGCTCTGAAATGACGAAAATTCTGATAATATTATCGAGCCCGGCTATTTTATGTGGCGTTTTCACTAAAATGTGATTTCAAACAGTAAGATTTCTGTTTATAGATCTCAGAATTTTTCTAATAAAGCTTTGAAATGAGGAGAATACTGTTCATATTCACAACTGAGGCTTAATTGGCCAAGCGCTTTTTGACTGAAACCGTGTATATCCTGAAGGTTATTATTTACTTATAAGGAAACTCTCAAAATGTGGTAAAACTCTTAAAATACACAATTATCTTTCCAGGAAATGAATATGAACCTGTAAATAAGAGTTGAAATACAAGTAAATAGATTCTAACCACATTTAATCCTGAGTTCAATTACTGAGATTACAGGTAGAAAGCTCTGAAATGACGAAAATTCTGATAATATTAACGAGTCCGGCTATTTTATGTGGCGTTTTCACTAAAATGTGATTTCAAACATTAAATTTTCTGTTTATAGAGCTCAGAATTTTTGGATAAAGCTTTGAAATGAGGAGAATACTGTTCATGTTCACAACTGAGGATTAATTGTGAAGCGTTTTTTGACTGAAACCGTGTATATCCTGAATGTTAGTATTTACTTCTAAGGAAACGCTCAAAATGTGGTAAAACTCTTAAAATACACACTGATCTTTCCAGGAATTGCATATGAACCTGTAACTAACAGTTGAAATACAAGTAAATAGATTCTAACAACATTTAATGCCGAGTTCAATTACCGAGATTACAGGAAGAGAGCTCTGAAATAAGGAGAATTCAGATAATATTAATGAATCCGACTATTTTTTGTGGCGTTTTCACTAAAATGTGATTTCAAGCATGAATAATTCCCGTTTAAACAGCTAAGAACTTGTGTATAAAGCTTTGAAATGAGGAGAATACTGTTCATGTTTACAACTGAGGCTTAATTGGCCACACGTTTTTTGACTGAAACTGTGTATATCCTGAAGGTTCTAGTATTTACTTCTAAGGAAACTCTCAAAATGTGGTAAAACTCTTAAAATACACAATGATCTTTCCAGGAAACGAATATGAACCTGTAACTAACAGTTGAAATACTAGAAAATAGATTCGAACAAAATTTAATGCCCAGTTTAATTACCGAGATTAAAGGTAAAAGCTCTAAAATGACCAAAATTCTAATAATATTATCAAGTCTGGCATTGTAAGTGGCGTTTTAACTAAAATGTGATTTCAAACATTAATAATTCCCGTTTATACAGCTCAGAACTTGTGTATAAAGCTATGAAATGAGGAGAATACTATTCATGTTTACAACTGAGGCTCAATTGGCACCATGTTTTTTGACTGAAACCGTGTATATCCTGAAGGTTAGTATTTACTTCTAAGGAAACTCTCAAAATGTGGTAAAACTCTGAAAATACACACTGATCTTTCCAGGAATCGAATATGACCTGTAACTAACAGTTGAAATACAAGTAATTAGATTCTAACCACATTTAATGCCGAGTTCAATTACCGAGATTACAGGAAGACAGCTCTGAAATAAAGAGAATTCAGATAAGATTAATGAATCCGACTATTTTTTGTGGCGTTTTCACTAAAATGTGATTTCAAACATTAAGATTTCTTTTTATAGAGCTCATAATTTTTGAATAAAGCTTTGAAATGAGGAGAATACTGGTCATGTTCACAACTGAGGGTTAATTGTGAAGCGTTTTTTGACTGAAACCCTGTATATGCTGAAGGTTAGTATTTACTTCTAAGGAAACTCTCAAAATGTGGTAAAACTCTTAAAATACAGACTGATCTTTCCAGGAATCGAATATGAACCTGTAACTAACAGTTGAAATACAAGTAAATAGATTCTAACCACATTTAATGCCGATTTCAATTACCGAGATTACAGGAAGAGAGCTCTGAAATAAGGAAAATTCAGATAATATTAATGAATCCGACTATTTTTTGTGGCGTTTTCACTAAAATGTGATTTCAAGCATTAATAATTCCCGTTTAAACAGCTCAGAACTTGTGTATAAAGCTTTCAAATGAGGAGAATACTGTTCATCTTTACAACTGAGGCTTAATTGGCCCCACGTTTTTTGACAGAATCCGTGTATATTCTGAAGGTTCTAGTATTTACTTCTAAGGAAACTCTCAAAATGTGGTAAAACTCTTAAAATACACAAATATCTTTCCAGGCAATGAATATGAACCTGTAAATAACAGTTGAAATACAAGTAAATTGATTCTAACCACATTTAATGCTGAGTTCAATTACTGAGATTACAGGTAGAAAGCTCTGAAATGACGAAAATTCTGATAATATTATCGAGCCCGGCTATTTTATGTGGCGTTTTCACTAAAATGTGATTTCAAACAGTAAGATTTCTGTTTATAGATCTCAGAATTTTTCTAATAAAGCTTTGAAATGAGGAGAATACTGTTCATATTCACAACTGAGGCTTAATTGGCCAAGCGCTTTTTGACTGAAACCGTGTATATCCTGAAGGTTATTATTTACTTATAAGGAAACTCTCAAAATGTGGTAAAACTCTTAAAATACACAATTATCTTTCCAGGAAATGAATATGAACCTGTAAATAAGAGTTGAAATACAAGTAAATAGATTCTAACCACATTTAATCCTGAGTTCAATTACTGAGATTACAGGTAGAAAGCTCTGAAATGACGAAAATTCTGATAATATTAACGAGTCCGGCTATTTTATGTGGCGTTTTCACTAAAATGTGATTTCAAACATTAAGATTTCTGTTTATAGAGCTCAGAATTTTTGGATAAAGCTTTGAAATGAGGAGAATACTGTTCATGTTCACAAGTGAGGATTAATTGTGAAGCGTTTTTTGACTGAAACCGTGTATATCCTGAAGGTTAGTATTTACTTCTAAGGAAACTCTCAAAATGTGGTAAAACTCTTAAAATACACACTATTCTTTCCAGGAATCAAATTTGACCTGTAACTAACAGTTGAAATACAAGTAATTAGATTCTAACCACATTTAATGCCGATTTCAATTACCGAGATTACAGGAAGAGAGCTCTGAAATAAGGAGAATTCAGATAATATTAATGAATCCGACTATTTTTTGGGGCGTTTTCACTAAAATGTGATTTCAAGCATTAATAATTCCCGTTTAAACAGCTCAGAACTTGTGTATAAAGCTTTGAAATGAGGAGAATACTGTTCATCTTTACAACTGAGGCTTAATTGGCCCCACGTTTTTTGACTGAATCCGTGTATATTCTGAAGGTTCTAGTATTTACTTCTAAGGAAACTCTCAAAATGTGGTAAAACTCTTAAAATACACAAATATCTTTCCAGGAAATGAATATGAACCTGTAAATAACAGTTGAAATACAAGTAAATTGATTCTAACCACATTTAATGCTGAGTTCAATTACTGAGATTACAGGTAGAAAGCTCTGAAATGACGAAAATTCTGATAATATTAACGAGCCCGGCTATTTTATGTGGCGTTTTCACTAAAATGTGATTTCAAACAGTAAGATTTCTGTTTATAGATCTCAGAATTTTTCTAATAAAGCTTTGAAATGAGGAGATTACTGTTCATATTCACAACTGAGGCTTAATTGGCCAAGCGCTTTTTGACTGAAACCGTGTATATCCTGAAGGTTATTATTTACTTATAAGGAAACTCTCAAAATTGTGGTAAAACTCTTAAAATACACAATTATCTTTCCAGGAAATGAATATGAACCTGTAAATAACAGTTGAAATACAAGTAAATAGATTCTAACCACATTTAATCCTGAGTTCAATTACTGAGATTACAGGTAGAAAGCTCTGAAATGACGAAAATTCTGATAATATTAACGAGTCCGGCTATTTTATGTGGCGTTTTCACTAAAATGTGATTTCAAACATTAAGATTTCTGTTTATAGAGCTCAGAATTTTTGGATAAAGCTTTGAAATGAGGAGAATACTGTTCATGTTCACAACTGAGGATTAATTGGCCAAGCGCTTTTTGACTGAAACCGTGTATATCCTGAAGGTTAGTATTTACTTCTAAGGAAACTCTCAAAATGTGGTAAAACTCTTAAAATACACAATGATCTTTCCAGGAAAGGAATATGAACCTGTAACTAACAGTTGAAATACAAGTAATTAGATTCTAACCACATTTAATGCCGAGTTCAATTACCGAGATTACAGGAAGACAGCTCTGAAATAAAGAGAATTCAGATAAGATTAATGAATCCGACTATTTTTTGTGGCGTTTTCACTAAAATGTGATTTCAAACATTAAGATTTCTTTTTATAGAGCTCATAATTTTTGAATAAAGCTTTGAAATGAGGAGAATACTGGTCATGTTCACAACTGAGGGTTAATTGTGAAGCGTTTTTTGACTGAAACCCTGTATATGCTGAAGGTTAGTATTTACTTCTAAGGAAACTCTCAAAATGTGGTAAAACTCTTAAAATACAGACTGATCTTTCCAGGAATCGAATATGAACCTGTAACTAACAGTTGAAATACAAGTAAATAGATTCTAACCACATTTAATGCCGATTTCAATTACCGAGATTACAGGAAGAGAGCTCTGAAATAAGGAAAATTCAGATAATATTAATGAATCCGACTATTTTTTGTGGCGTTTTCACTAAAATGTGATTTCAAGCATTAATAATTCCCGTTTAAACAGCTCAGAACTTGTGTATAAAGCTTTCAAATGAGGAGAATACTGTTCATCTTTACAACTGAGGCTTAATTGGCCCCACGTTTTTTGACAGAATCCGTGTATATTCTGAAGGTTCTAGTATTTACTTCTAAGGAAACTCTCAAAATGTGGTAAAACTCTTAAAATACACAAATATCTTTCCAGGCAATGAATATGAACCTGTAAATAACAGTTGAAATACAAGTAAATTGATTCTAACCACATTTAATGCTGAGTTCAATTACTGAGATTACAGGTAGAAAGCTCTGAAATGACGAAAATTCTGATAATATTAACGAGCCCGGCTATTTTATGTGGCGTTTTCACTAAAATGTGATTTCAAACAGTAAGATTTCTGTTTATAGATCTCAGAATTTTTCTAATAAAGCTTTGAAATGAGGAGAATACTGTTCATATTCACAACTGAGGCTTAATTGGCCAAGCGCTTTTTGACTGAAACCGTGTATATCCTGAAGGTTATTATTTACTTATAAGGAAACTCTCAAAATGTGGTAAAACTCTTAAAATACACAATTATCTTTCCAGGAAATGAATATGAACCTGTAAATAAGAGTTGAAATACAAGTAAATAGATTCTAACCACATTTAATCCTGAGTTCAATTACTGAGATTACAGGTAGAAAGCTCTGAAATGACGAAAATTCTGATAATATTAACGAGTCCGGCTATTTTATGTGGCGTTTTCACTAAAATGTGATTTCAAACATTAAGATTTCTGTTTATAGAGCTCAGAATTTTTGGATAAAGCTTTGAAATGAGGAGAATACTGTTCATGTTCACAAGTGAGGATTAATTGTGAAGCGTTTTTTGACTGAAACCGTGTATATCCTGAAGGTTAGTATTTACTTCTAAGGAAACTCTCAAAATGTGGTAAAACTCTTAAAATACAGACTGATCTTTCCAGGAATCGAATATGAACCTGTAACTAACAGTTGAAATACAAGTAAATAGATTCTAACCACATTTAATGCCGATTTCAATTACCGAGATTACAGGAAGAGAGCTCTGAAATAAGGAAAATTCAGATAATATTAATGAATCCGACTATTTTTTGTGGCGTTTTCACTAAAATGTGATTTCAAGCATTAATAATTCCCGTTTAAACAGCTCAGAACTTGTGTATAAAGCTTTCAAATGAGGAGAATACTGTTCATCTTTACAACTGAGGCTTAATTGGCCCCACGTTTTTTGACAGAATCCGTGTATATTCTGAAGGTTCTAGTATTTACTTCTAAGGAAACTCTCAAAATGTGGTAAAACTCTTAAAATACACAAATATCTTTCCAGGCAATGAATATGAACCTGTAAATAACAGTTGAAATACAAGTAAATTGATTCTAACCACATTTAATGCTGAGTTCAATTACTGAGATTACAGGTAGAAAGCTCTGAAATGACGAAAATTCTGATAATATTAACGAGCCCGGCTATTTTATGTGGCGTTTTCACTAAAATGTGATTTCAAACAGTAAGATTTCTGTTTATAGATCTCAGAATTTTTCTAATAAAGCTTTGAAATGAGGAGAATACTGTTCATATTCACAACTGAGGCTTAATTGGCCAAGCGCTTTTTGACTGAAACCGTGTATATCCTGAAGGTTATTATTTACTTATAAGGAAACTCTCAAAATGTGGTAAAACTCTTAAAATACACAATTATCTTTCCAGGAAATGAATATGAACCTGTAAATAAGAGTTGAAATACAAGTAAATAGATTCTAACCACATTTAATCCTGAGTTCAATTACTGAGATTACAGGTAGAAAGCTCTGAAATGACGAAAATTCTGATAATATTAACGAGTCCGGCTATTTTATGTGGCGTTTTCACTAAAATGTGATTTCAAACATTAAGATTTCTGTTTATAGAGCTCAGAATTTTTGGATAAAGCTTTGAAATGAGGAGAATACTGTTCATGTTCACAAGTGAGGATTAATTGTGAAGCGTTTTTTGACTGAAACCGTGTATATCCTGAAGGTTAGTATTTACTTCTAAGGAAACTCTCAAAATGTGGTAAAACTCTTAAAATACACACTATTCTTTCCAGGAATCAAATTTGACCTGTAACTAACAGTTGAAATACAAGTAATTAGATTCTAACCACATTTAATGCCGATTTCAATTACCGAGATTACAGGAAGAGAGCTCTGAAATAAGGAGAATTCAGATAATATTAATGAATCCGACTATTTTTTGGGGCGTTTTCACTAAAATGTGATTTCAAGCATTAATAATTCCCGTTTAAACAGCTCAGAACTTGTGTATAAAGCTTTGAAATGAGGAGAATACTGTTCATCTTTACAACTGAGGCTTAATTGGCCCCACGTTTTTTGACTGAATCCGTGTATATTCTGAAGGTTCTAGTATTTACTTCTAAGGAAACTCTCAAAATGTGGTAAAACTCTTAAAATACACAAATATCTTTCCAGGAAATGAATATGAACCTGTAAATAACAGTTGAAATACAAGTAAATTGATTCTAACCACATTTAATGCTGAGTTCAATTACTGAGATTACAGGTAGAAAGCTCTGAAATGACGAAAATTCTGATAATATTAACGAGCCCGGCTATTTTATGTGGCGTTTTCACTAAAATGTGATTTCAAACAGTAAGATTTCTGTTTATAGATCTCAGAATTTTTCTAATAAAGCTTTGAAATGAGGAGATTACTGTTCATATTCACAACTGAGGCTTAATTGGCCAAGCACTTTTTGACTGAAACCGTGTATATCCTGAAGGTTATTATTTACTTATAAGGAAACTCTCAAAATTGTGGTAAAACTCTTAAAATACACAATTATCTTTCCAGGAAATGAATATGAACCTGTAAATAACAGTTGAAATACAAGTAAATAGATTCTAACCACATTTAATCCTGAGTTCAATTACTGAGATTACAGGTAGAAAGCTCTGAAATGACGAAAATTCTGATAATATTAACGAGTCCGGCTATTTTATGTGGCGTTTTCACTAAAATGTGATTTCAAACATTAAGATTTCTGTTTATAGAGCTCATAATTTTTGGATAAAGCTTTGAAATGAGGAGAATACTGTTCATGTTCACAACTGAGGATTAATTGGCCAAGCGCTTTTTGACTGAAACCGTGTATATCCTGAAGGTTAGTATTTACTTCTAAGGAAACTCTCAAAATGTGGTAAAACTCTTAAAATACACAATGATCTTTCCAGGAAAGGAATATGAACCTGTAACTAACAGTTGAAATACAAGTAAATAGATTATAACCACATTTAATGCCGAGTTCCATTACCGAGATTACAGGTTGAAAGCTCTGAAATGATGAAAATTCTGATAATATTAACAAGTCCGGCTACTTTATGTGGCGTTTTCACTAAATTGTGATTTCAAACATTAATAATTCCTGTTTATACAGCTCAGAACTTGTGTAAAAAGCTTCGAAATGAAGAGACTGCTGTTCATGTTTACAACTGAGGCTTAATTGGCCCCACGTTTTTTGACTGAAAACGTGTATATCCTGAAGGTTCTAGTATTTACTTCTAAGGCAACTCTCAAAATGTGGTAAAACTCTTAAAAAACACAATGATCTTTCCAGGAAACGAATATGAACCTGTAACTAACAGTTGAAATACTAGAAAATAGATTTGAACATCATTTAATGCCAAGTTCAATTACCGAGATTACAGGTAGAAAGCTCTGAAGTGACCAAAATTCTGATGATATTATCAAGTCTGGCAATTTTAAGTGGCGTTTTCACTAAAATGTGATTTGAAACATTAATAATTCCTTTTTATACAGCTCAGAACTTGTGTATAAAGCTTTGAAATGAGGAGAAAACTTTTCATGTTTACAACTGAGGCTTAAGTGGCCATGCGTTTTTTGAATGAAACCGTGTATACACTGTAGGTTCTAGTATTTACTTCTAAGGAAACTCTCAAAATGTGGTAAAACTCTTAAAATACACAATGATCTTTCCAGGAAACGAATATGTACCTGTAACTAACAGTTGAAATACAAGTAAATAGATTCTAACCACATTTAATGGGGGTTTCAATTACCGAGATTTCAGGAAGAAGGCTCCGAAATGAGAAGAATTCAAATAATATTAACGAGTCTGGCAATTTTAAGTGGCGTTTTCACTAAAATGTGATTTCAAACATTTATAATTCCCGTTTATACAGCTCAGAACTTGTGTATAATGCTTTGAAATGAGAATACTGTTCATGTTTACAACTGAGGCTTAATTGGCCCCACGTTTTTTGACTGAATCCGTGTATATTCTGAAGGTTCTAGTATTTACTTCTAAGGAAACTCTCAAAATGTGGTAAAACTCTTAAAATACACAATTGTCTTTCCAGGAAACAAATATGAACCTGTAAATAACAGTTGAAATACAAGTAAATAGATTCTAACCACATTTAATGCTGAGTTCAATTACTGAGATTACAGGTAGAAAGCTCTGACATGACGAAAATTCTGGTAATATTAACGAGTCCGGCTATTTTATGTCGCGTTTTCACTAAAATGTGATTTCAAACATTAAGATTTCTGTTTATAGAGATAAGAATTTTTGAATAAAGCTTTGAAATGAGGAGAATACTGGTCATGTTCACAACTGAGGGTTTATTGTGAAGCGTTTTTTGACTGAAACCCTGTATATGCTGAAGGTTAGTATTTACTTCTAAGGAAACTCTCAAAATGTGGTAAAACTCTTAAAATACAGACTGATCTTTCCAGGAATCGAATATGAACCTGTAACTAACAGTTGAAATACAAGTAAATAGATTCTAACCACATTTAATGCCGATTTCAATTACCGAGATTACAGGAAGAGAGCTCTGAAATAAGGAAAATTCAGATAATATTAATGAATCCGACTATTTTTTGTGGCGTTTTCACTAAAATGTGATTTCAAGCATTAATAATTCCCGTTTAAACAGCTCAGAACTTGTGTATAAAGCTTTCAAATGAGGAGAATACTGTTCATCTTTACAACTGAGGCTTAATTGGCCCCACGTTTTTTGACAGAATCCGTGTATATTCTGAAGGTTCTAGTATTTACTTCTAAGGAAACTCTCAAAATGTGGTAAAACTCTTAAAATACACAAATATCTTTCCAGGCAATGAATATGAACCTGTAAATAACAGTTGAAATACAAGTAAATTGATTCTAACCACATTTAATGCTGAGTTCAATTACTGAGATTACAGGTAGAAAGCTCTGAAATGACGAAAATTCTGATAATATTAACGAGCCCGGCTATTTTATGTGGCGTTTTCACTAAAATGTGATTTCAAACAGTAAGATTTCTGTTTATAGATCTCAGAATTTTTCTAATAAAGCTTTGAAATGAGGAGAATACTGTTCATATTCACAACTGAGGCTTAATTGGCCAAGCGCTTTTTGACTGAAACCGTGTATATCCTGAAGGTTATTATTTACTTATAAGGAAACTCTCAAAATGTGGTAAAACTCTTAAAATACACAATTATCTTTCCAGGAAATGAATATGAACCTGTAAATAAGAGTTGAAATACAAGTAAATAGATTCTAACCACATTTAATCCTGAGTTCAATTACTGAGATTACAGGTAGAAAGCTCTGAAATGACGAAAATTCTGATAATATTAACGAGTCCGGCTATTTTATGTGGCGTTTTCACTAAAATGTGATTTCAAACATTAAGATTTCTGTTTATAGAGCTCAGAATTTTTGGATAAAGCTTTGAAATGAGGAGAATACTGTTCATGTTCACAAGTGAGGATTAATTGTGAAGCGTTTTTTGACTGAAACCGTGTATATCCTGAAGGTTAGTATTTACTTCTAAGGAAACTCTCAAAATGTGGTAAAACTCTTAAAATACACACTATTCTTTCCAGGAATCAAATTTGACCTGTAACTAACAGTTGAAATACAAGTAATTAGATTCTAACCACATTTAATGCCGATTTCAATTACCGAGATTACAGGAAGAGAGCTCTGAAATAAGGAGAATTCAGATAATATTAATGAATCCGACTATTTTTTGGGGCGTTTTCACTAAAATGTGATTTCAAGCATTAATAATTCCCGTTTAAACAGCTCAGAACTTGTGTATAAAGCTTTGAAATGAGGAGAATACTGTTCATCTTTACAACTGAGGCTTAATTGGCCCCACGTTTTTTGACTGAATCCGTGTATATTCTGAAGGTTCTAGTATTTACTTCTAAGGAAACTCTCAAAATGTGGTAAAACTCTTAAAATACACAAATATCTTTCCAGGAAATGAATATGAACCTGTAAATAACAGTTGAAATACAAGTAAATTGATTCTAACCACATTTAATGCTGAGTTCAATTACTGAGATTACAGGTAGAAAGCTCTGAAATGACGAAAATTCTGATAATATTAACGAGCCCGGCTATTTTATGTGGCGTTTTCACTAAAATGTGATTTCAAACAGTAAGATTTCTGTTTATAGATCTCAGAATTTTTCTAATAAAGCTTTGAAATGAGGAGATTACTGTTCATATTCACAACTGAGGCTTAATTGGCCAAGCGCTTTTTGACTGAAACCGTGTATATCCTGAAGGTTATTATTTACTTATAAGGAAACTCTCAAAATTGTGGTAAAACTCTTAAAATACACAATTATCTTTCCAGGAAATGAATATGAACCTGTAAATAACAGTTGAAATACAAGTAAATAGATTCTAACCACATTTAATCCTGAGTTCAATTACTGAGATTACAGGTAGAAAGCTCTGAAATGACGAAAATTCTGATAATATTAACGAGTCCGGCTATTTTATGTGGCGTTTTCACTAAAATGTGATTTCAAACATTAAGATTTCTGTTTATAGAGCTCAGAATTTTTGGATAAAGCTTTGAAATGAGGAGAATACTGTTCATGTTCACAACTGAGGATTAATTGGCCAAGCGCTTTTTGACTGAAACCGTGTATATCCTGAAGGTTAGTATTTACTTCTAAGGAAACTCTCAAAATGTGGTAAAACTCTTAAAATACACAATGATCTTTCCAGGAAAGGAATATGAACCTGTAACTAACAGTTGAAATACAAGTAAATAGATTCTAACCACATTTAATGCCGAGTTCCATTACCGAGATTACAGGTTGAAAGCTCTGAAATGATGAAAATTCTGATAATATTAACAAGTCCGGCTACTTTATGTGGCGTTTTCACTAAATTGTGATTTCAAACATTAATAATTCCTGTTTATACAGCTCAGAACTTGTGTAAAAAGCTTCGAAATGAAGAGACTGCTGTTCATGTTTACAACTGAGGCTTAATTGGCCCCACGTTTTTTGACTGAAAACGTGTATATCCTGAAGGTTCTAGTATTTACTTCTAAGGCAACTCTCAAAATGTGGTAAAACTCTTAAAAAACACAATGATCTTTCCAGGAAACGAATATGAACCTGTAACTAACAGTTGAAATACTAGAAAATAGATTTGAACATCATTTAATGCCAAGTTCAATTACCGAGATTACAGGTAGAAAGCTCTGAAGTGACCAAAATTCTGATGATATTATCAAGTCTGGCAATTTTAATGGCGTTTTCACTAAAATGTGATTTGAAACATTAATAATTCCTTTTTATACAGCTCAGAACTTGTGTATAAAGCTTTGAAATGAGGAGAAAACTTTTCATGTTTACAACTGAGGCTTAAGTGGCCATGCGTTTTTTGAATGAAACCGTGTATACACTGTAGGTTCTAGTATTTACTTCTAAGGAAACTCTCAAAATGTGGTAAAACTCTTAAAATACACAATGATCTTTCCAGGAAACGAATATGTACCTGTAACTAACAGTTGAAATACAAGTAAATAGATTCTAACCACATTTAATGGGGGTTTCAATTACCGAGATTACAGGAAGAAGGCTCCGAAATGAGAAGAATTCAAATAATATTAACGAGTCTGGCAATTTTAAGTGGCGTTTTCACTAAAATGTGATTTCAAACATTTATAATTCCCGTTTATACAGCTCAGAACTTGTGTATAATGCTTTGAAATGAGAATACTGTTCATGTTTACAACTGAGGCTTAATTGGCCCCACGTTTTTTGACTGAATCCGTGTATATTCTGAAGGTTCTAGTATTTACTTCTAAGGAAACTCTCAAAATGTGGTAAAACTCTTAAAATACACAATTATCTTTCCAGGAAACAAATATGAACCTGTAAATAACAGTTGAAATACAAGTAAATAGATTCTAACCACATTTAATGCTGAGTTCAATTACTGAGATTACAGGTAGAAAGCTCTGACATGACGAAAATTCTGATAATATTAACGAGTCCGGCTATTTTATGTCGCGTTTTCAATAAAATGTGATTTCAAACATTAAGATTTCTGTTTATAGAGATAAGAATTTTTGAATAAAGCTTTGAAATGAGGAGAATAATGGTCATGTTCACAACTGAGGGTTTATTGTGAAGCGTTTTTTGACTGAAACCGTGTATATGCTGAAGGTTAGTATTTACTTCTAAGGAAACTTTCAAAATGTGGTAAAACTCTGAAAATACAGACTGATCTTTCCACTAATCGAATATGAACCTGTAACTAACAGTTGAAATACAAGTAAATAGATTCTAACCACATTTAATGCCGATTTCAATTACCGAGATTACAGGAAGAGAGCTCTGAAATAAGGAGAATTCAGATAATATTAATAAATCCGACTATTTTTTGTGGCGTTTTCACTAAAATGTGATTTCAAGCATTAATAATTCCCGTTTAAACAGCTCAGAACTTGTGTATAAAGCTTTGAAATGAGGAGAATACTGTTCATCTTTACAACTGAGGCTTAATTGGCCCCACGTTTTTTGACTGAATCCGTGTATATTCTGAAGGTTCTAGTATTTACTTCTAAGGAAACTCTCAACATGTGGTAAAACTCTTAAAATACACAAATATCTTTCCAGGAAATGAATATGAACCTGTAAATAACAGTTGAAATACAAGTAAATTGATTCTAACCACATTTAATGCTGAGTTCAATTACTGAGATTACAGGTAGAAAGCTCTGAAATGACGAAAATTCTCATAATATTAACGAGCCCGGCTATTTTATGTGGCGTTTTCACTAAAATGTGATTTCAAACAGTAAGATTTCTGTTTATAGATCTCAGAATTTTTCTAATAAAGCTTTGAAATGAGGAGATTACTGTTCATATTCACAACTGAGGCTTAATTGGCCAAGCGCTTTTTGACTGAAACCGTGTATATCCTGAAGGTTATTATTTACTTATAAGGAAACTCTCAAAATGTGGTAAAACTCTTAAAATACACAATTATCTTTCCAGGAAATGAATATGAACCTGTAAATAAGAGTTGAAATACAAGTAAATAGATTCTAACCACATTTAATCCTGAGTTCAATTACTGAGATTACAGGTAGAAAGCTCTGAAATGACGAAAATTCTGATAATATTAACGAGTCCGGCTATTTTATGTGGCGTTTTCACTAAAATGTGATTTCAAACATTAAGATTTCTGTTTATAGAGCTCAGAATTTTTGGATAAAGCTTTGAAATGAGGAGAATACTGTTCATGTTCACAACTGAGGATTAATTGTGAAGCGTTTTTTGACTGAAACCGTGTATATCCTGAAGGTTAGTATTTACTTCTAAGGAAACGCTCAAAATGTGGTAAAACTCTTAAAATACACACTGATCTTTCCAGGAATTGCATATGAACCTGTAACTAACAGTTGAAATACAAGTAAATAGATTCTAACAACATTTAATGCCGAGTTCAATTACCGAGATTACAGGAAGAGAGCTCTGAAATAAGGAGAATTCAGATAATATTAATGAATCCGACTATTTTTTGTGGCGTTTTCACTAAAATGTGATTTCAAGCATTAATAATTCCCGTTTAAACAGCTAAGAACTTGTGTATAAAGCTTTGAAATGAGGAGAATACTGTTCATGTTTACAACTGAGGCTTAATTGGCCCCACGTTTTTTGACTGAAACTGTGTATATCCTGAAGGTTCTAGTATTTACTTCTAAGGAAACTCTCAAAATGTGGTAAAACTCTTAAAATACACAATGATCTTTCCAGGAAACGAATATGAACCTGTAACTAACAGTTGAAATACTAGAAAATAGATTCGAACAAAATTTAATGCCCAGTTTAATTACCGAGATTAAAGGTAAAAGCTCTAAAATGACCAAAATTCTAATAATATTATCAAGTCTGGCATTGTAAGTGGCGTTTTAACTAAAATGTGATTTCAAACATTAATAATTCCCGTTTATACAGCTCAGAACTTGTGTATAAAGCTATGAAATGAGGAGAATACTATTCATGTTTACAACTGAGGCTCAATTGGCACCATGTTTTTTGACTGAAACCGTGTATATCCTGAAGGTTAGTATTTACTTCTAAGGAAACTCTCAAAATGTGGTAAAACTCTGAAAATACACACTGATCTTTCCAGGAATCGAATATGACCTGTAACTAACAGTTGAAATACAAGTAATTAGATTCTAACCACATTTAATGCCGAGTTCAATTACCGAGATTACAGGAAGAGAGCTCTGAAATAAAGAGAATTCAGATAATATTAATGAATCCGACTATTTTTTGTGGCGTTTTCACTAAAATGTGATTTCAAACATTAAGATTTCTTTTTATAGAGCTCATAATTTTTGAATAAAGCTTTGAAATGAGGAGAATATTGGTCATGTTCACAACTGAGGGTTAATTGTGAAGCGTTTTTTGACTGAAACCGTGTATATCCTGAAGGTTAGTATTTACTTCTAAGGAAACTCTCAAAATGTGGTAAAACTCTTAAAATACAGACTGATCTTTCCACTAATCGAATATGAACCTGTAACTAACAGTTGAAATACAAGTAAATAGATTCTAACCACATTTAATGCCGATTTCAATTACCGAGATTACAGGAAGAGAGCTCTGAAATAAGGAGAATTCAGATAATATTAATAAATCCGACTATTTTTTTGTGGCGTTTTCACTAAAAAGTGATTTCAAGCATTAATAATTCCCGTTTAAACAGCTCAGAACTTGTGTATAAAGCTTTGAAATGACAGAATACTGTTCATCTTTACAACTGAGGCTTAATTGGCCCCACGTTTTTTGACTGAATCCGTGTATATTCTGAAGTTTCTAGTATTTACTTCTAAGGAAACTCTCAACATGTGGTAAAACTCTTAAAATACACAAATATCTTTCCAGGAAATGAATATGAACCTGTAAATAACAGTTGAAATACAAGTAAATTGATTCTAACCACATTTAATGCTGAGTTCAATTACTGAGATTACAGGTAGAAAGCTCTGAAATGTCGAAAATTCTGATAATATTAACGAGCCCGGCTATTTTATGTGGCGTTTTCACTAAAATGTGATTTCAAACAGTAAGATTTCTGTTTATAGATCTCAGAATTTTTCTAATAAAGCTTTGAAATGAGGAGATTACTGTTCATATTCACAACTGAGGCTTAATTGGCCAAGCGCTTTTTGACTGAAACCGTGTATATCCTGAAGGTTATTATTTACTTATAAGGAAACTCTCAAAATGTGGTAAAACTCTTAAAATACACAATTATCTTTCCAGGAAATGAATATGAACCTGTAAATAAGAGTTGAAATACAAGTAAATAGATTCTAACCACATTTAATCCTGAGTTCAATTACTGAGATTACAGGTAGAAAGCTCTGAAATGACGAAAATTCTGATAATATTAACGAGTCCGGCTATTTTATGTGGCGTTTTCACTAAAATGTGATTTCAAACATTAAGATTTCTGTTTATAGAGCTCAGAATTTTTGGATAAAGCTTTGAAATGAGGAGAATACTGTTCATGTTCACAACTGAGGATTAATTGTGAAGCGTTTTTTGACTGAAACCGTGTATATCCTGAAGGTTAGTATTTACTTCTAAGGAAACTCTCAAAATGTGGTAAAACTCTTAAAATACACACTGATCTTTCCAGGAATCGCATATGAACCTGTAACTAACAGTTGAAATACAAGTAAATAGATTCTAACAACATTTAATGCCGATTTCAATTACCGAGATTACAGGAAGAGAGCTCTGAAATAAGGAGAATTCAGATAATATTAATGAATCCGACTATTTTTTGTGGCGTTTTCACTAAAATGTGATTTCAAGCATTAATAATTCCCGTTTAAACAGCTCAGAACTTCTGTATAAAGCTTTCAAATGAGGAGAATACTGTTCATCTTTACAACTGAGGCTTAATTGGCCCCACGTTTTTTGACTGAATCCGTGTATATTCTGAAGGTTCTAGTATTTACTTCTAAGGAAACTCTCAAAATGTGGTAAAACTCTTAAAATACACAAATATCTTTCCAGGCAATGAATATGAACCTGTAAATAACAGTTGAAATACAAGTAAATTGATTCTAACCACATTTAATGCTGAGTTCAATTACTGAGATTACAGGTAGAAAGCTCTGAAATGACGAAAATTCTGATAATATTAACGAGCCCGGCTATTTTATGTGGCGTTTTCACTAAAATATGATTTCAAACAGTAAGATTTCTGTTTATAGATCTCAGAATTTTTCTAATAAAGCTTTGAAATGAGGAGAATACTGTTCATATTCACAACTGAGGCTTAATTGCCCAAGCGCTTTTTGACTGAAACCATGTATATCCTGAAGGTTATTATTTACTTATAAGGAAACTCTCAAAATGTGGTAAAACTCTTAAAATACACAATTATCTTTCCAGGAAATGAATATGAACCTGTAAATAAGAGTTGAAATACAAGTAAATAGATTCTAACCACATTTAATCCTGAGTTCAATTACTGAGATTACAGGTAGAAAGCTCTGAAATGACGAAAATTCTGATAATATTAACGAGTCCGGCTATTTTATGTGGCGTTTTCACTAAACTGTGATTTCAAACATTAAGATTTCTGTTTATAGAGCTCAGAATTTTTGGATAAAGCTTTGAAATGAGGAGAATACTGTTCATGTTCACAACTGAGGATTAATTGTGAAGCGTTTTTTGACTGAAACCGTGTATATCCTGAAGGTTAGTATTTACTTCTAAGGAAACTCTCAAAATGTGGTAAAACTCTTAAAATACACACTGATCTTTCCAGGAATCGCATATGAACCTGTAACTAACAGTTGAAATACAAGTAAATAGATTCTAACAACATTTAATGCCGATTTCAATTACCGAGATTACAGGAAGAGAGCTCTGAAATAAGGAGAATTCAGATAATATTAATGAATCCGACTATTTTTTGTGGCGTTTTCACTAAAATGTGATTTCAAGCATTAATAATTCCCGTTTAAACAGCTCAGAACTTGTGTATAAAACTTTGAAATGAGGAGAATTCTGTTCATCTTTACAACTGAGGCTTAATTGGCCCCACGTTTTTTGACTGAATCCGTGTATATTCTGAAGGTTCTAGTATTTACTTCTAAGGAAACTCTCAAAATGTGGTAAAACTCTTCAAATACACAAATATCTTTCCAGGAAATGAATATGAACCTGTAAATAACAGTTGAAATACAAGTAAATTGATTCTAACCACATTTAATGCTGAGTTCAATTACTGAGATTACAGGTAGAAAGCTCTGAAATGTGGAAAATTCTGATAATATTAACGAGCCCGGCTATTTTATGTGGCGTTTTCACTAAAATGTGATTTCAAACAGTAAGATTTCTGTTTATAGATCTCAGAATTTTTCTAATAAAGCTTTGAAATGAGGAGATTACTGTTCATATTCACAACTGAGGCTTAATTGGCCAAGCGCTTTTTGACTGAAACCGTGTATATCCTGAAGGTTATTATTTACTTATAAGGAAACTCTCAAAATGTGGTAAAACTCTTAAAATACACAATTATCTTTCCAGGAAATGAATATGAACCTGTAAATAAGAGTTGAAATACAAGTAAATAGATTCTAACCACATTTAATCCTGAGTTCAATTACTGAGATTACAGGTAGAAAGCTCTGAAATGACGAAAATTCTGATAATATTAACGAGTCCAGCTATTTTATGTGGCATTTTCACTAAAATGTGATTTCAAACATTAAGATTTCTGTTTATAGAGCTCAGAATTTTTGGATAAAGCTTTGAAATGAGGAGAATACTGTTCATGTTCACAACTGAGGATTAATTGGCCAAGCGCTTTTTGACTGAAACCGTGTATATCCTGAAGGTTAGTATTTACTTCTAAGGAAACTCTCAAAATGTGGTAAAACTCTTAAAATACACAATGATCTTTCCAGGAAAGGAATATGAACCTGTAACTAACAGTTGAAATACAAGTAAATAGATTATAACCACATTTAATGCCGAGTTCCATTACCGAGATTACAGGTTGAAAGCTCTGAAATGATGAAAATTCTGATAATATTAACAAGTCCGGCTACTTTATGTGGCGTTTTCACTAAATTGTGATTTCAAACATTAATAATTCCTGTTTATACAGCTCAGAACTTGTGTAAAAAGCTTCGAAATGAAGAGACTGCTGTTCATGTTTACAACTGAGGCTTAATTGGCCCCACGTTTTTTGACTGAAAACGTGTATATCCTGAAGGTTCTAGTATTTACTTCTAAGGCAACTCTCAAAATGTGGTAAAACTCTTAAAAAACACAATGATCTTTCCAGGAAACGAATATGAACCTGTAACTAACAGTTGAAATACTAGAAAATAGATTCGAACATCATTTAATGCCAAGTTCAATTACCGAGATTACAGGTAGAAAGCTCTGAAGTGACCAAAATTCTGATGATATTATCAAGTCTGGCAATTTTAAGTGGCGTTTTCACTAAAATGTGATTTGAAACATTAATAATTCCTTTTTATACAGCTCAGAACTTGTGTATAAAGCTTTGAAATGAGGAGAAAACTTTTCATGTTTACAACTGAGGCTTAAGTGGCCATGCGTTTTTTGAATGAAACCGTGTATACACTGTAGGTTCTAGTATTTACTTCTAAGGAAACTCTCAAAATGTGGTAAAACTCTTAAAATACACAATGATCTTTCCAGGAAACGAATATGTACCTGTAACTAACAGTTGAAATACAAGTAAATAGATTCTAACCACATTTAATGGGGGTTTCAATTACCGAGATTACAGGAAGAAGGCTCCGAAATGAGAAGAATTCAAATAATATTAACGAGTCTGGCAATTTTAAGTGGCGTTTTCACTAAAATGTGATTTCAAACATTAATAATTCCCTTTTATACAGCTCAGAACGTGTGTATAAAGCTTTGAAATGAGGAGAATACTGTTCATGTTTACAACTGAGGCTTAATTGGCCAAGCGTTTTTTGACTGAAACCGTGTATATTCTGAAGGTTCTAGTATTTACTTCTAAGGAAACTCTCAAAATGTGGTAAAACTCTTAAAATACACAATTATCTTTAAAGGTAACGAATATGAACCTGTAACTAAAAGTTGAAATCCAAGTAATTAGATTCTAACCACATTTAATGCCGAGTTCCATTACCGAGATTACAGGTAGAAAGCTCTGAAATGACGAAAATTCTGATAATATTAACAAGTCCGGCTACTTTATGTGGCGTTTTCACTAAAATATGATTTCAAACATTAATAATTCCTGTTTATACAGCTCAGAACTTGTGTATAAGGCTTTGAAATGAGGAGAATACTGTTCATGTTTACAACTGAGGCTTTATTGGCCCCACTTTTTTTGACTGAAACCGTGTATATCCTCAAGGATCTAGTATTTGCTTCTAATGAAAGTCTCAAAATGTGGTAAAACTCTTAAAATACACAATGATCTTTCCAGGAAACGAATATGAACCTTTAACTAACAGTTGAAATCCTAGAAAATAGATTCGAACAACATTTAATGCCGAATTTAATTACCAAGATTACAGGTAGAAATCTCTAAAATGACCAAAATTCTGATAATATTATCAAGTCTGGCAATTTAAGTGGCGTTTTAACTAAAATGTGATTTTAAACATTAATAATTCCCGTTTATACAGCTCAGAACTTGTGTAAAAAGCTTCGAAATGAGGAGACTGCTGTTCATGTTTCAACTGAGGCTTAATTGGCCCCACGTTTTTTGACTGAAAACGTGTATATCCTGAAGGTTCTAGTATTTACTTCTAAGGCAACTCTCAAAATGTGGTAAAACTCTTAAAAAACACAATGATCTTTCCAGGAAACGAATATGAACCTGTAACTAACAGTTGAAATACTAGAAAATAGATTCGAACATCATTTAATGCCAAGTTCAATTACCGAGATTACAGGTAGAAAGCTCTGAAGTGACCAAAATTCTGATGATATTATCAAGTCTGGCAATTTTAAGTGGCGTTTTCACTAAAATGTGATTTGAAACATTAATAATTCCTTTTTATACAGCTCAGAACTTGTGTATAAAGCTTTGAAATGAGGAGAAAACTTTTCATGTTTACAACTGAGGCTTAAGTGGCCATGCGTTTTTTGAATGAAACCGTGTATACACTGTAGGTTCTAGTATTTACTTCTAAGGAAACTCTCAAAATGTGGTAAAACTCTTAAAATACACAATGATCTTTCCAGGAAACGAATATGTACCTGTAACTAACAGTTGAAATACAAGTAAATAGATTCTAACCACATTTAATGGGGGTTTCAATTACCGAGATTACAGGAAGAAGGCTCCGAAATGAGAAGAATTCAAATAATATTAACGAGTCTGGCAATTTTAAGTGGCGTTTTCACTAAAATGTGATTTCAAACATTAATAATTCCCTTTTATACAGCTCAGAACGTGTGTATAAAGCTTTGAAATGAGGAGAATACTGTTCATGTTTACAACTGAGGCTTAATTGGCCAAGCGTTTTTTGACTGAAACCGTGTATATTCTGAAGGTTCTAGTATTTACTTCTAAGGAAACTCTCAAAATGTGGTAAAACTCTTAAAATACACAATTATCTTTAAAGGTAACGAATATGAACCTGTAACTAAAAGTTGAAATCCAAGTAATTAGATTCTAACCACATTTAATGCCGAGTTCCATTACCGAGATTACAGGTAGAAAGCTCTGAAATGACGAAAATTCTGATAATATTAACAAGTCCAGCTACTTTATGTGGCGTTTTCACTAAAATATGATTTCAAACATTAATAATTCCTGTTTATACAGCTCAGAACTTGTGTATAAGGCTTTGAAATGAGGAGAATACTGTTCATGTTTACAACTGAGGCTTAATTGGCCCCACTTTTTTTGACTGAAACCGTGTATATCCTCAAGGATCTAGTATTTGCTTCTAATGAAAGTCTCAAAATGTGGTAAAACTCTTAAAATACACAATGATCTTTCCAGGAAACGAATATGAACCTTTAACTAACAGTTGAAATCCTAGAAAATAGATTCGAACAACATTTAATGCCGAATTTAATTACCAAGATTACAGGTAGAAATCTCTAAAATGACCAAAATTCTGATAATATTATCAAGTCTGGCAATTTTAAGTGGCGTTTTAACTAAAATGTGATTTTAAACATTAATAATTCCCGTTTATACAGCTCAGAACTTGTGTATAAAGCTTTGAAATGAGGAGAATACTGTTCATGTTTACAACTGAGGTTCAATTGGCCCCACGTTTTTTGACTGAATCCCTGTATATTCTGAAGGTTCTAGTATTTACTTCCAAGGAAACTCTCAAAATGTGGTAAAACTCTTAAAATACACAATGATCTTTCCAGGAAATGAATATGAACCTGTAAATAACAGTTGAAATACAAGTAAATAGATTCTAACCACATTTAATCCTGAGTTCAATTACTGAGATTACAGGTAGAAATCTCTGAAATGACGAAAATTCTGATAATATTAACGAGTCCGGCTATTTTATGTGGCGTTTTCACAAAAATGTGATTTCAAACATTAAGATTTCTTTTTATAGAGCTCAGAATTTTTGAATAAAGCTTTGAAATGAGGAGAATACTGGTCATGTTCACAACTGAGGGTTAATTGTGAAGCGTTTTTTGACTGAAACCGTGTATATCCTGAAGGTTAGTATTTACTTCTAAGGAAACTCTCAAAATGTGGTAAAACTCTTAAAATACAGACTGATCTTTCCAGGAATCGAATATGAACCTGTAACTAACAGTTGAAATACAAGTAAATAGATTCTAACCACATTTAATGCCGATTTCAATTACCGAGATTACAGGAAGAGAGCTCTGAAATAAGGAGAATTCAGATAATTTTAATGAATCCAACTATTTTTTGTGGCGTTTTCACTAAAATGTGATTTCAAGCATTAATAATTCCCATTTAAACAGCTCAGAACTTGTGTATAAAGCTTTGAAATGAGGAGAAGACTGTTCATCTTTACAACTGAGGCTTAATTGGCACCACGTTTTTTGACTGAATCCGTGTATATGCTGAAGTTTCTAGTATTTACTTCTAAGGAAACCTTCAAAATGTGGTAAAACTCTTAAAATACACAATTATCTTTCCAGGAAATGAATATGAACCTGTAAATAACAGTTGAAATACAAGTAAATAGATTCTAACCATATTTAATGCTGAGTTCAATTACTGAGATTACAGGTAGAAAGCTCTGAAATGATGAAAATTCTGATAATATTAACGAGTCCGGATATTTTATGTGGCGTTTTCACTAAAATGTGATTTCAAACATTAATAATTCCCGTTTATACAGCTCAGAATTCTGTATAATGCTTTCAAATGAGGAGAATACTCTTTATGTTTACAACTGAGGCTTAATTGGCCACGCGTTTTTTGACTGATACCGTGTATATCCTGAAGGTTCTAGCATTTACTTCTTAGGAAACTCTCAAAATGTGGTAAAACTCTTAAAATACACGATTATCTTTCCAGGAAATGAATATGAACCTGTAAATAAGAGTTGAAATACAAGTAAATAGATTCTATCCACATTTAATGCTGAGTTCAATTACTGAGATTACATGTAGAAAGCTCTGAAATGACGAGAATTGTAATAATATGAACAAGTCCGGCTATTTTATGTGGCGTTTTAAATAAAATGTGATTTCATAATTTAAGATTTCTGTTTATAGAGCTCAGAGCTGGTGTATAAAGCTTTGAAATGAGCAGAATACTGTTCATGTTTACAACTGAGGCTTAATTGGCCGCACGTTTTTTGACTGAAACGGTGTATATCCTGAAAGTTCTAGTATTTACTTCTAAGGAAACTCTCAAAATGTGGTAAAACTCTTAAAATACACAATGATCTTTCCAGGAAACGAATATGAACCTGTAACTAACAGTTGAAATACTAGAAAATAGATTCGAACAACATTTAATGCCAAGTTCAATTACCGAGATTACAGGTAGAAAGCTCTGAAATGAACAAAATTCTGATAATATAATCAAGTCTGGCAATTTTAAGTGGCGTTTTCACTAAAATGTGATTTCAAACATTTATAATTCCCGTTTATACAGCTCAGAACTTGTGTATAATGCTTTGAAATGAGAATACTGTTCATGTTTACAACTGAGGCTTAATTGGCCCCACGTTTTTTGACTGAATCCGTGTATATTCTGAAGGTTCTAGTATTTACTTCTAAGGAAACTCTCAAAATGTGGTAAAACTCTTAAAATACACAATTATCTTTCCAGGAAACAAATATGAACCTGTAAATAACAGTTGAAATACAAGTAAATAGATTCTAACCACATTTAATGCTGAGTTCAATTACTGAGATTACAGGTAGAAAGCTCTGACATGACGAAAATTCTGATAATATTAACGAGTCCGGCTATTTTATGTGGCGTTTTCACTAAAATGTGATTTCAAACATTAAGATTTCTGTTTATAGAGATCAGAATTTTTGAATAAAGCTTTGAAATGAGGAGTATACTATTCATGTTCACAACTGAGGCTTAATTGGCCAAGCGCTTTTTGACTGAAACGGTGTATATCCTGAAGGTTAGTATTTACTTATAAGGAAACTCTCAAAATGTGGTAAAACTCTTAAAATACACAATGATCTTTCCAGGAAACGAATATGAAACTGTAACTAACAGTTGAAATCCTAGAAAATAGATTCGAACAACATTTAATGCCGAGTTCCATTACCGAGATTACAGGTAGAAAGCTCTGAAATGACCAAAATTCTGATAATATTATCAAGTCGAGCTATTTTATGTGGCGTTTTCACTAAAATGTGATTTCAAACATTAATAATTCCCGTTTATACAGCTCAGAATTCTGTATAATGCTTTCAAATGAGGAGAATACTCTTTATGTTTACAACTGAGGCTTAATTGGCCACGCGTTTTTTGACTGAAACCGTGTATATCCTGAAGGTTCTAGCATTTACTTCTAAGGAAACTCTCAAAATGTGGTAAAACTCTTAAAATACAAAATTATCTTTCCAGGAAACGAATAGGAACCTGTAAATAACAGTTGAAAGAAAAGTAAATAGATTCTATCCATAATTTAATGCTGAGTTCAATTACTGAGATTACAGATAGAAAGCTCTGAAATGACGAGAATTGTAATAATATGAACAAGTCCGGCTATTTTATGTGGCGTTTTAAATAAAATGTGATTTCATAATTTAAGATTTCTGTTTATAGAGCTCACAGCTTGTGTATAAAGCTTTGAAATGAGGAGAATACTGTTCATGTTCACAACTGAGGCTTAATTGGCCAAGCGCTTTTTGACTGAAACCGTGTATATCCTGAAGGTTAGTATTTACTTATAAGGAAACTCTCAAAATGTGGTAAAACTCTTAAAATACACACTGATCTTTCCAGGAATCGAATATGAACCTGTAACTAACAGTTGAAATACAAGTAAATAGATTCTAACCATATGTAATGCCGATTTCAATTACCGAGATTACAGGAAGAGAGCTCTGAAATAAGGAGAATTCAGATAATATTAACGAATCCGGGTATTTTTTGTGGCGTTTTCACTAAAATGTGATTTCATGCATTAATAATTCCCGTTTAAACAGCTAAGAACTTGTGTATAAAGCTTTGAAATGAGGAGAATACTGTTCATGTTTACAACTGAGGCTTAATTGGCCAAGCGCTTTTTGACTGAAACCGTGTATATCCTGAAGGTTATTATTTACTTATAAGGAAACTCTCAAAATGTGGTAAAACTCTTAAAATACACAATTATCTTTCCAGGAAATGAATATGAACCTGTAAATAAGAGTTGAAATACAAGTAAATAGATTCTAACCACATTTAATCCTGAGTTCAATTACTGAGATTACAGGTAGAAAGCTCTGAAATGACGAAAATTCTGATAATATTAACGAGTCCAGCTATTTTATGTGGCGTTTTCACTAAAATGTGATTTCAAACATTAAGATTTCTGTTTATAGAGCTCAGAATTTTTGGATAAAGCTTTGAAATGAGGAGAATACTGTTCATGTTCACAACTGAGGATTAATTGGCCAAGCGCTTTTTGACTGAAACCGTGTATATCCTGAAGGTTAGTATTTACTTCTAAGGAAACTCTCAAAATGTGGTAAAACTCTTAAAATACACAATGATCTTTCCAGGAAAGGAATATGAACCTGTAACTAACAGTTGAAATACAAGTAAATAGATTATAACCACATTTAATGCCGAGTTCCATTACCGAGATTACAGGTTGAAAGCTCTGAAATGATGAAAATTCTGATAATATTAACAAGTCCGGCTACTTTATGTGGCGTTTTCACTAAATTGTGATTTCAAACATTAATAATTCCTGTTTATACAGCTCAGAACTTGTGTAAAAAGCTTCGAAATGAAGAGACTGCTGTTCATGTTTACAACTGAGGCTTAATTGGCCCCACGTTTTTTGACTGAAAACGTGTATATCCTGAAGGTTCTAGTATTTACTTCTAAGGCAACTCTCAAAATGTGGTAAAACTCTTAAAAAACACAATGATCTTTCCAGGAAACGAATATGAACCTGTAACTAACAGTTGAAATACTAGAAAATAGATTCGAACATCATTTAATGCCAAGTTCAATTACCGAGATTACAGGTAGAAAGCTCTGAAGTGACCAAAATTCTGATGATATTATCAAGTCTGGCAATTTTAAGTGGCGTTTTCACTAAAATGTGATTTGAAACATTAATAATTCCTTTTTATACAGCTCAGAACTTGTGTATAAAGCTTTGAAATGAGGAGAAAACTTTTCATGTTTACAACTGAGGCTTAAGTGGCCATGCGTTTTTTGAATGAAACCGTGTATACACTGTAGGTTCTAGTATTTACTTCTAAGGAAACTCTCAAAATGTGGTAAAACTCTTAAAATACACAATGATCTTTCCAGGAAACGAATATGTACCTGTAACTAACAGTTGAAATACAAGTAAATAGATTCTAACCACATTTAATGGGGGTTTCAATTACCGAGATTACAGGAAGAAGGCTCCGAAATGAGAAGAATTCAAATAATATTAACGAGTCTGGCAATTTTAAGTGGCGTTTTCACTAAAATGTGATTTCAAACATTAATAATTCCCTTTTATACAGCTCAGAACGTGTGTATAAAGCTTTGAAATGAGGAGAATACTGTTCATGTTTACAACTGAGGCTTAATTGGCCAAGCGTTTTTTGACTGAAACCGTGTATATTCTGAAGGTTCTAGTATTTACTTCTAAGGAAACTCTCAAAATGTGGTAAAACTCTTAAAATACACAATTATCTTTAAAGGTAACGAATATGAACCTGTAACTAAAAGTTGAAATCCAAGTAATTAGATTCTAACCACATTTAATGCCGAGTTCCATTACCGAGATTACAGGTAGAAAGCTCTGAAATGACGAAAATTCTGATAATATTAACAAGTCCGGCTACTTTATGTGGCGTTTTCACTAAAATATGATTTCAAACATTAATAATTCCTGTTTATACAGCTCAGAACTTGTGTATAAGGCTTTGAAATGAGGAGAATACTGTTCATGTTTACAACTGAGGCTTTATTGGCCCCACTTTTTTTGACTGAAACCGTGTATATCCTCAAGGATCTAGTATTTGCTTCTAATGAAAGTCTCAAAATGTGGTAAAACTCTTAAAATACACAATGATCTTTCCAGGAAACGAATATGAACCTTTAACTAACAGTTGAAATCCTAGAAAATAGATTCGAACAACATTTAATGCCGAATTTAATTACCAAGATTACAGGTAGAAATCTCTAAAATGACCAAAATTCTGATAATATTATCAAGTCTGGCAATTTAAGTGGCGTTTTAACTAAAATGTGATTTTAAACATTAATAATTCCCGTTTATACAGCTCAGAACTTGTGTAAAAAGCTTCGAAATGAGGAGACTGCTGTTCATGTTTCAACTGAGGCTTAATTGGCCCCACGTTTTTTGACTGAAAACGTGTATATCCTGAAGGTTCTAGTATTTACTTCTAAGGCAACTCTCAAAATGTGGTAAAACTCTTAAAAAACACAATGATCTTTCCAGGAAACGAATATGAACCTGTAACTAACAGTTGAAATACTAGAAAATAGATTCGAACATCATTTAATGCCAAGTTCAATTACCGAGATTACAGGTAGAAAGCTCTGAAGTGACCAAAATTCTGATGATATTATCAAGTCTGGCAATTTTAAGTGGCGTTTTCACTAAAATGTGATTTGAAACATTAATAATTCCTTTTTATACAGCTCAGAACTTGTGTATAAAGCTTTGAAATGAGGAGAAAACTTTTCATGTTTACAACTGAGGCTTAAGTGGCCATGCGTTTTTTGAATGAAACCGTGTATACACTGTAGGTTCTAGTATTTACTTCTAAGGAAACTCTCAAAATGTGGTAAAACTCTTAAAATACACAATGATCTTTCCAGGAAACGAATATGTACCTGTAACTAACAGTTGAAATACAAGTAAATAGATTCTAACCACATTTAATGGGGGTTTCAATTACCGAGATTACAGGAAGAAGGCTCCGAAATGAGAAGAATTCAAATAATATTAACGAGTCTGGCAATTTTAAGTGGCGTTTTCACTAAAATGTGATTTCAAACATTAATAATTCCCTTTTATACAGCTCAGAACGTGTGTATAAAGCTTTGAAATGAGGAGAATACTGTTCATGTTTACAACTGAGGCTTAATTGGCCAAGCGTTTTTTGACTGAAACCGTGTATATTCTGAAGGTTCTAGTATTTACTTCTAAGGAAACTCTCAAAATGTGGTAAAACTCTTAAAATACACAATTATCTTTAAAGGTAACGAATATGAACCTGTAACTAAAAGTTGAAATCCAAGTAATTAGATTCTAACCACATTTAATGCCGAGTTCCATTACCGAGATTACAGGTAGAAAGCTCTGAAATGACGAAAATTCTGATAATATTAACAAGTCCAGCTACTTTATGTGGCGTTTTCACTAAAATATGATTTCAAACATTAATAATTCCTGTTTATACAGCTCAGAACTTGTGTATAAGGCTTTGAAATGAGGAGAATACTGTTCATGTTTACAACTGAGGCTTAATTGGCCCCACTTTTTTTGACTGAAACCGTGTATATCCTCAAGGATCTAGTATTTGCTTCTAATGAAAGTCTCAAAATGTGGTAAAACTCTTAAAATACACAATGATCTTTCCAGGAAACGAATATGAACCTTTAACTAACAGTTGAAATCCTAGAAAATAGATTCGAACAACATTTAATGCCGAATTTAATTACCAAGATTACAGGTAGAAATCTCTAAAATGACCAAAATTCTGATAATATTATCAAGTCTGGCAATTTTAAGTGGCGTTTTAACTAAAATGTGATTTTAAACATTAATAATTCCCGTTTATACAGCTCAGAACTTGTGTATAAAGCTTTGAAATGAGGAGAATACTGTTCATGTTTACAACTGAGGTTCAATTGGCCCCACGTTTTTTGACTGAATCCCTGTATATTCTGAAGGTTCTAGTATTTACTTCCAAGGAAACTCTCAAAATGTGGTAAAACTCTTAAAATACACAATGATCTTTCCAGGAAATGAATATGAACCTGTAAATAACAGTTGAAATACAAGTAAATAGATTCTAACCACATTTAATCCTGAGTTCAATTACTGAGATTACAGGTAGAAATCTCTGAAATGACGAAAATTCTGATAATATTAACGAGTCCGGCTATTTTATGTGGCGTTTTCACAAAAATGTGATTTCAAACATTAAGATTTCTTTTTATAGAGCTCAGAATTTTTGAATAAAGCTTTGAAATGAGGAGAATACTGGTCATGTTCACAACTGAGGGTTAATTGTGAAGCGTTTTTTGACTGAAACCGTGTATATCCTGAAGGTTAGTATTTACTTCTAAGGAAACTCTCAAAATGTGGTAAAACTCTTAAAATACAGACTGATCTTTCCAGGAATCGAATATGAACCTGTAACTAACAGTTGAAATACAAGTAAATAGATTCTAACCACATTTAATGCCGATTTCAATTACCGAGATTACAGGAAGAGAGCTCTGAAATAAGGAGAATTCAGATAATTTTAATGAATCCAACTATTTTTTGTGGCGTTTTCACTAAAATGTGATTTCAAGCATTAATAATTCCCATTTAAACAGCTCAGAACTTGTGTATAAAGCTTTGAAATGAGGAGAAGACTGTTCATCTTTACAACTGAGGCTTAATTGGCACCACGTTTTTTGACTGAATCCGTGTATATGCTGAAGTTTCTAGTATTTACTTCTAAGGAAACCTTCAAAATGTGGTAAAACTCTTAAAATACACAATTATCTTTCCAGGAAATGAATATGAACCTGTAAATAACAGTTGAAATACAAGTAAATAGATTCTAACCATATTTAATGCTGAGTTCAATTACTGAGATTACAGGTAGAAAGCTCTGAAATGATGAAAATTCTGATAATATTAACGAGTCCGGATATTTTATGTGGCGTTTTCACTAAAATGTGATTTCAAAAATTAAGATTTCTGTTTATAGAGCTCAGAATTTTTGAATAAAGCTTTGAAATGAGGAGAATACTGTTCATGTTCAAAACTGAGGCTTAATTGGCCAAGCGCTTTTTGACTGAAACCGTGTATATCCTGAAGGTTAGTATTTACTTCTAAGGAAACTCTCAAAATGTGGTAAAACTCTTCAAATACACAATGATCTTTCCAGGAAACGAATATGAACCTGTAACTAACAGTTGAAATCCTAGAAAATAGATTCGAACAACATTTAATGCCGAGTTCAATTACCGAGATTACATGTAGAAAGCTCTGAAATGAACAAAATTCTGATAATATTATCAAGTCGAGCTATTTTATGTGGCGTTTTCACTAAAATGTGATTTCAAACATTAATAATTCCCGTTTATACAGCTCAGAATTCTGTATAATGCTTTCAAATGAGGAGAATACTCTTTATGTTTACAACTGAGGCTTAATTGGCCACGCGTTTTTTGACTGAAACCGTGTATATCCTGAAGGTTCTAGCATTTACTTCTTAGGAAACTCTCAAAATGTGGTAAAACTCTTAAAATACACGATTATCTTTCCAGGAAATGAATATGAACCTGTAAATAAGAGTTGAAATACAAGTAAATAGATTCTATCCACATTTAATGCTGAGTTCAATTACTGAGATTACATGTAGAAAGCTCTGAAATGACGAGAATTGTAATAATATGAACAAGTCCGGCTATTTTATGTGGCGTTTTAAATAAAATGTGATTTCATAATTTAAGATTTCTGTTTATAGAGCTCAGAGCTGGTGTATAAAGCTTTGAAATGAGCAGAATACTGTTCATGTTTACAACTGAGGCTTAATTGGCCGCACGTTTTTTGACTGAAACGGTGTATATCCTGAAAGTTCTAGTATTTACTTCTAAGGAAACTCTCAAAATGTGGTAAAACTCTTAAAATACACAATGATCTTTCCAGGAAACGAATATGAACCTGTAACTAACAGTTGAAATACTAGAAAATAGATTCGAACAACATTTAATGCCAAGTTCAATTACCGAGATTACAGGTAGAAAGCTCTGAAATGAACAAAATTCTGATAATATAATCAAGTCTGGCAATTTTAAGTGGCGTTTTCACTAAAATGTGATTTCAAACATTTATAATTCCCGTTTATACAGCTCAGAACTTGTGTATAATGCTTTGAAATGAGAATACTGTTCATGTTTACAACTGAGGCTTAATTGGCCCCACGTTTTTTGACTGAATCCGTGTATATTCTGAAGGTTCTAGTATTTACTTCTAAGGAAACTCTCAAAATGTGGTAAAACTCTTAAAATACACAATTATCTTTCCAGGAAACAAATATGAACCTGTAAATAACAGTTGAAATACAAGTAAATAGATTCTAACCACATTTAATGCTGAGTTCAATTACTGAGATTACAGGTAGAAAGCTCTGACATGACGAAAATTCTGATAATATTAACGAGTCTGGCTATTTTATGTGGCGTTTTCACTAAAATGTGATTTCAAACATTAAGATTTCTGTTTATAGAGATCAGAATTTTTGAATAAAGCTTTGAAATGAGGAGTATACTATTCATGTTCACAACTGAGGCTTAATTGGCCAAGCGCTTTTTGACTGAAACGGTGTATATCCTGAAGGTTAGTATTTACTTATAAGGAAACTCTCAAAATGTGGTAAAACTCTTAAAATACACAATGATCTTTCCAGGAAACGAATATGAAACTGTAACTAACAGTTGAAATCCTAGAAAATAGATTCGAACAACATTTAATGCCGAGTTCCATTACCGAGATTACAGGTAGAAAGCTCTGAAATGACCAAAATTCTGATAATATTATCAAGTCGAGCTATTTTATGTGGCGTTTTCACTAAAATGTGATTTCAAACATTAATAATTCCCGTTTATACAGCTCAGAATTCTGTATAATGCTTTCAAATGAGGAGAATACTCTTTATGTTTACAACTGAGGCTTAATTGGCCACGCGTTTTTTGACTGAAACCGTGTATATCCTGAAGGTTCTAGCATTTACTTCTAAGGAAACTCTCAAAATGTGGTAAAACTCTTAAAATACAAAATTATCTTTCCAGGAAACGAATAGGAACCTGTAAATAACAGTTGAAAGAAAAGTAAATAGATTCTATCCATAATTTAATGCTGAGTTCAATTACTGAGATTACAGATAGAAAGCTCTGAAATGACGAGAATTGTAATAATATGAACAAGTCCGGCTATTTTATGTGGCGTTTTAAATAAAATGTGATTTCATAATTTAAGATTTCTGTTTATAGAGCTCACAGCTTGTGTATAAAGCTTTGAAATGAGGAGAATACTGTTCATGTTCACAACTGAGGCTTAATTGGCCAAGCGCTTTTTGACTGAAACCGTGTATATCCTGAAGGTTAGTATTTACTTATAAGGAAACTCTCAAAATGTGGTAAAACTCTTAAAATACACACTGATCTTTCCAGGAATCGAATATGAACCTGTAACTAACAGTTGAAATACAAGTAAATAGATTCTAACCACATGTAATGCCGATTTCAATTACCGAGATTACAGGAAGAGAGCTCTGAAATAAGGAGAATTCAGATAATATTAACGAATCCGGGTATTTTTTGTGGCGTTTCCACTAAAATGTGATTTCAAGCATTAATAATTCCCGTTTAAACAGCTAAGAACTTGTGTATAAAGCTTTGAAATGAGGAGAATACTGTTCATGTTTACAACTGAGGCTTAATTGGCCCCACGTTTTATGACTGAAACTGTGTATATCCTGAAGGTTCTAGTATTTACTTCTAAGGAAACTCTCAAAATGTGGTAAAACTCTTAAAATACACAATGATCTTCCAGGAAACGAATATGAACCTGTAACTAACAGTTGAAATACTAGGAAATAGATTCGAACAAAATTTAATGCCCAGTTTAATTACCGAGATTACAGGTAGAAAGCTCTAAAATGACCAAAATTCTAATAATATTATCAAGTCTGGCAATTGTAAGTGGCGTTTTAACTAAAATGTGATTTCAAACATTAATAATTCCCGTTTATACAGCTCAGAACTTGTGTATAAAGCTATGAAATGAGGAGAATACTATTCATGTTTACAACTGAGGCTCAATTGGCACCACGTTTTTTGACTGAATCCGTGTATATTCTGAAGGTTCTAGTATTTACTTCTAAGGAAACTCTCAAAATGTGGTAAAACTCTTAAAATACACAATTATCTTTCCAGGAAATGAATATGAACCTGTAAATAACAGTTGAAATACAAGTAAATAGATTCTAACCACATTTAATCCTGAGTTCAATTACTGAGATTACAGGTAGAAAGCTCTGAAATGACGAAAATTCTGATAATATTAACGAGTCCGGCTATTTTATGTGGCGTTTTCACTAAAATGTGATTTCAAACATTAAGATTTCTGTTTATAGTGCTCAGAATTTTTGAATAAAGCTTTGAAATGAGGAGAATACTGTTCATGATCACAACTGTGGCTTAATTGGCCAAGCGCTTTTTGACTGAAACCGTGTATATCCTGAAGGTTAGTATTTACTTATAAGGAAACTCTCAAAATGTGGTAAAACTCTTCAAATACACAATGATCTTTCCAGGAAACGAATATGAACCTGTAGCTAACAGTTGAAATCCTAGAAAATAGATTCGAACAATATTTAATGCCGAGTTCAATTACCGAGATTACATGTAGAAAGCTCTGAAATGACCAAAATTCTGATAATATTATCAAGTCGAGCTATTTTATGTGGCGTTTTCACTAAAATGTGATTTCAAACATTAATAATTCCCGTTTATACAGCTCAGAATTCTGTATAATGCTTTCAAATGAGGAGAATACTCTTTATGTTTACAACTGAGGCTTAATTGGCCACGCGTTTTTTGACTGAAACCGTGTATATCCTGAAGGTTCTAGCATTTACTTCTAAGGAAACTCTCAAAATGTGGTAAAACTCTTAAAATACAAAATTATCTTTCCAGGAAACGAATAACAACCTGTAAATAACAGTTGAAAAAAAAGTAAATAGATTCTATCCACATTTAATGCAGAGTTCAATTACTGAGATTACAGGTAGAAAGCTCTGAAATGACGAGAATTGTAATAATATGAACAAGTCCGGCTGTTTTATGTGGCGTTTTAAATAAAATGTGATTTCATAATTTAAGATTTCTGTTTATAGAGCTCAGAGCTTGTGTATAAAGCTTTGAAATGAGGAGAATACTGTTCATGTTTACAACTGAGGCTTAATTGGCCGCACGTTTTTTGACTGAAACGGTGTATATCCTGAAAGTTCTAATATTTACTTCTAAGGAAACTCTCAAAATGTGGTAAAACTCTTAAAATACACAATGATCTTTCCAGGAAACGAATATGAACCTGTAACTAACAGTTGAAATACTAGAAAATAGATTCGAACAACATTTAATGCCAAGTTCAATTACCGAGATTACAGGTAGAAAGCTCTGAAATGAACAAAATTCTGATAATATTATCAAGTCTGGCAATTTTAAGTGGCGTTTTCACTAAAATGTGATTTCAAACATTTATAATTCCCGTTTATACAGCTCAGAACTTGTGTATAATGCTTTGAAATGAGAATACTGTTCATGTTTACAACTGAGGCTTAATTGGCCCCAAGTTTTTTGACTGAATCCGTGTATATTCTGAAGGTTCTAGTATTTACTTCTAAGGAAACTCTCAAAATGTGGTAAAACTCTTAAAATACACAATTATCTTTCCAGGAAACAAATATGAACCTGTAAATAACAGTTGAAATACAAGTAAATAGATTCTAACCACATTTAATGCTGAGTTCAATTACTGAGATTACAGGTAGAAAGCTCTGACATGACGAAAATTCTGATAATATTAACGAGTCCGGCTATTTTATGTGGCGTTTTCACTAAAATGTGATTTCAAACATTAAGATTCCTATTTATAGAGATCAGAATTTTTGAATAAAGCTTTGAAATGAGGAGAATACTGTTCATGTTCACAACTGAGGCTTAATTGGCCAAGCGCTTTTTGACTGAAACCGTGTATATCCTGAAGGTTAGTATTTACTTATAAGGAAACTCTCAAAATGTGGTAAAACTCTTAAAATACACAATGATCTTTCCAGGAAACGAATATGAAACTGTAACTAACAGTTGAAATCCTAGAAAATAGATTCGAACAACATTTAATGCCGAGTTCCATTACCGAGATTACAGGTAGAAAGCTCTGAAATGACCAAAATTCTGATAATATTATCAAGTCGAGCTATTTTATGTGGCGTTTTCACTAAAATGTGATTTCAAACATTAATAATTCCCGTTTATACAGCTCAGAATTCTGTATAATGCTTTCAAATGAGGAGAATACTCTTTATGTTTACAACTGAGGCTTAATTGGCCACGCGTTTTTTGACTGAAACCGTGTATATCCTGAAGGTTCTAGCATTTACTTCTAAGGAAACTCTCAAAATGTGGTAAAACTCTTAAAATACAAAATTATCTTTCCAGGAAACGAATAGGAACCTGTAAATAACAGTTGAAAGAAAAGTAAATAGATTCTATCCACATTTAATGCTGAGTTCAATTACTGAGATTACAGGTAGAAAGCTCTGAAATGACGAGAATTGTAATAATATGAACAAGTCCGGCTATTTTATGTGGCGTTTTAAATAAAATGTGATTTCATAATTTAAGATTTCTGTTTATAGAGCTCAGAGCTTGTGTATAAAGCTTTGAAATGAGGAGAATACTGTTCATGTTCACAACTGAGGCTTAATTGGCCAAGCGCTTTTTGACTGAAACCGTGTATATCCTGAAGGTTAGTATTTACTTATAAGGAAACTCTCAAAATGTGGTAAAACTCTTAAAATACACACTGATCTTTCCAGGAATCGAATATGAACCTGTAACTAACAGTTGAAATACAAGTAAATAGATTCTAACCACATGTAATGCCGATTTCAATTACCGAGATTACAGGAAGAGAGCTCTGAAATAAGGAGAATTCAGATAATATTAACGAATCCGGGTATTTTTTGTGGCGTTTCCACTAAAATGTGATTTCAAGCATTAATAATTCCCGTTTAAACAGCTAAGAACTTGTGTATAAAGCTTTGAAATGAGGAGAATACTGTTCATGTTTACAACTGAGGCTTAATTGGCCCCACGTTTTTTGACTGAAACTGTGTATATCCTGAAGGTTCTAGTATTTACTTCTAAGGAAACTCTCAAAATGTGGTAAAACTCTTAAAATACACAATGATCTTTCCAGGAAACGAATATGAACCTGTAACTAACAGTTGAAATACTAGAAAATAGATTCGAACAAAATTTAATGCCCAGTTTAATTACCGAGATTACAGGTAGAAAGCTCTAAAATGACCAAAATTCTAGTAATATTATCAAGTCTGGCAATTGTAAGTGGCGTTTTAACTAAAATGTGATTTCAAACATTAATAATTCCCGTTTATACAGCTCAGAACTTGTGTATAAAGCTATGAAATGAGGAGAATACTATTCATGTTTACAACTGAGGCTCAATTGGCACCACGTTTTTTGACTGAATCCGTGTATATTCTGAAGATTCTAGTATTTACTTCTAAGGAAACACTCAAAATGTGGTAAAACTCTTAAAATACACAGTTATCTTTCCAGGAAATGAATATGAACCTGTAAATAACAGTTGAAATACAAGTAAATAGATTCTAACCACATTTAATCCTGAGTTCAATTACTGAGATTACAGGTAGAAAGCTCTGAAATGACGGAAATTCTGATAATATTAACGAGTCCGGCTATTTTATGTGGCGTTTTCACTAAAATGTGATTTCAAACATTAAGATTTCTGTTTATAGTGCTCAGAATTTTTGAATAAAGCTTTGAAATGAGGAGAATACTGGTCATGTTCACAACTGAGGCTTAATTGTGAAGCGTTTTTTGACTGAAACCGTGTATATCCTGAAGGTTAGTATTTACTTCTAAGGAAACTCTCAAAATGTGGTAAAACTCTGAAAATACACACTGATCTTTCCAGGAATCGAATATGACCTGTAACTAACAGTTGAAATACAAGTAATTAGATTCTAACCACATTTAATGCCGAGTTCAATTACCGAGATTACAGGAAGAGAGCTCTGAAATAAAGAGAATTCAGATAATATTAATGAATCCGACTATTTTTTGTGGCGTTTTCACTAAAATGTAATTGCAAACATTAAGATTTCTTTTTATAGAGCTCATAATTTTTAAATAAAGCTTTGAAATGAGGAGAATACTGGTCATGTTCACAACTGAGGGTTAATTGTGAAGCGTTTTTTGACTGAAACCGTGTATATGCTGAAGGTTAGTATTTACTTCTAAGGAAACTCTCAAAATGTGGTAAAACTCTTAAAATACAGACTGATCTTTCCACTAATCGAATATGAACCTGTAACTAACAGTTGAAATACAAGTAAATAGATTCTAACCACATTTAATGCCGATTTCAATTACCGAGATTACAGGAAGAGAGCTCTGAAATAAGGAGAATTCAGATAATATTAATAAATCCGACTATTTTTTGTGGCGTTTTCACTAAAATGTGATTTCAAGCATTAATAATTCCCGTTTAAACAGCTCAGAACTTGTGTATAAAGCTTTGAAATGAGGAGAATACTGTTCATCTTTACAACTGAGGCTTAATTGGCCCCACGTTTTTTGACTGAATCCGTGTATATTCTGAAGTTTCTAGTATTTACTTCTAAGGAAACTCTCAACATGTGGTAAAACTCTTAAAATACACAAATATCTTTCCAGGAAATGAATATGAACCTGTAAATAACAGTTGAAATACAAGTAAATTAATTCTAACCACATTTAATGCTGAGTTCAATTACTGAGATTACAGGTAGAAAGCTCTGAAATGACGAAAATTCTGATAATATTAACGAGCCCGGCTATTTTATGTGGCGTTTTCACTAAAATGTGATTTCAAACAGTAAGGTTTCTGTTTATAGATCTCAGAATTTTTCTAATAAAGCTTTGAAATGAGGAGAATACTGTTCATATTCACAACTGAGGCTTAATTGGCCAAGCGCTTTTTGACTGAAACTGTGTATATCCTGAAGGTTCTAGTATTTACTTCTAAGGAAACTCTCAAAATGTGGTAAAACTCTTAAAATACACAATGATCTTTCCAGGAAACGAATATGAACCTGTAACTAACAGTTGAAATACTAGAAAATAGATTCGAACAAAATTTAATGCCCAGTTTAATTACCAAGATTAAAGGTAAAAGCTCTAAAATGACCAAAATTCTAATAATATTATCAAGTCTGGCATTGTAAGTGGCGTTTTAACTAAAATGTGATTTCAAACATTAATAATTCCCGTTTATACAGCTCAGAACTTGTGTATAAAGCTATGAAATGAGGAGAATACTATTCATGTTTACAACTGAGGCTCAATTGGCACCACGTTTTTTGACTGAATCCGTGTATATTCAGAAGGTTCTAGTATTTACTTCTAAGGAAACTCTCAAAATGTGGTAAAACTCTGAAAATACACACTGATCTTTCCAGGAATCGAATATGACCTGTAACTAACAGTTGAAATACAAGTAATTAGATTCTAACCACATTTAATGCCGAGTTCAATTACCGAGATTACAGGAAGACAGCTCTGAAATAAAGAGAATTCAGATAATATTAATGAATCCGACTATTTTTTGTGGCGTTTTCACTAAAATGTAATTTCAAACATTAAGATTTCTTTTTATAGAGCTCATAATTTTTGAATAAAGCTTTGAAATGAGGAGAATACTGGTCATGTTCACAACTGAGGGTTAATTGTGAAGCGTTTTTTGACTGAAACCCTGTATATGCTGAAGGTTAGTATTTACTTCTAAGGAAACTCTCAAAATGTGGTAAAACTCTTAAAATACAGACTGATCTTTCCAGGAATCGAATATGAACCTGTAACTAACAGTTGAAATACAAGTAAATAGATTCTAACCACATTTAATGCCGATTTCAATTACCGAGATTACAGGAAGAAAGCTCTGAAATAAGGAGAATTCAGATAATATTAATGAATCCGACTATTTTTTGTGGCGTTTTCACTAAAATGTGATTTCAAGCATTAATAATTCCCGTTTAAACAGCTCAGAACTTGGGTATAAAGCTTTGAAATGAGGAGAATACCGTTCATGTTTACAACTGAGGCTTAATTGGCAACGCGTTTTTTGACTGAAACCGTGTATATCCTGAAGGTTCTAGTATTTACGTCTAAGGAAACTCTCAAAATGTGGTAAAACTCTTAAAATACACCATGATCTTTCCATGAAACGAAAATGAACCTGTAACTAACAGTTGAAATACATGGAAATAGATTCGAACAACATTTAATGCCGAGTTCAATTACCGAGATTACAGGTAGAAAGCTCTGAAATGACCAAAATTCTGATAATATTAACGAGTCCGGCTATTTTACGTGGCGTTTTCACTAAACTGTGATTTCAAACATTAAGATTTCTGTTTATAGAGCTCAGATTTTTTGAATAAAGCTTTGAAATGAAGAGAATACTGGTCATGTTCACAACTGAGGATTAATTGTCAAGCTTTTTTGACTGAAACCGTGTATATCCTGAAGGTTAGTATTTACTTCTAAGGAAACTCGCAAAATCTGGTAAAACTCTTAAAATACACGCTGATCTTTCCAGGAATCGAAAATGAACCTGTAACTAACAGTTGAAATACAAGTAAATAGATTCTAACCACATTTAATGCCGATTTCAATTACCGAGATTACAGGAAGAGAGCTCTGAAATAAGGAGAATTCAGATAATATTAACGAATCCGGCTATTTTTTGTGGCGTTTTCACTAAAATGTGATTTCAAGCATTAATAATTCCCGTTTAAACAGCTCATAACTTGTGTATAAAGCTTTGAAATGACGAGAATACTGTTCATGTTTACAACTGAGGCTTAATTGGCCCCACGTTTTTTGAATGAAACTGTGTATATCCTGAAGGTTCTAGTGTTTACTTCTAAGGAAACTCCCAAAATGTGGTAAAACTCTTAAAATACACAATGATCTTTCCAGGAAACGAATATGAACCTGTAACTAACAGTTGAAATACTAGAAAATAGATTCGAACAACATTTAATGCCGAGTTTAATTACCGAGATTACAGGTAGAAAGTTCTAAAATGACCAAAATTCTGATAATATTATCAAGTCTGGCAATTTAAAGTGGAGTTTTCACTAAACTGTTATTTCAAACATTAATAATTCCCGTTTTTACAGCTCAGATCTTGTGTATAAAGCTTTGAAATGAGGAGAATACTGTTCATGTTTACAACTGAGGCTTAATTGGCCCCACGTTTTTTGATTGAATCCGTGTATATTCTGAAGGTTCTAGTATTTACTTCTAAGGAAACTCTCAAAATGTGGTAAAACTCTTAAAATACACAATTATCTTTCCAGGAAATGAATATGAACCTGTAACTAACAGTTGAAATACAAGTAAATAGATTCTAACCACATTTAAAGCTGAGTTCAATTACTGAGATTACAGGTAGAAAGCTCTGAAATGACGAAAATTCTGATAATATTAACAAGTCCGGCTATTTTATGTGGCGTTTTCACTAAAATGTGATTTCAAACATTAAGATTTCTGTTTATAGAGCTCAGAATTTTTGAATAAAGCTTTGAAATGAGAAGAATACTGGTCATGTTCACAACTGAGGCTTAATTGGCCCCAAGTTTTTTGACTGAAACCGTGTATACCCTGAAGGTTCTAGTATTCACTTCTAAGGAAAGTCTCAAAATGTGGTAAAACTCTTAAAATACACAATGATCTTTCCAGGAATCAAATATGAACCTGTAACTAACAGTTCAAGTACAAGTAAATAGATTGTAACCACATTTAAAGCCGATTTCAATTACCGAGATTACAGGAAGAGAGCTCTGAAATGAGGAGAATTCAGATACTATTAACGAGTCCGGGTATTTTATGGGGCGTTTTCACTAAAATGTGATTTCCAATATTAATAATTCCTGTTTATACAGCTCAGAACTTGCGTATAAAGCTTCGAAATCAGAAGAATACTGTACAAATTTACAACTGAGGCTTAATTGGCAACGCGTTTTTTGACTGAAACCGTGTATATCCTGAAGGTTCTAGTATTTACGTCTAAGGAAACTCTCAAAATGTGGTAAAACTCTTAAAATACACCATGATCTTTCCAGGAAACGAATATGAACCTGTAACTAACAGTTTAAATACAAGTAAATAGAATGGAACCACATTTAATGGCGAGTACAATTACCGAGATTACAGGAAAATAGCTCTGAAATGACGAAAATTCTGATAATATTAACATGTCCGGCTATTTTAAGTGGTGTTTTCACTAAAATGCGATTTCAAACATTAATAATTCCTGTTTATAGAGCTCAGAACTTGGGTATAAAGCTTTGAAATGAGGAGAATACCGTTCATGTTTACAACTGAGGCTTAATTGGCAACGCGTTTTTTGACTGAAACCGTGTATATCCTGAAGGTTCTAGTATTTACGTCTAAGGAAACTCTCAAAATGTGGTAAAACTCTTAAAATACACCATGATCTTTCCATGAAACGAAAATGAACCTGTAACTAACAGTTGAAATACATGGAAATAGATTCGAACAACATTTAATGCCGAGTTCAATTACCGAGATTACAGGTAGAAAGCTCTGAAATGACCAAAATTCTGATAATATTAACGAGTCCGGCTATTTTACGTGGCGTTTTCACTAAACTGTGATTTCAAACATTAAGATTTCTGTTTATAGAGCTCAGAATTTTTGAATAAAGCTTTGAAATGAAGAGAATACTGGTCATGTTCACAACTGAGGATTAATTGTCAAGCTTTTTTGACTGAAACCGTGTATATCCTGAAGGTTAGTATTTACTTCTAAGGAAACTCTCAAAATCTGGTAAAACTCTTAAAATACACGCTGATCTTTCCAGGAATCGAAAATGAACCTGTAACTAACAGTTGAAATACAAGTAAATAGATTCTAACCACATTTAATGCCGATTTCAATTACCGAGATTACAGGAAGAGAGCTCTGAAATAAGGAGAATTCAGATAATATTAACGAATCCGGCTATTTTTTGTGGCGTTTTCACTAAAATGTGATTTCAAGCATTAATAATTCCCGTTTAAACAGCTCAGAACTTGTGTATAAAGCTTTGAAATGACGAGAATACTGTTCATGTTTACAACTGAGGCTTAATTGGCCCCACGTTTTTTGAATGAAACTGTGTATATCCTGAAGGTTCTAGTGTTTACTTCTAAGGAAACTCCCAAAATGTGGTAAAACTCTTAAAATACACAATGATCTTTCCAGGAAACGAATATGAACCTGTAACTAACAGTTGAAATACTAGAAAATAGATTCGAACAACATTTAATGCCGAGTTTAATTACCGAGATTACAGGTAGAAAGTTCTAAAATGACCAAAATTCTGATAATATTATCAAGTCTGGCATTTTAAAGTGGCGTTTTCACTAAACTGTGATTTCAAACATTAATAATTCCCGTTTTTACAGCTCATATCTTGTGTATAAAGCTTTGAAATGAGGAGAATACTGTTCATGTTTACAACTGAGGCTTAATTGGCCCCACGTTTTTTGATTGAATCCGTGTATATTCTGAAGGTTCTAGTATTTACTTCTAAGGAAACTCTCAAAATGTGGTAAAACTCTTAAAATACACAATTATCTTTCCAGGAAATGAATAGGAACCTGTAACTAACAGTTGAAATACAAGTAAATAGATTCTAACCACATTTAAAGCTGAGTTCAATTACTGAGATTACAGGTAGAAAGCTCTGAAATGACGAAAATTCTGATAATATTAACAAGTCCGGCTATTTTATGTGGCGTTTTCACTAAAATGTGATTTCAAACATTAAGATTTCTGTTTATAGAGCTCAGAATTTTTGAATAAAGCTTTGAAATGAGAAGAATACTGGTCATGTTCACAACTGAGGCTTAATTGGCCCCAAGTTTTTTGACTGAAACCGTGTATACCCTGAAGGTTCTAGTATTCACTTCTAAGGAAAGTCTCAAAATGTGGTAAAACTCTTAAAATACACAATGATCTTTCCAGGAAACGAATATGAACCTGTAACTAACAGTTCAAGTACAAGTAAATAGATTGTAACCACATTTAAAGCCGATTTCAATTACCGAGATTACAGGAAGAGAGCTCTGAAATGAGGAGAATTCAGATACTATTAACGAGTCCGGGTATTTTATGGGGCGTTTTCACTAAAATGTGATTTCCAATATTAATAATTCCTGTTTATACAGCTCAGAACTTGCGTATAAAGCTTCGAAATCAGAAGAATACTGTACAAATTTACAACTGAGGCTTAATTGGCAACGCGTTTTTTGACTGAAACCGTGTATATCCTGAAGGTTCTAGTATTTACGTCTAAGGAAACTCTCAAAATGTGGTAAAACTCTTAAAATACACCATGACCTTTCCATGAAACGAAAATGAACCTGTAACTAACAGTTGAAATACATGGAAATAGATTCGAACAACATTTAATGCCGAGTTCAATTACCGAGATTACAGGTAGAAAGCTCTGAAATGACCAAAATTCTGATAATATTAACGAGTCCGGCTATTTTACGTGGCGTTTTCACTAAACTGTGATTTCAAACATTAAGATTTCTGTTTATAGAGCTCAGAATTTTTGAATAAAGCTTTGAAATAAAGAGAATACTGGTCATGTTCACAACTGAGGCTTAATTGTCAAGCTTTTTTGACTGAAACCGTGTATATCCTGAAGGTTAGTATTTACTTCTAAGGAAACTCTCAAAATCTGGTAAAACTCTTAAAATACACGCTGATCTTTCCAGGAATCGAAAATGAACCTGTAACTAACAGTTGAAATACAAGTAAATAGATTCTAACCACATTTAATGCCGATTTCAATTACCGAGATTACAGGAAGAGAGCTCTGAAATAAGGAGAATTCAGATAATATTAACGAATCCGGCTATTTTTTGTTGCGTTTTCACTAAAATGTGATTTCAAGCATTAATAATTCCCGTTTAAACAGCTCAGAACTTGTGTATAAAGCTTTGAAATGACGAGAATACTGTTCATGTTTACAACTGAGGCTTAATTGGCCCCACGTTTTTTGAATGAAACTGTGTATATCCTGAAGGTTCTAGTGTTTACTTCTAAGGAAACTCTCAAAATGTGGTAAAACTCTTAAAATACACAATGATCTTTCCAGGAAACGAATATGAACCTGTAACTAACAGTTGAAATACTAGAAAATAGATTCGAACAACATTTAATGCCGAGTTTAATTACCGAGATTACAGGTAGAAAGTTCTAAAATGACCAAAATTCTGATAATATTATCAAGTCTGGCAATTTAAGTGGCGTTTTCACTAAACTGTGATTTCAAACATTAATAATTCCCGTTTATACAGCTCAGATCTTGTGTATAAAGCTTTGAAATGAGGAGAATACTGTTCATGTTTACAACTGAGGCTTAATTGGCCCCACGTTTTTTGATTGAATCCGTGTATATTCTGAAGGTTCTAGTATTTACTTCTAAGGAAACTCTCAAAATGTGGTAAAACTCTTAAAATACACAATTATCTTTCCAGGAAATGAATATGAACCTGTAACTAACAGTTGAAATACAAGTAAATAGATTCTAACCACATTTAAAGCTGAGTTCAATTACTGAGATTACAGGTAGAAAGCTCTGAAATGACGAAAATTCTGATAATATTAACAAGTCCGGCTATTTTATGTGGCGTTTTCACTAAAATGTGATTTCAAACATTAAGATTTCGGTTTATAGAGCTCAGAATTTTTGAATAAAGCTTTGAAATGAGAAGAATACTGGTCATGTTCACAACTGAGGCTTAATTGGCCCCAAGTTTTTTGACTGAAACCGTGTATACCCTGAAGGTTCTAGTATTCACTTCTAAGGAAAGTCTCAAAATGTGGTAAAACTCTTAACATACACAATGATCTTTCCAGGAAACGAATATGAACCTGTACCTAACAGTTCAAGTACAAGTAAATAGATTGTAACCACATTTAAAGCCGATTTCAATTACCGAGATTACAGGAAGAGAGCTCTGAAATGAGGAGAATTCAGATACTATTAACGAGTCCGGGTATTTTATGGGGCGTTTTCACTAAAATGTGATTTCCAATATTAATAATTCCTGTTTATACAGCTCAGAACTTGCGTATAAAGCTTCGAAATCAGAAGAATACTGTTCAAATTTACAACTGAGGCTTAATTGGCCACGCGTTTTTTGACTGAAACTGTGTTTATCCTGAAGGTTATAGTATTTACTTCTAAGGAAACTCTCAAAATGTGGTAAAACTCTTAAAATACACCATGATATTTCCAGGAAACGAATATGAACCTGTAACTAACAGTTGAACTACAAGAAAATAGATTCGAACAACATTTAATGCCGAGTTCAATTACAGAGATAACAGGTAGAAAGCTCTGAAATGACGAAAGTTCTGATAATATTAACAAGTCCGGCTATTTTATGTGGCGTTTTCACTAAAATGTTATTTCAAACATTAATAATTCCTGTTTATACAGCTCAGAACTTGTGTATAAGACTTTGAAATGAGGAGAATATTATTCATGTTTCCGACTGAGGCTTAATTGCCCCCACGTTTTTCAACTGAAACCATGTATACTCTGAAGGTTCTAGTACAGGGGTTGGCAAACTTTTTGACTCAAGCACCACAATGGGTTCTTAAACAGGACCGGAGGGCCGGAACAAAAGCATGGATTGAGTGTTTGTGTGAACTAATATAAATTCAAAGGAAACATCATTACATAAAAGGGTACGGTCTTTTTTTTTTTTTTAGTTTTATACATTTCAAACATTCCAGATCGGGCCAGCGGGTGGTAGATTGCCCACCCCTGTTATTTACTTCTAAGGAAACTCTCAAAATGTGGTAAAACTCTCAAAATACACAATGATCTTTCCAGGAAACGAATATGTACCTGTAACTAACAGTTGAAATACATGTAAATAGATTCTAACCACATTGAATGCCGATTTCAATTACCGAGATTACAGGAAGAGAGCTCTGAAATGAGGAGAATTCAGATAATATTAAAGATTCTGGCTATTTTATGAGGCATTTTCACTAAAATGTGATTTCAAACATTAAGATTTCTGTTTATAGAGCTCAGAACTTGTGTATAAAGCTTTGAAATGAGGAGAATACTGTATATGTTTAGAACTGAGGCTTAATTGGCCCCACGTTTTTTGACTGAAACCGTGTATATCCTGAATGTTCTAGTATTTACTTCTAAGGAAACTCTCAAAATGTGGTAAAACTCTTAAAATACACAATGATCTTTCCAGGAAACGAATATGAACCTGTAACTAACAGTTTAAATACAAGTAAATAGAATGGAACCACATTTAATGGCGAGTACAATTACCGAGATTACAGGAAAATAGCTCTGAAATGACGAAAATTCTGATAATATTAACGTGTCCGGCTATTTTAAGTGGTGTTTTCACTAAAATGCGATTTCAAACATTAATAATTCCTGTTTATAGAGCTCAGAACTTGGGTATAAAGCTTTGAAATGAGGAGAATACCGTTCATGTTTACAACTGAGGCTTAATTGGCAACGCGTTTTTTGACTGAAACCGTGTATATCCTGAAGGTTCTAGTATTTACGTCTAAGGAAACTCTCAAAATGTGGTAAAACTCTTAAAATACACCATGATCTTTACATGAAACGAAAATGAACCTGTAACTAACAGTTGAAATACATGGAAATAGATTCGAACAACATTTAATGCCGAGTTCAATTACCGAGATTACAGGTAGAAAGCTCTGAAATGACCAAAATTCTGATAATATTAACGAGTCCGGCTATTTTACGTGGCGTTTTCACTAAACTGTGATTTCAAACATTAAGATTTCTGTTTATAGATCTCAGAATTTTTGAATAAAGCTTTGAAATAAAGAGAATACTGGTCATGTTCACAACTGAGGCTTAATTGTCAAGCTTTTTTGACTGAAACCGTGTATATCCTGAAGGTTAGTATTTACTTCTAAGGAAACTCTCAAAATCTGGTAAAACTCTTAAAATACACGCTGATCTTTCCAGGAATCGAAAATGAACCTGTAACTAACAGTTGAAATACAAGTAAATAGATTCTAACCACATTTAATGCCGATTTCAATTACCGAGATTACAGGAAGAGAGCTCTGAAATAAGGAGAATTCAGATAATATTAACGAATCCGGCTATTTTTTGTGGCGTTTTCACTAAAATGTGATTTCAAGCATTAATAATTCCCGTTTAAACAGCTCAGAACTTGTGTATAAAGCTTTGAAATGACGAGAATACTGTTCATGTTTACAACTGAGGCTTAATTGGCCCCACGTTTTTTGAATGAAACTGTGTATATCCTGAAGGTTCTAGTGTTTACTTCTAAGGAAACTCTCAAAATGTGGTAAAACTCTTAAAATACACAATGATCTTTCCAGGAAACGAATATGAACCTGTAACTAACAGTTGAAATATTAGAAAATAGATTCGAACAACATTTAATGCCGAGTTTAATTACCGAGATTACAGGTAGAAAGTTCTAAAATGACCAAATTTCTGATAATATTATCAAGTCTGGCAATTTAAAGTGGCGTTTTCACTAAACTGTGATTTCAAACATTAATAATTCCCGTTTATACAGCTCAGATCTTGTGTATAAAGCTTTGAAATGAGGAGAATACTGTTCATGTTTACAACTGAGGCTTAATTGGCCCCACGTTTTTTGATTGAATCCGTGTATATTCTGAAGGTTCTAGTATTTACTTCTAAGGAAACTCTCAAAATGTGGTAAAACTCTTAAAATACACAATTATCTTTCCAGGAAATGAATATGAACCTGTAACTAACAGTTGAAATACAAGTAAATAGATTCTAACCACATTTAAAGCTGAGTTCAATTACTGAGATTACGGGTAGAAAGCTCTGAAATGACGAAAATTCTGATAATATTAACAAGTCCGGCTATTTTATGTGGCGTTTTCACTAAAATGTGATTTCAAACATTAAGATTTCGGTTTATAGAGCTCAGAATTTTTGAATAAAGCTTTGAAATGAGAAGAATACTGGTCATGTTCACAACTGAGGCTTAATTGGCCCCAAGTTTTTTGACTGAAACCGTGTATACCCTGAAGGTTCTAGTATTCACTTCTAAGGAAAGTCTCAAAATGTGGTAAAACTCTTAACATACACAATGATCTTTCCAGGAAACGAATATGAACCTGTAACTAACAGTTCAAGTACAAGTAAATAGATTGTAACCACATTTAAAGCCGATTTCAATTACCGAGATTACAGGAAGAGAGCTCTGAAATGAGGAGAATTCAGATACTATTAACGAGTCCGGGTATTTTATGGGGCGTTTTCACTAAAATGTGATTTCCAATATTAATAATTCCTGTTTATACAGCTCAGAACTTGCGTATAAAGCTTCGAAATCAGAAGAATACTGTTCAAATTTACAACTGAGGCTTAATTGGCCACGCGTTTTTTGACTGAAACTGTGTTTATCCTGAAGGTTATAGTATTTACTTCTAAGGAAACTCTCAAAATGTGGTAAAACTCTTAAAATACACCATGATCTTTCCAGGAAACAAATATGAACCTGTAACTAACAGTTGAACTACAAGAAAATAGATTCGAACAACATTTAATGCCGAGTTCAATTACAGAGATAACAGGTAGAAAGCTCTGAAATGACGAAAGTTCTGATAATATTAACAAGTCCGGCTATTTTATGTGGCGTTTTCACTAAAATGTTATTTCAAACATTAATAATTCCTGTTTATACAGCTCAGAACTTGTGTATAAGACTTTGAAATGAGGAGAATATTATTCATGTTTCCGACTGAGGCTTAATTGCCCCCACGTTTTTCAACTGAAACCATGTATACTCTGAAGGTTCTAGTACAGGGGTGGGCAAACTTTTTGACTCAAGGACCACAATGGGTTCTTAAACAGGACCGGAGGGCCGGAACAAAAGCATGGATTGAGTGTTTGTGTGAACTAATATAAATTCAAAGGAAACATCATTACATAAAAGGGTACGGTCTTTTTTTTTTTTTTAGTTTTATACATTTCAAACATTCCAGATCCGGCCAGCGGGTGGTAGATTGCCCACCCCTGTTATTTACTTCTAAGGAAACTCTCAAAATGTGGTAAAACTCTCAAAATACACAATGATCTTTCCAGGAAACGAATATGTACCTGTAACTAACAGTTGAAATACATGTAAATAGATTCTAACCACATTGAATGCCGATTTCAATTACCGAGATTACAGGAAGAGAGCTCTGAAATGAGGAGAATTCAGATAATATTAAAGATTCTGGCTATTTTATGAGGCATTTTCACTAAAATGTGATTTCAAACATTAAGATTTCTGTTTATAGAGCTCAGAACTTGTGTATAAAGCTTTGAAATGAGGAGAATACTGTATATGTTTAGAACTGAGGCTTAATTGGCCCCACGTTTTTTGACTGAAACCGTGTATATCCTGAATGTTCTAGTATTTACTTCTAAGGAAACTCTCAAAATGTGGTAAAACTCTTAAAATACACAATGATCTTTCCAGGAAACGAATATGAACCTGTAACTAACAGTTTAAATACAAGTAAATAGAATGGAACCACATTTAATGGCGAGTACAATTACCGAGATTACAGGAAAATAGCTCTGAAATGACGAAAATTCTGATAATATTAACATGTCCGGCTATTTTAAGTGGTGTTTTCACTAAAATGCGATTTCAAACATTAATAATTCCTGTTTATAGAGCTCAGAACTTGGGTATAAAGCTTTGAAATGAGGAGAATACCGTTCATGTTTACAACTGAGGCTTAATTGGCAACGCGTTTTTTGACTGAAACCGTGTATATCCTGAAGGTTCTAGTATTTACGTCTAAGGAAACTCTCAAAATGTGGTAAAACTCTTAAAATACACCATGATCTTTCCATGAAACGAAAATGAACCTGTAACTAACAGTTGAAATACATGGAAATAGATTCGAACAACATTTAATGCCGAGTTCAATTACCGAGATTACAGGTAGAAAGCTCTGAAATGACCAAAATTCTGATAATATTAACGAGTCCGGCTATTTTACGTGGCGTTTTCACTAAACTGTGATTTCAAACATTAAGATTTCTGTTTATAGAGCTCAGAATTTTTGAATAAAGCTTTGAAATAAAGAGAATACTGGTCATGTTCACAACTGAGGCTTAATTGTCAAGCTTTTTTGACTGAAACCGTGTATATCCTGAAGGTTAGTATTTACTTCTAAGGAAACTCTCAAAATCTGGTAAAACTCTTAAAATACACGCTGATCTTTCCAGGAATCGAAAATGAACCTGTAACTAACAGTTGAAATACAAGTAAATAGATTCTAACCACATTTAATGCCGATTTCAATTACCGAGATTACAGGAAGAGAGCTCTGAAATAAGGAGAATTCAGATAATATTAACGAATCCGGCTATTTTTTGTGGCGTTTTCACTAAAATGTGATTTCAAGCATTAATAATTCCCGTTTAAACAGCTCAGAACTTGTGTATAAAGCTTTGAAATGACGAGAATACTGTTCATGTTTACAACTGAGGCTTAATTGGCCCCACGTTTTTTGAATGAAACTGTGTATATCCTGAAGGTTCTAGTGTTTACTTCTAAGGAAACTCTCAAAATGTGGTAAAACTCTTAAAATACACAATGATCTTTCCAGGAAACGAATATGAACCTGTAACTAACAGTTGAAATACTAGAAAATAGATTCGAACAACATTTAATGCCGAGTTTAATTACCGAGATTACAGGTAGAAAGTTCTAAAATGACCAAAATTCTGATAATATTATCAAGTCTGGCAATTTAAAGTGGCGTTTTCACTAAACTGTGATTTCAAACATTAATAATTCCCGTTTATACAGCTCAGATCTTGTGTATAAAGCTTTGAAATGAGGAGAATACTGTTCATGTTTACAACTGAGGCTTAATTGGCCCCACGTTTTTTGATTGAATCCGTGTATATTCTGAAGGTTCTAGTATTTACTTCTAAGGAAACTCTCAAAATGTGGTAAAACTCTTAAAATACACAATTATCTTTCCAGGAAATGAATATGAACCTGTAACTAACAGTTGAAATACAAGTAAATAGATTCTAACCACATTTAAAGCTGAGTTCAATTACTGAGATTACAGGTAGAAAGCTCTGAAATGACGAAAATTCTGATAATATTAACAAGTCCGGCTATTTTATGTGGCGTTTTCACTAAAATGTGATTTCAAACATTAAGATTTCGGTTTATAGAGCTCAGAATTTTTGAATAAAGCTTTGAAATGAGAAGAATACTGGTCATGTTCACAACTGAGGCTTAATTGGCCCCAAGTTTTTTGACTGAAACCGTGTATACCCTGAAGGTTCTAGTATTCACTTCTAAGGAAAGTCTCAAAATGTGGTAAAACTCTTAAAATACACAATGATCTTTCCAGGAAACGAATATGAACCTGTAACTAACAGTTCAAGTACAAGTAAATAGATTGTAACCACATTTAAAGCCGATTTCAATTACCGAGATTACAGGAAGAGAGCTCTGAAATGAGGAGAATTCAGATACTATTAACGAGTCTGGGTATTTTATGGGGCGTTTTCATAAAATGTGATTTCCAATATTAATAATTCCTGTTTATACAGCTCAGAACTTGCGTATAAAGCTTCGAAATCAGAAGAATACTGTTCAAATTTACAACTGAGGCTTAATTGGCCACGCGTTTTTTGACTGAAACTGTGTTTATCCTGAAGGTTATAGTATTTACTTCTAAGGAAACTCTCAAAATGTGGTAAAACTCTTAAAATACACCATGATCTTTCCAGGAAACGAATATGAACCTGTAACTAACAGTTGAACTACAAGAAAATAGATTCGAACAACATTTAATGCCAAGTTCAATTACAGAGATAACAGGTAGAAAGCTCTGAAATGACGAAAGTTCTGATAATATTAACAAGTCCGGCTATTTTATGTGGCGTTTTCACTAAAATGTTATTTCAAACATTAATAATTCCTGTTTATACAGCTCAGAACTTGTGTATAAGACTTTGAAATGAGGAGAATATTATTCATGTTTCCGACTGAGGCTTAATTGCCCCCACGTTTTTCAACTGAAACCATGTATACTCTGAAGGTTCTAGTACAGGGGTGGGCAAACTTTTTGACTCAAGGACCACAATGGGTTCTTAAACAGGACCGGAGGGCCGGAACAAAAGCATGGATTGAGTGTTTGTGTGAACTAATATAAATTCAAAGGAAACATCATTACATAAAAGGGTACGGTCTTTTTTTTTTTTTTAGTTTTATACATTTCAAACATTCCAGATCCGGCCAGCGGGTGGTAGATTGCCCACCCCTGTTATTTACTTCTAAGGAAACTCTCAAAATGTGGTAAAACTCTCAAAATACACAATGATCTTTCCAGGAAACGAATATGTACCTGTAACTAACAGTTGAAATACATGTAAATAGATTCTAACCACATTGAATGCCGATTTCAATTACCGAGATTACAGGAAGAGAGCTCTGAAATGAGGAGAATTCAGATAATATTAAAGATTCTGGCTATTTTATGAGGCATTTTCACTAAAATGTGATTTCAAACATTAAGATTTCTGTTTATAGAGCTCAGAACTTGTGTATAAAGCTTTGAAATGAGGAGAATACTGTATATGTTTAGAACTGAGGCTTAATTGGCCCCACGTTTTTTGACTGAAACCGTGTATATCCTGAATGTTCTAGTATTTACTTCTAAGGAAACTCTCAAAATGTGGTAAAACTCTTAAAATACACAATGATCTTTCCAGGAAACGAATATGAACCTGTAACTAACAGTTTAAATACAAGTAAATAGAATGGAACCACATTTAATGGCGAGTACAATTACCGAGATTACAGGAAAATAGCTCTGAAATGACGAAAATTCTGATAATATTAACATGTCCGGCTATTTTAAGTGGTGTTTTCACTAAAATGCGATTTCAAACATTAATAATTCCTGTTTATAGAGCTCAGAACTTGGGTATAAAGCTTTGAAATGAGGAGAATACCGTTCATGTTTACAACTGAGGCTTAATTGGCAACGCGTTTTTTGACTGAAACCGTGTATATCCTGAAGGTTCTAGTATTTACGTCTAAGGAAACTCTCAAAATGTGGTAAAACTCTTAAAATACACCATGATCTTTCCATGAAACGAAAATGAACCTGTAACTAACAGTTGAAATACATGGAAATAGATTCGAACAACATTTAATGCCGAGTTCAATTACCGAGATTACAGGTAGAAAGCTCTGAAATGACCAAAATTCTGATAATATTAACGAGTCCGGCTATTTTACGTGGCGTTTTCACTAAACTGTGATTTCAAACATTAAGATTTCTGTTTATAGAGCTCAGAATTTTTGAATAAAGCTTTGAAATAAAGAGAATACTGGTCATGTTCACAACTGAGGCTTAATTGTCAAGCTTTTTTGACTGAAACCGTGTATATCCTGAAGGTTAGTATTTACTTCTAAGGAAACTCTCAAAATCTGGTAAAACTCTTAAAATACACGCTGATCTTTCCAGGAATCGAAAATGAACCTGTAACTAACAGTTGAAATACAAGTAAATAGATTCTAACCACATTTAATGCCGATTTCAATTACCGAGATTACAGGAAGAGAGCTCTGAAATAAGGAGAATTCAGATAATATTAACGAATCCGGCTATTTTTTGTGGCGTTTTCACTAAAATGTGATTTCAAGCATTAATAATTCCCGTTTAAACAGCTCAGAACTTGTGTATAAAGCTTTGAAATGACGAGAATACTGTTCATGTTTACAACTGAGGCTTAATTGGCCCCACGTTTTTTGAATGAAACTGTGTATATCCTGAAGGTTCTAGTGTTTACTTCTAAGGAAACTCTCAAAATGTGGTAAAACTCTTAAAATACACAATGATCTTTCCAGGAAACGAATATGAACCTGTAACTAACAGTTGAAATACTAGAAAATAGATTCGAACAACATTTAATGCCGAGTTTAATTACCGAGATTACAGGTAGAAAGTTCTAAAATGACCAAAATTCTGATAATATTATCAAGTCTGGCAATTTAAAGTGGCGTTTTCACTAAACTGTGATTTCAAACATTAATAATTCCCGTTTATACAGCTCAGATCTTGTGTATAAAGCTTTGAAATGAGGAGAATACTGTTCATGTTTACAACTGAGGCTTAATTGGCCCCACGTTTTTTGATTGAATCCGTGTATATTCTGAAGGTTCTAGTATTTACTTCTAAGGAAACTCTCAAAATGTGGTAAAACTCTTAAAATACACAATTATCTTTCCAGGAAATGAATATGAACCTGTAACTAACAGTTGAAATACAAGTAAATAGATTCTAACCACATTTAAAGCTGAGTTCAATTACTGAGATTACAGGTAGAAAGCTCTGAAATGACGAAAATTCTGATAATATTAACAAGTCCGGCTATTTTATGTGGCGTTTTCACTAAAATGTGATTTCAAACATTAAGATTTCGGTTTATAGAGCTCAGAATTTTTGAATAAAGCTTTGAAATGAGAAGAATACTGGTCATGTTCACAACTGAGGCTTAATTGGCCCCAAGTTTTTTGACTGAAACCGTGTATACCCTGAAGGTTCTAGTATTCACTTCTAAGGAAAGTCTCAAAATGTGGTAAAACTCTTAAAATACACAATGATCTTTCCAGGAAACGAATATGTACCTGTAACTAACAGTTCAAGTACAAGTAAATAGATTGTAACCACATTTAAAGCCGATTTCAATTACCGAGATTACAGGAAGAGAGCTCTGAAATGAGGAGAATTCAGATACTATTAACGAGTCCGGGTATTTTATGGGGCGTTTTCACTAAAATGTGATTTCCAATATTAATAATTCCTGTTTATACAGCTCAGAACTTGCGTATAAAGCTTCGAAATCAGAAGAATACTGTTCAAATTTACAACTGAGGCTTAATTGGCCACGCGTTTTTTGACTGAAACTGTGTTTATCCTGAAGGTTATAGTATTTACTTCTAAGGAAACTCTCAAAATGTGGTAAAACTCTTAAAATACACCATGATCTTTCCAGGAAACGAATATGAACCTGTAACTAACAGTTGAACTACAAGAAAATAGATTCGAACAACATTTAATGCCGAGTTCAATTACAGAGATAACAGGTAGAAAGCTCTGAAATGACGAAAGTTCTGATAATATTAACAAGTCCGGCTATTTTATGTGGCGTTTTCACTAAAATGTTATTTCAAACATTAATAATTCCTGTTTATACAGCTCAGAACTTGTGTATAAGACTTTGAAATGAGGAGAATATTATTCATGTTTCCGACTGAGGCTTAATTGCCCCCACGTTTTTCAACTGAAACCATGTATACTCTGAAGGTTCTAGTACAGGGGTGGGCAAACTTTTTGACTCAAGGACCACAATGGGTTCTTAAACAGGACCGGAGGGCCGGAACAAAAGCATGGATTGAGTGTTTGTGTGAACTAATATAAATTCAAAGGAAACATCATTACATAAAAGGGTACGGTCTTTTTTTTTTTTTTAGTTTTATACATTTCAAACATTCCAGATCCGGCCAGCGGGTGGTAGATTGCCCACCCCTGTTATTTACTTCTAAGGAAACTCTCAAAATGTGGTAAAACTCTCAAAATACACAATGATCTTTCCAGGAAACGAATATGTACCTGTAACTAACAGTTGAAATACATGTAAATAGATTCTAACCACATTGAATGCCGATTTCAATTACCGAGATTACAGGAAGAGAGCTCTGAAATGAGGAGAATTCAGATAATATTAAAGATTCTGGCTATTTTATGAGGCATTTTCACTAAAATGTGATTTCAAACATTAAGATTTCTGTTTATAGAGCTCAGAACTTGTGTATAAAGCTTTGAAATGAGGAGAATACTGTATATGTTTAGAACTGAGGCTTAATTGGCCCCACGTTTTTTGACTGAAACCGTGTATATCCTGAATGTTCTAGTATTTACTTCTAAGGAAACTCTCAAAATGTGGTAAAACTCTTAAAATACACAATGATCTTTCCAGGAAACGAATATGAACCTGTAACTAACAGTTTAAATACAAGTAAATAGAATGGAACCACATTTAATGGCGAGTACAATTACCGAGATTACAGGAAAATAGCTCTGAAATGACGAAAATTCTGATAATATTAACATGTCCGGCTATTTTAAGTGGTGTTTTCACTAAAATGCGATTTCAAACATTAATAATTCCTGTTTATAGAGCTCAGAACTTGGGTATAAAGCTTTGAAATGAGGAGAATACCGTTCATGTTTACAACTGAGGCTTAATTGGCAACGCGTTTTTTGACTGAAACCGTGTATATCCTGAAGGTTCTAGTATTTACGTCTAAGGAAACTCTCAAAATGTGGTAAAACTCTTAAAATACACCATGATCTTTCCATGAAACGAAAATGAACCTGTAACTAACAGTTGAAATACATGGAAATAGATTCGAACAACATTTAATGCCGAGTTCAATTACCGAGATTACAGGTAGAAAGCTCTGAAATGACCAAAATTCTGATAATATTAACGAGTCCGGCTATTTTACGTGGCGTTTTCACTAAACTGTGATTTCAAACATTAAGATTTCTGTTTATAGAGCTCAGAATTTTTGAATAAAGCTTTGAAATAAAGAGAATACTGGTCATGTTCACAACTGAGGCTTAATTGTCAAGCTTTTTTGACTGAAACCGTGTATATCCTGAAGGTTAGTATTTACTTCTAAGGAAACTCTCAAAATGTGGTAAAACTCTTAAAATACACGCTGATCTTTCCAGGAATTGAAAATGAACCTGTAACTAACAGTTGAAATACAAGTAAATAGATTCTAACCACATTAAATGCCAATTTCAATTACCGAGATTACAGGAAGAGAGCTCTGAAATAAGGAGAATTTAGATAATATTAACGAATCCGGCTATTTTTTGTGGCGTTTTCACTAAAATGTGATTTCAAGCATTAATAATTCCCGTTTAAACAGCTCAGAACTTGTGTATAAAGCTTTGAAATGACGAGAATACTGTTCATGTTTACAACTGAGGCTTAATTGGCCCCACGTTTTTTGAATGAAACTGTGTATATCCTGAAGGTTCTAGTGTTTACTTCTAAGGAAACTCTCAAAATGTGGTAAAACTCTTAAAATACACAATGATCTTTCCAGGAAACGAATATGAACCTGTAACTAACAGTTGAAATACTAGAAAATAGATTCGAACAACATTTAATGCCGAATTTAATTACCGAGATTACAGGTAGAAAGTTCTAAAATGACCAAAATTCTGATAATATTATCAAGTCTGGCAATTTAAAGTGGCGTTTTCACTAAACTGTGATTTCAAACATTAATAATTCCCGTTTATACAGCTCAGATCTTGTGTATAAAGCTTTGAAATGAGGAGAATACTGTTCATGTTTACAACTGAGGCTTAATTGGCCCCACGTTTTTTGATTGAATCCGTGTATATTCTGAAGGTTCTAGTATTTACTTCTAAGGAAACTCTCAAAATGTGGTAAAACTCTTAAAATACACAATTATCTTTCCAGGAAATGAATATGAACCTGTAACTAACAGTTGAAATACAAGTAAATAGATTCTAACCACATTTAAAGCTGAGTTCAATTACTGAGATTACAGGTAGAAAGCTCTGAAATGACGAAAATTCTGATAATATTAACAAGTCCGGCTATTTTATGTGGCGTTTTCACTAAAATGTGATTTCAAACATTAAGATTTCGGTTTATAGAGCTCAGAATTTTTGAATAAAGCTTTGAAATGAGAAGAATACTGGTCATGTTCACAACTGAGGCTTAATTGGCCCCAAGTTTTTTGACTGAAACCGTGTATACCCTGAAGGTTCTAGTATTCACTTCTAAGGAAAGTCTCAAAATGTGGTAAAACTCTTAACATACACAATGATCTTTCCAGGAAACGAATATGAACCTGTAACTAACAGTTCAAGTACAAGTAAATAGATTGTAACCACATTTAAAGCCGATTTCAATTACCGAGATTACAGGAAGAGAGCTCTGAAATGAGGAGAATTCAGATACTATTAAGGAGTCCGGGTATTTTATGGGGCGTCTTCACTAAAATGTGATTTCCAATATTAATAATTCCTGTTTATACAGCTCAGAACTTGCGTATAAAGCTTCGAAATCAGAAGAATACTGTTCAAATTTACAACTGAGGCTTAATTGGCCACGCGTTTTTTGACTGAAACTGTGTTTATCCTGAAGGTTATAGTATTTACTTCTAAGGAAACTCTCAAAATGTGGTAAAACTCTTAAAATACACCATGATCTTTCCAGGAAACGAATATGAACCTGTAACTAACAGTTGAACTACAAGAAAATAGATTCGAACAACATTTAATGCCGAGTTCAATTACAGAGATAACAGGTAGAAAGCTCTGAAATGACGAAAGTTCTGATAATATTAACAAGTCCGGCTATTTTATGTGGCGTTTTCACTAAAATGTTATTTCAAACATTAATAATTCCTGTTTATACAGCTCAGAACTTGTGTATAAGACTTTGAAATGAGGAGAATATTATTCATGTTTCCGACTGAGGCTTAATTGCCCCCACGTTTTTCAACTGAAACCATGTATACTCTGAAGGTTCTAGTACAGGGGTGGGCAAACTTTTTGACTCAAGGACCACAATGGGTTCTTAAACAGGACCGGAGGGCCGGAACAAAAGCATGGATTGAGTGTTTGTGTGAACTAATATAAATTCAAAGGAAACATCATTACATAAAAGGGTACGGTCTTTTTTTTTTTTTTAGTTTTATACATTTCAAACATTCCAGATCCGGCCAGCGGGTGGTAGATTGCCCACCCCTGTTATTTACTTCTAAGGAAACTCTCAAAATGTGGTAAAACTCTCAAAATACACAATGATCTTTCCAGGAAACGAATATGTACCTGTAACTAACAGTTGAAATACATGTAAATAGATTCTAACCACATTGAATGCCGATTTCAATTACCGAGATTACAGGAAGAGAGCTCTGAAATGAGGAGAATTCAGATAATATTAAAGATTCTGGCTATTTTATGAGGCATTTTCACTAAAATGTGATTTCAAACATTAAGATTTCTGTTTATAGAGCTCAGAACTTGTGTATAAAGCTTTGAAATGAGGAGAATACTGTATATGTTTAGAACTGAGGCTTAATTGGCCCCACGTTTTTTGACTGAAACCGTGTATATCCTGAATGTTCTAGTATTTACTTCTAAGGAAACTCTCAAAATGTGGTAAAACTCTTAAAATACACAATGATCTTTCCAGGAAACGAATATGAACCTGTAACTAACAGTTTAAATACAAGTAAATAGAATGGAACCACATTTAATGGCGAGTACAATTACCGAGATTACAGGAAAATAGCTCTGAAATGACGAAAATTCTGATAATATTAACATGTCCGGCTATTTTAAGTGGTGTTTTCACTAAAATGCGATTTCAAACATTAATAATTCCTGTTTATAGAGCTCAGAACTTGGGTATAAAGCTTTGAAATGAGGAGAATACCGTTCATGTTTACAACTGAGGCTTAATTGGCAACGCGTTTTTTGACTGAAACCGTGTATATCCTGAAGGTTCTAGTATTTACGTCTAAGGAAACTCTCAAAATGTGGTAAAACTCTTAAAATACACCATGATCTTTCCATGAAACGAAAATGAACCTGTAACTAACAGTTGAAATACATGGAAATAGATTCGAACAACATTTAATGCCGAGTTCAATTACCGAGATTACAGGTAGAAAGCTCTGAAATGACCAAAATTCTGATAATATTAACGAGTCCGGCTATTTTACGTGGCGTTTTCACTAAACTGTGATTTCAAACATTAAGATTTCTGTTTGTAGAGCTCAGAATTTTTGAATAAAGCTTTGAAATAAAGAGAATACTGGTCATGTTCACAACTGAGGCTTAATTGTCAAGCTTTTTTGACTGAAACCGTGTATATCCTGAAGGTTAGTATTTACTTCTAAGGAAACTCTCAAAATCTGGTAAAACTCTTAAAATACACGCTGATCTTTCCAGGAATCGAAAATGAACCTGTAACTAACAGTTGAAATACAAGTAAATAGATTCTAACCACATTTAATGCCGATTTCAATTACCGAGATTACAGGAAGAGAGCCCTGAAATAAGGAGAATTCAGATAATATTAACGAATCCGGCTATTTTTTGTGGCGTTTTCACTAAAATGTGATTTCAAGCATTAATAATTCCCGTTTAAACAGCTCAGAACTTGTGTATAAAGCTTTGAAATGACGAGAATACTGTTCATGTTTACAACTGAGGCTTAATTGGCCCCACGTTTTTTGAATGAAACTGTGTATATCCTGAAGGTTCTAGTGTTTACTTCTAAGGAAACTCTCAAAATGTGGTAAAACTCTTAAAATACACAATGATCTTTCCAGGAAACGAATATGAACCTGTAACTAACAGTTGAAATACTAGAAAATAGATTCGAACAACATTTAATGCCGAGTTTAATTACCGAGATTACAGGTAGAAAGTTCTAAAATGACCAAAATTCTGATAATATTATCAAGTCTGGCAATTTAAAGTGGCGTTTTCACTTAACTGTGATTTCAAACATTAATAATTCCCGTTTATACAGCTCAGATCTTGTGTATAAAGCTTTGAAATGAGGAGAATACTGTTCATGTTTACAACTGAGGCTTAATTGGCCCCACGTTTTTTGATTGAATCCGTGTATATTCTGAAGGTTCTAGCATTTACTTCTAAGGAAACTCTCAAAATGTGGTAAAACTCTTAAAATACACAATTATCTTTCCAGGAAATGAATATGAACCTGTAACTAACAGTTGAAATACAAGTAAATAGATTCTAACCACATTTAAAGCTGAGTTCAATTACTGAGATTACAGGTAGAAAGCTCTGAAATGACGAAAATTCTGATAATATTAACAAGTCCGGCTATTTTATGTGGCGTTTTCACTAAAATGTGATTTCAAACATTAAGATTTCGGTTTATAGAGCTCAGAATTTTTGAATAAAGCTTTGAAATGAGAAGAATACTGGTCATGTTCACAACTGAGGCTTAATTGGCCCCAAGTTTTTTGACTGAAACCGTGTATACCCTGAAGGTTCTAGTATTCACTTCTAAGGAAAGTCTCAAAATGTGGTAAAACTCTTAAAATACACAATGATCTTTCCAGGAAACGAATATGAACCTGTAACTAACAGTTCAAGTACAAGTAAATAGATTGTAACCACATTTAAAGCCGATTTCAATTACCGAGATTACAGGAAGAGAGCTCTGAAATGAGGAGAATTCAGATACTATTAACTAGTCCGGGTATTTTATGGGGCGTTTTCACTAAAATGTGATTTCCAATATTAATAATTCCTGTTTATACAGCTCAGAACTTGCGTATAAAGCTTCGAAATCAGAAGAATACTGTTCAAATTTACAACTGAGGCTTAATTGGCCACGCGTTTTTTGACTGAAACTGTGTATATCCTGAAGGTTATAGTATTTACTTCTAAGGAAACTCTCAAAATGTGGTAAAACTCTTAAAATACACCATGATCTTTCCAGGAAACGAATATGAACCTGTAACTAACAGTTGAACTACAAGAAAATAGATTCGAACAACATTTAATGCCGAGTTCAATTACAGAGATAACAGGTAGAAAGCTCTGAAATGACGAAAGTTCTGATAATATTAACAAGTCCGGCTATTTTATGTGGCGTTTTCACTAAAATGTTATTTCAAACATTAATAATTCCTGTTTATACAGCTCAGAACTTGTGTATAAGACTTTGAAATGAGGAGAATATTATTCATGTTTCCGACTGAGGCTTAATTGCCCCCACGTTTTTCAACTGAAACCATGTATACTCTGAAGGTTCTAGTACAGGGGTGGGCAAACTTTTTGACTCAAGGACCACAATGGGTTCTTAAACAGGACCGGAGGGCCGGAACAAAAGCATGGATTGAGTGTTTGTGTGAACTAATATAAATTCAAAGGAAACATCATTACATAAAAGGGTACGGTCTTTTTTTTTTTTTTAGTTTTATACATTTCAAACATTCCAGATCCGGCCAGCGGGTGGTAGCTTGCCCACCCCTGTTATTTACTTCTAAGGAAACTCTCAAAATGTGGTAAAACTCTCAAAATACACAATGATCTTTCCAGGAAATGAATATGTACCTGTAACTAACAGTTGAAATACATGTAAATAGATTCTAACCACATTGAATGCCAATTTCAATTACCGAGATTACAGGAAGAGAGCTCTGAAATGAGGAGAATTCAGATAATATTAAAGATTCTGGCTATTTTATGAGGCATTTTCACTAAAATGTGATTTCAAACATTAAGATTTCTGTTTATAGAGTTCAGAATTTTTGAATAAAGCTTTGAAATAAAGAGAATACTGGTCATGTTCACAACTGAGGCTTAATTGTCAAGCTTTTTTGACTGAAACCGTGTATATCCTGAAGGTTAGTATTTACTTCTAAGGAAACTCTCAAAATGTGGTAAAACTCTTAAAATACACGCTGATCTTTCCAGGAAGAGAAAATGAACCTGTAACTAACAGTTGAAATACAAGTAAATAGATTCTAACCACATTTAATGCCGATTTCAATTACCGAGATTACAGGAAGAGAGCTCTGAAATGAGGAAAATTCAGATAATATTAAAGATTCTGGCTATTTTATGAGGCATTTTCACTAAAATGTGATTTCAAACATTAAGATTTCTGTTTATAGAGCTCAGAACTTGTGTATAAAGCTTTGAAATGAGGAGAATACTGTATATGTTTAGAACTGAGGCTTAATTGGCCCCACGTTTTTTGACTGAAACCGTGTATATCCTGAATGTTCTAGTATTTACTTCTAAGGAAACTCTCAAAATGTGGTAAAACTCTTAAAATACACAATGATCTTTCCAGGAAACGAATATGAACCTGTAACTAACAGTTTAAATACAAGTAAATAGAATGGAACCACATTTAATGGCGAGTACAATTACCGAGATTACAGGAAAATAGCTCTGAAATGACGAAAATTCTGATAATATTAACATGTCCGGCTATTTTAAGTGGTGTTTTCACTAAAATGCGATTTCAAACATTAATAATTCCCGTTTATACAGCTCAGATCTTGTGTATAAAGCTTTGAAATGAGGAGAATACTGTTCATGTTTACAACTGAGGCTTAATTGGCCCCACGTTTTTTGATTGAATCCGTGTATATTCTGAAGGTTCTAGCATTTACTTCTAAGGAAACTCTCAAAATGTGGTAAAACTCTTAAAATACACAATTATCTTTCCAGGAAATGAATATGAACCTGTAACTAACAGTTGAAATACAAGTAAATAGATTCTAACCACATTTAAAGCTGAGTTCAATTACTGAGATTACAGGTAGAAAGCTCTGAAATGACGAAAATTCTGATAATATTAACAAGTCCGGCTATTTTATGTGGCGTTTTCACTAAAATGTGATTTCAAACATTAAGATTTCTGTTTATAGAGCTCAGAATTTTTGAATAAAGCTTTGAAATGAGAAGAATACTGGTCATGTTCACAACTGAGGCTTAATTGGCCCCAAGTTTTTTGACTGAAACCGTGTATACCCTGAAGGTTCTAGTATTCACTTCTAAGGAAAGTCTCAAAATGTGGTAAAACTCTTAAAATACACAATGATCTTTCCAGGAAACGAATATGAACCTGTAACTAACAGTTCAAGTACAAGTAAATAGATTGTAACCACATTTAAAGCCGATTTCAATTACCGAGATTACAGGAAGAGAGCTCTGAAATGAGGAGAATTCAGATACTATTAACGAGTCCGGGTATTTTATGGGGCGTTTTCACTAAAATGTGATTTCCAATATTAATAATTCCTGTTTATACAGCTCAGAACTTGCGTATAAAGCTTCGAAATCAGAAGAATACTGTTCAAATTTACAACTGAGGCTTAATTGGCCACGCGTTTTTTGACTGAAACTGTGTATATCCTGAAGGTTATAGTATTTACTTCTAAGGAAACTCTCAAAATGTGGTAAAACTCTTAAAATACACCATGATCTTTCCAGGAAACGAATATGAACCTGTAACTAACAGTTGAACTACAAGAAAATAGATTCGAACAACATTTAATGCCGAGTTCAATTACAGAGATAACAGGTAGAAAGCTCTGAAATGACGAAAGTTCTGATAATATTAACAAGTCCGGCTATTTTATGTGGCGTTTTCACTAAAATGTTATTTCAAACATTAATAATTCCTGTTTATACAGCTCAGAACTTGTGTATAAGACTTTGAAATGAGGAGAATATTATTCATGTTTCCGACTGAGGCTTAATTGCCCCCACGTTTTTCAACTGAAACCATGTATACTCTGAAGGTTCTAGTACAGGGGTGGGCAAACTTTTTGACTCAAGGACCACAATGGGTTCTTAAACAGGACCGGAGGGCCGGAACAAAAGCATGGATTGAGTGTTTGTGTGAACTAATATAAATTCAAAGGAAACATCATTACATAAAAGGGTACGGTCTTTTTTTTTTTTTTAGTTTTATACATTTCAAACATTCCAGATCCGGCCAGCGGGTGGTAGCTTGCCCACCCCTGTTATTTACTTCTAAGGAAACTCTCAAAATGTGGTAAAACTCTCAAAATACACAATGATCTTTCCAGGAAATGAATATGTACCTGTAACTAACAGTTGAAATACATGTAAATAGATTCTAACCACATTGAATGCCAATTTCAATTACCGAGATTACAGGAAGAGAGCTCTGAAATGAGAAGAATTCAGATAATATTAAAGATTCTGGCTATTTTATGAGGCATTTTCACTAAAATGTGATTTCAAACATTAAGATTTCTGTTTATAGAGCTCAGAATTTGTGTATAAAGCTTTGAAATGAGGAGAATACTGTATATGTTTAGAACTGAGGCTTAATTGGCCCCACGTTTTTTGACTGAAACCGTGTATATCCTGAATGTTCTAGTATTTACTTCTAAGGAAACTCTCAAAATGTGGTAAAACTCTTAAAATACACAATGATCTTTCCAGGAAACGAATATGAACCTGTAACTAACAGTTTAAATACAAGTAAATAGAATGGAACCACATTTAATGGCGAGTACAATTACCGAGATTACAGGAAAATAGCTCAGAAATGACGAAAGTTCTGATAATATTAACATGTCCGGCTATTTTAAGTGGTGTTTTCACTAAAATGCGATTTCAAACATTAATAATTCCTGTTTATAGAGCTCAGAACTTGGGTATAAAGCTTTGAAATGAGGAGAATACCGTTCATGTTTACAACTGAGGCTTAATTGGCAACGCGTTTTTTGACTGAAACCGTGTATATCCTGAAGGTTCTAGTATTTACGTCTAAGGAAACTCTAAAAATGTGGTAAAACTCTTAAAATACACCATGATCTTTCCATGAAACGAAAATGAACCTGTAACTAACAGTTGAAATACATGGAAATAGATTCGAACAACATTTAATGCCGAGTTCAATTACCGAGATTACAGGTAGAAAGCTCTGAAATGACCAAAATTCTGATAATATTAACGAGTCCGGCTATTTTACGTGGCGTTTTCACTAAACTGTGATTTCAAACATTAAGATTTCTGTTTATAGAGCTCAGAATTTTTGAATAAAGCTTTGAAATGAAGAGAATACTGGTCATGTTCACAACTGAGGCTTAATTGTCAAGCTTTTTTGACTGAAACCGTGTATATCCTGAAGGTTAGTATTTACTTCTAAGGAAACTCTCAAAATGTGGTAAAACTCTTAAAATACACGCTGATCTTTCCAGGAATCGAAAATGAACCTGTAACTAACAATTGAAATACAAGTAAATAGATTCTAACCACATTTAATGCCGATTTCAATTACCGAGATTACAGGAAGAGAGCTCTGAAATAAGGAGAATTCAGATAATATTAACGAATCCGGCTATTTTTTGTGGCGTTTTCACTAAAATGTGATTTCAAGCATTAATAATTCCCGTTTAAACAGCTCAGAACTTGTGTATAAAGCTTTGAAATGACGAGAATACTGTTCATGTTTACAACTGAGGCTTAATTGGCCCCACGTTTTTTGATTGAATCCGTGTATATTCTGAAGGTTCTAGTATTTACTTCTAAGGAAACTCTCAAAATGTGGTAAAACTCTTAAAATACACAATTATCTTTCCAGGAAATGAATATGAACCTGTAACTAACAGTTGAAATACAAGTAAATAGATTCTAACCACATTTAAAGCTGAGTTCAATTACTGAGATTACAGGTAGAAAGCTCTGAAATGACGAAAATTCTGATAATATTAACAAGTCCGGCTATTTTATGTGGCGTTTTCACTAAAATGTGATTTCAAACATTAAGATTTCGGTTTATAGAGCTCAGAATTTTTGAATAAAGCTTTGAAATGAGAAGAATACTGGTCATGTTCACAACTGAGGCTTAATTGGCCCCAAGTTTTTTGACTGAAACCGTGTATACCCTGAAGGTTCTAGTATTCACTTCTAAGGAAAGTCTCAAAATGTGGTAAAACTCTTAAAATACACAATGATCTTTCCAGGAAACGAATATGAACCTGTAACTAACAGTTCAAGTACAAGTAAATAGATTGTAACCACATTTAAAGCCGATTTCAATTACCGAGATTACAGGAAGAGAGCTCTGAAATGAGGAGAATTCAGATACTATGAACGAGTCCGGCTATTTTATGGGGCCTTTTCACTAAAATGTGATTTCCAATATTAATAATTCCTGTTTATACAGCTCAGAACTTGCGTATAAAGCTTCGAAATCAGAAGAATACTGTTCAAATTTACAACTGAGGCTTAATTGGCCACGCGTTTTTTGACTGAAACTGTGTATATCCTGAAGGTTATAGTATTTACTTCTAAGGAAACTCTCAAAATGTGGTAAAACTCTTAAAATACACCATGATCTTTCCAGGAAACGAATATGAACCTGTAACTAACAGTTGAACTACAAGAAAATAGATTCGAACAACATTTAATGCCGAGTTCAATTACAGAGATAACAGGTAGAAAGCTCTGAAATGACGAAAGTTCTGATAATATTAACAAGTCCGGCTATTTTATGTGGCGTTTTCACTAAAATGTTATTTCAAACATTAATAATTCCTGTTTATACAGCTCAGAACTTGTGTATAAGACTTTGAAATGAGGAGAATATTATTCATGTTTCCGACTGAGGCTTAATTGCCCCCACGTTTTTCAACTGAAACCATGTATACTCTGAAGGTTCTAGTACAGGGGTGGGCAAACTTTTTGACTCAAGGACCACAATGGGTTCTTAAACAGGACCGGAGGGCCGGAACAAAAGCATGGATTGAGTGTTTGTGTGAACTAATATAAATTCAAAGGAAACATCATTACATAAAAGGGTACGGTCTTTTTTTTTTTTTTAGTTTTATACATTTCAAACATTCCAGATCCGGCCAGCGGGTGGTAGCTTGCCCACCCCTGTTATTTACTTCTAAGGAAACTCTCAAAATGTGGTAAAACTCTCAAAATACACAATGATCTTTCCAGGAAATGAATATGTACCTGTAACTAACAGTTGAAATACATGTAAATAGATTCTAACCACATTGAATGCCAATTTCAATTACCGAGATTACAGGAAGAGAGCTCTGAAATGAGGAGAATTCAGATAATATTAAAGATTCTGGCTATTTTATGAGGCATTTTCACTAAAATGTGATTTCAAACATTAAGATTTCTGTTTATAGAGTTCAGAATTTTTGAATAAAGCTTTGAAATAAAGAGAATACTGGTCATGTTCACAACTGAGGCTTAATTGTCAAGCTTTTTTGACTGAAACCGTGTATATCCTGAAGGTTAGTATTTACTTCTAAGGAAACTCTCAAAATGTGGTAAAACTCTTAAAATACACGCTGATCTTTCCAGGAATCGAAAATGAACCTGTAACTAACAGTTGAAATACAAGTAAATAGATTCTAACCACATTTAATGCCGATTTCAATTACCGAGATTACAGGAAGAGAGCCCTGAAATAAGGAGAATTCAGATAATATTAACGAATCCGGCTATTTTTTGTGGCGTTTTCACTAAAATGTGATTTCAAGCATTAATAATTCCCGTTTAAACAGCTCAGAACTTGTGTATAAAGCTTTGAAATGACGAGAATACTGTTCATGTTTACAACTGAGGCTTAATTGGCCCCACGTTTTTTGAATGAAACTGTGTATATCCTGAAGGTTCTAGTGTTTACTTCTAAGGAAACTCTCAAAATGTGGTAAAACTCTTAAAATACACAATGATCTTTCCAGGAAACGAATATGAACCTGTAACTAACAGTTGAAATACTAGAAAATAGATTCGAACAACATTTAATGCCGAGTTTAATTACCGAGATTACAGGTAGAAAGTTCTAAAATGACCAAAATTCTGATAATATTATCAAGTCTGGCAATTTAAAGTGGCGTTTTCACTTAACTGTGATTTCAAACATTAATAATTCCCGTTTAAACAGCTCAGAACTTGTGTATAAAGCTTTGAAATGACGAGAATACTGTTCATGTTTACAACTGAGGCTTAATTGGCCCCACGTTTTTTGAATGAAACTGTGTATATCCTGAAGGTTCTAGTGTTTACTTCTAAGGAAACTCTCAAAATGTGGTAAAACTCTTAAAATACACAATGATCTTTCCAGGAAACGAATATGAACCTGTAACTAACAGTTTAAATACAAGTAAATAGAATGGAACCACATTTAATGGCGAGTACAATTACCGAGATTACAGGAAAATAGCTCAGAAATGACGAAAGTTCTGATAATATTAACATGTCCGGCTATTTTAAGTGGTGTTTTCACTAAAATGCGATTTCAAACATTAATAATTACTGTTTATAGAGCTCAGAACTTGGGTATAAAGCTTTGAAATGAGGAGAATACCGTTCATGTTTACAACTGAGGCTTAATTGGCAACGCGTTTTTTGACTGAAACCGTGTATATCCTGAAGGTTCTAGTATTTACGTCTAAGGAAACTCTAAAAATGTGGTAAAACTCTTAAAATACACCATGATCTTTCCATGAAACGAAAATGAACCTGTAACTAACAGTTGAAATACATGGAAATAGATTCGAACAACATTTAATGCCGAGTTCAATTACCGAGATTACAGGTAGAAAGCTCTGAAATGACCAAAATTCTGATAATATTAACGAGTCCGGCTATTTTACGTGGCGTTTTCACTAAACTGTGATTTCAAACATTAAGATTTCTGTTTATAGAGCTCAGAATTTTTGAATAAAGCTTTGAAATGAAGAGAATACTGGTCATGTTCACAACTGAGGCTTAATTGTCAAGCTTTTTTGACTGAAACCGTGTATATCCTGAAGGTTAGTATTTACTTCTAAGGAAACTCTCAAAATGTGGTAAAACTCTTAAAATACACGCTGATCTTTCCAGGAATCGAAAATGAACCTGTAACTAACAATTGAAATACAAGTAAATAGATTCTAACCACATTTAATGCCGATTTCAATTACCGAGATTACAGGAAGAGAGCTCTGAAATAAGGAGAATTCAGATAATATTAACGAATCCGGCTATTTTTTGTGGCGTTTTCACTAAAATGTGATTTCAAGCATTAATAATTCCCGTTTAAACAGCTCAGAACTTGTGTATAAAGCTTTGAAATGACGAGAATACTGTTCATGTTTACAACTGAGGCTTAATTGGCCCCACGTTTTTTGATTGAATCCGTGTATATTCTGAAGGTTCTAGTATTTACTTCTAAGGAAACTCTCAAAATGTGGTAAAACTCTTAAAATACACAATTATCTTTCCAGGAAATGAATATGAACCTGTAACTAACAGTTGAAATACAAGTAAATAGATTCTAACCACATTTAAAGCTGAGTTCAATTACTGAGATTACAGGTAGAAAGCTCTGAAATGACGAAAATTCTGATAATATTAACAAGTTCGGCTATTTTATGTGGCGTTTTCAATAAATGTGATTTCAAACATTAAGATTTCGGTTTATAGAGCTCAGAATTTTTGAATAAAGCTTTGAAATGAGAAGAATACTGGTCATGTTCACAACTGAGGCTTAATTGGCCCCAAGTTTTTTGACTGAAACCGTGTATACCCTGAAGGTTCTAGTATTCACTTCTAAGGAAAGTCTCAAAATGTGGTAAAACTCTTAAAATACACAATGATCTTTCCAGGAAACGAATATGAACCTGTAACTAACAGTTCAAGTACAAGTAAATAGATTGTAACCACATTTAAAGCCCATTTCAATTACCGAGATTACAGGAAGAGAGCTCTGAAATGAGGAGAATTCAGATACTATGAACGAGTCCGGCTATTTTATGGGGCCTTTTCACTAAAATGTGATTTCCAATATTAATAATTCCTGTTTATACAGCTCAGAACTTGCGTATAAAGCTTCGAAATCAGAAGAATACTGTTCAAATTTACAACTGAGGCTTAATTGGCCACGCGTTTTTTGACTGAAACTGTGTATATCCTGAAGGTTATAGTATTTACTTCTAAGGAAACTCTCAAAATGTGGTAAAACTCTTAAAATACACCATGATCTTTCCAGGAAACGAATATGAACCTGTAACTAACAGTTGAACTACAAGAAAATAGATTCGAACAACATTTAATGCCGAGTTCAATTACAGAGATAACAGGTAGAAAGCTCTGAAATGACGAAAGTTCTGATAATATTAACAAGTCCGGCTATTTTATGTGGCGTTTTCACTAAAATGTTATTTCAAAAATTAATAATTCCTGTTTATACAGCTCAGAACTTGTGTATAAGACTTTGAAATGAGGAGAATATTATTCATGTTTCCGACTGAGGCTTAATTGCCCCCACGTTTTTCAACTGAAACCATGTATACTCTGAAGGTTCTAGTACAGGGGTGGGCAAACTTTTTGACTCAAGGACCACAATGGGTTCTTAAACAGGACCGGAGGGCCGGAACAAAAGCATGGATTGAGTGTTTGTGTGAACTAATATAAATTCAAAGGAAACATCATTACATAAAAGGGTACGGTCTTTTTTTTTTTTTTAGTTTTATACATTTCAAACATTCCAGATCCGGCCAGCGGGTGGTAGCTTGCCCACCCCTGTTATTTACTTCTAAGGAAACTCTCAAAATGTGGTAAAACTCTCAAAATACACAATGATCTTTCCAGGAAATGAATATGTACCTGTAACTAACAGTTGAAATACATGTAAATAGATTCTAACCACATTGAATGCCAATTTCAATTACCGAGATTACAGGAAGAGAGCTCTGAAATGAGGAGAATTCAGATAATATTAAAGATTCTGGCTATTTTATGAGGCATTTTCACTAAAATGTGATTTCAAACATTAAGATTTCTGTTTATAGAGTTCAGAATTTTTGAATAAAGCTTTGAAATAAAGAGAATACTGGTCATGTTCACAACTGAGGCTTAATTGTCAAGCTTTTTTGACTGAAACCGTGTATATCCTGAAGGTTAGTATTTACTTCTAAGGAAACTCTCAAAATGTGGTAAAACTCTTAAAATACACGCTGATCTTTCCAGGAATCGAAAATGAACCTGTAACTAACAGTTGAAATACAAGTAAATAGATTCTAACCACATTTAATGCCGATTTCAATTACCGAGATTACAGGAAGAGAGCCCTGAAATAAGGAGAATTCAGATAATATTAACGAATCCGGCTATTTTTTGTGGCGTTTTCACTAAAATGTGATTTCAAGCATTAATAATTCCCGTTTAAACAGCTCAGAACTTGTGTATAAAGCTTTGAAATGACGAGAATACTGTTCATGTTTACAACTGAGGCTTAATTGGCCCCACGTTTTTTGAATGAAACTGTGTATATCCTGAAGGTTCTAGTGTTTACTTCTAAGGAAACTCTCAAAATGTGGTAAAACTCTTAAAATACACAATGATCTTTCCAGGAAACGAATATGAACCTGTAACTAACAGTTGAAATACTAGAAAATAGATTCGAACAACATTTAATGCCGAGTTTAATTACCGAGATTACAGGTAGAAAGTTCTAAAATGACCAAAATTCTGATAATATTATCAAGTCTGGCAATTTAAAGTGGCGTTTTCACTAAACTGTGATTTCAAACATTAATAATTCCCGTTTATACAGCTCAGATCTTGTGTATAAAGCTTTGAAATGAGGAGAATACTGTTCATGTTTACAACTGAGGCTTAATTGGCCCCACGTTTTTTGATTGAATCCGTGTATATTCTGAAGGTTCTAGTATTTACTTCTAAGGAAACTCTCAAAATGTGGTAAAACTCTTAAAATACACAATTATCTTTCCAGGAAATGAATATGAACCTGTAACTAACAGTTGAAATACAAGTAAATAGATTCTAACCACATTTAAAGCTGAGTTCAATTACTGAGATTACAGGTAGAAAGCTCTGAAATGACGAAAATTGTGATAATATTAACAAGTCCGGCTATTTTATGTGGCGTTTTCACTAAAATGTGATTTCAAACATTATAGAGCTCAGAATTTTTGAATAAAGCTTTGAAATGAGAAGAATACTGGTCATGTTCACAACTGAGGCTTAATTGGCCCCAAGTTTTTTGACTGAAACCGTGTATACCCTGAAGGTTCTAGTATTCACTTCTAAGGACAGTCTCAAAATGTGGTAAAACTCTTAAAATACACAATGATCTTTCCAGGAAACGAATATGAACCTGTACCTAACAGTTCAAGTACAAGTAAATAGATTGTAACCACATTTAAAGCCGATTTCAATTACCGAGATTACAGGAAGAGAGCTCTGAAATGAGGAGAATTCAGATACTATTAACGAGTCCGGGTATTTTATGGGGCGTTTTCACTAAAATGTGATTTCCAATATTAATAATTCCTGTTTATACAGCTCAGAACTTGCGTATAAAGCTTCGAAATCAGAAGAATACTGTTCAAATTTACAACTGAGGCTTAATTGGTCACGCGTTTTTTGACTGAAATTGTGTATATCCTGAAGGTTATAGTATTTACTTCTAAGGAAACTCTCAAAATGTGGTAAAACTCTTAAAATACACCATGATCTTTCCAGGAAACGAATATGAACCTGTAACTAACAGTTGAACTACAAGAAAATAGATTCGAACAACATTTAATGCCGAGTTCAATTACAGAGATAACAGGTAGAAAGCTCTGAAATGACGAAAGTTCTGATAATATTAACAAGTCCGGCTATTTTATGTGGCGTTTTCACTAAAATGTTATTTCAAACATTAATAATTCCTGTTTATACAGCTCAGAACTTGTGTATAAGACTTTGAAATGAGGAGAATATTATTCATGTTTCCGACTGAGGCTTAATTGCCCCCACGTTTTTCAACTGAAACCATGTATACTCTGAAGGTTCTAGTACAGGGGTGGGCAAACTTTTTGACTCAAGGACCACAATGGGTTCTTAAACAGGACCGGAGGGCCGGAACAAAAGCATGGATTGAGTGTTTGTGTGAACTAATATAAATTCAAAGAAAACATCATTACATAAAAGGGTACGGTCTTTTTTTTTTTTTTAGTTTTATACATTTCAAACATTCCAGATCCGGCCAGCGGGTGGTAGATTGCCCACCCCTGTTATTTACTTCTAAGGAAACTCTCAAAATGTGGTAAAACTCTCAAAATACACAATGATCTTTCCAGGAAACGAATATGTACCTGTAACTAACAGTTGAAATACATGTAAATAGATTCTAACCACATTTAATGCCGATTTCAATTACCGAGATTACAGGAAGAGAGCTCTGAAATGAGGAGAATTCAGATAATATTAAAGATTCTGGCTATTTTATGAGGCATTTTCACTAAAATGTGATTTCAAACATTAAGATTTCTGTTTATAGAGCTCAGAATTTGTGTATAAAGCTTTGAAATGAGGAGAATACTGTATATGTTTAGAACTGAGGCTTAATTGGCCCCACGTTTTTTGACTGAAACCGTGTATATCCTGAATGTTCTAGTATTTACTTCTAAGGAAACTCTCAACATGTGGTAAAACTCTTAAAATACACAATGATCTTTCCAGGAAACGAATATGAACCTGTAACTAACAGTTTAAATACAAGTAAATAGAATGGAACCACATTTAATGGCGAGTACAATTACCGAGATTACAGGAAAATAGCTCTGAAATGACGAAAATTCTGATAATATTAACATGTCCGGCTATTTTAAGTGGTGTTTTCACTAAAATGCGATTTCAAACATTAATAATTACTGTTTATAGAGCTCAGAACTTGGGTATAAAGCTTTGAAATGAGGAGAATACCGTTCATGTTTACAACTGAGGCTTAATTGGCAACGCGTTTTTTGACTGAAACCGTGTATATCCTGAAGGTTCTAGTATTTACATCTAAGGAAACTCTCAAAATGTGGTAAAACTCTTAAAATACACCATGATCTTTCCATGAAACGAAAATGAACCTGTAACTAACAGTTGAAATACATGTAAATAGATTCTAAGCACATTTAATGCCGATTTCAATTACCGAGTTTACAGGAAAAGAGCTCCGAAATGAGGTGAATTCAGATAATATGTACGAGTCCGGCTATTTTTTGTGGCGTTTTCACTAAAATGTGATTTCAAACATTAATAATTCCCGTTTATACAGCTCAGAATTGTGTATAATGCTTTCAAGTGAGGAGAATACGCTTTATGTTTACAACTGAGGCTTAATTGGCCACGCGTTTTTTGACTGAAACCGTGTATATCCTGAAGGTTCTAGCATTTACTTCTAAGGAAACTCTCAAAATGTGGTAAAACTCTTAAAATACACAATGATCTTTCCAGGAAACGAATATGAACCTATCACTAACAGTTGAAATACTAGTAAATAGATTCGAACAACATTTAATGCCGAGTTCAATTACCGAGATTACAGGTAGAAAGCTATGAAATGACGAAAATTCTGATAATATTAACGAGTCCGGCTATTTTATGTGGCGTTTTCACTAAAATGTGATTTCAAACATTAAGATTTCTGTTTATAGTTCTCAGAATTTTTGAATAAAGCTTTGAATTGAGGAGAATACTGTTCATGTTCACAACTGAGGCTTAATTGGCCAAGCACTTTTTGACTGAAACCGTGTATATCCTGAAGGTTAGTGTTTACTTCGAAGGAAAGTCTCAAAATGTGGTAAAACTCTTAAAATACACAATGATCTTTCCAGGAAACGGATATGAACCTGTAACTAACAGTTCAAGTACAAGTAAATAGATTGTAACCACATTTAAAGCCAATTTCAATTACCGAGATTACAGCTAGAAAGCTCTGAAATGAGGACAATTCACATAATATTAACAAGTCCGGCTATTTTAAGTGGTGTTTTCATAAAATGCGATTTCAAACATTAATAATTACTGTTTATAGAGCTCAGAACTTGGGTATAAAGCTTTGAAATGAGGAGAATACCGTTCATGTTTACAACTGAGGCTTCATTGGCCACGCGTTTTTTGACTGAAACCGTGTATGTCCTGAAGGTGCTATTATTTACGTCTAAGGAAACTCTCAAAATGTGGTAAAACTCTTAAAATACACAATTATCTTTTCAGGAAATTAATATGAACCTGTAACTAACAGTTGAAATACAAGTAAATAGATTCTAACCAAATTTAATGCCGAGTTCAATTACCGAGATTACAGGAAGAGAGCTTTGAAATGCGAATTCAGATAATATTAACATGACCGGCTACTTTTTGTGGTGTTTACACTAAAATGTGATTTCAAACATAAAGATTTCTGTTTATACAGCTCAGAACTTGTGTATAAGTCTTTGAAATGAGAAGAATACTGTTCATATTTACAACTGAGCCTCATTTGTCCACGCGTTTTTTGACTGAAAACCTGTGTATCCTGAAGCTTCTAGTATTTACTTATAAGGAAACTCTCAAAATGTGGTAAAACTCTTCAAATACACATTGATCTTTCCAGGAAACGAATATGAACCTGTACCTAACAGTTGAAATACAAGTAAATAGATTTTAACCACATTTAATGGCGTGTTCAATTACCGAGATTACTGGTAGAAAGCTCTGAAATGACGCGAATTCTTATAATATTAACAAGTCCGGATATTTTGAGTGGCATTTTCACTAAAATGTGATTTCAAACATTAAGAGTCCCGATTTATAGAGCTCAGAACTTGTGTATAAAGCTTTCAAATGAGGAGAAACTGTTTATATTTACAACTGAGGCTTAATTGGCCACGCATTTTTTGACTGAAACCGTGTATATCCTGAAGGTCTAGTATTTACTTCTAAGGAAACTCTCAAAATGCAGTAGAACTCTTAAAATACACAATTACCTTTTCAGGAAACGAATATGAACCTGTACCTAACAGTTGAAATACAAGTAAATAGATTCTAACCACATTTAATGGCGAGTTCAGTTACCTAGATTACAGTTAGAAAGCTCTGAAATGAGGACAATTCACATAATATTAACAAGTCCGGCTATTTTAAGTGGCTTTTTCACTAAAATGTGATTTCAAACATTAATAATTCCTGTTTATACACTCAGAGCTTGTGTATAAAGTTTTTAAATGAGGAGAATACGGTTTATGTTTACAACTGAGGCTTAATTGGCCCCACGTTTTTTGACTGAAACCGTGTATATCCTGAAGGTTCTAGTATTTACTTGTAAGGAAACTCTCAAAATGTGGTAAAACTCTTAAAATACACATTGATCTTTCCAGGAAACGAATATGAACCTGTACCTAACAGTTGAAATACAAGTAAATACATTTTAACCACATTTAATGGTGAGTTCAATTACCAAGATTACAGGTAGAAAGCTCTGAAATGACGCGAATTCTTATAATATTAACAAGTCAGGATATTTTGAGTGGCATTTTCACTAAAATGTGATTTCAAACATTAAGAGTCTCGATTTATAGAGCTCAGAACTTGTGTATAAAGCTTTGAAATGAGGAGAAACTGTTTATATTTACAACTAAGGCTTAATTGGCCACGCATTTTTTGACTGATACCGTGTATATCCTGAAGGTCTAGTATTTACTTCTAAGGAAACTCTCAAAATGCAGTAGACCTCTTAAAATACACAATTATCTTTTCAGGAAACGAATATGAACCTGTACCTAACAGTTGAAATACAAGTAAATAGATTCTAACCACATTTAATGCCGAGTTCAATTACCGAGATTACAAGAAGTGGGCTTTGAAATGAGGAGAATTCAGAAAATATTAACAAGTCCGGCTATTTTATGTGGCGTTTTCACTAAAATGTGATTTCAAACATTAAGATTTCTGTTTATAGAGCTCAGAATTTTTGAATAAAGCTTTGAAATGAGGAGAATACTGGTCATGTTCACAACTGAGGCTTAATTGTGAAGTGTTTTTTGACTGAAACCGTGTATATCCTGAATGTTCTAGTATTTACTTCTAAGGAAACTCTCAAAATGTGGTAAAACTCTTAAAATACACCATGATCTTTCCAGGAAACGAATATGAACCTGTAACTAACAGTTTAAATACAAGTAAATAGAATGGAACCACATTTAATGGCGAGTACAATTACCGAGATTACAGGAAAATAGCTCTGAAATCACGAAAATTCTGATAATATGAACATGTCCGGCTATTTTAAGTGGTGTTTTCACTAAAATGCGATTTCAAACATTAATAATTCCTGTTTATAGAGCTCAGAACTTGGGTATAAAGCTTTGAAATGAGGAGAATACCGTTCATGTTTACAACTGAGGCTTAATTGGCAACGCGTTTTTTGACTGAAACCGTGTATATCCTGAAGGTTCTAGTATTTACGTCTAAGGAAACTCTCAAAATGTGGTAAAACTCTTAAAATACACCATGATCTTTCCATGAAACGAAAATGAACCTGTAACTAACAGTTGAAATACATGTAAATAGATTCGAACAACATTTAATGCCGAGTTCAATTACCGAGATTACAGGTAGAAAGCTCTGAAATGACGAAAATTCTGATAATATTAACGAGTCCGGCTATTTTACGTGGCGTTTTCACTAACCTGTGATTTCAAACATTAAGATTTCTGTTTATAGAGCTCAGAATTTTTGAATAAAGCTTTGAAATGAAGAGAATACTGGTCATGTTCACAACTGAGGCTTAATTGTCAAGCTTTTTTGACTGAAACCGTGTATATCCTGAAGGTTAGTATTTACTTCTAAGGAAACTCTCAAAATGTGGTAAAACTCTTAAAATACACGCTGATCTTTCCAGGAATCGAAAATGAACCTGTAACTAACAGTTGAAATACAAGTAAATAGATTCTAACCACATTTAATGCCGATTTCAATTACCGAGATTACAGGAAGAGAGCTCTGAAATAAGGAGAATTCAGATAATATTAACGAATCCGGCTATTTTTTGTGGCGTATTCACTAAAATGTGATTTCAAGCATTAATAATTCCCGTTTAAACAGCTCAGAACTTGTGTATAAAGCTTTGAAATGACGAGAATACTGTTCATGTTTACAACTGAGGCTTAATTGGCCCCACGTTTTTTGAATGAAACTGTGTATATCCTGAAGGTTCTAGTGTTTACTTCTAAGGAAACTCTCAAAATGTGGTAAAACTCTTAAAATACACAATGATCTTTCCAGGAAACGAATATGAACCTGTAACTAACAGTTGAAATACTAGAAAATAGATTCGAACAACATTTAATGCCGAGTTTAATTACCGAGTTTACAGGTAGAAAGTTCTAAAATGACCAAAATTCTGATAATATTATCAAGTCTGGCAATTTAAAGTGGCGTTTTCACTAAACTGTGATTTCAAACATTAATAATTCCCGTTTATACAGCTCAGATCTTGTGTATAAAGCTTTGAAATGAGGAGAATACTGTTCATGTTTACAACTGAGGCTTAATTGGCCCCACGTTTTTTGATTGAATCCGTGTATATTCTGAAGGTTCTAGTATTTACTTCTAAGGAAACTCTCAAAATGTGGTAAAACTCTTAAAATACACAATTATCTTTCCAGGAAATGAATATGAACCTGTAACTAACAGTTCAAGTACAAGTAAATAGATTGTAACCACATTTAAAGCCGATTTCAATTACCGAGATTACAGTAAGAGAGCTCTGAAATGAGGAGAATTCAGATACTATTAACGAGTCCGGGTATTTTATGGGGCGTTTTCACTAAAATGTGATTTCCAATATTAATAATTCCTGTTTATACAGCTCAGAACTTGCGTATAAAGCTTCGAAATCAGAAGAATACTGTTCAAATTTTCAACTGAGGCTTAATTGGCCACGCGTTTTTTGACTGAAACTGTGTATATCCTGAAGGTTCTAGCATTTACTTCTAAGGAAACTCTCAAAATGTGGTAAAACTCTTAAAATACACAATGATCTTTCCAGGAAAGGAATTTGAACCTATCACTAACAGTTGAAATACTAGTAAATAGATTCGAACAACATTTAATGCCGAGTTCAATTACCGAGATAACAGGTAGAAAGCTATGAAATGACGAAAATTCTGATAATATTAACGAGTCCGGCTATTTTATGTGGCGTTTTCACTAAAATGTGATTTCAAACATTAAGATTTCTGTTTATAGTTCTCAGAATTTTTGAATAAAGCTTTGAATTGAGGAGAATACTGTTCATGTTCACAACTGAGGCTTAATTGGCCAAGCGCTTTTTGACTGAAACCGTGTATATCCTGAAGGTTAGTATTTACTTCGAAGGAAAGTCTCAAAATGTGGTAAAACTCTTAAAATACACAATGATCTTTCCAGGAAACGGATATGAACCTCTAACTAACAGTTCAAGTAAAAGTAAATAGATTGTAACCACATTTAAAGCCAATTTCAATTACCGAGATTACAGCTAGAAAGCTCTGAAATGTGGACAATTCACATAATATTAACAAGTCCGGCTATTTAATGCGGCGTTTTCACTAAAATGTGATTTCAAACATTAACAATTCCTGTTTATACAGCTCAGAAGTTGTGTATAAAGCTTTGAAATGAGGAGAATACTGTTCATGTTTACAACTCAGGCTTAATTGGCCACGCGTTTTTTGGCTGAAACAGTGTATATCCTGAAGGTTCTAGTATTTACTTCTAAGGAAACTCTCAAAATGTGGTAAAACTCTTAAAATACACAATTATCTTTCCAGGAAATGAATATGAACCTGTACCTAACAGTTGAAATACAAGTAAATAGATTCTAACCACATTTAAGGCCAAGTTCAATTACCGAGATTACAAGGAGAGTGCTCTGAAATGACGAGAATTCACATCATATTAAAGTTTCCAGCTATTTTATGTGGTGTTTTAACTAAAATGTGATTTCTAACATTAAGATTTCTGTTTATAGAGCTCAGAACTTGTGTATAAAGCTTTGAAATTAGGAGAATACTGTTTATATTTACAACTGAGGGTCAATTGGCCACGCGTTTTTTGTCTGAAACCGTGTATATCCTGAAGGTTCTAGTACTTACTTCTAAGGAAACTCTCAAAATGTCGTAAAACTCTTACAATACACAATGATCTTTCCAGGAAATGAATATGAACCTGTAACTATTAGTTGACATATAACTAAATAGATTCGAATCACATTTTATGACGAGTTCAATTACCGAGATTACAGGTAGAAAGCTCTGAAATGCCGAAAATTCTGAAAATATTAACATGTCCGGCTATTTTAAGTGGTGTTTTCATAAAATGCGATTTCAAACATTAATAATTCCTGTTTATAGAGCTCAGAACTTGGGTATAAAGCTTTGAAATGAGGAGAACACCGTTCATGTTTACAACTGAGGCTTCATTCGCCACGCGTTTTTTGACTGAAACCGTGTATATCCTGAATGTTCTAGTATTTACTTCTAAGGAAACTCTCAAAATGTGGTAAAACTCTTAAAATACACAATTATCTTTCCAGGAAACGAATATGAACCTGGAACTAACAGTTGAAATACAAGTAAATAGATTCTAACCACATTTAATGGCGAGTTCAGTTACCGAGATTACAGGTAGAAAGCTCTGAAATGATGAAATTTCAGATAATATTAACTTGTCTGGCTATGTTAAGTGGTGTTTTCACTAAAATGTGATTTCAAACATTAATAATTCCTGTTTATAGAGCTGAGAACATGGGTATAAAGCTTTGAAATTAGGAGAATACTTTTCATGTTTACAACTGAGGTTTCATTGGCCACGCGTTTTTTGACTGAAACCGTGTATGTCCTGAAGGTGCTAGTATTTACGTCTAAGGAAACTCTCAAAATGTGGTAAAACTCTTAAAATACACAATTATCTTTTCAGGAAATTAATATGAACCTGTAACTAACAGTTGAAATACAAGTAAATAGATTCTAACCAAATTTAATGCCAGGTTCAATTACCGAGATTACAGGAAGAGAGCTTTGAAATGCGAATTCAGATAATATTAACAAGACCGGCTACTTTTTGTGGTGTTTACACTAAAATGTGATTTCAAACATAAAGATTTCTGTTTATACAGCTCAGAACTTGTGTATAAGTCTTTGAAATGAGAAGAATACTGTTCATATTTACAACTGAGGCTCATTTGTCCACGCGTTTTTTGACTGAAAACCTGTGTATCCTGAAGCTTCTAGTATTTACTTATAAGGAAACTCTCAAAATGTGGTAAAACTCTTAAAATACACATTGATCTTTCCAGGAAACGAATATGAACCTGTACCTAACAGTTGAAATACAAGTAAATAGATTTTAACCACATTTAATGGCGAGTTCAATTACCGAGATTACAGGTAGAAAGCTCTGAAATGACGCGAATTCTTATAATATTGACAAGTCCGGATATTTTGAGTGGCATTTTCACTAAAATGTGATTTCAAACATTAAGAGTCCCCATTTATAGAGCTCAGAACTTGTGTATAAAGCTTTCAAATGAGGAGAAACTGTTTATATTTACAACTGAGGCTTAATTGGCCACGCATTTTTTGACTGAAACCGTGTATATCCTGAAGGTCTAGTATTTACTTCTAAGGAAACTCTCAAAATGCAGTAGAACTCTTAAAATACACAATTATCTTTTCAGGAAACGAATATGAACCTGTACCTAACAGTTGAAATACAAGTAAATAGATTCTAACCACATTTAATGGCGAGTTCAGTTACCGAGATTACAGTTAGAAAGCTCTGAAATGAGGACAATTCACATAATATTAACAAGTCCGGCTATTTTAAGTGGCTTTTTCACTAAAATGTGATTTCAAACATTAATAATTCCTGTTTATACACTCAGAGCTTGAGTATAAAGTTTTTAAATGAGGAGAATACGGTTTATGTTTACAACTGAGGCTTAATTGGCCCCACGTTTTTTGACTGAAACCGTGTATATCCTGAAGGTTCTAGTATTTACTTGTAAGGAAACTCTCAAAATGTGGTAAAACTCTTAAAATACACATTGATCTTTCCAGGAAACGAATATGATCCTGTACCTAACAGTTGAAATACAAGTAAATACATTTTAACCACATTTAATGGTGAGTTCAATTACCAAGATTACAGGTAGAAAGCTCTGAAATGACGCGAATTCTTATAATATTAACAAGTCCGGATATTTTGAGTGGCATTTTCACTAAAATGTGATTTCAAACATTAAGAGTCACGATTTATAGAGCTCAGAACTTGTGTATAAAGCTTTCAAATGAGGAAAAACTGTTTATATTTACAACTGAGGCTTAATGGGCCACGCACTTTTTGACTGAAACCGTGTATATCCTGAAGGTCTAGTATTTACTTCTAAGGAAACTCTCAAAATGCAGTAGACCTCTTAAAATACACAATAATCTTTTCAGGAAACGAATATGAACCTGTACCTAACAGTTGAAATACAAGTAAATAGATTCTAACCACATTTAATGCCGAGTTCAATTACCGAGATTACAGGAAAAAAGCTCTGAAATAAGGAGAATTCAGATAATATTAATGAATCCGACTATTTTTTGTGGCGTTTTCACTAAAATGTGATTTCAAGCAGTAATAATTCCCGTTTAAACAGCTCAGAACTTGTGTATAAAGCTTTGAAATGAGAAGAATTCTGTTCATGTTTACAACTGAGGCTTAATTGGCCCCACGTTTTTTGACTAAAACCGTGTATATCCTGAAGGTTCTAGTATTTACTTCTAAGGAAACTCTCAAAATGTGGTAAAACTCTTACAATACAAAATGATCTTTCCAGGAATCGAATATGAACCTGTAACTAACAGTTGAAATACAAGTAAATAGATTCGAACCACATTTAATGCAGAGTTCCGTTACTGAGATTACAGGTAGAAAGCTCTGAAATGACGCAAATTTTGATAATATTAATATGTCTGGCTATTTTAAGTGGTGTTTTCACTAAAATGTGATTTCAAACATTAATAATTCCTGTTTATAGAGCTCAGAACTTGGGTATAAAACTTTGAAATGAGGAGAATACTGTTCATGTTTACAACTGAGGCATAATTGGCCCCACGTTTTTTGACTGAAACCTTGTATATCCTGAAGGTTCTAGTATTTACTCCTAAGGAAAGTCTCAAAATGTGGTAAAACTCTTAAAATACACAAGGATCTTTCCATGAAACAAAAATGAACCTGTAACTAACAGTTGAAATACAAGTAAATAGATTCTAACCACATTTAATGCCGATTTCAATTACCGAGTTTACAGGAAGAGAGCTCCGAAATGAGGAGAATTCAGATAATATTAACGAGTCCGGCTATTTTATGTGGCGTTTTCACTAAAATGTGATTTCAAACATTAATAATTCCTGTTTATACAGCTCATAACTTGTGTATAAAGCTTCGAAATGAAGAGATTGCTGTTCATGTTTACTACTGAGGCTTAATTGGCACCACGTTTTTTGACTGAAACTGGGTATAACCTGAAGCTTCTAGTATTTACTTCTAAGGACACTCTCAAAATGTGATAAAACTCTTAAAATACACAATGATCTTTCCAGGAAACGAAGATGAACCTGTTACTAACAGTTGAAATCCTAGAAAATAGATTCGAACAACATTTAATGCCGAGTTCAATTACCGAGATTACAGGTAGAAATCTCTGAAATGAATAAAATTCTGATAATATTAACGAGTCCGGCTATTTTATGCGGCGTTTTCACTAAAATGTGATTTCGAACATTAAGATTTCTGTTTATAGAGCTTAGAATTTTTGAATAAAGCTTTGAAATGAGGAGAATACTGGTCATGTTCACAACTGAGGCTTAATTGTCAAGCGTTTTTTGACTGAAACCGTGTATATCCTGAAGGTTACTATTTACTTCTAAGGAAACTCTCAAAATGTGGTAAAACTCTTAAAATACACACTGTTCTTTCCAGGAATCGAATTTGAACCTGTAACTAACAGTTGAAATACAAGTAAATAGATTCTAACCACATTTAATGCCGATTTCAATTACCGAGATTACAGGAAGAGAGTTCTGAAATAAGTAGAATTCAGATAATGTTAACGAATCCGGCTATTTTTTGTATCGTTTTCACTAAAATGTGATTTCAAGCATTAATAATTCCCGTTTAAACAGCTCAGAACTTGTGTATAAAGCTTTGAAATGAGGAGAATTCTGTTCATGTTTACAACTGATTCTTAATTGGCCCCACGTTTTTTGACTAAAACCGTGTATATCCTGAAGGTTCTAGTATTTACTTCTAAGGAAACTCTCAAAATGTGGTAAAACTCTTAGAATACAAAATGATCCTTCCAGGAATCAAATATGAACCTGTAACTAACAGTTGAAATACAAGTAAATACAATTCGAACCACATTTAATGCAGAGTTCCATTACTGAGATTACAGGTAGAAAGCTCTGAAATGACGTAAATTTTGATAATATTAATATGTCTGGCTATTTTAAGTGGTGTTTTCACTAAAATGTGATTTCAAACATTAATAATTCCTGTTTATAGAGCTCAGAACTTGGGTATAAAACTTTGAAATGAGGAGAATACTGTTCATGTTTACAACTGAGGCATAATTGGCCCCACGTTTTTTGACTGAAACCTTGTATATCCTGAAGGTTCTAGTATTTACTTCTAAGGAAAGTCTCAAAATGTGGTAAAACTCTTAAAATACACAAGGATCTTTCCATGAAACGAAAATGAACCTGTAACTAACAGTTGAAATACAAGTAAATAGATTCTAACCACATTTAATGCCGAGTTCAATTACCGAGATTACAGGTAGAAAGGTCTGAAATGACGAAAATTCGGATAATATTAACATGTCCGGCTATTTTAAGTGGTGTTTTCAGTAAAATGTGATTTCAAACATTAATAATTCCTGTTTATAGAGCTCAGAACTTGGGAATAAAACTTTGAAATGACTAGAATACTGTTCATGTTTACTACTGAGGCATAATTGGACCCACGTTTTTTGACTGAAACCGTGTATATCCTGAAGGTTCTAGTATTTACTTCTAAGGAAAGTCTCAAAATGTGGTAAAACTCTTACAATACACAATGATCTTTCTGGGAAATGAAAATGAACCTGTAACTAACAGTTGAAATACAAGTAAATGGATTCTAACTACATTTAATGCCGATTTCAATTACCGAGTTGACAGGAAGAGAGCTCCGAAATGAGGAGAATTCAGATAATATTAATGAGTCCGGCTATTTTATGTGGCGTTTTCACTAAAATGTGATTTCAAACATTAATAATTCCTGTTTATACAGCTCAGAACTTTTGTATAAAGCTTCGAAATGAGGAGAATGCTGTTCATGTTTACAACTGAGGCTTAATTGGCACCACGTTTTTTGACTGAAACTGGGTATATCCTGAAGGTTCTAGTATTTACTTCTAAGAAAACTCTCAAAATGTGGTAAAACTCTTAAAATACACAATGATATTTCCAGGAAACGAATATGAACCTGTTACTAACAGTTGAAATCCCAGAATATAGATTCCAACAACATTTAATGCCGAGTTCAATTACCGAGATTACAGGTAGAAAGCTCTGAAATGACCAAAATTCTGATAATATTAACAAGTCCGGCTATTTTATGTGGCGTTTTCACTAAAATGTGATTTCAAACATTAATAATTCCTTTTTATACAGCTCAGAATTGTGTATAATACTTTGAAATGAGGAGAATACTGTTTATGTTTACAACTGAGGCTTAATTGGCAACGCGTTTTTTGACTGAAACCGTGTATATAATGAAGGTTCTAGTGTTTACTCCTAAGCAAACTCTCAAAATGTGGTAAAACTCTTACAATACACAATGATCTTTCCAGGAAATGAATATGAACCTGTAACTATTAGTTGAAATATAAGTAAATAGATTCGAACCACATTTAATGGCGAGTTCAATTACCGAGATTACAGGTAGAAAGCTCTGAAATGACGAAAATTCTGATAATAGTAACATGTCCGGCTATTTTAAGTGGTATTTTTACTACAATGCGATTTCAAACATTAATAATTCTTGTTTATAGAGCTAAGAACTTGGGTATAAAGCTTTAAAATGAGGAGAATACCGTTCATGTTTACAACTGAGGCTTAATTGGCCACGCGTTTTTTGCCTGAAACCGTGTATATCCTGAAGGTTCTAGTATTTACGTCTAAGGAAACTCTCAAAATGTGGTAAAACTCTTAAAATACACCATGATCTTTCCAGGAAAGAATATGAACCTGTAACTAACAGTTGAAATATAAGTAAATAGATTCTAACCACATTTAATGCCGATTTCAATTACCGAGATTACAGGTAGAAAGCTCTGAAATGACGAAAATTCTGATAATATTAACAAGTCCGGCTATTTTATGTGGCGTTTTCACTAAAATGTAATTTCAAATATTAATAATTCCAGTTTATACAGCTCAGAACTTGTGTATAAGGCTTTGAAATGAGGAGAATGCTCTTCATGTTTACAACTGAGGCTTAATTGGCCCCACGTTTTTTGACTGAAACCGTGTATATCATCACGTTTCTAGTATTTACTTTTAAGGAAATTCTCAAAATGTGGTAAAACTCTTAAAATACACAATGGTCTTTCCAGGAAACGAATATGAAACTGTAACTAACAGTTTAAATACAAGTAAATAGAATTGAACCACATTTAATGCCGAGTTCAATTACCGAGATTACAGGAAAATAGCTCTGAAATGAGGAAAATTCTGATAATATTAACAAGTCCGGCTATTTTAAGTGGCTTTTTCACTAAAATGTGATTTCAAACATTAATAATTCCCGTTTATACAGCTCCGAACTTGTGTATAAAGTTTTTAAATGAGGAGAATACTGTTTATGTTTACAACTGAGGCTTAATTGGCCCCACGTTTTTTGACTGAAACCGTGTATATCCTGAAGGTTCTAGTATTTACTTCTAAGGAAACTCTCAAAATGTGGTAAAACTCTTAAAATACACAATGATCTTTCCAGGAAACGAATATGAACCTGTACCTAACAGTTGAAAAAGAAGTAAATAGATTCTAACAACATTTAATACCGAGTTCAATTACTGAGATTACAGGTAGAAAGCTGTGAAATGACGCGAGTTCTTATAATATTAACAAGTCCGGATATTTTGAGTGGCATTTTCACTAAAATGTGATTTCAAGCATTAAGAGTTCCGATTTATAGAGCTCAGAACTTGTGTATAAAGCTTTGAAATGAGGAGAAACTGTTTATATTTACAACTGAGGCTTAATTGGCCACGCTTATTTTGACTGAAACCATGTATATCCTGAAGGTTCTATTATTAACTTCTAAGAAAACTCTAAAAATGTGGTAAAAATCTTAAAATACACAATTATCTTTCCAGGAAATGAATATGAACCTGTAACTGACAGTTGTAATAAAAGTAAATACATTCTAACTACATTGAATGCCGAGTTCAATTACCCAGATTACAGGAATAGAGCTCTGAAATGAGGACAATTCAGATAATATTAACAAGTCCGGCTATTTATTGAGGCGTTTTCACTAAAATGTGATTTTAAACTTTATAATTTCTGTTTATACAGCTCAGAACTTGTGTTTAAAGCTATGAAATGAGGAGAATACTGTTTATGTTTACAACTGAGGCTCAATTGGCCACGCGTTTTTTGACTGAAACCGTGTATATCCTGAAGGTTCTAGTATTTACTTCTAAGGAAACTCTCAAAATGTGATAATACTCTTAAAATACACAATTATCTTACCAGGAAACGAATATGAACCTTTACCAAACAGTTGAAATACCAGTCAATAGATTCTAACCACATTTAATGGGGAGTTTAATTACCGAGATTACAGGTAGAAAGCTCTGAAATGACGCGAATTCTTATAATATTAACAAGTCTGGATATTTTGAGTGGCATTTTTACTAAAATGTGATTTCAAACATTAAGAGTTCCGATTTACAGAGCTCAGAACTTGTGTATAAAGCTTTGAAATGAGGATAAACTGTTTATATTTACAACTGAGGATTAATTGGCCAAGCGTTTTTTGACTGAAACCGTGTATATCCTGAAGGTTCTAGTATTTACTTCTAAGGAAACTCTCAAAATGCAGTAGACCTCTTAAAATACACAATTTTCTTTCCAGGAAACGAATATGAACCTGTACCTAACAGTTGAAATACAAGTAAATAGATTCTAACCACATTTAATGGCGAGGTCAGTTACCGAGATTACAGTTAGAAAGCTCTGAAATGACGCGAATTCTTATAATATTAACAAGTCCGGATATTTTGAGTGGCATTTTCACTAAAATGTGACTTCAAACATTAAGAGTCCTGATTTATAGAGCTCAGAACTTGTGTATAAAGCTTTCAAATGAGGAGAAACTGTTTATATTTAAAACTAAGGCTTAATTGGCCACGGGTTTTTTTGACTGAAACCGTGTTTATCCTGAAGGTTCTAGTATTTACTTATAAGGAAACTCTCAAAATGTGGTAAAAATCTTAAAATACACAATTATCTTTCCAGGAAACGAATATGAACCTGTACCTAACAGTTGAAATACAAGTAAATAGATTCTAACCACATTTAATGGCGAGTTCAATTACCGAGATTACAGGTAGAAAGCTCTGAAATGAGGAGAATTCAGATAATATTAACAGGACCGTCTACTTTATGTGGTGTTTACACTAAAATGTGATTTCAAACATAAAGATTTCTGTTTGTACAGCTCAGAACTTGTGTATAAGTCTTTGAAATGAGAAGAATACTGTTTATATTTACAACTGAGGCTCAATTGGCCACTGGTTTTTTGACTGAAACCGTGTATATCCTGAAGCCTCTAGTATTTACTTATAACGAAACTCTCAAAATGTGGTAAAACTCTTAAAATACACAATTATCTTTCCAGAAAATGAATATGGAGCTGTAACTTACAGTTGAAATCAAAGAAAATAGATTTTAACCACATTTAATACCGAGTTCAACTACCGAGATTACAGGAAGAAAGCTCTGAAATGATGAGTATTGTGATAATATTAACAGGTCGGGGTATTTTAAGTGGCGTTTTCACTAAAATGTGATTTCAAACATTAATAATTTCTGTTTATACACCTCAGAACTTGTGTTTAAAGCTTTCAAATGAGGAGAATACTGTTTATGTTTACAACTGAGGCTTAATTGGCCACGCGTTTTTTGACTGAAACCGTGTATATACTGAAGGTTCTAGTATTTACTTCTAAGGAAACTCTCAAAATGTGGTAAAACTCTTAAAATACACAATTATCTTTCCAGGAAATGCACATGAACCTGTAACTAAGAATACTGTTTATGTTTACAATTTAGGTTGTATTGGAGTGTTGTTTTTTGACTGAAACAGTTTATATCCTGAAGGTTCTAGTATATACTTATAAGGAAACTGACAAAATGTGGAAAAATTATTAAAATACACAATTATATTACCAGGAAATGAATATGAACGTGTAACAAACAGTTGAAATACAAGTAAATAGATTCTAACCACATTTAATGCCGAGTTCAATTAACGAGATTACAAGTAGAAAGCTGCGAAATGACACGAAATCTTATAATATTAATAAATCCGGATATTTTGAGTGGCATTTTCACTAAAATGTGATTTCAAACATTAAGAGTTCCGATTTATAGATCTCAGAACTTCTGTATAAAGCTTTGAAATGAGGAGAAACTGTTTATATTTACAACTGAGGCTTAATTGGCCAAGTGTTCTTTGACTGAAACCGTGTATAACCTTAAGGTTCTAGTATTTACTTCTAAGGAAACCCACAAAATGTGGTAAAACTCTTAAAATACAAAATGATCTTTCCATGAAACGAATATGAACCAGTAACTAACAGTTGAAATACAAGTAAATAGATTCTAACCACATTTAATTCCGAGTTCGATTACGGAGATTACAGGAAGAGAGCTCTGAAATGCCGAGAATTCAGATAATATTAACAAGTCCGGCTATTTTAATTGGCGTTTGCACTAAAATGTGATTTCAAACATTAAGATTTCTGTTTATAGAGCTCAGAACTTGTGTATAAAGCTATGAAATGAGGAGATTACTGTTTATATTTACAACTGAGGCTCAATTGACCACAAGTTTCTTTGACTGAAACCGTGTATATCCTGAAGGTTATAGTATTTACTTCTAAGGAAACTGACAAAATGTGATAAAACTCTTAGAATTCACAATTATCATTCCAGGAAACGAATATGATCCTGTAACTAACAGTTGAAATTCAAGTAAATAGATTCTAACCACATTAAATTCCAAGTTCAATTACCAAGATTACAGGAAAAGAGCTCTGAAATGAGGAGAATTCAGATAATATTAACAAGTCCGGCTGTTTTATGTGGCGTTTTCACTAAAACGTTATTTCAAACATTAAGATTTCTGTTTATAGAGCTCAGAACTTATGTATAAAATTTTGACATGAGGAGAATACTGTTTATATTTACAACTGAGGCTCAATTGGCCAGGCGATTTTTGACTAAAACCGTGTATATACTGAAGAGTCTAGTATTTACTTCTAAGGAAACTCTCAAATGTGGTAAAACTCTTAAAATACACAATTATCTTACCAGAAAACTAATATGAACCTGTAACTATCAGTTGAAATACAAGTATATAGATTCTAACCACATTTAATGCCGACTTCAATTCCCGAGATTACAGGAAGAGAGCTCTAAAATGATGAGAATTCAGATAATATTAAAAAGTCAGGCTATTTTATGTGGCGTTTTCACTAAAATGTGATTTCATACATTAATATTTCCGTTTATACAGCTCAGAACTTGTGTATAAAGCTTTGAAATGAGGACAATACTGTTTATGTTTACAACTGAGGCTCAATAGGCCAAGCGTTTTTTTATCAAAACCGTGTATACCCTGAAGGTTCTAGTATTTACTTCTAAGAAAACACTCAAAATGTGGTAAAACTCTTAAAATACACAATTATCTTTCCAGGAAATGAATATGAACCTGTACCTAACAGTTGAAATACAAGTAAATAGATTCTAACTACATTTAATGGTGAGTTCAATTACGGAGATAACAGAAAGAGAGCTGTGAAATGACACGAATTCAGATAATAGTAACAAGTCTGGGTATTTTATGTGGCATTTTCACTAAAATGTGATTTCAAACATTAAGCGTTCCGATTTATAGAGTTCAGAACTTGTGTATAAAGCTTTGAAATGAGGAGAATACTGTTTATATTTACAACTGAGGCTCAACAGGCCACGAGTTTTTTGACTGAAACCGTGTATATCCTGAAGGTTATAGTATTTACTTCTAAGGAAACTCACAAAATGTGATAAAACTCTTAAAATACACAATTATCTTTCCTAGAAACGAATATGAACCTGTACCTAAGGGTTGAAATACAAGTAAATTGATTCTAACCACATTTAATGGCGAGTTCAATTACCGAGATTACAGGTAGAAAGTTCTGAAATGCCGCGAATTCTGATAATATTAACCAGTCCGGCTATTTTAAGTGGCGTTTGCACTAAATTGGATTTCAGACATTAGGAGTTCCGGTTTATAGAGCTATGAACTTTTGTATAAAGCCTTGAAATGAGGAGAATACTGTTTATATTTACAACTGAGGCTCAATTGACCACAAGTTTTTTTGACTGAAACCGTGTATATCCTGAAGCTTCTAGTATTTACCTCCAAGGAAACCCTCAAAATGTGCTACAACTCTTAAAATACACAATTATCTTTCCAGGAAACGAATATGAACCTGTAACTAACAGTTGAAATATAAGTAAATAGATTCTAACCACATTTAATGGAGAGTTCAATTACCAAGATTACAGGTAGACCGTTCTGAAATGACGCGAATTCTGATAATATTAACCAGTCCGGCTATTTTAAGTGGCGTTTTCACTAAAATGTGATTTCAAACATTAAGACTTCCGGTTTATAGAGCTCAGAACTTCTGTATAAAGCTTTGAAATGAGGAGAATACTGTGTATATTTACAACTGAGGCTCAATTGGCCACCGGTTTTTTGACGGAAACTGTGTATATCCTGAAGGTTCTAGTATTTACTTCTAAGGAAACTCTCAAAATGTGCTAAAACTCTTAAAATACACAATTATCTTTCCAGGAAATGAATATGAACCTGTAACTAACAGTTGAAATACAAGTAAATAGATTCTAACCACATTTAATGCCGAGTTCAATTACCGAGATTACCGGAAGAGAGCTCTAAAATCATGAGAATTCAGATAATATTTACAAGTCCGGCTATTTTAAGTGGACTTTCACTAAAATGTGATTTAAAACATTAAGAGTTCCGGTTTATAGAGCTCAGAACTTGTGTATAAAACTTTGACATGAGGAGAATACTGTTTATATTTACAACTGAGGCTGAATTGGCCTCGCGATTTTAGACTGAAACCGTGTATATACTGAAGGTTCTAGTATTTACTTCTAAGGAAACTCTCAAAATGTGGTAAAACTCTTAAAATACACAATTATCTTTCCAGGAAATGAACATGAACCTGTAACTAAGAATACTGTTTATGTTTACAATTTAGGCTGTATTGGAGTGTTGTTTTTTGACTGAAACAGTTTATATCCTGAAGGTTCTAGTATATACTTCTAAGGAAACTGTCAAAATGTGGAAAAATTATTAAAATACACAATTATATTACCAGGAAATGAATATGAACGTGTAACAAACAGTTGAAATACAAGTAAATAGAATCTAACTACATTTAATGCCGAATTCAATTACAGAGATTACAGGTAGAAAGCTCAGAAATGATTAGAATTCGGATTATAGTAACCACTACGGCTATGTTAGATGGCATTTTCACAAAAATGTGCTTTTGAACATTAAGAATTCCTGCTTATAGAGCTCAGAACTTGTGTACATAGCTTTTAATTGAGGAGAATACTGTTTATGTTGACAATTGAGGCTGAATTGGAGTGGCGTTTTTAGACTGAAACAGTTTATATCCTGAAGGTTCTAGTATATACTTCTAAGGAAACTGTCAAAATGCGGTAAAACTCTTAAAATACACAATTACATTTCCTGGAAATCAATATGAACGTGTAACAAACTGTTGAAATAGAAGTATATAGAATCTTACTACATTTACTGCCGAGTTCAATTACCGAGATTACAGGTAGAAAGCTCTGAAATGACGGGAATTCTGATAATATTAACAAGTCCGACTATTTTGAGTGGCATTTTCACTAAAATGTGCTTTCAAATATTAAGAATTCCTGTTTTTAGAGCTCAGAATTTGTGTATGAAGCATTTAAATGAGTAGAATACTGTTTATTTTGCCAAATGAGGCTGATTTGGCATGTCGATTTTTGACTGAAACAGTTTATATCCTGAAGAATCTATTATATTCTTCTAAGGAAACTGTCAAAATGTGGTAAAACTCAAAAAATACACAATTGTATTCCCAGGAAATGAATATGAACGTGTAACAAACTGTTGAAATACCAGTAAATAGAATCTAACTGCATAAAGACCGAGTTCAATTACCGATATTATAGGTAGAAAGCTCTGAAATGACCAGAATACTGGTAATATTAACAACTCCCTGAATTTTAAGTGGCGTTTTCACAAAAATGTGCTTTCAAACATTAAGAATTTCTTTTTATAGAGCTCAGAACTTGCGTATAAACTCTTAAATGCAGAGAATACTGTATGTTTACAATTGAGGATGAATTGGCGTGGAGTTTTTAGGCTCAAACAGTTTATATCCTGAAGGTTCTAGTATATACTTCCAAGGTTACTGTCAAAATGTGGAAAAACTCTTAAAATACACAATTATATGTCCAGGAAATGAATATGAACGTGTAACAAACAGTTGAAATACAAGTAAATAGAATCTAACTACATTTAGTGCAGAGTTCAAATACCGAGATTACAGGTAGAAAGCTCTGAAATGACGAGAATGCTGATAATAGTAACCACTCCTGCTTTTAGGTGGCGTTTTCACAAAAATGTGCTTTTAAGCATTAAGAATTCCTGTTTATAGAGCTCAGAACTTGTGTATAAAGCTTTTAAATGAGGAGAATACTGTTTATGTTTACAATTGAGGCTTAATTGGCATGCCGATTTTTGACTGAAATAGTTTATATCCTGAAGGATCTAGTATATACTTGTAAGAAAACAGCCAAAATGTGGTAAAACTCTTAAAATACACAATTACATTTCCAGGAAATGAATATGAATGTAAAAAACTGTTGAAATAGAAGTAAATAGAATCTTACTACATTTAATGCTGAGTTCAATTATTGAGAATACAGGTTGAAAGCTCTGAAATGACAAGAATTCTGATACTATTAATAACTCCGGCTATTTTAGGTGGTGTTTTCACAAAAATGTCCCTTAAAACATTAAGAATTCCCGTTTATAGAGCTCAGAATTTGTGTGTATAGCTTTTAAATGAGGAGAATACTGTGTTTTTTTTACAATTGAGGCTGAATTGGAGTGGCGATTTTTGACTGAAACAATTTATATCCTGAAGGATCTACTATATACTTGTAAGAAAACAGCCAAAATGTGGTAAAACTGTTAAAATACACAATTACATTTCCAGGAAATCAATATGAATGTGTATCAAACTATTGAAATACAAGTAAATAGAATCTAACTACATTTATTGCCGAGTTCAATTACCGAGATTACAGGTAGAAATCTCTGAAATGACGGGAATGCTGATAATAGTAAGCACTCCTGCTATTTTAGGTGGCGTTTTCACAAAAATGTGATTTCAAACATTAAGAATTCCTGTTTATAGAGCTCAGAACTTTTGTATGAAGCTTTGAAATGAGGAGAATACTGTATGTTTACAATTGATGCTGAATTGGAGTGGCGATTTTTGACTGAACCAGTTTATACCTGACGGATCTAGTATATACTTCTAAAGAAACTCCCTAAATGTGGTAAAACTCTTAAAATACACAATTATATTTCCTGGAAATGAATATGAACATGTAAAAAACTATTGAAATAGAAGTAAATAGAATGTTACTCCATTTAATGCCCAGTTCATTTACCGAGTTTACAGGTAGAAAGCTCTGAAATGACAATAATTCTGATAATAATAACAATTCCGGCTATTTTAAGTGAAGTTTTCACAAAAATTTGATTTCAAACATTAAGAATTCCTGTTTATAGAGCTCAGAACTTGTGTATAAAGCTTTGAAATCAGGAGAATACTGTTTATATTTACAATTGAGGCTAAATTGGCCTGGCCTTTTTTGACTGAAACAGTTTATATTCTGAAGTAACTAGTATATACTTCTAAGGAAACTGTCAAAATGTGGTAAAACTGTTAAAATACACAATTATATTCCCAGCAGATCCATATGAATGGGTGTGAAACAGTTGAAATAGAAGTAAATAGAATCATACTGCATTTAATTCCGAGTTCATTTACCGAGATTACATGTAGAAAGCTCTGAAATGACGACAATTCTGATAATAATAACAACAACGGCTATTTTAGGTGGCGTTTTCACAAAAATGTGCTTTCAAACTTTAAGAATTCCTGTTTATAGAGCTCAGAACTTGTGTATGAAGCTTTTAAATGAGGAGAATGCTGTATGTTTACAATTGATGCTGAATTGGAGTGGCGATTTTTGACTGAAACAGTTTATATCCTGAAGGATCTAGTATATACTTCTAAGGAAACTGTCAAAATGTGGTAAAACTCTTAAAATACACAATTATATTTCCAGGAAATGAATATGAACGTGTAACAAACAGCTGAAACACAAGTAAATAGAATCTAACTACATTTAATGCCGACCTCAATTACTGAGATTACAGGTAGAAAGCTCTGAAATGACGAGAATTTTGATAATATTAACCACTCGGGCTATTTTAGGTGGCATTTCACAAAAAAAGGGCTTTCAAACATTAAGAATTCCTGTTTATAGAGCTCAGAACTTGTTTATAAAGCTTTAAATGAGGAGAATACTGTTCATGTTTACAATTGAGGCTGAATTGGATTGGCGTTTTTTGACTGAAACAGTTTATATCCTGAAGGTTCTAGGATATACTTCAAAGGAAACTGTCAAAATTTGGTAAATCTTTTAAAATACATAATTATCTTTCCAGGAAATGAATATGATCGTGTAACAAAGAGTTGAAATAGAAGTAAATAGAATCTAACTACATTCAATGCCGAGTTCAATTACCGAGATTACAGGTAGAAAGCTCAGAAATGAGAATTCTGATAATATTAAAAATTCTGGCTATTTTAAGTGACGTTTTCACAAAAATTTGATTTCAAACATTAAGAATTCCTGTTTATAGAGCTCATAACTTGTTTATGAAGCTTTTAAATGAGGAGAATACTGTTTATGTTTACAATTTATTCTAAATTGGCATGGCCTTTTTTGACTGAAACAGTTTATATTCTGAAGGAACTAGTATATACTTCTAAAGAAACTGTCAAAATGTGGTAAAACTCTTAAAATACACAATTATATTCCCGGGAAATGTATATGAATGGGTGCGAAACAGTTGAAATAGAAGTAAATAGAATCATACGTCATTTAATTCTGAGTTCAGTTTCCGGGAATACAGGTAGAGCGGTCTGAAATGACGAGAATTCTCAAAATAGTAACAACTCTGGCTATTTAAGGTGGCATTTTCACAAAAATGTACATTCAAACATTAAGAATTCCTTTTTATAGAGCTCAGAATTTCAGGTCTGGTCCTCTCTGGTTTGGTCCTGGGCACCCTGCAGTGCCACACAGCTACTGACTGCTAGCATGGCAAGGCCTCTTCACCGTCTCCATCTCTGAACTGTCTCTCCTGTCTTTGTGGCTGGAGGAATCTGGTCAGTTTCTCTTGGTATCCCTTGTTTCAGGAATCCACATGGTCTTGGAGTTGTTTTCTGAAAATATACAAACATATTCTTGTTCAAAGTTTAATAAAGAAATTTTTACTTGGAGGATCCTTTTTATATTTGCCCAATTGATTTTCCTTTGGCTTATTTTGGCACCACATATGTTTTTCATGGGTGTCTTGCTGTTCGCATTACAAAGGAAGAAACAAAAATTTTTCTAGATGTAATTTAGTTACAGGATATTTTTCCTTACATGGTATTCTTCCACTATCCTCCTTTTTTGATTTAATTAGGAGGCTTATGGAAAATTTTTTAATGAAGTCTAGATAACTTTAAATTTTTATTTTTTCTGCACAAAAATATGACTGCTTTAGGTTCATAGCATGTTAAGCAATTTTACCATGAAATGAAAATTTTGGTTAATACTCTGAATCATTACTAATTTCAAGTTAGCCAAATTTAATTAATTTGAAAACTTGACAACTATTTTACTGTCAAATTTAATATTCTAACAATAATCTTAATTTACGCTGTAAATATTAATTGAATGGATCATTTTACATCCTTGAGGAGGCCTGAGCATTCCTGTTGTTAGGCTAGATTTAGACATAGGGTCTGTTAGCCAAGCCTCTATTTATCTGGATACTGATTTCAGCTGGACCAAGTCTCTTTTGTTATTTGGTTCCCGATCTGGGCTGGGCATGGGAAGCGCAGCATCCATGGGGGCAGGAGACCTCCCTCAAAAGAGGCGAGTGTTCAAGCCCCTGCACAATTCGGGGGGGGGGGGGTGAGGATCTGTGCCCCACCTCTGTTGAACCCTAATTTTTCTCCTACTGGCCCCCGGCTGTGCCTGTCTTAGGTCGCCCCACCCTGTGGGTTCTTACCCGTCATTGACTACCAGCCATCTCTGGGCCAAGTAGGGTGATGAGAGGTTCAGTTCTGTCTCCTTGGTAGCCTATGTCCCTCTGGCCTCCATGCCCAGCAACTGCCTTTGGATCCCCTCGCCTGCTGGCAGGGCCCCGGCATTGACCATAGGGAACCCAGGTTTCTTCTCCAGAGAGGGCCCAGCTTACACCATTGGGCAAGAGACAGATTCATGGTACCAGATTTTCATGAATCCAGCTTGAACGGAGAGCTCAGACAACAGCTGCAGACAATTGGAATCCTCTTGGCAAAAAAAAAGTCAAGAGAGGTCAGTAAAGAATGCTTAAGTGCCTTCCCAGGAGGGAATAAATCCTTTAGTGTCCTTAAAACATTCAAAGAATTAATTTGTAAGTTTGGGGTAAATGCACAATATACTGTTGTAAAGCATCAAAAATTATTAATAACACTTGTAGAATAATACCATGTAAGAATATTCTTTGTTCTAGGTCATGACAACTTAATTTTAAACTGGCTGTCTCAAGGTTTGGAATGAGGAACCTAGTTAGCAAAAAAAAAAAAAAAAAAAAAAAAAAAGCAATTTACAGAAGCAGAGACAGCATGCTATCCAAATTACAGTTTAGGGTAAACACATTATCTAGAGTCCTTGGGTAACCTCGGTTAAACTTAGGCATGTTATCTAAATTACAGTTTTGGGTTTCCAGAACACTGAGTTGACACGCTAACTGGAGCCCTCTGACCTTGGGATAGCTGTGCTGTCCTTTCCAGGTAAAGGAAAAATGTGCCTTCTAAGACATGAAACTTATAGTTTTTACCTGAATTAATTGTTACAATACTTCACTTTACCATGCCCCAGGTGATCTCTGGGCTGTTGGTTGTCTGGTTTGTCTTCCTCCTGCTGGATTACACTTGGAGAACTTTAACTTAAAAAAGAAAAATCTTTCTCTTTTACACAAGTAACTTGCAGGGTTACTTCTTGGATGTTGACTGATAGTGCCGCAAGGCCATGTATTTCAAGTCAAAGTCATTAAACATTTATGGTGGTTGTATTTATTTTCAGATTTGGTATTTTAACAGCAAATCATTAGATTATCCTATAAATATTAGTGCAAGATATTTCAAAATATTAAAATTTCTCCTTTTTATGAAATTTAAGATAATATTTTTAAATAGCATTCCCTTTTGGCTTATTTGCATATACAGAGGGATCATGGGAAGCCTTCAGTAACTTTTTAGAAGAATTTTACTTTACTAGGATTCAGTTGCTTACAAAGATTAGTAAATTTAGTAACGTTTTATTCTGATACACGAGATGCAAACGCTGCTTCGCCTCCAGCCTAATTTAAAATGCAGCGGTGAGGAGCTTTTGTTAGTTTAAATAAAGACATTGCTACTAATAAATCAATTTTTTCTTTTATTTGGCAGAAATTCCTTATGCAACCAAGCATATTATATTTTAAAATATTGTACTTGGGAAAAACTGTCAAATACATATCTAATTAAAACATTTTCACCAAAACCGGTTTGGCTCAGTGGATAGAGCGTCGGCCTGCGGACTGAAAGGTCCCAGGTTCGATTCCAGTCAAGGGCATGTAACTGGGTTGCGGGCATATCCCCAGTAGATGTGCAGGAGGCAGCTGATCGATGTTTCTCTCTCATCGATGTTTCTAACTCTCTATCTCTCTCCCTTCCTCTCTGTAAAAAATCAATAAAATATATTTAAAAAAAAAACAACCATTTTCAACACTTAAAAACAGTTCTCAACATAATAGGATCTAGTCTTGACCATGGAATCAATTACTCTTAATTTGTTTATGATATATGCATAACTGTGGTTCTACTGAGAATTTAAGATATCTTTTAAAAATGTCTCTATTTACAAACCTTTTAAGAAATACGAGCTCTATTGTCAGCCCTTATAAAGCCAACTGCTCAAAACATTGGTCTATCATACCACTGAAATTATATTAAGACCGTGATTGCTAATTTGTCAAGCATTAAAAAATATCTTCTTAAAAATAGTATTAAATAAATCCGAGAGGCAAGCACACTTTCTGCCCCATCCGCATTTCTGCAGTAAAACTCGCCTTAAAACTCCACCCCTGATATCCCATCCTGCCACAGTGAGCAGACATTCCTTTTGTGATTGGCTAAGTCAGAGGGAGGGGCCTTTGCTGTTTCAAGATGGCTGGTGGCCCCCAGGGGAGTGGCAGGCCATGCGGCCAACATGGCAGCTGCCAAGTCATGCAGCTCAAAGTGGTGGCTGTCTACACTGTTCTTTGACAGAGCAGATTATTTCCTTATTCTCACAATAAACAAGGGAAGAGCAAACCAAAACCCCTAAAAGATAGATGGCCAACATTATATTGCAGTCAAGCAGAAATCTTACTAGCTGTTTATACCCTTTATAATGATCTTAAGAATATCAATCAAATTTAAACTGGTTTTTGTATTAAATTTTCAGTTGAGATCATAAAATTAATCCTCTTTTTTATTTTATTTTTTTTAATTTATTGCTTAAAGTATTACAAAGGGTATTACATATGTGTCCATTATATCCCCCCGCCCTAGACAGTCCCCTAGCCTCCCCTATCCCCCAGTGTCTTATGTCCATTGGTTATGCTTATAAGCATGCATACAAGTCCTTTAGTTGATCTCTTACCCCCCTACCTCCTGACCCCCAACCCTCCCCGGCCTTCCCACTGCAGTTTGACAATCTGTTTAAGGCAGCTCTGCCTCTGTATCTATTATTGTTCAAAAGTTTATAATGGTCTCTATTATCCATGAATGAGTGAGATCATGTGGTATTTTTCCTTCATTGACTGGCTTATTTCACTTAGCATAATGCTCTCCAGTTCCATCCATGACGTTGCAAATGGTAAGAGTTCCTTCCTTTTTAGAGCAGCATAGTATTCCATCGTGTAGATGTACCACAGTTTTCTAATCCATTCATCTACTGATGGGCACTTAGGCTCTTTCCAGATCTTAGCTATGGTGAATTGTGCTGCTATGAACATAGGGGTGCATATATCCTTTCTGATTGGTGTTTCTGGTTTCTTGGGATATATTCCTAGAAGTGGGATCACAGGGTCAAATGGGAGTTCCATTTTCAGTTTTTTAAGGAAACTCCATACTGTCTTCCATAGTGGCTGCACCAGTCTGCATTCCCACCAGCAGTGCACAAGTGTTCCTTTTTCTCCACATCCTCTCCAGCACTTGTCGTTTGTTGATTTGTTGATGATAGCCAGTCTGACAGGTGTGAGATGGTACCTCATTGTTGTTTTGATTTGCATCTCTCGGATGATTAGTGACTTTGAGCATGTTTTCATATGTCTCTTGGCTTTGTGAATGTCCTCTTTTGAAAGGTGTCTATTTAGGTCCTTTGCCCATTTTTTGATTGGATTGTTTATCTTCCTTTTGTTGAGTTGTATGAGTTCCCTATAAATTTTGGAGATTAGGTCCTTATCAGATATGACATTGGCAAATATGTTTTCCCACACAGTGGGTTTTCTCGTTGTTTTGTTGATGGCTTCTTTTGCTGTGCAGAAGCTTTTTATTTTGATGTGTCCTATTTGTTCATTTTCTCTTTAGTTTCAAGTGCCCTAGGAGCTGTATCAGTGAAGAAATTGCTTCGGCATAATTCTGAGATTTTGTTGCCTTTGGATTCTTCTAGATTTTTTATGGTTTCCTGTCGTACATTTAAGTCCTTTATCCATTTTGAGTTTATTTTTGTGTATGGTGTAAGTTGGTGGTCTAGTTTCATTTTCTTGCATATATCTGTCCAATTTTCCCAACACCATTTATTGAAGAGACTATCTTGGCTCCATTGTATGTTCTTGCCTCCTTTGTCAAATATTAATTGAGCATATTGGTTCGGGCCGATTTCTGGGCTCTCTATTCTATTCCATTGATCTATACGTCTGTTCTTGTGCCAGTACCAGTCCTTTGCCCATTTTTTGATTGGATTGTTTATCTTTCTTTTGTTAGGTTTTATTGTTGTGGCAGAATGCACAGGAGAACGATCAGCTAGCAATTTGAGGGAGGAAAGTTTAACCTTTACTTTGCAGATCTGCTAGTCCATGGGAATTCCAGATCCAAAGCCACAACTGAACTCGTGGGGAGGCTCTTACCTATATATCTCCAAAGACAGAGAAACAGCAATCAGACTATTAATCCCCAGAGGGAAAGTACGGGAGGGTGGGGGTAAGGGGAAGAGATCAACCAAGGACTTGTATGCATGCATATAAGCCAAACCAGTGGACATGGACAACAGGGGGATGAGAGCATGAGTTGGGGGTGGGGGGAGGATGGGGGTTAATGAGGGGGAATGAGGACATATTTGTAATTCCTTAACTAATAAAGAATTAAAATATTACAAAAAAAGCCTACAGTATCCAGAGGGAAGGAAATAATAAAGATCAGAGCAGAAATAAATGACATAGAGACCAAAAAAACAATACAAAAGATCAATGAAACCAAGAGCTGGTTCTTTGAAAGGATTAACAAGATTGATGAACCTTTTGCCAGGCTCACCAAGAAACAACGAGAGAGGACCCAAATAAACAAAATCAGAAATGAAAGAGGTGAAGTAACAACTGACCCTACAGTTATACAAAGTATTGTCAAAAAATACTACGAACTACTCTACTCCCACAAACTGGACAACCTCGACAAAATGGACACATTCCTAGAAAAATACAAGCTTCCAAAACTCAACCAGGAAGAATAAAAAAACCTGAATAGGCCAATAACTACTGATGAAATTGAAACAGTAATCAAAAAGCTTCCAGCAAACAAAAGCCCTGGACCAGATGGCTTCACAGGGGAGTTTTACCAAACATTCAAAAAAGAACTAAAGTCAATACTTCTCAGACTATTCCAAAATATTCAAGAGGAAGGCACACTTCCAAGCTCTTTCTATGAAGCCAGCATTACCCTAATCCCAAAACCAGATAAAGACACCACAAAGAAAGAGAATTACAGGCCAATATCCCTGATGAACAGAGATGCTAAAATCCTCAACAAAATTCCAGCAAACTGGATCCAGCATTACATTAGAAAGATCATACACCATGACCAAGCAGGATTTATTCCAGGAATGCAAGGCTGGTACAATATCTGTAAATCAATAAACGTGATATATCACATAAACAAATTGAGAGATAAAAATCACATAATCATATCGATTGATGCAGAAAAGGCATTTGACGAAGTCCAACACCCTTTTCTGATAAAAACGCTCAGCACAGTGGGAATAGAGGGATCATACCTCAACATAATAAAAACCTTATACGACAAACCTACAGCCAACATCAAACTCAATGGGCAAAAACTAAAACCATTTCCCTTAAGGACAGGAACAAGACAGGGATGCCCACTTTGACCACTACTGTTCGACATAGTACTCGAAGTGTTAGACAAGAAGAAGAAATAAAAGGCATCTAAAATGGAAAAGAAGAATTAAACTTGTCATTATTTGCAGATGACATGATATTGTATTTAGAAAACCCTAAAGACTCCATCAAAAAATTATTAGACCTAATAAATGAATTTGGTAATGTAGCAGAATACAAAATTAATGCCAAGAAATCTATGGCATTTTTATATGCCAATAGTGAACTTACAGAAAGAGAAATTTAAAAAAAAAACAAATCCATTTACCATTGCACCAAAAAATTTAAGATACCTAGGAATAAACGTAACTAAGGAGTTAAAAGACCTCTGCCCAGAAAACTATAGGACATTGAAAAAAAGATAGAGGAAGCCTAAAACAGATGGAAGAACATACGCTGTTCATGGATTGGTAGAATCAACATCATCAAAATGACCATACTACCCAAAGCAATCTATATAGTCAATGTACTCCCCATTAAAATACCAACAGCATATTTCACAGATCTAGAAAGAACTCTCCAAAAATTAATCTGGAATTTAAAAAAAAAAAAAAACCTGAATAGCTGCTGCGATCCTGAGAAAGAAAAACAAAGTAGGAGGGATCTCAAATTGTATTACAAAGCCACTGTTCTCAAAACTGCCTGGTACTGTCATAAGAACAGACATATAGACCAATGGAATAGAAAAGAGAACCCAGAAATCTACCCAAACCACTATGCTCAATTAATATTTGACTAAGGAGGCAAGAACATACAATGGAGTCAAGGCAGTCTCTTCCATAAATGGTGCTGGGAAATTTGGTCAGACACATGCAAAAAAATGAAACTAGACCACCAACTTACAACAGTCACAAAAATAAACTCAGAATGGATAAAGGACTTAATCGTAAGACAGGAAACCATAAAAATATTAGAGAAATCCACAGGTAGCAAAATCTCAGATATATGCCGAAGGAATTTCTTCACTGACACAGCCCCTAGGCCTAGCGCAATGGAAACTAAAGGAAAATAAACAAATGGGACTACATCAAAATAAAAAGCTTTTGCACAGCAAAAGAAACCATCAACAAAACAACAAGAAAGCCCACTCCATGGGAGAACATATTTGCCAATGTTATCACCGATAAGGGTTTAATCTCCAACATTTATAGGGAACTCATACAACTTAACAAAAGGAAGATAAACAACCCAATCAAAAAATGGGCAATGGACCTAAATAGATACTTTTCAAAAGAGGACATAAGGAAGGCCAAGAGACATATGAAAAAATGCTCAAAGTCACTAATCATCTGAGAGTTGCAAATCAAAACGATGGTGAGATACCACCTCACACCTGTCAGAATGGCTATCATCAACAAATCAACAAATGACATGCTGGTGAGGATGTGGAAAAAAAGGAACCCTCCTGCACTGCTGGTGGGAATGCAGACTGGTGCAGCCACTGTGGAGAACAGTATGGAGTTTCCTCAAAAAACTACAAATGGAACTCCCATTTGACCCAGTGATCCCACTTCTAGTAATATATCCCAAGAAACCAGAAACACCAATCAGAACGGATGTATTCATCCCTATGTTCATAGCAGCAGAATTTATAATAGCTAAGATTTGGAATCAGCCTAAGTGCCCATCAGCAGATGAGTGGATAAAAGGCTGTGGTGCCTGGATGGTTTGGCTCACTGGATAGAGCTTCAGCCTGGGGACTGAAGGATCCCAGGTTCGATTCTGGTCAAGGGCGTGTACCTTGGTTGCGGGCACACCCCCACTAGGGGATGTGCAGGAGGCGTTTGATCGATGCTTCTCTCTCATTGATGTTTCTAACTCTCTATCCCTCTCCCTTTCTCTCTGTAAAAAAATCAATAAAGTATATTTTTTAAAATGCTGTGGCACATCTACACAATGGAATACTATGCTGTTGTAAAAAGGAAGGAATTCCTACCGTTTGCATCAGCATCGATAGAGCTGGAGAGCATTATGCTAAGTGAAATAAGTCAGTCAGAGAAAGATAAACATCATATGCTCTCACTCATTTGTGGATTTTAATGAACAACATAAACCAATTAACAAAAACAGATGTAGAGACAGAGAAGCATTGATCAGATGCTCAAAATTCAGAGGGAAGATAGGGGAGGGTGGGGATGAGGGGGAGAGATCAACCAAAGGACTTGTATGCATGCATATAAGCATAAGCGATGGATGTGGACAACAGGGGGTGAGGGTGAGGGCAGGATTGGGGGGATGAGGGGACATTGGGAGGATAAGGACACATTTGTAATATCTTAATCAATAAAGGAAAAAAATAAATAAATAAATAAATAAAATAAAGTCACTATATTGTTCTTAGGGGGGAAAAAAAAACACCCAAAAAAGCAAGCAAGCAAACAAAAAAACTATGATATATGTGGATAGGAGTTTAAATTTGTGCCACCTCTTTGGCAACATTCATTAAGCTTTTAAATGTACATCATTTTAATTCCACAATTTCATATCTAGAAATTCCTGGTAAATTCAAGACTTCCCCCTTGTTTAGAGGTAACGTAAGAGCCATAAAGAGAGCCATTGTCTTTTCTTCCCCCTATCAGAACACAATCAGCCTCACCACTATAAGCTGAAACTAATCCCCAAAGAGGCTGTAATGAGAAATTATTGCCCAATTTCCCCTAAAAGGCCACAGGGACTAACCAGTCCCATCACTATTTTCATGCCTGTTTAATTCAGTTGCTGCCAGAAGTCTAAGCTTCTCCTGTCAATCTTCCACCATTTATAGCTGTTGACATCTTCTACTCAGTCTCTCACCCCACTCTCAACCCAGACTCTTCTTCTGGAATTCAGTCATGATCAGCAAAGTCCTTTAAGCCATGCTCCTGTCTGGGCCCACTCCTCCACTCCCATCCTGGGTCTCATCCCCACTTAACTACTCAAGGACATTTCTCTAGCAATTGTCTCCTTTCCTCTTGAATATTGAATAGTCCCTTTATACAGGACAGAGACCATATCACAATAAACTTTAATATCTCCCATTAAAAACAAACAGCTCTTTCCAGTTACCATTTCATTTCTCAATTCTCCTTTAGAGTAAATCTCCTTGGAAGAGTTGTTATATGTTTGCCTTCTTGCTTACCTCCCATTCTCGCTGGCAAGCATTTTTACTGAAATATAGCTAACCTACTGGAAGATGCACAAGTAATAGGTATATAACTCACAATAAATTATCACAAATACCATGTGCCAACACCCAGGTCAAGAAATAGAACACTGTCTATACCCCAGAAACTTTGTTTCCACTTCTACTTACTTCAATGCCTTCTCCCCTAAAATAACTACTATCACTACTTTTAGTACAACACATTATTTTGCTTGTTTTTTAAAAAAATTGCTCTAGAATAATACATATGTATTTTTTGTGCACATTTTCTTTTGCCCAATATTATGTTTGTTAGATATGTTCAAGTTGTGGTGTATAGCAGGGACTAGATCACATAGGGACTAATAGGAACTAAGGATTTTTTTTTTTTCTGAGTAAAATAAGGCCCTTGGAAAATTTTAACAGAGGAAGATATGCTTTTTGCACCAAAAGGCTTATTTTGGCTGCTACCTTGAGAATAAACTCTGGGTTGGAATATGTGGATGAACATGCAGGCAAAGACAATGGCTAGAAAGCTCTTGCAACAATCCAATCACACTATTAAGTTCTCCAGCATTAAAAAGAAAAGGCATTTTAGGTCAATCTCTCAGTAAAGCTAAACAAAGCAATAAATCAAGCTCAGTGTTGGACCTGCAGTAATTAGGCCAACTATCACAATTGAGGCCCAGAAAGTAACAACTTCACAACAAAAATAGCCGTTAGAAGCAAGTATAATTTTAAAAATTTAAATAGAATACTTTATGGCTGAAAATAAATAGAAGCTTCAAAATTTTGAAACTTTGGGTCTTATAAGTACTAGTTCATCAAACAGAAAAAACGTATGCTAGGCTAGAAAACCAAACCAATTTCAGCTTGAAGGGGAAAGATAAAATGGTGATGACTCATCAAAAGTTGGTTGATAGGAAGTGTTAAATTTATGGATTATCTGGATATACATATTGGAGAGAGAGTAACATACTATCCAGCTGTAAGGTTTTGCATTATATTTACTTTTATCCTTGTTTGTTTGTTTTTAAACACATTACAAATATTTTTTTCCTTTATAACAAGTGTTTTTAAATGACTCAGTAAAAACTAAGGTTTACATATAGTTTGATTTCATCTATTTTTTTTTTCTTGGTCCTGAGACTTCTCAACTTTTGAAATGGAAGTATTAACATTTTTACTCAGATCCAAATATTTGGTTTTGTGTTAATTTTCCTAGCACTCTGAGCAGGAAATGAGACTAGATCTTGGTGGACTTAAATCTAGGAATATGATGGACATCTACCTTACATCACACACAAAAATCAATTCAAACCCTAACTGGTTTGGCTCAGTGGATAGAGCATCGGCCTGTGGACTGAAAGGTCCCAGGTTCGATTCCTGTCAAGGGCATGTACCTTGGTTGCGGGCACATCCCCAGTGGGGGGTGTGCAGGAGGCAGCTGATCAATGTTTCTCTCTCATCGATGTTTCTAACTCTCTATCCCTCTCCCTTTCTCTCTATAAAAAATCAATAAAATATATTTTTAAAAAAATCAATTCAAAATGGACTAAGATTTGACCCTAAGACCTGAAACCATAAAAATCCTAGAAGAAAACATAGGAAGTAAGGTCCTTGCAATCAATCTTGGTATTGATTTTTTTTTTAATCTGATACATACAGCAAAGGCCTAAAAAGCAAAAATAAATAAATGGTTCATCAAATTTAAAAGCTTTACACAGCAAAGAAAACCATCAACAAAATAAAAAGGCAACACATGAGAAAACATTTGCAAGCCACATATATGATAAGGGGCTAAAATCCAAAATGTACAAGGAACTGATACAACACAACAGCAAAAAAAAAAAAAACCCACACAAATAACCTAATTAATTATGCTAAGCAAAATAAGCCAGTCAGAGAAAGAAAAGTAATATATGATCTCACTTATATGTGGAATCTAATGAACAAAATAAATGGACAAAATAGATACAGAGACATGGAAGCATGAAAACAGACTGATGAATCTCAGAGGGAAGTGGGGGGTGGATAGGTGGGAAGAAATTAACCAAATAACTTATAATGCATACATGTATAGGCCATGGACACAGACAATAGTGTGGTAGGCCTGGGGGTGGTGGGGTGGAGGGGGTCAATGGGGGATAAAGGGGGGGATATCTGTAATACTCTCAATAATAAAGATAAATTTTCAACAATGGGCAAAGAATATGAATTGATATTTTCCAAAGAAGTCATACAAATGGCTAAGAATTACATGAAAATGGGTTCAATATCACTACTTATCAAGGAAAAGCAAATAAAAACTATAATGAACTTTCACCTCACACCTATTATCCTATATAATAAAGAGGTAATATGCAAATTGACTGTCACACCATAACAAATGGCTGTGCCCACAGTGGAGGCAGGGATCCTGTAACACAAGATGGCTGTGCCCACAGCAGAGGCCGAGTTCCCACAATGAGCCTTAATGAGCAATCAGCAGGGACCTGAGGCTATGTGGTGGTGGGCTGGGGAAGGAGACCTAAGGTTGCACCCCCTACCTGCTAGGGCTTGACAGGGTACCTCAGGCCACACCCTCCCCCATGCTGGTGCCAGGCTGGGGGACCTCAGGCAGCACCCCCTGCCTGGCAGGGCTTGATGAGGGACCTGAGGCCATGCCCCCCACCCAGTGGGGCTTGATGGGGACCTCAAGGCATGCCCCCTGTTCCAGCCCAGGCTGGGGGACCTGAGGCTGTGCCCACCCACCTGGCAGGGTTTGATGGGGGACCTCAAGCAGTGCCCCCCGGCCCAGGCCAGGTGACCTGAGGCTGCACCCCTCACCCAACGGGGCTTGATGGGGCTGGGGCCAGTCGGGTCTGGATATAGCCCAATGGGGGTGGTCTGGGTCTCACACGATTTCGAGGCACACGTGGGTGGGTGGGGACTTGACTCTAGTTCCCATGGCGCACCCCAGACTCTGACAGGAGGAAGATTTTTATATACATTTTACTAATTTTCTTTCATCTCTGACACTTTAATTATAAAGGGCAAATAGCAATATTAAAATATTTCATCTAATTAATTCCCGTTTAATATGCAAGAATTTCATGCACTGGGTCACTAGTAATGGTCATAAAAAAGTAAAGAAATAAAGACTAGTGAGGATGTGGAGAAAAGGGAACCTTTATGCACGCTTGGTGGAAATGTAAAATGGTTCAGCCACAATGGAAAACATCAATAAACATCAATATGGAGGCTCATCAATAAATTCAAAATATAACTAACATATGATTCAACAATTCCACTTTTGGGAATATATCAAAAGAAAGCAAACCATTATCTCAGAGAGATTTCTGCACTCCCAAGTTCATTGCAACTTTATTCACTATGGCCAAGATATAGAAACAACTGAAGTGTCTGTCCACATATGAATGAATTAAAAAAAAGTGATATGTGGCCCTGGCCAGTTTAGCTCAGTGGATAGAGCGTCGGCCTTCAGACTGAAGGGTCCTGGGTTCAGTTCCGATCAAGGGCTTGTACCTTGGTTGTGGGCACATCCCCAGTAGGGAGTGTGCAGGAGGCAGCTGATCAATGTTTCTCTCTCATCGATGTTTCTAACTCTCTATCCCTCTCCCTTCCTCTCTGTAAAAAATCAATAAAAGATATATTTACAAAAGTGATATGTGTAGATATTTAGATATATGTAGGAGTGGATAAAGGTAGGTTTATTGATGACAATAAAGGATTCTGTGCCAAAGTCTGCTTCAGTATAGCAAGTAGACTACAAGAATGTGTTAATAATTAAAGCTGGCAATTTGTCCTGTGCCACTGTAACATTCTTTTGAGTTAATAAAGCTATTGTAATAATCATAACCTGCCTGTCTTTTTCCATAGGAACAACTGTAAACCTGCTTTTGCCCACCCCTGTATATGTGAATTATCCTATCTAATAATAGACAAACATGGTAATTAACCGTACCTCTGACACACTTCCCATTGGCTAATCAGGGCAATATGCAAATTAACTGCCAAGCAAGATGGCGGCTGGCAGCCAGGCAGCTGAAGTGAACAAGAGGCTTGCTTGCTCCAGTGATGGAGGAAGCCAAGGTTCCCTGCCTGCTGCTGCTGGCCTCTGAGCAACTATGTTGCAATTATAGAAGCTAAACAAGCTCAAGAAACCTGCTTTCAGCCAGCTGGGCCTCAGAGCTGGAGTTGCAATAGTGTTTCAATTATAGAAGCCAAACAAACCCAGATACCTGCTTTCAGCAGCCGAGGTCTCAGAGCTGGAGCTGAGCCTCAGAGCTAAGGCTGGCTCTCAGTTCCAGTGACAGCCATAGAAGGTAAATAAATCCCAGAATAAAAAAAAAGAAAAAAAAGGAGAGGTTGGGAGCTACAGTTGCCCGCCAGCCTGAAAACGACCCTCAGCCCCTCACCCAGACTGGCCAGGCACCCCAGTGGGGACCCCCACCCTGAAGGGGGTGTGACCAGCTGCAAACAGCCATCATCCCCTCATCCAGGCTGGCCAGGCACCCAAGCGGGACCCCCACCCTGATCCGGGACACCCTTCAGGGCAAATCAGCCAGCCCCCACCCGTGCACCAGGCCTCTATCCTATATAGTAAAAGGGTAATATGAAAACTGACCCTAATAGCAGATGTCCACCTCTTCCCTGCCCCGCCTGGCTTCTCAGATCACTGATCACCAGTGATAGGAGAACACCCAGATGCAGGGCCAGAGGCCGGGCTGCGTCACTGCCTGGGGAGCATGATCCGGTCCCTGGGGGGCGATGCAGCCAGGCCCAAGAAGGAGACCCAGAAGGAGACCCAGGGGCCTCCCAAGAGGAGAGTCTCCGTGGTCAGAGGGCGCGGTGTCGGGACAGGAATAAAGACGGAAGTGATTCAGATGCCTGGCTGAGGCATTAGACCAGCCAGCAGGGCCTTTCAGCCAGGACTGGGGTGGGGGTGGGGTGAGGGAGGTGAGTAGGAAATAGAGAACTACAACTCCCAGGAGGCTTAGTAGCCGGGGCCTGGGTGCCTGGCCATGAAATCAGATAAGGCCTGTTGTTTTGCAAGCCACTTTAACCTAGAGGATTGCAAGGTTGGAAGTTCTGCACCTGGAGCCAGGGAGAAATGGAGCTGGAGCAGAGAGAGGGGTCCATGGCAGCTGTGGGCTTTGAGGAGTTCTCAGCACCTTCCGGCTGGGAGCTGGCGCTGCCTCCGCTGTTCGGTGGTCACATCCTGGAGAGCGAGCTTGAGACCGAAGTGGAGTTCGTGTCTGGGTGCCTGGGCAGCTCCAACCTCCAGGAACAAAATGAAGAGGAGGAGGCAGCCTGAGGCCGGTGGCGGCAGCACCAACGGGAACTCAATCGCAGGAAGTACCAGGCACTGGTCGTGCTGCAGGGAGATCAAGCAAGTGAAGGAGCGGATCCTGAACATGCTCCATCAGATACAGAGGATAACATGGAGACTCCAGCAGGAGCGGAGGTTCCTCATGAGGGTGCTGTACTCCTACAGCGATGACTACCGGGCCAGCCAGTTCACCATCTTACTGGAGGACGAGGGCAGCCAGGGCACAGACGTCCGTACCCCAGGCAAGGCTGAGAACGAGCCTCCTGAGAAAGAGGGGCTGTACCTGCTCAGGAGGACGCCAGCGCCCACAGAAGCCAGCAGCCCGGCCCCTGGCGAGGGGCCCAGCAGTTGGAAGAGGCGGCGAGTGCCATAGGTAGGGCACCGGGTAGGAGTCCCGCTGACTCCGGAGCTGGCCCCCGTGCAGATAAAGATGGAGGAAGACTTTGGCTTCTAAGCGGTGGAGGCTCTGGACTTAACTTGGGTTTCTCAGGGGCCAGACAAGCTGCTGCCCTATCCCACCCTAGCCAGGTCCCCCTTTGACTAACCCCCCAATAAACGGACCCAATGCTCTCCTCGGCAAAAAAAAAAAAAAAAAAAAAAAGCTTATAGAGGCATGTTTATAGGATCAAATAGTATAAATATAGATGTAACAGGACAATAAAAAGAGAACCGGGCTATGATGATCACCTGAATGCTGCCTCTGTGTCATTCCTTCTTTGCCGACTCCGTCCACACCTTTGGGAACCCCTGGACCTGCTGGGGCAGGACCCCAACATTCCTCTTCTTATAAGGACTTCAGTGAGATGGGTTAAGGGTCCCACTGGAACTGCCTCAATTTAATGTAATCCCCTCTTTAAAGATCTTATCTCCATATATAGGTACATTCTGAGGTTCTGGGGATTAGGATTTTAACATACATTTTGTTGATTACCCAAATCAGCCCTTAACAACCAGCATGTTTCAGAAAGTAGATTCCTACAGGGTTATTTACCAAACATTCAGAAGTATTTTTAAAAGAGCTAAGCCCCTCGCCCACCGTGCGGGCCCCTCCCAGCGAAGAATGAAGGCCTGGGTTCCAGGCGCCGGAGGAAAACTGGTGCCAGCAGCCAGGGGAAGGGGCCCCCAAGGGGTCCCAGATTGCGAGAGGGCACATGCCAGGCTGAGGGACCCCCCCGCCGAATGCACAAATTTTTGTGCACCAGGCCTCTAGTGTATGTGTGTGTGTGTATATATATATATCTACACTAATAAAAGAGAAAAATGGTAATTGGCATACGACGCTACCCTGTTCATTGGCTAATCAGGGCTATATGCAAATTAACTGCCAACTAAGATTGGCAGTTAACTGCCAACAAGATGGCGGCTAATTTGCATATGTAGGCACAATGCAGGGAGGCGAAAGGGAAAGCAGGAAGAAGCCCCCTGCCACTGACAGTGATCGGAAACCCAGGGGGGAGCTAAGAGCTTTTGCCCTGCCCCCCAGCCACGATCAGAGAATCAGGTGCCTTTTCTGCCCTGGCCAGTGATAGCAGGAAGTAGGGGTGGAGCCAGCGATGGGAGCTGGTCAAGGTAGAAGCTGGCAGTCCCAGGAGCTAGGGGTCCCTTGCCTGGGCCTAAAGCGAAGCCCATGATCGCGGGGCTGCTGCAGCTGCGGGTCCCTGCTGCCTGGGCTGGACGCCTCAGCCAGAGGCATCCTGCAGGGGTAGGGGGGGAGCCTGCGTGATCGCGGCGCCCCCCGCTGCCACTGCAGGTCCCTGCTGCCCCGGCCGGACACCTAGGCCAGAGGCGTTAGGCCTGGGCAGGGGCAGAGCCTGCAACCGTGGGGAGCTGGGGGTCCCCTGCCTAGGCCTGACACCTCTGCTGGAGGCCTCAGGCCTGGTCAAGGGGCCGATCCGGTGATTGGTGATCGGAGGGTGATGAGGGTCAACTCCTCTGGCCGAGGCATCAGGCCTGGGTGGGGGCTGGGGTTCCCCTGCCCAGGCCTGATGCCTGGGCCAGAGGCATCAGGCCTGGGTGGGGGGCAGAGCCGGGGATTGGGGAGATATGATGGTCCCCTTACCCAGGCCTGAAGCCTGGGTCAGAGGCGTCAGGCTTGGGCGGGGGGTGGAGCAAGCGATCAGGGGGAGATGGGGGTCCCCTGCCCAGGCATGATTCCTGGGCCACAGGCCTCAGGCTTGGGCGGGGGCCAGAGCCAGTGATCGGGGGGAGATGAGGGTCCCCTGTCAAAGCCTGACACCTCTGGCGGAGGCGTCAGGCCTGGGCAAGGGGCCGATCCTGCGATTGGAGGGTGTTGAGGGTCAATGCCTGAGGGCTCCCAGTATGTGAGAGGGGGCAGGCTGGGCTGAGGGACACTCCCCCACACACACACCCAGTGCACGAATTTCGTGCACCGGGCCCCTAGTATATATATATATATATATATATATATATATATATATATATATACACACACATATATATACACACACATATATATATATATATATATATATATATATATATATATAAATAAATAATTTAAAAAGAAAAAAATTCTGCTCTTTGAAACAGCATCGATGAAACTGGAGGGCAAAGTGAAATAAGCCAGACAGAAATGGACAAATACTGCATGGTATCACATATGTGGAATCTTAAAAAAAAAAATTTACAATCTTATAGAAACAGACTAGAAAAGTGGTGGCCATGGACTGCGGGATGGGGTAAATGGGGAGAGGTTGGTAAGAGGATAAAATCTTTCAGTTATAAGATGAATAAGGTCTGAGGTTATAATGTAGCATTGTTATTATAATTGATTGCACTGTATTGTATAATTAAAATTTGCTAAGAGAGTAGAACTTAGATGTTTAACCAAATTGTCAGACACACCTAAACTGAAGTGCACCATCCATCATTTATTAGTGGGTGACTATGAACAGGTTACCTTACCCCTCTGTGCCTTCGTTTCTTCATCTGTGGAATGAGGAGTTAATAGAACTAGCCTCTCCAGGTTGCGGTGAAAATAAATGAGGATGATTCTGGCACACTAACCATTCCTTATGTTGTAACTGCTGTTATTATTGTTGTCAATGATGATGTCATTGATCCCAAGAGAGACCAGTGGAGACAAATAAGTTTTGTGCCTACAAATCCTACTGGGGAAGCAGCTGCCTCTGCTTCTTTATGGAACTGCTTTGTTAGACTTCCTGCCTTTGGCCCTGATCAATAATTTTGATGATAGCTGCTGCTCCTGTGTGAGGCAAGGCAGGCGAGGGAAATGATAAGAGAGGTGAGTGATCGCTCAAAAAGCAATGGCAGGTCTATAAACCCAGCGCTCCATGGATGTAGGAAATGCTAGCATTAAATTGTCTCTTTTCATCTGAAGTCACTAATAAAATTTTAAGCTTTGCAAAGACAGAGAGGTGTCCTCCATTTCTTCTGAGTCCCAGCACACTGCTGTCCTTAGGAAGCTAAGTCAGCAGCCCTCAATCTTTTTTCTGTGATTCACATAATGACTGCCATTCACATGAGCGTTGACTCTCATGGGGCTGCTTAAGATTCTGTAACATTCCCAACACAGGAGCTAGCTATAATTCCACCCTATTCTCTCTAGAAAGTAAGAGAGAGCTGTATTAATATAGGAATACATTTTAGTTTGTTCCAATTCACATTTCAAAAAAATTATTTGCAAGCTTATATTTATTGTTAGTAATAAGTTAATTTAACACTTGCCACTGATAATTTTCACCATGTAAGCAAGTAACTCTCATGGGTGACATGATTAAACAGAGAATCTGGGAGCTACAAGGAGATAGGATGAAGAGAGCATGGGGATACTTATCTGTGTTTCCCAGCAACTGTTACAGGGTTTTTCTTTTCAGCTTAACCCTCTTGCAGGACCAGAACATCTCTCACCAAAAGGGTTTTGAGGTTTCTTTCTTTCTCCTTAGCAGATCAGAACCTGCATAGAAAATAAGAATTAATTCCTCAGGTGAGAGCAATGTTTCTCAATGGCTGGTGCCAAGATAAAAGGATAATCCTAATATTTTTATGATAACAACTTCTGAAAATAATATTTGGTAAATATTTCCTGCATAATGGGAATATGAAGATGCAGAATAATCATGAAAGAAGGAGGGAGCTTTATCAGGAGAAGATGGCCAAGGGTGTTGGGGGCCAAGTAACCTACTGTGTGAAGACACTGGGTTAAAGAGAGGACTATGGATTAAAGCGGAACAAAAGCTCAAGTCTTGATTACTTGTTCCTCTATCATTCTTCTTTCCTCTTAGTAAGTGACAAATCCATTCCTCACCAACCAGAAAATTCTGTCACCCTTGACTCCTTTCTTTCTCTACATTTGATTGATGAGAAATCCTCTTTGTTCAAGTTTCAGAAAGTAACTAGAACCTGAACACTTCCCCCAGCTCCACTGTACCCATCCTGGTCCATGCCACCAGTATTTTCCAGCTGGATTATTGCAACAGCCTCCTAGCTAGTGTCCCTGCTCCTACCCTTGCCTCTCAATAATCTGTGTTGTGTGTGTGTTTTTCCTCACACAGTAGCCAGAGTGATCTTTTAAATATTTAAATCAGATATCATTCCTTTGCAAACCTGCAATGGCCTTTCATTTCATTCAGTGACAACCAAAGGCTTTATCATCAGTCTGAGACCTTGTTTGACTTTGATTCTTGCAACCTTTCCCATACCATCTCTGGCAAGTCCCTTCCTCACTCTGCTCCAATCTCTGTGATCACCTGGGTGTTCTTAAATAGCCTACCTCAGGGACTTTGCATTTGTAGTTCTTTCTGTATAAGTATTTTCTTCCAGAAATTTGCTTAGTTAACTTATTTCACTCAGGTCACTGCTTAAAGGCTTCATTACCGATGCGGCCGTTCCCTTCTTTATGGGCACCTTGATCATAGGCACCTGCTTCAGCAGTCAATCCCTGTAAGCAAAAGAACAATGCTGAGCTCTGCAAATTGTCTAAAGGTTTTCTTTTTAAGGATCTAAAGCGGAAAGCCTATGTCTTAGATTAGTTAAGGTCAAATTTCTGTTCATCATATCATATTCAGCACATTGTTGCTTTTCCATTATAAACTTCTTATTCACATGTTTTAAAGAATGGTAATTTGGGAAATTTTGGAACTTAAATCCATTTTTTAACATGGGTTATAACTATTGTTTTTCACACTGGCACTTAGTTCACACTCTTCCTTCCAGAGACCCTAACTTAATTAAATTAAAGTACCCAGAGAAGCACAGATGAAGCCAATTGTATTGATGAGAAGGAATATAACAAATTAATAAACTGAATTATGTGGAGTCTAAGATATTCATGAAGGGCTTTTCTCCCCACTTCTTCAAAACATAGGTAGATGTAGATGTAATGTTATGTGGAGTCAGGAAAGTCCTAACTCATTTTGACAAATAAAACCCTCCAAGCTATTTATTTATAAGTCGTTGGGTATTTTGTAGTCACCTAATTCAATCATATGGTGAAAATTATGCCTGGGTGTGAATACTCCATGGAAATCTGCATCCCCATATTGTGTTCACACAGACCTTTGCATCTCAAGGGAGGTGAGCAGCTGCTGTGGAGTCTGATGAGCCCTATTCTGAGTGAAAAGGAGGCCTGAAAAGGCCCTGGTGCATTTGATTGGAGGGAGAGCACGGAGGTGATTTCCATTTGGGGAGCTTGGGGGAAAGTGCAGCACACAGTCATTACAGTGCACCCCATCAGTGGCCAGGTGCCCAGGCTGTTGATTTCTCACCAGCCTGCTCTTGCCTGCCCTGGGGAGACTCTATCATGACCTTTTCCCTTGGCCTGACAGCTGGGTGCCTAGTCCCCTCTCCCGCCACGCCCCCATGCTTCTGCTTTCACTCCTAGGTGGCCAGTGATTAATAATCAGCTCCATCATACACATGAAAGGTGCATGACCGAGGTTTACAAGCAGCTTGTGAGCCAATGCTTGGAAATTCCCTTCTCAGTCTGTTTTGCAACTAGAAACTGAAGCTTTCTAGAAATTAAAGTAATATGTTCAACTCTTTCCCCTGGGACTGCAGAGTGTGTTATATAGTTCAGCAAATCACTGCTTCCAGGAAGTGTTTTCTGTTTCTGTCACCTGGATGTAGTGTTATTCTCTCAGTTTCTTTTGTTTTCCTGAGGGATTCAATGACAGAAGTACAAAAGTAGGGCTGATTATAACCAAACTGGGAGATCTCTACACTAGTTACCACTAACACAATAAATTTCTGGGTCAGTAATTCTCAGCTTCCTCAATTATAAAATAAAGCATTTAAGCTCTGGCATGGTAGCTCAGTTGGTTAGAGCATTTTCTTGAAATGCCAGGATTGCTGCTTCCATCCCAGGTCAGGGCACATATAAGAATAAATTAATGGAAAACTAAGATGGCGGCATAGGTAAAACCTGGGAAATTGCTGCCTCCCACAACAACTTCAAAAACACAATGAAAAGACAAAACGGACATCATCCAAAACTACAGGAAGGCTGGCTGAGTGTAAATTTTACAACTAGAAGAAAAGAGAAAAGCACACTGAGACTCAGAGGAGCTGTGGAAGTAAAGTGCAAAGGTACAGAGTCTCGAGCGCGCGTGGAAAGGGGCTGGTACCTGAGGACGCAGCTGTCTTTTTGAATCAGGAGGGAGTCATAAGCTCCCGACTGCTCTGAACTCTGGTTCCAGGAAGTCTCTGGGGACCCAGGACTCATAAGGGGAGAAACTGGACTGTCTGGCAGCAGGCAGAACTCTGAACTTGAGGGCGGCTTTCCCTCAGAAGTGCTTGCAGCAACTATTGGGACACTGAGACACCCGGCCCCTTAGGGCAGGGCTGAGGATCAGCCATAGCTGCTTGCTCTGCCCTTTGATTCCCTGAAACCCTGCCCCACCCAGGCTGCAGCAGAGGCTTTTGCATATGAATTCCAGGGCCCTTTGCAACCTGAAAATTACCTAACAAATTGCAGCTGGGCCAGACAGACCCAGAACTTCCAAGAGAAGGCCCAAGGCCCCACAGCAGCTTGCATTGCTTCACAGCTGGGCCTCATCAGGGCACCTCCAAACTCCAAAAAAGGAAGGGGAATCTGCAGTTCTCTTCATAGCTCCTGCTGGGTAACCTCAGGCAGAGGCTAAATTAGAACCTCCATAGATCCAATAGCCAGTGTACCCAGTGGTCAGAGGGGGACCATCTGGATTACAACTCCTCAGATCCATAAGGGACACATTCAGGGCGCAGACTCAGTGAGCACCAAAGCCTCACTGAAGCAAGTCCTGCCCCAGAAGGGTGTCTTCAGCACAGAAGTTCTCCCACTGCAGACACAGCTGATTCTCACTGCCAATTGGCCTGGAGGTCAATTCCTCCCAGTGATCCTACAACAATAAAAGCATAACTACAACAAGACTGTGCACAAAGACCACAAGGGGGTGCACCAAGAGTGTCCACCTGAGGTAACTGGGGAGGGTGAGCCACTGGGCCCTTCAGGACACCTAGCACACAAAACCACTCTACCAACACAGAGAAGCATAAAAAATGCGGAGACAAAGGAACAGGTCACAAATGACAGAAATAGAGGAAAGCAAACGACTAGATATAGAGTTCAAAACCACGTTTATAAGGTTTTTCAAGAATTTTATGGAAACCGCCGATAAATTTAGTAAGACCCTGGAGGATATGAAAAAAGACCAACTAGAAATTAAGCATACACTGACTGAAATAAAGAATAATATACAGAGATCCAACAGCAGACAAGAGGATCCCAAGAATCAAGTCAAAGATTTGAAATATAAAGAAAAAAAAATACCCAACCGAAAAAGAAAAAAGAAAAAAGATTCCAAAAATATGAAGATAGTGTAAGGAGCCTCTGGGACAACTTCAAGCGTACCAACATCAGAATTATAGGGGTACCAGAAGAAGAGAGAGTGCAAGATATTGAAAACCTATTTGAAGAAATAATGACAGAAAACTTCCCCTACCTGGTCAAAGAAATAGACTTACAAGTCCAGGAAGCACAGAGAACCCCAAACAAAAGGAACCAAAGAGGACCACACCAAGACACATCATAATTAAAATGCCAAGAGCAAAAGACAAAGAGAGAAACTTAAAAGCAGCAAGAGAAAGAAAGTCAGTTACCTACAAGGGAGTACCCATCCGACTGTCAGCTGATTTCTCAACAGAAACCATGCAGGCCAGAAGAGAGTGGCAAGAAATATTCAAAGTGATGAATAGCAAGAATCTACAACCAAGATTACTTTATCCAGCAAAGCTATCATTCAGAATAGAAGGTCAGATAAAGAGCTTCACAGATAAGGAAAAGCTAAAGGAGTTCATCACCACCAAACGAGCATTATATGAAATGCTCAAAAGTATTCTTTAAGAAGAGGAAGAAGAAAAAGGAACTCTTACCATTTGCCACAGCATGGATGGAACTGGAGAGCAGATAAATACCACATGACCTCACTCATTTGTGGAATACAATGAACAACATAAACTGATGAACAAGGACTGATTCAGAGACGGAGAGGCACTGATTGGACTGTCGGGCCTTGGAGGGAAGGTAGGGGAGGGTGGGGGTAAGAGAGAAAGATCAACCAAAGGACTTATATGCAAGCATATAGGCCTAACCAATGGCACGTACGTCGGGGGTGGAGGGGGTGGGGGGGTGAGGGCATGAGCAGGGGGGTGGGTGGGTAGGGGGCAACTTGGGGATAAGGACACATATGTAATATCCTAATCAATAAAAAATATATTTTAAAAAAAGAATACATTAATGAATGCATAAATAAATGGAACAACAAATAGATGTTTCTGGAGTGAAGATTGGAGGATGGTGGCAGGCTGGTGTGGGGGTGTATGTGCATGTGAGAGAGTGTGTGTATAGACAAGTGTGCATAGGAGTGTGTGAGAGTGTTCTGTGTGGGGACTCGGGCAATGGTTCAGGTTCCCTGCTCCCACTGCAGCCACTGCCCCTGGGGCCCAGTGCTTCTTCCCCAGGTTTTGAGTGCACATCATTGGATCTGCGGAGTCTTCCTGAGGAGGAGATCACTAAGGTCACAGCAACTCAGCACCCAGACTCACCACCACAGCTGCTGCTCTCTGGGCCCAGACAGGCAGTGTGATCCAGCAGAAGTTGTGGTCCCAGAGCTGCTGTGCTGGCCACAGAGGTACAGTTGCCTCCCCAGCCCTGGGCATCACTGGAATTGCAGCCTGGACAGAAAATGAGTAAACTGTGGCTAGGCCACAGAGAGGGGAGCACTGGGAACAGAGGGAAGTGGCCAGAACAGCTCTGGTTGCTGGGATGTGTTGAGAGCACCGAGGCAGGAGTCCCTGATGAGCGCACCACCATCATTCCACCTAGGAAGTTAGCCCCATCTGAATCAGTAGGAAGGAGCCATATAGGGGAGCTCAGGCCTATCAAGGGTGTCTGGCAGGCACGCCCGCCAATGATCATGAGGGACTCTTTACTTTCTAGTGGATTTTTTCATGGAGAGCTGCATGGAGACTGAACAGTGGGGCCTGGGAAGAAGGTCTGACTACTTTGAGAGCAGGGGAGGCCCACTTCCACAACACATAGAATGGCTGCTTTTGCCTTGCCCTGCAGATACCTGAGGCAAGGGAAAAAAGCTATGGACTAGAAAATCAGTGCCCCTGTGGCTGGGTCTGACAGCCTGAGGGATTTGGATATTTGGCCTGGTCAGAACCTGGGAGGCCAGCAGCACTGACAGATTGGAGTGCCAGCGGGTTGATTTGTTTTTATTTTTTAGTGTTTTAATACCCTCTGCTTAAGGTGGCTGTGAGGGGGTGCCAGCAAGCCAAGCAGAGCTGAGGCATTGGAAGGAGAGGAAGTGCCCACCCCCACCCACAAACTACAGGATCTACCCCCAACCTGAGTCTGTTTAAACCATACAGGCAAAGACTAGTATTCCCTCTACAGAGCCAGATTCCCTAGGGAAAGGGAAAGCAGCTCAGAACAGGGACATTCAAGGAATGATACCTGAAGCTGAACCAGAATCTGGGCTACAGAGGCCCTGCTCATGGGATTTCTTTGGACTCTGCCTTGCTGGGCTTCGGTTAGGTTGTCCAGGGACAGGCAGGTACAGTGACACAAGTGACCTACACCAGGGAACCTCCCAGGACTGACATACCAGAGGGCCAGATACAACCTCAGAGCAAAATCCAGCAAATTGCACAAACAGCAGATGCAAAGGTTTTTTCTTTTTTCTTCCTTTTCTTTCTTCTCTTTTTTCTTCCATATCTCAGATTTCTCTCTCTCCTTTTATTCTATTTATTTTTTCTGTTGCTGGCTTTTTTTCTTTTTCCTTTGTTTTCCCCTAATTTTTTTGGTCTCATGTCTTGTAGTATTTTTTCTTCTTTCCTTTCCCCTTTTCAGCCTTTCTTGTTGTTGGTGGTGATTTTGTTGTGGTTTTGTTTAGGTGTGCGTGTGTGGAGGTGTTGTTGTTTTGGTTCAGTCTTGTTTTGTCTTGTTTTGTTCTGCCGGCACCTGAATAAGGGTTGGTATGATGTAGTTAGGGTTGAGACCTAAAGTACAACAAAATCAAGACCTAAAATACAACAAAATGGCCCACGTAACCCACAAATTGACATTATTACCCAGCTCAGAAGATCAAAAAGATTATACCACTAGATCCCACAAGAAGGCCACTTCTTTAAGACTAGGAGGCATAACAGACTTATCCAATACAAAAAAACAAACACAAAGAAACAACAAAAATGGGAAAACAAAGAAAGAGATTCCAAATGAAAGAACAGGAGGAATCTCCAGAAAGCGAGCTAAATGAATTGGAGACAAGCAATTTATCAGAATCAGAGTGTAAAATAATGGTTTTTACAATGCTCAGCAGCATGAATAAGAACATATAAAGGATGAAAGATCAACCAGTCACAAATAAGAATGACATAGCCAAAATAAAGAATACACTGGAAGGAATCAACAATAAGTTAGAAGAAGCCTAGGATCAAATAAGCAAAATAGAAGACAAGGCAGTAAAATTCACTCATTCAGAGCAGAAAAAAAAAAAAATACTTCAAATGCAAGAGGGCAGGTTAAGGGAACTGTGGGACAACATGAAATGGAACAACATCTGTATCATAAAGGGTACCAGAGGGAGGAGAAAGTGAGCAAGGGATAGAGAACCTGTTGGAAGAAATACTAGCATAAAACTTCCCTAACCCGGTGAAGGAAAAAGTCACACAAGTTCAGGAGGCATAGAGAGTCCCAGTCAAGATGACCCCAAAGAGAAGCACAGCAAGCCACATAATTAAAACAGGAGACGTTAAAGAGAAAGAGAGAATCTTAATGGCAGCAAGATAGAGACAGTCAGATACCTAAAGGGAGATCCCATAAGGCGGATAGTTGATTTCTCAATAGAAACACTACAGGCCAGAAGGGACTGGCATGAAGTATTCAAAGCAATGAAAAACAAGGAACTGAAACTAAGACTACTCTATCCAGCAAGACTATCATTCAAAATTGAAGGTGAAATAAGAGCTTCACAGACAAAAAAAAAAAAAAAAAAAAAAAAAAAGGCTGAAGGAGTTTATTACTAACAAACCAGCATTGCAAGAAATGATGTTAAAAAGACTGCTGTAAGAAGAGAGAGAGAGAGAGAGAGAGAGAGAGAGAGAGAGAGAGAGAAGAACATAGGCATAAAGAAGAATAAAATGGCAAAAATTAAGTATCTATCAACAATAATCTTAAATGTAAATGGAGTAAATTCTCCAATGAAAAGACATAGGGTAGCTGAATGGATAAGAAAACATGACCCATATGGTCTTTTTTCTTCTAGTAGTCACTTTTTTTTTTATTTTTAGTGGTAGTGGGGGGGAGGGTGTTGTTTTGTTGGTTTTTTTTTTTTTTTTTTTTTTTAGTCTTTTTGGTTGTGACTGTTATTTTCATTATTGTTTTGTTTTTTAGTGTTGTTTTTGGTTTGGTCTGTTATTGCCTTGTTTTGTGCTGTCAGCAACTGCATAACAGTTGGCATGACATGGTGAAGGGGTTGAGACTCGCAGTCAAAAAGCATAAGGGCTGAGCCCACCCACATATGGGACAACAGCAATCAAGACCCAAATTCAACAGAAGATCCCACATAACCCACACAAGGTATTTCCCAACCCAGAAAATTAAGGAGACTACATGACTGGGTCCCACAACAAGTCCACCCCACCAAGACTGGGAAATACAGTAGTATTAGCCGATGCACAAACACAAGCCAAAGAAACAGCAAAAAACGGGGAAACAAAGAAAAAGGCCCCAAATGAAAGAATAGGAAGAATCTTCATAAAGAGAGCTAAATGAAATTGAGGAAAGCAATTTATGAGATATAGATGTCAAAGTAATGGTTACAAGGATGCCCAAACAACTAAGTGAGAACTACAAGCAACTTAATGAGAACTAGAAGGAACCTGGTAGGTACTACATTGACATGAAAACAGCTACAGAAACCATGAATAAGAACCAATCAGAAATGAAAAATGACAAAACTGACATAAAAATTACCCTAGAGCTCTGGCAGGTGGGGCTCAGTGGTAGAGTGTTTGTCTGCACACTAAAGAGTCAAGGTTTGATTCTCAATTGAGTTGAAGGTTAGATACCCAGCCAAGTGGATCACAACAAATTGATGTGTCTCTTTCACATCAATGTTTCCCCACCCTATCTCTCTTCATCACTCTCTTTCACGCTCTCTGAAAATCAATGGAAAAAAAAATATCCTCAAGTAATGATTAACAAAAAATAAAAATAATACCCGGGCAGGAATTGACAGTAGATTAGAAGAAGCTGAGGATTGAATCTGTGAATTAGAAGACAAGGTAGAAAAAAAATCAATTAGAGCAGCAAAGAGAAAAAAAAAAACTTAAAAAGCATGAGGACAGTATAAAGGAAGTGTGGGACAAAATGAAATGGAGCAATATTCATATTACAGAGGTGGCAGAGAGAAAAGACAGTAAGGGAAAGAGAACCCATTTAAAGAAATATTGACAGAAAACTTCCCTAACCTGATGAAGGAAAAAGTCACACAAGTTCAAGAAGCACAGAGAGTCCTGATATAAATGAAAACAAAGAGAACCACAGCAAGACACATCATAATTAAAATGGGAAACATTAAAGACAAAGAAAGAATTTGAAGGGCAGCAAAAGAGAGTAAGTTACCAACAGGCAGCTCCAATAAAGCTGTCAGCTGATTTCTCAACAGAAAAGCTACAGGCCAGAAGGGAATGGCATGAGTTATTCAAAGTAATGAAAAGTAAGGATCTGAAACCATGTTCAGCAAGGCTATCATTCAAAATAGATGGTGAAATAAAGAGTTTCCCAGGCAAAAAAAAAAAAAAAAAAAGGCTAAAGGAGTTAATCACCACCAAACCAGCACTGCAAGACATTCTAAAGGGACTGTTATAATGAGAAGAAGAAATATATAGAGAAAATAGGTATAGAGAATTAAAATGGTAATAAATAAGCACCTATCAATAACATTAAATATAAAATAGGTTAAAAGCTCCAATTTAAATACATACAGTAGATCAATGGATAAGAAAACATAACCCATATAAGTGCTGTCTAAAAGAGACCCAACTCAGAACAAAATATTCAAAGAGGATGAAAATTAAGGGATGGGAAAAAGATTTCCATGCAAATAGAAATACAAAAAAGAGCAGGGGTTGCAAAACTCATGTCTGAAAACTCATGTCTGACTTCAAAATGAAGGTCATCACAAGAGACAATAAAGGACAATAAATAATACTAAAGGGATCAATCCCACAAAAGGGTATAACCCTGATAAACATATATACACCTAATATTGGAGCAGATAATATGTAAAAAAATCTTCTGGAGGACATTAAGGGAAAGATCAACAGCAATACAATCCAAATAAGGGATTTTAACACCCCACTGGCATCATTGGATAGATCTTCCTCACAAAAAATCATTACAAAAATAGCAATCCTAAGTAACACACTAGAACAGATGGAATTAATTGATATTTACAGAACATTTCAGCTAAAAGCTGCTGAATATATACTCTTCTCAAGTGCACAAGGGACATTCTCAATGATAAGACAACATGTTAGGACACAAACAAATCTCGGTAAGTTAAAGAAGATGGAAATTATATCAAGCATCTTTTTGGATCATAATGGCATAAAATTAGAAATAACTACAATAAAAACACTCATAAGCATTCAAACACATGGAGGCTAAAGAGCATGCCATAAAACAATGAATGGGTTACCAATGAGATCAAAAAAGAAATAAAAAACTTCCTGGAAACAATTGAAAATGAACACATAACAACACAAAAGTTATGGGACACAGTGAAAAGCAGTCTTGACAGGGAAGTTCATAGCACTTACAGGCCTACGTCAAAAAAACAAGAAAATCTTTTTAATAAATTATTCAACCCTACAACTTAAAGAATTAGAAAGACATGGAGAAAAGCCCAGAGTAAGTAGAAGGAAGGAGATAATAATGATCAGAGTGAAAATAAATGACTTAGAGACAAAAATAAAAAACCCATACAAAAAAAATCAAAGAAACCAAGAACTGGTTCTTTGAAAAGATAAAAAAGATTAATGAACCTTTAGCCAGACTCATCAAGAAACAAAGAGAGAGGACCCAAATAAATAAAATAAGAAAAGAAAGGGATGAAGTAACTTCTGACACCACAAAAATACAAAGGGTTGTAAGAAAATACAATAAGTTGGGCAACCTTGGAGAAATGGACAAATTCCTAGAAATGTACAATCTTCCAAAACTCCACCAGGAAGATTCAAAAGTAGACAAAGAGACCAATCATAACTTATGAAATTGAAGTAATAATCAATAAAATCTCAGCAAACAAAAGCCCAGGCCCAGACAGCTTCACAGGCAATTTTTACCAAACATTCACAGAAGAGAGAATACTATCCTCTTCAAACTATTGACAAAATCAAGAGGAGGGAAGACTTCCAAGCAATTTTTACAAGGCCAGAATATTCTCAATTTTAAAACCAGGTAAAGACACTACAAAGGAAGAGAATTACAGGCCAATATTACCTGATGAACATAGTGCTAAAATCCTCAACAAAATATTAGCAAATTGAATTCAGCAATATATTAAAATGATCATACAACATAACCAAGTGGGACTTATTCCAGGGATGCAAGGCTGGTACAATATTCTGAAATCAATTATTGTGATATATCACATAAACAAATTGGAGGAAAAAATTACATGATCATATTAATAGATGCAGCAAAAGCATTCAACAAAATCTAACAATGATTGTTGATAAAATCTCTCAGCAAAGTGGGAATAGAAGGATCATACCTCGACATAATAAAACTACATCCACCATACTCGTGGGCAAAAAATAAAAGCATTTTTCCTAGGAATAGGAACAAGGCAGGGATGTCCACTTTCACCATTCTTATTTCACAGAGTACTACAAGTCCTACCTACATCAATCAAACAAGAAGAAAAAATAAAAGGCATCCAAATTGTAAAGAAAAATGTAAAACTGTCATTATTTGCAGATGACATGATATCTTGCATAGAAAACCCTGAAGACTCCACCACAATAATACTAGGTTTAATAAATGAATTCATGAAAGTAGCAGGACAAAAAATTAATAATCAGAAATCAATGGCATTTTTGTACACCAATAATGAACTTTCCGAAATAGAAATAAGAAAACGATACCATTTACTATTGTAAAAAAATTAAGATACATGGAAATAAACTAAACCTGTAATTGGAAAACAACAAGATGTCAAAAAAAGAGATAAAGGAGGATGTAAACAAGTGGAAGGATATACCTTGTTCATAGATTGTAAGAATTAACATCATTAAAGTGTCTATCCTACTCAAAGCAAGCTATAAATTTAATGCAATCCCTATAAAATTCCAACAGTATATTTCACAGGACAAATACTCCAAAAATTTACATGGAACTAAAAAGACCCCAAATAGCCACAGCAATCTTAGGAAAGAAGAACAAAGTTGGAGGGATCACAATACCGGATATCAAGTTATACTACAAAGTCATTATAATTAAAATAGCCTGGCACTGTCACAGGAACAGGCATACAGATCAATGGAACAGAACAGAGAACCGAGAAGTTGACCCAAGTCATTATGCTCAATTAATATTTGACAAAGGAGGCAAGAACATACAATGGAGTAAAGAAAGTCTCTTATATAGATGGTGTTGTAAAAAATGGACAGGTAAATACAAAAATATGAAACTAGACCACCAACTTACACCATATAAAAGAATAAACTCAAAAAGATAATAGACTTAAATGTAAGCCATGAAACAATAAAAATCCTAGTGGAATATGTAGACAACAAGATCTCAGACATCTCACATAGCAGAATTTCCACTGATACCAAACCTAGGGCAAGAGAAACAAAGGAAAAAAATAAACAAATAAATAAGATTACATTAAAATAGAAAGCTTCTGCACAACAAAAGAAACCCTCAACAAAATGAAAAGGGAGCCCATTGTATTGGAGAGCATATTCACCATGACACATCTGATAAGGGGTTAATTTCCAAAGTATATAAAAAACTCATACAACTCTACAAAAGGAAGAAAAACAATCCAATTGAAAATGGACAGAGACCTAAATAGATACTTCTCCAAAGTGGACATACAGAAGGCCAAGAGACATATGAAAAAATGCTCAAAGCCACTGACCATTAGAGAGATGCAAATTAAAATGACAATGAGGTATCACCTCACACCTGTCAGAATGGCTATCATCAATAAATCAACAAAAGACAACTGTTGGTGAGGATGTGGAGAAAAGGCAACCCTAGTACACTGCTAGTGGGAATGCAGACTGGTGCAGCCACTGTGGAAAACAGTATGGAATTTTCTCAAAAAATGGATCTCCCATTTAACCCAGTGATCTCACATCTAGGAATATATCCCAATAACTCGAAATGCCAATCAGAATGAATATATGCACTCCTATGTACATAGCTGCGCAATTTATAATAGCAAAGATTTGGAGACAGCCCAAGTGCCCATCAGCAGATGAGTGGATTAAAAAGCTGTGATACATTTACACAATGGAATACTATGGAGCAGTAAAATAGAAGAAATTCTTACCATTTACAACAGCATGGATGGACCTGGAGAGTTTTATGCTAGGCAAAATAAGTCAGTCAGAGAAAGACAGGTATCACATGATCTCACTCATATGTGGAATCTAAAAGACAAAATAAACTGATGAATAAAATAGATCCGTAGACTTACTGGTGCAGACTGATGAATTTTAGAGGGAAGGAGGGGATAGGGAGAGAAGAACTGGGAACTTATATGCATACATGCTTAGCCCATGGACACAGACAATAGTGTGGCGAAGACTTGGGAGGGGTGGATGCAGGAGGAGGGGGTCAATGTGAAAGAAAAAAAACAACAACAAAAAAAACCAACAAAATAACCCTCAAAGGGGACATCTGTAATACTTTCAACAATAAAGATAAAATTTTTAAAAATGGGCAGGGGACCTGTATAGACACTTCCCTAAAGAGGATATGAAAATTGACAAGAGACATATGAAAAAATACTCCAAGTCACTAATTATCAGAGAGATGAAAATTAAAACTACAACATGTATCACCTCCCACCTGACAGAATGGCTGCCATCAAAAGTCAATAAACAGCAAGTGCTGGCAATGTTGTGGAGAACAGGGAATGCTGATACATTGCTGGTGGGAATATTGGTGTAGCTTCCTCAAAAATTAAAAGTGGGCCCTGCCGGTGCTGTTCAGTGGTTGAGCATTGACCCATGAAGAAGGAGGTCATGGTTCCATTTCTGGCCAGGGCATATGCCTTGGTTTCCAGCTTGATCCAAAATAGGGGCTGTACAGGAGACAGCTGATGGATGATTCTCTTTCATCATTCATTGATGTTTCTATCTCTCTCCATCTCCCTTTCTCTCTCTGAAATAAATAAAAACATTAAAAACTTACAAATACAACTGCTATTTGACCCAGTGTTCCCACTTATGGGAATATATCTTAGGAATCACAAAACAGCAGTCTGAAAGAATATATGCATCCCTATGTTCATAGCAGTGCTATTTACAATAGCTAAGATCTGCAAATGGCTGGCCCAAGTACGTATCAGTAGATGAGTGGATTAAAAAATGCTGTGGTGAATTTACACATGGAATATCATGTGGCTGTTGAAAAGAAGGATCTCTTGCCCTTTGCAATGGCATGGATGGACCTGGAGACTATTATGCTAAAAGAAATAAGCCTGTCAGAGAAAGACAAATATCACATTATCTCACTTATATGTAGAATGTAATGAACAAAATAAACTGGCAAGCAAAATAGATCTAGAGGCATGGATGCATGGGACAGAGTGACAGATTTTAGAGGGGAGGGGAATGTCTGGGATGGGAAGAGATTAACCAAAGAACTTATATGCATATACTGTAAGCATTGCCCAAAGACACAGACAATAGTGTGGTGAAGGCTTGGGATGCAGTGAGGGCTGGGTAGAGGGGAAATGTTGGGGAGGGGGATATAGAGGCCATCGGTAATAATGTCAACAATAAAAAATAAACTTACTCAAAAAAAGATGTGGTACATTTACACAATGTAATACTATACAGCTATACAAAAGCATGGAGGGACTTAGAGACTATTATGCTAAGTGAAATAAGCCAATCCGAGAAAGACAAATATCACATGGTCTCACTTATATGTGGAATGTAATGAACAAAATAAATTACCAAACAAAATGGGTGTAGAAACACAGAAGCATGGAACAGACTGAGGAATCTCAGAGGGAAGAAGGGAGAAGGGGCAGGCAGAGGTTAACTAAAAAACTCATATGCATATATGCATAACTCATGGACACAGGCAATAGTTCAGTGAAGGCCTGGGGTGGGGCAGGAGCCTGGTAGAGCGGTAATGGGGGGAAAATAGGGAACATCTATAATACTTTCAACAATAAAAATACATTTTTAAAAATAGATGTTTCTCTTTTTCTCTAAAAATCAATTAATAATTTTTTAAAAAATAAAATATAATATAACATCTAAATAAGTTGTTTAAATTTGAGTTGCTTTTTGAACATCCAGCAGACTTCAAAAATTGAGGCAGCTTCAGTCTAAAATGAGTAGTAATTCCATCTGCTATTTCCACAATAGTGATCAATTTTCCCCCACATCAATTTTGGTAAAATTTTTGCCATCTTTTGTCTGTTCGTTTTGATTTATTGAAGTATAATTGACAAATAAAACATTTATTATTTTAAAGAAACTTCTTATTGTTGATAGAATTATAGATATCTCCTCTTTTTGCCCTTTTTACCCCCATTCTTCCAACCCTACTTCTCCCCCCACCCCCACCATATTTCACTATCCTATTGCCCATGTCATGGGCTATGCCTCTAAGTATATAAACTCTTTGGTTTATCTCTTCTCATCCCCCACAACCCCACATCGAGGTATGTCAGTCTGTTCCATGCCTCCATGCTTCAGGTCTTATTTTGTTGGTCTATTCATTCTGCTCATTAGATCCCACAAATAAGTGAGATCATGTTGTATTTGTCTTTCTCAGATTGGCTTATTTCCCCAGGTCCATCCATGCTGTCCCAAAGGGTAAGAGTTCCCTCTTTTTTATAGCTGCATAGTAAATGTTGTGTAAATGTCCCACAGCTTTTTTATCCATTCATCTACTGATGGGCACTTAGGCTGTTTCCAGATCTCAGCTACTGTAAATAACACTGCTATAAACATAGGGGTGCGTATATTCTTCGATTGGTGTTTTGGGGGTTTTTAGGATATATTCCCAGAAGTTGCATCTCTAGGTCAGATGGAAGTTCCATTCTTAATTTTTTCCATACTGTTTTCCACAGTGGCTGCACCAATCTGCATTTCCACCAGCAGTGAACTAGTACTCCCTTTTCTCCACATCCTCACCAGCATTTGTTGTTTGTTGACTTTTTGATGATAGCCATTCTGACAAGTGTGAGATGATATCTCATTGTGTTTTTAATTTGCATTTCTCTAATGATTAGTGACTTTGAGCATTTTTTCATGTCTCTTGGTCATTTATATATCCTCTTTGAAGAAATGTCTATTTAGTTCTTCCCATTTAAAAAATATATTTTTATTGATTTCAGAAAGGAGGGAAGAGGAAGAGAGAGATAGAAACATCAATAATGAGAGAAAAAATCATTGATAGGCTGCCTCCTGCATGTCCCCAACTGGGGATCGGGCTTGCAATCCAGGCATTTGCCCTGACCGGGAATTGAACCAGTGACCTCTTGGTTCATAGGTCGATGCTCAACCACTGACCCATGCAGGCCGGACTGCTTTTTTTTTTTTTTTTTATTGGATTGTTTGTCTTCCTTTTGTTGAGTTGTATGAGTACTTTATATATTTTGGATATTAACAGCAAATATGTTCTCCTATACATTGGGTTCCCTTTTCATTTTGATGGTGATTTCTTTTGCTGTGCAGAAGCTTTATTTTGATGTAGTCCCCTTTGTTTATTTTCTCCTTAGTTTCCTTTGCCCTAGGACAGTGGTTCTCAACCTTGGCTGCACATTAGAATCACCTGGGAATCTTTTTAAAATCCTGATATCTGGGCTTCATCCTCCAGAAATTCTGTTTCTTTGATATGGGTGGGGCCACAACATTAGCAATGAATCTTTTTAAAATCCTGATTTCTGGGCCTCATCCTCCGGAAATTCTGTTTCTTTGTTACTAACGTTGTGGCCCCACCCCACAACAAAGAAACAGAATTTCCGGAGGATGAGGCCCAGAAATCAGGATTTTAAAAAGATTCCCAGGTGATTCTAATGTGCAGCCATGGTTGAGAAACACTGCTCTAGGAGATGTATCTGACAAAATATTAGCAAATCAGATCCAGCAATATATTAAAAAGGTCATATACCACTCAAGTGGGATTTATTCTGGGGATGCAAGGCTGGTTCGATATTCGCAAATCAACAAATGTGATACATGACATAAATAAATTGAAAGATAAAAACCACATGCTCAGAGAAGAAGACTGACAAGCAATGATAGCGAGCATAGCTATAAACAGTGGATGGAGTGCACAAGGAGCCTTGTTCCTGTAGAAGGTTGCTGGCCACTTCAGTCAAGGGATTTCAGCTGTCCTCAAGTCGGGGGTTTGGTTGTCCTTGTTGATCTGGCTAGCGGGCGGCGTATGCCATATACGCCAGGTCCCTTGAAACATATGCTGTGCAGATGTTTCTTCCTTGCAGCGACTGTGTCAAGCAGCAAGGATGGACCGGCTTCTGGCAGGGCGGGGAGACAGATCTCCACAGCTGCAGCGCCCTCGCTGCTACGGACCTTGGGCACACCCTTCCCCTCTCCTGCCTCTCTCCTCCTCTGAACATCAGACGTCCTGAGAGGCTAACACAGGAGTCCAGGTAAAGCCGTTCCCTGCCTGGGGCCTCGTACCATCTGCAGAGGCAGCAGCCTGCTGCTCTGCGAGGGCAGAGACGGTGTCTGTCTCCATCCTGACTGTGCTCCTCGTGCCCAGAGCAGAGCCTGGCATGTATGTGGGCTCAGTGTTGAGTGTGAGGAAAGCACTGCCCGTGGGTCAATGCCAAGGGGACAGCCTTGGGGGCGATCATGACCCAGATGCTGCACCCCACTGTGACCCCTCCACCCGGGATCATCCGGTGACCCCACCACTGTGACCCCTCCACCTGGGATCGTCGCGATGACCCACACCTGGCTCAGCAGTGGATGTCAGAATCTGTGGGGAGACCTGGGCACATTTCTATTTCACCTTCAAATTATGAAGGAACAATTTCTTTAATACAATCAGTTTGATGTCAAAACCTTATTTTTAATTACAAAGGCATTCCAGAAAGCGCTGATTAAAAAACTGGTGCTTATAAGATTAATTTGACTGTAAATGAGCAGATACATTTCTATTAAATGTTGGTAAAAGTTTACATAAATGAAAGAAAAGGAAAGAAAGACCTGGAGCGGCGGGGAGGGGCGGGGGGGGGGGGGGGGGAGGCGGGGAGAGGGCAGCCTCACGCTCTCACTGAGGGCAGCAGCCAGAGGGGCTGTGGTGCAGGAGCCAGGATGTGGGCTGCAGCCTGCCAATGAGGGTGAGAGGGGCTGCAGCTGCCTGAGGCCAGTGTGGGAGGCCCCTCCCCCTCCCAGGGCCCAGGCTCAGCTTGAGGAGAGAGGCCGAGCACTGACATGGGTTTTGATCCAGCTCAAGCCAGCGAGCTTTCTTCCTTCCCTCCCTCTCTGCACTCACGAAGCTCTGTGACCACAGGGCTATTTGTGTGCGCGACCAGGACTGAAAAAGCCACTGGTGGTGTAGACGAAAGGGGCCACATGCTAACCTGACAGCTCAGGGGAGGCCTGCATGGGGGGCTTGCAAACTCAGACCTAAAGTAACCGCAAAGGATGGTCTGAAATAAAACAAACAAACAAACAAATAAAAAACCCCACATGCTCATATCAATAGATGCAGAAAAAGCATTCAACAAAGTCCAGCACAATTTTTTGATAAAAACTCTCAGTAAAGTAGGAAGAGAGGGATCATACTTCAACATAATAAAGGCCATACATGACAAATCTACAGCGAACACCATACTCAATGGGCAAATACTAAAAGCATTTCCCTTAAGAACAGGAAAAAGACAAGAATGTCTGCTTTCACCACTCTTATTCAAGGTTGTACTGGAAGTCCTAGCCACAGCAATCAGACAAGAAGAAGAAATAAAAGGCATCCAAATTGGAAAGGAAGAAGTAAAATTCTCATTATTTGCAGATGACATGATATTGTACATAGAAAACCCTAAATACTCCACCAGGAAATTACTAGAATTAATAAATCAATTTGGCAAAGTAGCAGGATACAAAATCAACATCCAGAAATTGATGACATTTTTATACACCAATAATGAACTCTCAGAAAGAGAAACTAAAAACCAATCCCATTTACCATGGCAACAACAACAAAAAATAAGATACCTGGGAAAAAACTGAACCAAGGAGGAAAAAGACCTGTACTTGGAAAACTATAGGACATTGAAAAAAAGAAATAGAGTAAGATACAAACAAATGGAAATGTATACCATGTTCATGGATTGGAAGAATTACCATCATTAACATGTCTATACTACCCAAAGCAATCTATAGATTCAATGCAATCCCTATTAAAATTCCCCAAATGCACACTTTACAGAGCTAGAACAAACACTCCAGAAATTTATTTGGCACCATAAAAGACCCCAAATAGCTGCAGCAATCTGGAGAAAGAAGAATGAAGTAGGAGAGATCACAATGCCAGATATCAAACTATACTACAAAGCCATTGTAACCAAAACAACCTGGTACTGGCACAAGAACAGGCATATAGACCAATAGATCAGAACAGAGACCCCCAAAATTGCCCCATGGCATTATGGTTAATTAATATTTGACAAAGGAGACAAGAACATACAATGGAGTAAAGACAGCCTCTTCAACAAATGGGATTGCGAAAACTGGACAGACACATGCAAAAAGATGAAACTAGACCACCAACTTACACCATACACAAGAATAAACTCAAGATGGATCAAAAAATTAAATGTAAGGCATCCTATATAATAAAAGGCTAATATGTAAATTGTCCCCTCAACCGGGAGTTCAACCAGGGGTCGGGGCCAGCCGGCCAACCACCTATGGCCCCTCCTCCTGGCTGGCTCCACCCATGATCAACCCCCATCCCAATCCCAACTGCCCATATCCCCTCTCCACAGCCAGCCCAGCCCAATCGGCCCCTATTGGGGAGGGCTGGCCAGACACTACCCATGCACGAATTCATGCACCAGGCCTCTAGTGAAACCATAAATATCTTAGAGGAGAACATAGGCAGTAAAATCTCAGACATCTCCCATAGCAATATGTTTATTGATACATCTCCTAGGGCAAAGGAAACTAAGGAGAAAATAAACAAGTGGGAGTATATCATAATATATTTAAAGTATACAACATGATGATTTGATATATATGTACATTCTGAATGTCTTCCCACAATCAAATGAACACATCACCTAACATACTTACTTCACTTTGTGTGGCAGAGAACACTTTTCTACTATCATAACAAATTTCAGTTATAAAATACAGTGTTTTAAACTATAGTTACCATGTTATATATTTGATCCTCAGATTTATTCTTATTCATCTTAAAACTGAAAGTTTGTTTTCTTTTACCAACCTTTCTCTATTTTCCCCCACCATCTACCCCTGCACAGAGCCTCTACTCTCTGTTTCTAGAGTTTGACCTTTTTTTCTTTTTTTAATTTGATTCCACATGTGATACCATGAAGTATTTGTATTTTTCTGTCTGGTTTATTTCACTTTCTATAATGTCTCCAGCTTTATCCATGTTATTGAGAATGGCAGGACACCCCCCCCCCCCGCCCCACCCCCCGGAAAAAAAAAGGAATAAAATTCTATTATATACCTCTCTTTATTCATTTATCTGCCAACAGACACTTAGGTTGTTTCCATATCTTGGCTAGCACAAATAATACTGTAAATAGCATGGAAGTATAGTTGTTTCTTCAACAGAATAGTTTCATTTCATTTCTATGTATACCCAGAAGTGGGATTGCTGGATCTTATGGTAGTTCTATTTTTTATTTTTGAGGAGCCTCCACACTGTTTTTCATAGTGCCTAAAACAGTTTATATTTTTCACCAACAGTGTACAAGAGTTCCCTTTTCCCCATATCTTTGCCAGCATTTGCTATCTCATTTTAATAACAGATATCTTAACAAATGTGAGGTGATATCTCATTGTGGTGTTGATTTGCTTTTCCATGATGATTAGTGATACTGAGAATCTTTTCATATACCTACTAGGGCCCGGTGCATGAAATTCGTGCACTCGGGCAGGGGGGAGGGGTGTCCCTCAGCCCAGCCTGCACCCTCTCCAATCTGGAACCCCTTGGGGGATGTCCAACTGCTAGTTTAGGCCCAATTGGGTCTAATTCAAGGTTGTACTGGAAGTCCCGATTGGGCCTAAAACAGCAGTTGGACATCCCTCTCATAATCCGGGACTGCTGGCTCCCAACCACTCGTCTGCCTGCCTGCCTGATTTGCCCCTAACCGCTTCTGCCTGCCAGCCTGATCACCCCCTAATCACTCCTCTTCAGGCCTGATTGCCCCCGACTGCCCTCTCCTGCTGCCCTGATTGCCCACAACTACCCTCCCCTGCCAGCCAACTTGTGGTGGCCATTTTTGAGCACATGGGGGAAGCCATCTTGTGTGAGGGTGTGATGTCAATTTGCATGTTAACTCTTTATTAGATGGGATTGGCCACTAATATATTCTTTGGAAAATGTCTATTCAGATTATTTGTCCATTTTAAAAATGGGTTATTTATTTATATTGAGTTGTATGAATTCCTCATATATTTTGGAGATTAACCCTTATCAGCTATGTGGTTTGCAAATATTTTCTCATATTCCATAGGCTACCTTTTCATTTTGTTGATGCTTTCCTTTGCTATACGGAAAAGCATATTAGTTTGACATAGTCCCACTTGAGTTTTTTGGCTTTTTTAAAAAAATATTTATTGTTCAGATTATTACAGTTGTTCCTCTTTTTTCCTCCCATAGCTCCCCTCAACCAGATTCCCACCCCACCCTCTGCTCTTACCCCCTGCCACTGTCCTCATCCATAGGTGTATGATTTTTGTCCAGTCTCTTCCTGCACCCCCCAAAATCCTTTCCCCCCTGAGAATTGTCAGTCCACTCCCTTTCTATGCCCCTGATTCTATTATATTCACCAGTTTATTCTGTTCATCAGATTTTTTATTCACTTGATTTTTAGATTCACTTGTTAATAGATATGTATTTGTTGTTCATAATTTTTATCTTTACCTTTTTCTTCTTCTTCTTCATCTTCTTCTTCTTCTTAAAGAATACCTTTCAGCATTTCATATAATATTGGTTTGGTGGTGATGAACTCTTTTAGCTGTTCTTATCTGTGAAGCTCTTTATCTGACCTTCAATTCCAAATGATAGCTTTGCTGGGTAAAGTAATCTTGGTGGTAGGTTCTTGCTATTCATCACTTTAAATATTTCTTGCCACTCCCTTCTGGCCTGCATAGTTTCTGTTGAGAAAACAGCTGAACAGTCATATGGGTACTCCCTTGTAGGTAACTAACTGTTTTTCTCTTACTGCTTTTAAGATTCTCTCTTTGTCTTTTGCTCTTGGCATTTTAATTATGATGTGTCTTGGTGTGGTCCTCTTAGGATCGCTTTTATTTTGGGTTCTCTGTGCTTCCTGGACTTGTAAGTCAATTTCTTTCACCAGGTAGGGGAGGTTTTCTGTCACTACTTCTTCAAATAGGTTTTCAATATCTTGCTCTCTCTCTTCTTCTGCATCCCCATAATTCAGATGTTGGTATGCTTGAAGTTGTCCCAGAGGCTCCTTACACTATCTCCATATTTTTGGAGTCTTTTTTCTTTTTCCTTTTCTGGTTGGGTGTTTTTTTGCTTCTTCGTATTTCAAATCTTTGACTTGATTCTTGTGATCCTCTAGTCTGCTGTTGGATCTCTGTATATTATTCTTTATTTCAGTCAGTGTATGCTTAATTTCCAGTTGGTCCTTTTTCATATTCTCCAGGGTCTCACTAGATTTATGGAGGGTCTCACTAAATTTATCGACGGTTTCTAGAAAATTCTTGAAAAACCTTATAACCATGGTTTTGAACTCTATATCCAGTAGTTTGCTTTCCTCCGTTTCTGTCATTTGTAACCTGTTTCTTTGTCTCCACATTTTGGCTGCTTCCCTGTGTTGATAGAGTGCCTTTTTGTGCTAGGTGCCCTACAGGGCCCAGTGGCTCAGTTTCCCCAATTACCTGAGGTGGACACTCTTCGTGCACCCCTTTGTAGGCTTTGTGCACAGTCTTGTTGTAGTTAAGCTTTGATTGTTGTTGGTATCACTGGGAGGAATTGACCTCCAGGCCAATTGGCTGTAAGAATCAGCTGTGTGTATGATGGAAGAACTTCTTTTCTGGAGACACCCTTATGGGGCAAGACTTGCTTCTGTGGGGCTTTGGTGCTCACTGAGTCTGCCCCCCGAGTGTGTCCCTTATGGATCTGAGGAGTTGTAATCTGGATGGTCCCACTATGACACTGGATACACTGGCTCTTGGATCTCTAAGGACGTGCTAATTTAGCCTTTGCCTGAGGCTATCCAGGAGGAGCTATGGGGAGATCTGCAGATTCCTGTTCTTTGTTTGGGATTTGGAGGTGCCCAGATGAGGGCCAGTTGTGAAGAAATGCAACCTGCTGTGGGGCCTTGGGCCTTTTTTTGGATGTGCTGGGTCTCTCTGACCCAGCTGCAGTTTGTTAGGTAATTTTAGATTGCAAAGAACCAGGCCATTCATATGCAAAAGCATCTGCATGCAGCTTGGGTGGGGGGGGGGTCTCAGGGAATCAACAGGGTGGAGCAAACAGCTATGGCTGATCCTCCACCCTGCCCTAAGAGGCCCCAGGTCTCAGTGTCCCGCAGTAATCGCTGCAAGCACCTCTGAGAGAAAGCCACCCTTGAGTTCTGCCTGCTGTCAGACAGTCCAGTTTCTCCCAGTATGAGTCTGTGTCCCCAGAGACTCGCCCAGAACTGGAGTTCAGAGCCATCAGGAGCTTGTATTTCCCTCTGGATTGAAAAAGACAACCGCATCCTCAGTTGCCAGCCCTTTCTGAGTGTGCCTCCATACCTCTGCACTTTACTTCCGCACCTCCTCTGAGTCTCAGTGTGCTTTTCTCTTTCCTTCTAGTTGTAGAACTTCCACTCAGCCAGCCTTCCTGTGGTTCTGGATGATGTCCGTTTTATCTTTTAGTTGTATTTTTGAAGTGGTTGTGTGAGGCAGCAATTTCAGGTGTTTAACTATGCTGCCATCTTGGTTTCCCTCCCATAATTTCATTTTTACCTGCCATTGACAGTGGTATGGTAGATTGAATCGAGTTTTTTGCTTTGTTGCCTTTATTTTTGATATAAAAAACATTGCCAAGACTGCTATCAAGGAGCTTACTCCATCTGTTTTCTCCTAGGTGGTTCACAGTTTTGGGTCTTAAGTTTAAGTCTTTAGTGCATTTTGAGTTGATTTTTGCATATCATGTAAGATATGCATCCAGTTTATTTTGCATGTGGACATCCAGTTTTCCCAGCACCATTTGAAGAGACTACCCTTTCATCATAGTATATTCTTGGCATCTTTGTTGAAAATTAATTTATCTTATATGCATGGGTTTATTTCTGGGCTCTTTGTTGTGTCCTATTTAATCTATATATCTGTTTTTATGCTAGTATCATCTTGTTTTGATTATTATTCATGTAATACAGCTTGAGATCAGGAAGTATGATGCCCCCAGCTTTGTTTTTCTTTCTCCAGATTGCTCTGGCAATTCTGGATCTTTTGCATTTCTGTACAAATTTTAAGATTGTCCTATTTCTGTGAAAAATGCCATTTGAATTTTGATAGAGATTACACTGAATCTGCAGATCACTTCATTCATTTATTTATTTTTTATAAATATTTATTGTTGAAAGTATTACATATGTCCCCTTTTTTCTCCACTGCCCTCTCTACCTATCTCCCCCAAACCTTCTCCACACTATTGTCTGTGTCCATGGGATATGCACATATGCACATATGTTCATTGATTGATCTCTCACTCCCTCCACTCTCCCCTGACTTCCCTCCAAGGTTTGACAGTCTGTTTGATGTTTCTGTGTCTCTGGGCCTATTTTTCTTCATCAGTTTATGTTGTTCATTATATTCACATATGAGTGAGATCATGTGATACTTATCTTTCTTGACTGGCTTTTTTCGCTTAGCATACTAGTAATGCTCTCTAGTTCCTTCCAAATTAAAACAACAATAAAGTACCACCTCACATTTGTCAGAATGGCTTCCATTAACAAATCAATAAATGACATGTGAGGTGGTACCTTATTGTTGTTTTAATTTGGATGGTTAGTGAGTTTAAGCATTTTTTTATATGCCTTTTGGCCTTCTGTATGTCCATTTTGGAGAAGTGTCTATTTAGGTCCTTTGCCCATTTTTAAATTGGATTGTTTATCTTTCCTTTGTTAAGTTGTATGAGCTCCCTGTAAATTTTAGAGGTTAACCACTTATCAGATAAATCATTGGCTAATATGTTCTCCCATGTTATTTTGTTTGATGGTTTCTTTTGCTGTACAGAAGCTTGTTATTTTTATGTAGTCCCATTTTTTTTAATTTTCTCATTAGTTTCCATTGTCCTAGGAGATATAGCCATAATGATATTGCTATGAGCGATGTCTGAGATTTTGCTGTCAATGGCTTCTTCTAGAATTTTTATAGTTTCACATATTACATTTAAGTATTTTATCCAATTTGAGTTTATTTTTTATATGGTGTAATTTAGTGGTCTAATTTCAATTTTTTTGCATATATCTGCCCAATTTTCCCAACACCATTTATTAAAGAGATTGTCTTGACTCCATTGTATGCTCTTGCCTCCTTTGTCAAATATTAATGGAGTATAATGGCATGGGTCAATTTATGGGTTCTCTGTTCTGTTCCATTGGTCTATATGCCTATTCTTATGCCAGTACCAGGCTCTTTTGAGTACAGTGGCTTTGTAGTATAATTTGATATCAGGTATTATAATCCCTCCAACTTCGTTCTTCTTTCTCAAGATTGCTGCAGCTATTCGGGGCCTTTTTGATTCCATATACATTTTTTGAATATTTGATCTAGGTCTGTGAAATAAGCCATTGATAATTTGATATGGATTGCATTGAATCTATAGATTGCTTTAGGTAGTATGGCCATTTAAATGATGTTGATTGTACCAACCCATGAACACGGTATATTCTTCCACTTGTGTGTATCTTCCTCTTCCACTATTCTTTTTTTTTTTTTTTTTTAATGTCCTGTAGTGTTACGAGTACAAGTCTGTTACCTCCTTGGTTAAGTTTATTCCTAAGTATCTAAACTTTTTTTCTGCAATGGTTAATGGGGTCGTTTCTTTGGTTTTCCTTTCTGAGAGTTCATTATTGTTGTGTAAAAATGCCATAGATTTCTAGGTATTAATTTTATATTCTGCTATGTTGCTAAATTCATTTATTAAATCTAGTAGTTTTTTGGTGAATTCTTTAGAGTTTTCTTTGTACAGTATCATGTTGTCTGTGAAAGTGACAGTTTTACTTCCTCCTTTCCAATTCAAATACCTGCTATTTCTTCTTATCTGATCACTATGGCTAGCAACCTAGTACTATGTGGAACAGGAGTGGTGAAAATGGACATGTTGTTTTGTTCCTGTTCTTATAGGTTTTAGCTTTTGTCCATTAAGTCTGATGTTGGCTGTAGGTTTGTCATATAAGGCTTTTATTATGTTGAGGTATGATTTCTCTATTCTCACTTTGTTGAAAGTTTTTATCAAAAAATGTTATTTGATTTTGTTGAATGATTTTGCTGCATCTATTGAAATGATCCTGGGGTTTTTATTTTTCAATTTGTTTATGTGATATATCACTTTATTGATTTGTGGATATTGTACCAGCCTTACATGCCTGGAATAAATCCCACTTGGCCATGATGTATGATTTTTCTAATGTATTGTTGGATCTGATTTGCTCGAATGTTGCTGAGAATTATTGCACCCTGTGTTCATCAGGGATATTGGTCTGTAATTCTCTTTCTGTCTAGTATCTTTATCTGGTTTTGGGATTAGGGTAATGCTGGACCCATAGAAAGAGCTTGGAAGTGTTCCTTCTTTCTGAAATTTTTCAAATAGTTTGAGGAAGGTAGGTGTTAGTTCTTTGAATGTTTGATAAAACTCCATTGTGAAGCTGCCCGAACCAAGGCTTTTGTTTGCTGAGAGGTTTTTTTTAATGTTTTTATTATTATTACAGTTTTGATTCCTTGGATAGTTATTGGTCTATTCAGGTTTTATAATTCTTCCTGATTGAGTTTTAGAAGATTGTATTTTTCTAGGAATATGTGCATTTGGTCAAGATTTTCTAATTTATTTGAGTAGAGTTGTTAATAGTATTTTTACGATTCTTTGTATCTCTGTGGGGTCAGTTGTTACTTCTCTATTGTTTGTGTTCTTGTTTATTTGGGTCCTCTCACTTTGTTTCTTGGTGAGTCTTGCAAGAGGTTCATCAATCTTGTTTATCCTATCAAAGAACCAGCTCTTGGATTTATTGATTTTTTGTATTGTTTTTGTTTTTGGTCTCTATGTCATTTATTTCTGCTCTGAGCTTTATTATTTCCTTCCTTCTACTTCTGGGTTTTTATTGTTGCTCCCTTTCTCATTCTTTAAGTTGTAGGGTTAGATAATTTACTACATGTTTTTGTGGTTTTTTGAGGTAAGCCTGTAGTGCTATGAACTTCCCTCTCAGGATTGCTTTCACTGTGGCCCATAGATTTGGGGTTGATGTGCTTTCATTGTTATTTGTTTCCAGGATGTTTTTTTCTTCTTTGGTCTATTTTGTTACCCATTTGTTGTTTAATAGCATGTTATTTAGCCTCCATATGTTTGATTGTTTATGATTGTTTTTATTGTAGTTGATTTCTAATTTCATGCCTTTGTGATCTGAGAAGATGCTTGATATTATTTCTATCTTCTTGAATTTGTAGAGACTTAGCCTATGTCCTAACATGTGGTCTAGCTTTGAAAATGTCCCATGTGCACTTGAGAAGAATGGATATTCTGTACCTCTGGGATGAAATGTTCTGAAGATGTCAATAAGTTCCATCTGACTTAGTGAGTCATTTAAGATTGTTGTTTCCCTGTTGATTTTTTGTCTAGAGGATTTATTTAGTGATCTCAGTGGTGTGTTTAAGTCCCCTACTATGATTGTATTGTTGATCTCTCCCTTGATATCTTCCAGGAGTTTGGGTTTTTTTTAATATATATTTGGGTGCTTCTGCATTGGGTGCATATATGTTTATCAAGGTTATATCCTCTTGTCGCATCGATCCCTTTAATATTATAAAGTGGCCTTCTTTATCTCCTGTTATGGCCTTCACTTTGAGGTCTATTTTGTCCAATATAAGTATTGCTACCCCAGATTTCTTTTTCATTTCCATTTGCATGAAAGATATTTTTCCATCCCTTCACTTTCAGTCTGTGTGAGTCTATTGTTCTGAGGTGGGTCTCTTGTAGATACATATATATGGGTCATGTCTTTTTATCCATTCAGCCATTCAATGTCTTTTAATTGGAGCATTTAGTCCATTTACATTTAAAGTTATTATTGAAAGGTACTTGTTTGTAATCATTTCTATTTTTGTGCCTGTGCTCTTTCTTACCTTTTTCTTTTTTTCTTTTTACAGCATTCCCTTTAGCATTTCTTGCATTCCTGGTTTGGGAGTGATAAACTCCCTTAGCCATTTTTTTGTCTGTGAAGCTCCTGATTTCCCCTTCAATTTTTTAAAAAATATATATTTTATTGATTTTTTACAGAGAGAAAGGGAGAGGGATAGGGAGTTAGAAACATCAATGAGAGAGAAACATCAATCAGCTGACTCCTGCACACTCCCTATTGGGTATGTACCCACAACCAAGGTACATGCCCTTGACTGGAATTGAACCTGGGACCCTCCAGTCCTCAGGCCGATGCTCTATCCACTGAGCCAAACCAGTTAGGGCTCCCCTTCAATTTTGATTGCTAGTCTTGCTAGATAGAGTATTCTTGGATTTAGTCCTTTGCTTTGCAACACTTTGTATACCTCCTTCCATTCCCTTCTAGCTTGATGTGTTTCCGTTGGGAAACCATTTGATAATCTGATGGAGGATCCTTTGTAGATAACTCTGTCTCTCTCTTGCAGCCTTTATGATTCTCTCTTTGTCATGAACATTTGCCATTGTAATTATGACATGTCTTGGTGTGGGTCTTTTGGGATTCTTCTTGCTTGGGACTCTCTGTACTTGTGTCACTTTTTTCTTCCCCATATCTGGGAAGTTTTCTGTCATTATTTCTTCAAATAGATTTTCTAATCCTTGCTGCTCTTTTTGTCCTTCTGGAAGCCCAATTATGCATATCTTACTTCCTTTCATGTTTTCCCAAAGCTCCCTTAGGCTCTCCTCCTGCTTTTAAATTTTTTTCTCCAGTCGCTGTTCAGATTGAGCTTGTTTCTCTACCTTATCTTCTTTTTTTATATTTATCTTATTTTATTTTATTTTTTAATTAAATCTTTATTGTTCAGATTATTACATTTGTTCCTCTTTTTCCCCCCATAACTCCCCTCCTCCCAGTTCTCGCCCCACCCTCTGCCCTCACTCCCCATCCACTGTCCTCATCCATAGGTGCACGATTTTTGTCCAGTCTCTTCCCGCATCTCCCACACCCCTTTCCCCCCCAAGAATAGTCAGTCCATTCCCTTTCTATGTCCCTGATTCTATTATAATCACCAGTTCATTCTGTTCATCAGATTATTTATTCATTTGATTCTTAGATTCACTTGTTGATAGATGCATATTTGTTGTTCATAATTTGTATCTTTACCTTTTTCTTCCTCTTCCTCTTCTTAAAGGAAACCTTTCAGCATTTCATATAATACTGGTTTGGTGGTGATGAACTCCTTTAGCTTTTCCTTATCTGTGAAGCTCTTTATCTGACCTTCAATTCCGAATGATAGCTTTGCTGGATAAAGTAATCTTGGTTGTAGGTTCTTGGCATTCATCACTTCGAATATTTCTTGCCATTCCCTTCTGGCCTGCAAAGTTTCTGTTGAGAAATCAGCTGACAGTCGTATGGGTATTCCCTTGTAGGTAACTGAGTTTCTTTCTCTTGATGCTTTTAAGATTTTCTCTTTGTCTTTTGCTCTTGGCATTTTAATGATGATGTGTCTTGGTGTGGTCCTCTTTGGTTTCCTTTTGTTTGGGGTTCTCTGTGCTTTTTGGACCTGTAAGTCTATTTCTTTCACCAGGTGGGGGAAGTTTTCTGTCATTATTTCTTCAAATAGGTTTTCAATATCTCGCTCTCTCTCATCTTCTGGCACCCCTATAATTCTGATGTTGGTACGCTTGAAGCTGTCCCAGAGGCTCCTTACACTATCTTCGTATCTTCAGATTCTTTTTTCATTTTTCTTTTCTGGTTGGGTGTTTTTTGCTTCTTCACACTTCAATTCTTTGACTTGATTCTTGCGCTCCTCTGGTCTGCTGTTGGGTGTCTGTATAATATTCTTTATTTCAGTCAGTGTATGCTTAATTTCTAGTTGGTTCTTTATCACAACATCGAGGGTCTCATTAGATTTCTTGAGGACCTCACTACATTTATCAGCAGTTTTTAGAAAATTATTGAAAGACTTTAAAAGTGTGGTTTTGAGCTCTATATCTTCTATTTCTGACATCTGGGTCCTGTTTCTTTGTCTCCGCATTTTTTTATGCTTTCTTGGTGCAACCCCTAGTGGTCTTTATGTGCAGTCTTGTTGTAGTTAAGCCTAGATTGTTGTAGGTAATACTGGCGGGGATTTGACCTCCAGGCCAACTGGCTGTGAGAATGAGAATCTCTACCTTATCGTCTAACTCACTAATTTGGTCCTCTGCTTCTTCTAATCTTTTTAAACCTTCCATGGTGTTTTTTATTATAGCTATATCACTTTTCATTTCTTCCTGATTCTTGCATAGGTTGTTGATTTTCTCATCCATCCAGGGAATGAATTGTATAACCATTACTCTGAATTCTTTTTCTGTCCTGTTGCATGCTTCAATTTCACTAATTTCCTTTCTTGGTGACTCCTCATTTTCTTTCCTCTGTGGATTGTTTCATCTCCCCATTCTGACTATCAACAGAAGGTTCAATATCACGTCGCGTGGGCCTGGGCCATGTGCAGTGGGAGCTTCGCACCACTCTATTGTCACTGAAGAGCTCCTACACTAAGATGTGTGGCTGCTGTGGGTTGGTGGGGACCAGGCTCGCCCAGAGTCAGTGTTACCAGTGCTCAGTGTGGCCTCATGTGCGCACCTAGAATCAGGAACCCTGCCTGCACCACACTGAAACAGAGACCTCCCTGGCATGTGTCAAAAATCAGAGCCCCCTACTATGTGCCAGGAGTTAGAGTTCCACAAGAATCCAGTATCTGAGTTTCTGTTGCTTTGAGCAGCCTCACGGTGAGAATCAGGGTCCCTGTGTGCACATGCACCAAGAATTGGAGTCACTGGCTCTTAGTGTGAATGAACTGGGAGTCATGGATCCTAGGCACAAGTGATAAATAAACAGAGTTGAGTCACTGGTGCTTTGTGCTGCCTCCCGCCCGGAGAATTGGCATCCCGGTCAGCTTGGGGGACTGGGTTGCACAGTAGCACTGTTTTGGCAGGAGGTCTGTTCCTGTGCTACAGAAAGCAGACTTCAGTGTGCGCTTGCCCAGAATTGAAGTCAGGTGGCACTGCCACCCTGCATAGGCTTTGGATTTGGTCACCCAATTTGGTCCCCGCGTTGCGGGGAACAGACTCCCAGTGTCAGCGTGCTCCCAGGCTCAAATTCCTGTAGAGGTGAGTCTATCAGTTACTGCAGTGAGGGGGATGGGCTCTGTTACTCACAGAGATCTGCCTCGGGGATGTCTGGATTCTTGGTGTCTGTGGGTCTGCAGCTATGGTTGTAGGTCTCTGTCTCCAGTGGCTGCAGGGTCCTAGTTTGCATCTGAGACCAGACTGGGTGGTGCTGAGGCCAGGATCCTTGTCTCAAGCAGCTCTGTTTCTCAAGATGGCATGGTCTCTGTGCCTGCACTGGCCACCCAGGAGTGTCCGCGTTGGGAGTGGGGCTCTGTCATCTAAGACTGCCCGGTTTGGAGGCCCCTTAGAAGACTTGCAGAATCTAACTGTCCCTAGCTCATACACACACACACCACACATGTCCACACATTCCTCTATCCTAAATGGTTTTTTTCTTAATTTCTCTTTCTGATAGTTATTACTGTATAGTAATGTAACTGTTTTTTTTATATTGATTTTGTATCCTAAAGTTTACTGATTTTTTTTTTTTTTACTTCTAACAGTTTTATGTTGGAGTCTGTAGGTTTTTCTATCATTTCATCTGGAAATAGAGACCATTTTACATCTATTTAGTTACCTTGAACCTTTCCCAAGTGAGCTCCCGCAGGTCATGTGCTTTGTCTTGATTTTCACTCTGGCTGTATCTCCTGTTCTTGGTACTTAATCAGCCCAGGGCCCAGGGAAATAGTGCTTAGGGATGGGGTCTAAACCTTAGCACTATTCTAAACCTTAGCCTTTTCCTCTGTAAAATGGGATTAATACGAATTTTACAAGGAACAAATACTGTAATATATGACAAAGGATTATGTAGACTTTAAAGCATTATAAAATGGTTTTTATTTTTGTTTGTGTGTGTGTATGAGTTGTTAATTTGCTTTAATGTGATGGAGTGTGGTGACTAGGAGCACAACCTTTTAGAGTCAGACTTTTGTTTAAAGCCAGGCTTCACTATTTACTGACTTTGCTACCATGAACAAGTGAGTTTAAGTGCCTTTTACCCAAGATTCATCAAATATAAAATGTAGATAACAATATCTATATTTTAGAATTATTAAAATATTAAGTAAGATCATGTTTGTTAAGCACTTAATGTAGTTTTTGATGTATCATAATAAACAGTGGGGCTTTTCTTATTTTGATGGTTATTTTGCTTTCGTTATAAGAACACTAGAGGCCTGATGCATGAAACTCATGCAAGATTGGTCTTCCTTCCCCTGATTGCTGGCACCAGCTTCCCTCTGGCACCCAGGACCTGGGCTTCCCTTGCAGCCCCAGTTTTGTCTGGAAGGTCATCTGGAAGGATGCCTGGTCCAATTAGCATATTATGCTTTTATTATTATAGACTTGGGGCCCAGTGCATGAATTTGTGCACTTTGAAAGAAACTGTGGGCCGCGAGACTGCGGTGGGCACAGGGGTGAGTCTCGACCCATCCTACGGGCTGCCGTCTGGCCCCTCCCACAGTGGCCTCCAGTCCCCTGTCTGCAGTCAGCCTTGCTCCCGCTGCCACTGCCACTCCCACACACTGACAGCACCAGCCCCGCTCGCACCCGCTGATGGCATGGAGCAATTGGGGACTGGCGCCAGCAGCAGGTGCGAGCAGGACCAGTGCCATCAGCGGGTGCGAGTGGTGGCTGCCAGCCCCAATTTCCCATCAGGAGCAGGGAGAGGTGGAGAAGCCCTGAGGGGCGACTGGGGCTGGCAGCTGCCACTCACACCCACTGATGGAGCCAAGAGATTGGGGCCGGCGCTGGGCACCAGTAGCAAGTGTGAGTGGGGCCAGCACCAGCAGCAGGTGTGAGTGCCAGGTGGGACCGTGGCATGCGGGAACAAAGAATTTTCAGTAACTACCAGAGGCTTGCCTCAATGAGAGCAATCAGCACCCTGCCTTGGTCTGGCACCCCCGCTCACCTGCTCCACCATCTCACCACGGCCGCCATGTTCTGCGCCCTGCTGCCTGCTGCCAAGGCCTGCCATGTTCTGCACGTGCTTCCTGGTGCTTAGTGCATGCCATAGTGACCAGTTGTTTGGTTGTTCGGTTGTTCAGTTGTTGAGCAGTTCAGTCTTTTCTCATATTAGGGATATATATACATCTGATCCAGAGGATGTTGTTGTCCTCAAAAATTGGCTATTTAGACTTTTAATTTATCTGCTTTGTTATTCACATTAGAATTTTTATCTTTAGTAATAAATGGATATAAAATTATCTTACTTTAGTGTTTAGAACTATTTTTAATAGTTTGAAAATTCATAAAAACCTAGAATACCAACTTCTTATATCAGCAGCTGAAAATATTTCATTTGAACATTAATTCTTGAATTCAACCAAGAATTTCCCAGGAAAATCATGGAAGAATCAGTCCCCAGAGACTATTCCAAAGCTTTTCTTGTGGCACAACAGACAAAGTATTTTGAGAAAACTTAAGAGCTTTCGCAGATAAAACAAAAGGCTTCCAAATAGTCTCCTGATATGATTGTCACGGTCATTCAGAGGACTATTTGGGAGATATAGCCCTGCATTAGAGTGGGAACTCCAGGAGATACCATCATGGCTGTGTCTTTTATGTCCACACGTGGCCCTTCTGAAAACAATGCGATTTCTGAACATAGAAAACTATTTCTTCTGTGATAGAAAAGTAACTATAGTTACTTTTGCTCATGCATCCATAATCAGCTGTTAGGTTGCTGGGAACTGGCTGCTCTTGCATCATCTCAACTGGGAAAATCATTCTCTGCAATATGTGGCTTCTTTTATTAGGCAGGGTTGTTTCATGACAGTTCCAGGAAGCTAGAGATCAAGTGGAAGAGTGCACTTACTCTTGAGGTCTTGGTTTCAAAGTGACATGATGCTTCTTCTGCTGCATTCTGTTGGTAAAATAGAAAGGAAATCCTGCTTAGATAGAAGAAAAGAGGAAATAGCTCCACATCTTGATGAGAGTACCTGCAAAATCACATTGCAAAGAGAGAAATAATTGATCACAGCCATTTTTGAAATCCACCATGTATGTTATAACTGGTAAATAAGCTGTAGTAATTTATTTCCCTTCTTACAGTATGTAAGAATTTCTGTTTCCTTACATTCTTGCCAACATCTGAAAAAAACATAGTCAATTTTTAAATCAATCTAATAATAAAAGGTACTGGTATCACATTGAGTTTTAATTTTTATGTCCTTATTGTTGCTGTGGTTTAACATGTTTATACATTTAATAGAAATTTGTATTTCTTCTAAAAATTTCCAGCTTATATCCTGCTAATTTTTAAATAGGAATGTTTGATTTTGGTTGTTTAAAAAGCCCAGCACCCAGCACTAGAACCAGCCTGCCTTGCTTCATAGCTTGGCCTCACCTGAGCACTTCCAAGCCCAATACAAATAGCAGCCATCTGCAGATTACTCGGTAGCTTCTACTGGGTGGCCCCAGGCAGTGGCTGACTGCACCTTCCAGGAGACCCCAGAGCCAGTGCACGCAATGGACAGCTTCAGACCCACCAGATTACAACTCTACACATCCACAAGTGATACACTCAACGGGAACATTCAGTGAGTACCAAAGCCCCACTGAAGCAAGTGCTGTTCCATAGGGCTGTCTCGCTCTCTTTTTTTTTTTAAGTTTACAATCTAGTAAAAAAAAATTAATGCAGTAATGTAAAAGCATACCCAAACCCTACAAACCAACTAGTCTAGTTTTGTTCGTGAGACACTGGAAGAAAATACATTTTTCCTCAGGCCCAACATAAGCCTTTATTTCATAAGCCTTCCCTATATAGAACCGAATATTAAGCTTAATGCAAGTTTTGAAGTTGCTGGGGGAGGAGAGAGAAACCCTCCTACTTTTCTGTAAAAGAATGCTATTTTCTGGCAGACACATAGTACACAGACCTCCAAGAAGCATATTTAAATATTTATTCACAGACCCATTGTGTTAAATATTTATTTATGAACTGTCCAGAGACAGTTTTGGTCTTCCTCAGACTCTTGAAAATTTTAAATGATTCGGACAGCTCTTGTGAAGATCAAGTTTTCAAATTCTTCACCAAGGGCATCCTTAGGTCACTTGTGCTCCCAAGTAGTATTCACGTAGCAGCAGTCTATGCTTCATGCATCCATCTTTCTCCTGCCCAGTCCACGATACTCGTTCGACTTCTGCGGGTTTTGCACCTGGACCCGGCGTCAGGCCCTAAACCTTAACTGGCTCTTCTATGCTGACTGATTCCCCGCGTGACATGGGTGGGCTTACGTGAGGCCATTCCCTTTCACAAAAGCTCTTCGCTTATATTAAAAACTCCCGGTATCCAGTCCATGACAAATAAACTCAAATGCACTCCAACCCATCTCCCCATTTCCCGGCGGGGGGATGCAGAACAAGGTCCGCTTTGGGGCTTCCTGGGGTGCAACGTGGTTGAAGTCAGGTCCAGGCACTGCTGTCCACTAATTGGGGGCCTGGACCCGGCCGGGCCGCTGGGGGCGCGACAGCGGCCTCAGGGACCCAGCTGGACCCTGCTGCGGCCGGCAGAGGCCACGCAGCCACACACACCCCACACACACTGAACCCCCGCCTTGCAGGAGTCGCAGGCGCAGCCTAGCACCACCTAGAGCGCAGAGACCAGAAAGCGGGGTGTCTCTTGCACCGTAGCTCTTCCCCTGTAGTTGTACCTGGTCCTTACAGCCAATTGATCTGGAGGTCAATCCTCCCAGTGACACCAACAGCAATGAAGGCTCAACTATAATAAAATTGTTAACACAGCCTATACAGGGTTGCACCTAGAGTACTCAGATCAGGTGACTGAGGAGGCTGAGCCACTGGTCCCTACAGGACACCTACTACACAAGGCCACTCTACCAATTCCAGGAGACATAGCAGTTCTACCAAATATATAAAAACAAACACAAGGAAGCAGACAAAGAAACATGTCACAGATGAAAGAATGGAAGAAATCTCCAGAAAGAGAAATGAATAAAATGGAAGCAAGCAAAATACTGGATACAGAGTTCAAAACAATGGTTATAAGGTTGCTCAAGTATTTTAATGAGAGCTTCAAAGGACTCAAAGAGAGTCTAGAACAGCCGATCCGGCCCGTTTGAAATGAATAAAACTAAAAAAAAAGACCGTACCCTTTTATGTCATGATGTTTATTTTGAATTTATATTAGTTCACACAAACACTCCATACATGCTTTTGTTCCAGCCCTCCGGTCCAGCTTAAGAACCCATTGTGGCCCTCGAGTCAAAAAGTTTGCCCACCCCTGGTCTAGAACAACACCTAAGTGAAGGAAATAGTGGGGCAACATTTTCAAGAAACTTAAGGAAGTGTGAGCCAAGGATTTTTTTTTCAGCTTGCTGCGATATTCTTCAAGTATCAAGACTATGTATAAAAAACAAGAACAGTTTCTAACATGCAACAACTCAAAGAATACTGTACACACAAGTATTTTCTGAGAGATCTACTAAAGGTGAGCTTATCCAACCAACATATAACTCAGGAAACTTGGCAAAAGATGATGAGGATTTAATATATTCAAGTGTAACGCTGATAGTATAAAAGCAGAGGTGGAGACATTGGTGTGGGGAACCGATATAGGGTTGAGCCTCGGACTGACCTGCTGGCAAAGTCACAAACAAGTCCCAGCTTAGAGGGCTCAGTCCTCTTAGCATAATTAGGCTTGACCTTATAACACTCCCTGGATCTTATCTGGGAGGCTAATGGGCTGAGGGAAGTGCCAGAAGTGTAACTATGGTCAAAATAGGTGAAACTCACAAGAACTGTGTAACTATAGTGACCACTGCCTTGTTTACCTCTGACTATAAAAAAGGTTGGTACAGCCTGAGCACCGGTGGAAGTCCTTCCTCTTGAGTTTGACTTACCCACCTGGACCCCCCAATATTCCCAAATTATCTCTTGTCTTTTCTCTTTCATTTGTGTGCGGCTCCTCTTCCAGATCCTGAACCCTGAACCACATGGGACGTGGAGGGAAACATTTACAACATATTGGTAAAGATTAATAGCAAAAGCAATATGTCCCACAGATTAGAAAGAACGTAGCTGAAAATGAGAAGAAAGAGAAAATAATAAAATCATTGACTTGCTTTCAGTTTGGTATGAAATGGTAACATTTTAAACTGACAGGCAAAACAGTAAAAAGTTAAATAAGGAAAAGGGAGCAATGACAGTATAAATGATAAAAATTTATCATTTTTAATGACAGTATAAATGATAAAATATGGAATACCCACTAGAACAAAAATATAATTCTTCTTAAACACCAAAACAAATATTTTAAAGAACAATAGAGACACACCAACTAAAGAAAATAGCAAAGTAAATATAAAATAATACACATAAAATAATATGACAGATTTGAGATGAAACAAATTAGTTTTATGACTAAATGTGAGTGGGTTTAACTAACCTATTAAAGAAAATCAATTTTCAAATTGGTCCCTAAATCAAAATTCAACTCTGTTACTTACAAAAAAAACATAGCTAAAGCACCTTTGTTTCAAGCCAGAAATATGTGTCAATGAATGTTGTGGGCAGAGAATATTTGTAATTCTATCTTATGGCTATAGTGTTCCCACCTTGCACAGTGCTTGGTACATTGAAAACATTAAAAAATTATTGGATAAATGGATGAATGAATGAAAACTTGGTAGTTTATAAAATACTCATCACCTCAAAATAGCATCAAAGTCAAGGATATAATCTTAGATATAAAAATGTGAATTTTAATTATTACTGGACCTCTAGATATTTACTTACTGTAGAGAACAGATTAATTTCTGTAATTTCCCAAGTACATTGAGAGAGTCATTTGCCATCAACTGTCAACCTGGAGAAAGAGTCTGGGCAGTGAGCTGTTGGAGCTTGCTGTGACCATGTTCCTGTTGAAAGTTTCTATCAACAACTGAGAAGAAGATGTTGATGCAGTGGTAATAATCATCAGACTGACAGGAAGCTGGAGGGATCACTCTTATATAAGGTGACAATGTGTCCAAAAGGATTTCACTCAATAGGTTAGAAGGTTGGATCAAATAACAATACACAATTAAATAAGGAAAATAGAAAGTACTGGACTTAGGTCCCCCAATATAATTAGACAATATGAACAGAATGAGGGACCAGAATGATCAAAACATGTGAAACACTTACAGTAAGTGTCAGTAATTAGGGGCAATTATGAAACAATGTGGAAAATGCCATAAAGAGCATTTACCATATGGAAAGAAATACAAAGGAAAGTTAGAATGATGTTCCTCATAATTGTGGTGGGCACTAAATATGCTTGGTACTCCAACCCAGGAGTACTGCATGCCCATGGATCCAGAGGAGGACTGAAGAGAGATTATGAATGGGATTGAATAAATTTCCCCTCCTAGAGGGAAAACAACAACAACAACAACAGGAAGTCCATCTATTCCTGCTTATGCCCTTTATTCTGTAATTCTCTTTGAATCTAAATGATTAAGCATATTTTCTATGAAGAAGTCAAAGGTACCTGAAAAGAGATACATGATCAACTAAAAATTATTCTTCTTTAGATTAGATTGTCCATCAACTTTGTGTCAGAGAGTGAAGTGCAAAAATTCTCATAAAAATTTTAGCTTAGGGTAGACACATTTGATGGTTTCCATCACTATAGGAAGCAGTGTTCACAACAGAGTTGTCTTCTCTCTGTTATGAAATAATACATTCATTGATTAAAAGACTGCATTTTCATAAAGAGATTAAACTTCACACCAGAATTTGATAATGCTTTATGAGCATATTGCCATAGAATTGAAAAGCTGACTTGAATTTTAAAACATCAGGAAAATTTAAAAATTGTGTCAGGTTCTACATTTATTAACTGTGTGACTATGGGCAAATGAAGTAAGCTTCCTGTGCCTAAGGTCCTTCATTTGTTAGATGAAGATAATAATGCCTACCTTGCATTGTTCTTGTGGGAATAAAATAAGAAAATATATAAAAGTCCCCAGTGCAGCAGAAAGCTAGCACAGTTAATAAGAGCCACTGACAAAACTGTGACCAAGCCAATTGTCATCTTGCAAGATGGAGAGCTGTGGCTGCTTGGAATTGGAGTCCATGGCTTAATAGCATTAGCTTTGCGAAGTTTGAATGACATCTAACTTCGGTTTTCATGAGAAAAGTATGCATTAATTCCAGTCACTTCTTTAATCAATATCCTGTGATGTAAAGGAAGTGACATCAGTTTTTAAAAATTACTTGAATTAAAATTTCCAGGTAATTTTCATTTTAAGTAAGAATCATTATTGAATAGTACTTAGATTTGCTAAAGGCTACCCTGGAAGTATCTTTGGCATTTCTGTAGTTACTAGTGTCAGGTCACTGAATACTATTTTAAAACATCAGCTTATTGTCCTGCCTAAATGATATGATCATGTGCAATGTGCCCATCTACTTAATTATTACTTACCTAATTATTAGGTGTTCTGAAGGGTTAATGATGTCCAACTATCTGAAATCAAACTCAAGGTGTTTCTTTGAATATACTAACTGCATGTCCCAGGTAGAAGAGCTAGGAGAGAGTAAAATATGGTTGAGTTACTTAAAGTGCTTAAAGTACTTAAAGTGATAGAATATCCACAGGGGTTAGAAGATGGAATTTATTTTCTGGGTTAGCATTTGGCAGAAATTGCTTAGCATTTGTCACTGAAATGGTAAACAGAAGCTCTGATTTCTGTTCTCAAGAAAATACACTTGACTCCATACGTTCTCTACTAGTATACTTACCCCTTGGCATTCATTTTGCATCAGAACTTTGCATTTAGTTTATTTGGTAAGTTCATTGTACTCTCATCCCTGGGCTAGTCAATAGTTCAAAAATAAACATTGCAGCACTTGTTAAATATGTAACATTCAGCTCAAGCTGTGTTTATAACAAATGACTATTATTTAGTATTTACATATTACTTTGAAAGTATTTCAGAATAGTTCTTATTCATAATAAGTAGTCAAATACATAGCTGGGCTCAATGGTTAAAAGAAAAATAAAATTCTGATTTTCTATCGAAAGGTGCAAGCTCAGGAAGAGAGAGAAATATTGATGTATTTTTGTATTGAAAAACAAGGCATTGGAACAAATACAAGTCTCAAAAGACATGATCAAAAGTTAATAGATTAACTGGACCAAAATTCAGCCTGCCCCTTGAAGTAGGCTAAGGTTCACAGAAGTCTACCACCTGCTCTCACTCCCTGGACTTTTGTGCAAAAAAAATGGAGAAAGCCTGGTCTCTGAGAACATTTCTGCCTCCAGTAAAGAGCAAAGGCTTGTGTGAGCTCATGGGGCTTTCCAGGTCTGACCACCAGCCATGAGGGATATCAGAGTGAAACCTGTCTCTTTAGTTAGCAAGGGTCTATTGTAACATATTTGGCTCTAAGCAGGGGTCATTTGAATTTCAAGGGTGACTCAAGTCCTGAGGCCCAGTGGAGATGAAGGGTGGGATCCATGGGTAGATCTGCCCCTTCCCTATTAGGGGGATCGAGGGTGACACTACAGTGCATAGGTTAGGAAGGTCTGGGTTGGTCCTCTCAGGAGGTACTGCATGAATGTATCTTGGCTTTCATAATCTTGACAAAGGTGTCAAACTATGAAGTCACATCAGAGCTTGTGTGCGGTGGTGGGAGGAACTGTTTATGACTGAGCCACACCTCACCTCTCAGCCTTGCACTTTGCCTGGCTCAGACCTAGCCCCATCAATGGTCTCTTGGGTCCACCACCTGATCCATTCCTATCTCCAGACAACCACTGCTGGGGACTGGGGAGGTTTAGGGATTTGCTCAAGCCAGATGCACATAGGTAGCTGCGTCCTCAGCGGGTATAGGAAGGGCTCCAGACGCAGCCTTGGCGGGTGCTCCCCTCCAAGAAGGGCGGGGCGCGGGGCGCGCACGCGGAGGAGAAGGAGAGAGCGGGAGGGCCTGTGAGCGCAAGAGCTACATGAAAAGGGAGCGCGCCCGCTGCCACCTCCCTCCTCCGGAGAGAAGCCGTAGTGAGGCTGTGCGAAGCACCGCATTTCAGAGGACCGGCCAAGGCGCATCCCTGCACCATCAGCTGAAGCTCAGACGCCCGCGCTCCCTCAACTGCTGCAAGCTAGCCCGGAGCCCGCCACTGCCCCGCAGCCCGACCGCGCCCAGCCCGGAGAGGACAGCACCAGGAGGCGGCCCTGCTCAAGGCCACAGAGACCCCCGGCAGCGTCTCTCAGCAGACGGGTATGTGGTTTGTTGGCGTTGGGGAAGGGAGCTGCGGGGAGGGCCGCCGCGGGGCTCCTGAGATTGCGGGGAGCTGAGGTCAGGGCGGACGCCTGGCTTGGTCGGCCGCCGCCCGGTCCGCTGTTCCTAGAAAGGCGCTTCCAGTCTTGCAGCCCGGCCCGGTCGGGGCGGTGTGTGCGGGCTGCCCCCAGGCTGCTGGCACCTGCCTCTTTTGTCTGGTGCCACCGGGCTAAAAACGGGGAGTCGGTCGAGAATGCCCTCACCGCCGCCTCAGCTTTCGCTGTGTTGTTAGTGGAGAAGGCGAGACAAGGCGGAGGAGCTGGGCTAGGTGTTTGTCATTGTCATAACTCGCCACGAATGAAGAGCAAGTCTGCGCCTAGAAGGAGTGACCGGGCCAGGCCTCTTATTGTGTGCTCTCCTGCCGCCCCGGGAGGGTGGTGTGTGCTGGAAGATAGAGCGATCTGTGCTGCAGTGTGGGTGTTGCAAGCACATTTGCAGGGCCTCAAGTTCTTTCGGGGACAGTGAGGCTGCTTATATACAAATTAGTACCTGCAGTGCTAAAAGCACGCGGAGAGGAATCGGCAATTTCCTCCTAAGGGGAAGCACAAGCACAGCCCCGCATTGCCCCACAAAATGCATTGCCCATGGACATGGACAATAGGGTGGTGACGGGGGGGGGGGGGGTGAGTAGGGGTTGGGCGGAGGCGGGTAAAGGTGTGTGTGTGTGTGTGGCGGGGGGGGGGGGTAGAATGGGAGACATCTGTAACACTGTCAACAATAAAAAATAATAATTAAAAAAAAGAGGCTGGCCCTAACTGGTTTGGCTCAGTGGATACAACGTCTGCCTGCGGACTCAAGGGTCCCAGGTTCGGTTCCGGTCAGTGGCATGTGCCTTGGTTGCAGGCACATACCCAGTAGGGAGTGTGCAGGAGGCGGCTGATCAATGTTTCTCTCTCATCGATGTTTCTAGCTCTCTATCCCTTCCCTTCCTCTCAGTAAAAAAATCAATAAAATATATATATATATATATATATATTTTTTTTTAAAAAAAGGCTGCATTTGCAAACCAGTTGTGCTAGGAATCCCTGCTGGATTTGGCAAGGAGATGCTGGTAGGAGATGGAGCAGGTGAAAGGTTTCATTCAAACCGGCTCCTTCTCTCCACACCTGTGAATGCATGTCCACATTATGGTGCACACTGCAGACTGTTCCCAGAATACATTTTATGAATGTTCCCAGAATACGTTTTATGAATGTTCCCAAATAAATCACCTTTGAAAGGAAAAGGAAAGTAAGCCAGCGTTTTAACTATGAAATGTCAATGGATGTGGGCTGGGAGGGATTTTAAGAGACGTTATATATAGGAACATTATGAAGGATCCACATGCATCCTGTGATGTTTTCATCCAGGGTGGTGCCTGCATTCTGAAGGTGTGTGTGGCCTCTAATTCTAGCCTGTCCATCCACCTGCATTTTAATCCACTGGCAGGAATATGCCTTGAGACTTCCAGGTGCAGCATCAATTTAGATGTGGTAGTATTTATGACAAATTATGTCTTGGTGTGTGTGTGTGTGTGTGTGTGTGTGTGTGCGCGCGCGCGCGCGCGCGCGCGCGCGCTGGATGAGGGGGAATCTTGGAAACAGAAACTTATGAGCTCATCTAGAGGATGAACACAGGTTCCTCAGAATGGTGAGAAGTCCCACAGAATAATGGAGGATGCTGATTTGTTGGCCTGGAAAAGTTTATAGGAAAATCTGGATAAGATCCATGATCCCCTTCTTCCCCACCCACATCTGTGATCTTTGTGGCTAAGGCAGTGTAGATACTTTCTTGGCACCACAAATGTGTGGCTTAGGCCTTAGCTACCTATGGTCTGCAAACACGTGGCTGTGTGCTTTAGCCAGCTCCCTGTGCAGAAAGTGGGAGTTTGTAGAGGCCCAGGGAATCTTCTTGGTTCAAATATATGACTAAGTCCATGGAGAGCTGAGCCAGCCATGGCAAGGGAAACACACCTATTTTGATGCCTATTGGTACCTGTAATCTTGAAAATGATTTCAGTTTGAGTGTGGCTTTTCTTTGTCACCAACATCAGTACCTACTTTTGGGCAGCCTCAGTGAAGGACAGTAGAAGATTTGTATGGTCTCTGCCCTGATTGAACGTGTAGTTCAGTTTGAGGATATGTGCAAATAAAACAAAATCAACTTTTTTTTTCTATTTATTTACCTTTTTTTTTCATTTGCTGTGGTATTCTTGGCTTTAAAAGCCTGTTCCTTTAAGGAATTCCAGTAATTGCTACAATTTTTGGTCTTTGCAAATTGCGACTTAACAAGAGCCCTTTAAAACTAGAATTGCACTCTCTGGTAGTACATCTGTGCCATCCTTTGCTAGGGTCCTACTTGTTTTTTTTTGGGTTCATATAGATTTGGGGGAAATCTTAGGGTTGGAGGGATGATCACTGGCTTTAAAAAGAAACAAAATATTCAAAAGCCAATCTGACCTTTATGATTTACAAAGTTTGATGAGTTTAGTGAATTGGCATGAGTACTGGCAGTATATCATCTTCCCAACCTCATTTTAGAAAAGAAAGAACGCCTTTTAAAAGCAAATTTATTTTAAAAAGTAGGAGTATTTATGATACCATGGGCAAAATATTGGTTCTGCTATTAAAGTAATAGCTGCCGGAAGGATGGGATAATTGTTTTGTAAGGATATAACTTCAAAATCAATGAAACCAATTCATATCTACCTATATATGCTATAACTTTTCCTGGAAAATACAAATGAAGAGGCATGAGGTAGTTTTCATATTTGGAAGAAAAAATTACAATCCAGATTTATTTATTTATTTTTATTTTTTAAAAATATATTTTATTGATTTTCCACAGAGAGGAAGGGAGAGGGATAGAGAGTTAGAAACATCGATAAGCCGCCTCCTGCACATCTCCTACTGGGATGTGCCCGCAACCAAGGTACATGCCCTTGACTGGAATCGAACCTGGGACCCTTCAGTCCACAGGCTGACGCTCTATCCACTGAGCCAAACCAGTTTTGGCTACACTCCAGATTTAAATCACACTCCACTGCCTCCTCCTCCACCCAGTTGGGGTCAGCAATAGACTAATGAGCAGGTGAAGGAAGACATTAGAGGCCTGCTGATCACTGTCTCCTCTTCAGAGGTCTTCAGCAGTTAAGTAACCTGCCCAAGGTCACAAAGCTAGTTAGGAGTGAGGGCTTAAAAAAGTCCCTACTTTACATGCCTGAAGGATCTAAGATCAGGGGGTCTAGGCCTCTAGGACAAGAGAGTATGGGGCAGCAAGGAATGAGTGTCAGTTTCAGAGTCATTCAGAGAAAACCTGGGTTTAAATCACAATTCCCTCAATTATGACTTTGGGACCCTGGGTATATCCCATATTCACCCTCAGTTACAATATTACCTACCTCATTGGATCATCATGAGATTTAGAAGAGAATATTTAGCATATTACACAACTGATTGCTGAGTAATAGTGTCGGGCACATAGTAGACATTTAATAAATATTACCTTTTCCCACTTCATTTCAGAAGGCACATGCTTTTGACCATAAATTTTTAGCCAATGGATCAGAGGTCATGGAAAGGCCAGGGAGGCTTGGCAGATATTTTGGTTAGTTTGTACTGACCTTGGGAAAGGGGGCATCATCCCTGTGGTGGGATTTCGGGAGCACTCATAGGTTGTTGCCCTAAATTTTCCATTTCCTGTATATTGTATTTCAACATTCCTGAAATTTTGTCTTTAGAACTTCTTTTGTTTGAATTTGGAGGTTTTTTTCCCCCTTTTCTAGATTGACCTGATAAAACATGGATCCCCCAAAGGGGCAACACCAAAAGCCTTTATCAACTAAACCCTTAGCAAGGATGAACTGATTCCAGCGGCTTGCTGATAACAAAGGCTCTACAGAAAGTAAAATGGGGACCATAGAGTGCAAGCATACCTTTCAGAAGGTCATGAGTGGAAATCAGGAGGACTCACCAGGAGCCTTCCTTACCAGAAGGCAGAGATTCTATTCCCACTAGTTCTTTCTTTGACAGAGTCAGGAACAGAAATACAAATACTAATACTTATCACATACTAGTTACTATCTTAAGTGCTTCATGATTAATATTAACTCTGAAGTAGGCACAATTATCATTTCCATACTTGGTTAAGGAAATTGAGGTTTGAAGATGTTGACCAATTTGCATAGCTAGTACCGAGTCAATTCTGGATCCACATCTTGATTGCCTCAAAGACAGAGAGAGCCTGAGTGGAAGGAAAAGCAAAGCCCTATGATCCTTTCTTCTTGTTGTTGTTTTCGTTGATCTTCTCTCCCTAAGACCTCCTTTTTCTTGTTTTTTAATCCAATTTTTCTGAAGCATTAAATGTAAGTAAATGAGTTATGGTGAATTCAGGTTTTAAAATAATTTCTATTGAATATGTGAGTATGTTGGAAAATCTTAAGTTGGTAAAATTTACAGATTGATTCCATTTGCTCTCCATCTGGCCTTCAAGACCATAAACACTAAGTAATGTAGACAATCTGATTATGTAATGCTGCCCACTGTCTTTTTCTCCTGGCCCACCACCTCTCTTTAGCTCAGTGGTTCCCAACCTTTTTTATAGCCATGCCCCATCTAAGCATCTCTAAAATCCTGATGCTCCCCCACTCCCCCGTAACATATAATTGTTATTATTCAAAATGTGAACTCCTATTCACATGGAGGAAGCCTGAAAGCCCATTGGTCTAAAAATCTTCCAAAAACATGGCATCCATGAAAGAGAAAAATAAAAGAACGAAAGAATGGTTGAAGTGCTGAGGAATAAATCACTAAGAAATTGTGAAAAAAAAATAGTAATATGAAACGACATGAAAAAATAGCAAATAAAGTTTCAAAACATAGTAGAGAACTGAAATGCATAAATATGTCACTATATATTTATAAACTGTATATGAGACCCCTAGAACCACAAGAAATGCAAAAAATTCACTGTTAATGACTCATTCTCAAATTGCTCCCCTTAAAAATCAAATTCCCCCCCCCCCTTGTGGGGTGAGTGCCCCAGTTTGGGAACCACTGCTTTAGCTGAATGGTGGTGTAAAAGCTGACTTCCTGCCTGCCATCAGGATTAGCATACTGCCCTGCAGGCAGCCTGGAGCTTCGGAGTCAGGCAAACCTGGGTCAGTGTTCTTGGTTCAAGCATTTCTCATCTGGCTTGCATTGGTAAATTTAGGAGAATTTTTTCCTCTGTTTTGGTTTCTTCATCCGTAGATAGGAATCATAATACTTTGAAAGGTTTGCTGTGACTATTGGCAATAATAGCTGTTCAAAGCCTGATATGTTGTTAGGTGGTCAGTACAGAGTGAAAGATCAGACGGAGGCCTAAAACCAGGACTACAGGCTTTATTAGAGGAGAAGCACCTGCCGGGCTGCCTCACAAGGGGAAGACAGCAGCACGTGCAGCACGTGCAGGGGTGGGCACGCCTTTTGAGGGGCAGAATGGGAAGGGGTGGGGGGCTTAGTGTACTCGGTGCACACTGATTGGTGGCTTACTGCATTGTCCATATAGGACAAGGGCTTAGGGTATTTGGCAGGTGTTAATTGGTGGTCCACTGTATAGTCCATATAAGGTACCTGGTTAGTCACTCAGGTATTTCTGGGCTGCAGGTTACGTCATACCCCGCCCACCAGTTGGGGGAAGGGAGGATCTATCACAGAGGAGCTGTTTCTAATAAAACTAAAGTTGATTAATAAGCTATTCACACTGGGCCTGCCTCTTCTTTTTCTTTGCCGTCTTCTTTCTCTCCCAACTTGATAATTCATTGTTGAGTGTTTCCTTCCACGTCCCGCGTGGAGTAGGGTTCGGTACCTGAAAGAGGAGCCGCACAACAAATGAGAGAAAAAGACACGAGATAATTTTGCAATATTGGAGGTCCAGGGGGGCAAGTCCAACTCAAGGAGAGGGACTTCCACCCATGCTTAGGCTGCTTCAATCTTTTATTGATCCGGAGTAGCCCTTAGGCAGGCGACCCGCCATTAACAGGCAGACTAGCCCATCAGCAAGGATTTACATAATAATAAATGGGGGGGAGTAGTTTCAGCTACCACTGTCTGGACAAACAGAGGTGGTGCCTAGCTCCGAGCTTTGCTAGAGCTTCAAAGGCACCCAGCCTTTGGGGGGGGGGGGTTCCGGAGCGTTCTCTGTCTATGCTTATCAGATAGTGAAGGCAATAAACAGTTTCCCACAATTCACATGAAATATATCATCATTTCTAGCACTGTTTCCACAGCTGCTCTCAAGTTGAGTCTCTCAAATCATGATCTTAAATAACATAAGTATGTGTCTCTGTTTTTGTTGCTGTGCCTCATAGATTCAACGTGAACTGCGTCATGTCCTTTGGCAGAGACATGGAGCTGGAGCACTTTGATGAGCGGGATAAGGCTCAGAGATACAGCAGAGGGTCACGGGTGAACGGGCTGCCCAGTCCCACACATAGTGCCCACTGCAGCTTTTACAGAACCCGCACGCTGCAGACGCTCAGCTCCGAGAAGAAGGCCAAGAAAGTTCGTTTCTATCGAAATGGAGATCGGTACTTTAAAGGGATTGTGTATGCCATCTCCCCAGACCGGTTCCGATCTTTTGATGCCCTGCTGGCTGATTTGACCCGAACTCTGTCGGATAATGTGAATTTGCCCCAGGGAGTGAGAACAATCTACACCATTGATGGGCTCAAGAAGATTTCCAGCCTGGACCAACTGGTGGAAGGTGAGCATTATGAGATAGCTCCCCAGTGACCTTGAAGAACAGTTCTCACATTTCCACATTGCTCGAGCCAGCTCCCACTTGATCTTTAAGAGCAGCATTCTGCCTTGTGGTGCTGATTCTTATTGTTTCACACATTTGTGAGTTCATATTGCTGTACTTACCATAGTGTAAAAAGAAAAGAAAAAAAACCTAATGGTATTAGGTCAGCTAGCTCATGGTAATGAGCTAAGGGAATAAGTGTCTTAATTCTTCAGCATACTATATATTTTTTTCTCACATCTATGGTACATTAATTTTAAGAGTCCATGTTTATATCTTTAATCATATAGCTCATCTTCATTTCAAGATAAAAATTGAGCTCTTGCTATCACATCAGAAAGTGCTTGAACTAAAAATAATGAATTGATCATGAAATTTTAGAGTTGAAAGGAATCTTAAATAGGTACCAAACCCATTAATTTTATCATGGGAGACTGAGGTCCAGAACATTCAAGTGACATGTCTGTTGTTAAATACTAGTTAGTGGTGATGTTGGACCAAAAATTAGTTTTTCTGGCAATTCTTTTCAATATGATGCTTCCTTTTAAGTTTTAAAGGCTTGTTATCTTTCTGTGGTGTTTGAGGATATAAAGGAATTGATCTTTCACGTTTATTTTTTAAGTACAATTTAGGTTAACAGTAATTATCTGTTTAGATGTGAAACTAGGATTCTGGGTCCACTGGTGAGGCTTGGTGTCTTGTGCAAGCAGAGTGTTTCCTATTTTGAGCTACTCACTCCCAGCCTGTTAAAATTTCACCTTAGAAATTTTAAGCAAAGGAAAATGGCTTAGAAAGAAATAACTGGCATTAAATTCAAGCTAAGGTGTAAAACAAGATAGCTGATCCTCTTTGGAGAGTAGGTTTTTCTAAGATTGAGGTCTCAAGGTCCTGGTGAAGTAATACACGGCACAAAAGAATGTGGAAAGGAAGTTTGAAGGTTGGAAGTGCTTGATTTCACCTTTACTCCAGATATATTTGCCCAGGCTCTGTTGTCTTATTGGATCCCAGAGGAATCCCTTGCAAGTACTGATCTCTCTCTCTGGTGCAGATAACAGGAAGCATCTTTTTCATCCTTGCCTACCTCCCTTCCCCGCCTACCTCCCTTCCCCCTCATGCAGTTTTGGATTGCTCTGCCCTGACCCCACACAGGCAAGCCCTCTTGTCCTCCTTTGGAGGCAGAGTTTGTATGTGATTCAAGGATGGGGGCTTCTGTGTCTTTCTCCCATTTTCCTTCCTTTTATCCCTTGGCAGTCATGCCAGTGCAGTCACAGTATGAGTGGACTTGCGAGGGTGTGGAGGAGCCTGGCTCTGGTGTGTTTATTTTGTGGGAATTCATATCTCTTTTTGATAATTTGTCATCCTGCCAAGATGCCTGTAGACTTGGCCTTTTTCTTTCTATTCAGATGTTGGAACTTCCAGTAAATTAAAGGGGAAGAATGAACATGAAATCTTTCTGTATCAGTGTTGTCTTTTTCATGACCTTGGAAAATACAAAGATAAAGAAAGCATTTGATGAGATATTCCAAGGGATATGGATAAAGATCAAATGCAAAGTCAGGTGCATGGCTTGTCACCAGACTATCCCTTTGAGGGCTGATGGTATTGTAGGGAAAATATGCCAAGATCTCAAAGCACATAAGCACATGCTAAGAAAGCCAGGACTGATTTCTCACTCTGTTCTAGAATCACATGTGCAATATCTCTGATGGGAGGGGCACTTCAATCAGACCCTCCCTTTCCCCACCCCCAAGACTCATCTTTTTTGAGAAGTGGCCAGATATTCCCAGGATTCCTATCTATTAAGAAGAGGGTGTGAGAGATGGGAAATGACAACAGTACTTTATACTCAGGGGCCAACAAAGTCATGGCTTGCTTCCCACAACTCTGGCCGTTTTTTAACACAAAAGAATGCCTGCTCTGAGAGACTGCTGTCCTGACTGAAAATAATAATGATAACTCACCATTATTGAGCATGTGTCTTGCATACATGAACATGCTTAATTCTCAGTGATTATAGGAGGTGCTGTTATCACCCTAATGTTAAGATATGAAAAGTGAGGCACAGTGTGATTAAGTGATCTGCTCAAAGTCACACAGCAAGAAATGGTAGGGTTAGAGTTTCAACCCAGGAAAGCTGGTGCCAGAGCTTGAGCTCATAACCACTACTAATAGGATACTGAATGAGGTAGTCATAATGGCTTTTAAATAAAATTTTATTGTATTAGCTTCTTCTTGAAAACAAATGTTTTAAACCTTGACTTCATTTCAGGAATGACAGATACTGTTCTGAGAAACACTTTAATATTTTCATTTGCCTCCAGATATTTTTCTTTCCAATCAATGTGAAGTAACTGCAGATGGAATATTCTGATGTTAAATAAATTTCTTTTGAAAAAAATACCTTTTATCTGATTGAATGGATGCTAACTTTAGTACAGTATGTTCATATATTGGCTGCATTTTCAAACAAATTCAGTTTAAATAATTTTTTTTTCTCTTGTAAAACATTGACAATTAACAGACAGCTGCACTTAGTGTTAAAATAGCTGGAAATTAATTTAGATTTTCCTCTTTACCAATTACATTTTTGCTTAGCCTGTTAAACTGCAAATAGTTACTTCATATTCATCATTAGGTTCATATATCTTACTTTACATACTAATTTTGTGTAAACCTCAATGCATGTTATTAGCTTCTTATTTCCCCTTCCAAATATGATGACGTTTGAGTTTTAAATTAAATCTGTTTAATAGGTGTAGTGACAAATGTATTTAACTTGTAATTTTTCTAAAGTTTATTCTTTCTCACTTATCTCAAACAAAAATTCTGAATTACAATGACACGTGAGGTTCTTTGTCTATAACAGTTTTGTGGTCACTTTTACTGTTTTATTATTATTATACATAGATTATTATGCCTAAATTTGTTTCATTGTATTGAGAGAGCTGTTATTTACCTGAAGTATGCATGTGAGAGTGTGTATATGTGTTTGTATGATTGTATGTGTGTCTATCTATGCATATATGTGTACATATACACATGCACACACATACTCCTAAGAGTAAACAGTGGATGACATTCATAGTTGTTTGCTTTCTAAATGGACTTATATGTTTTAAAAAACATGGTGCTCAATAAGGAAAACTGAATTGCATGCCTATTTCTGCAAGTGATTAACCTTGAAACTTAGCCACATTTCCCCAATATTGCCTTTCTTTCCTCAATTTTGACACTATTTATACTCCACTGTAAGTATGTAAATATTGTGAAGCAAGGCCGTTTGTCTAGTGACTTTGTTTATTGTGTTTTTTGCCATGCAGATTTACAAAATTTTATATAATCATATGTGTTGGAGTTTTTATTTATGGCTTGATTTTTCATGCCTCTTGGGTCCTCTGTATGCTGAGATTAGAAAATTGTTTCCCTCATTTTTTCTAGTGTTTTTATGTTTTCATTTAAAGATTATTTATTAATTGACTGATTTTAGAGAGAGGAAGAGAGAGAGAGAGAGAGATTTGTTGTTCCACTTATTTGTACATCTATTGGTTGATTCTTATATGTGCCTTGACCAAGGATTGAACCCACAACCTCGGCATATCGGGACAATGCTCTAACCAACTGAGCTACCAGACCAGAGCTTTTATGCTTTTATTTTTTAAAAATATTCTAATGGAAGTCATATTAGTAAAACATCTGAGGTAGAGATTTAATTATTTTTTCTAGGCTACCTGCCTCATTTTTTATTTTAATTTTGAAATTAATTTGGAGTAATAGAAGTGTCACAAAGAGAGGAAGTTCCCATATGCCTTTCACCCAGCTTCCCATAATGGAACATCTTACACAACCATGGTATAATTATCAAAATTAAAAATTAACTTTGGAACAATGCTAGTAACTAAACTACAGGCTTTATGTAGCTTTCATCAGTTTTTCCATTATTGCCCTTTTTTTAGGGTTCCAGAATCACACATTGTAAGTAAGACACATGTATCCTTCATCTCCTCCAAGAGTGACAATTATTCAGTCTTTCCTTGTCTTTAATGACTTAAAGTTTTGAAGAGTACTCGTCAGTTACTTTGTAGAATGTCCCTCAATTTGGGTTTATCTGATGACTAAGTTGAAGTTATGAGTTTGTAGCAAGAATTCCACAGAAGTGATGCTGTGACCTTTTCAGTGCATCAATTTCCAGGGTACATGATATTGCTGTGTCTCATTAATGGTAAGATTAACCACGATCAGTTGGTTAGGGTGGTATCTGCCAGTTATCTTCACTCTGAAATTACTATTTTCCCCTTTATAATAGATAAATATTGTGAGGAGAAACTTTGAAGCTATGTAAATATCTTGTTTCCTTCAACTTTTGCCCACTTTGGCATTTATTGGTAGATTTTTGCCTGTAGCAGTTATTATTGTGGTGTTTCAATGTGACTTTCTGATTCCCTCTTTTCTTGGGTCATCTACTAATAATGTCATCAAGTCTCATTATTTTAATCATTCTTTTAAGGCCAATTACTTCCAAATCAGACCTTTCTTCTGCATACTAAACATCTGGATATATTTAACGGGTACTCTAATCCTTAACCCTTTAAAAGTTAACATGATGAATGTGAACTCATTCTTTTCCATTATCTAGGATTTATTCCTCTTCTCGGGTTCTGAATCTCATTAAATGGGGTCACCATCTAACTTAACATCACTCTTGACTTTTCCTTCCATGCCTCCCTCAAATCTAAGCTGTCATCAAATTCTTTTGATTCTGCTTAAGACATTTCTTCAATTTGTTCAATCCTCTCCACCACCATTATTATAGTTTTCAAGTCCTTATTACTATTTTAACAATCTTACTTATATATATATATATATATATATATATATATATATATATATATATATAATTATTATTATTATTATTGATTTCAGAGAGGAAGGGAGAGGGAGAGAGAGAAACATCAGTGATGAATCAGGATCATTGATTGGCGGCCTCCTGCATGCCTCACATTGGGAATTGCAACCCGGGCATATGCCCTGACCATAATCGAACCATGACCTCCTGGTTCATAGGTCAACACTGAACTACTGAGCCATGCTGGTTGGGCAGTGTTACTTTTTTTGAGTGAATAAGTGATACTGTTTTTTTCTACAGTGCCCAATGTAGAAAATTTTGAAAGATGAAAAAAAGTAAAGAAAGAAATAACTCCTCATATTCCTACTATTGGACTCTTGTTGTCTCTCCCCTATTGTATTAGAGTAGGCTCATAAGGTAGTTTTTCTTTTCTTTATAGTATCTGTATTTAACTCTGCTCTTCCATTCCCATTACAGCCTCTCTTAGATCAGGCCCTTTAGGACATACATGTCCCAAACAGCAATCTTCAAACAAGTTTTCCTGCCTATAAACCAAGCCATAGACAAACCACTTTATGGCATATCTTTGCTTCATAATGGCTTTTCTGCTTACATATAAAATAGACAACACCCTCAATTTTTAATGTGCTTCTCAGTGAATCCTCTCCTGCCCGTTCCTCCTATCTTGGCCTTATCTCCTATTACTTGCTAATACACTCTGAACTGAGCTCAGCCTCAGTTGCTCTTTTTCCTTGTTCTTTCCCAGTTTGGAATTCCCTCTCCATAAGGAGGGTGAGATGGGTGCCCTCTGGAGGGTGCATGGCCTCATAGTTAAGTCAGGCTCTGGAGTAAGACCACCTACATTTGATATGATTTCAGTCTTCCAGAATTTGGGGAGACTTTGTTTGTGACCCAATATGTGGTCTATTTTTGAAAATGTCCCATGAGCCCTTGAGAAGAATGTATATTCCGTGGCTTTGGGGTGAAGTGTTCTGAAGATGTAAATTAAGTCCATCTGATCTAGTGAATCATTTAGGATTGCTGTTTCTTTGCTGATTGTTTGTCTAGAGGATTTATCTAGTGATGTCAGTGGTGTATTAAAGTCCCCTACTATGATTGTATTGTTGTCGATCTCTCCTTTGATATCTTCCAGGAGTTTTTAACTGTATTTGGGTGCTCCTGCATTGGGTGCATATATGTTTATCAGGGTTATATACTCTTGTTGTATTGATCCCTTTAGTATTATGAAGTGGCCTTCCTTATCTCTTGTTATGGCCTTCACTTTGAGGTCCATTTTGTCCGATATAAGTATTGCTACCCCAGCTTTTTTTTCATTTCCATTTGCCTGAAAGGTATTTTTCCATCCCTTCACTTTCTGTCTGTGTGAGTCCCTTCTTCTGAGGTGGGTCTCTTGTAGACAGCAAATATATGGGTCATGTTTTTTTATCCATTCAGCCACTCGATGTCTTTTGATTGGACCATTTAGTCTGTTTATGTTTAAAGTTATTATTGAAAGGTACTTGTTTGTAGCCATTTCTTTTTGTGTGTGGCTGTTTTCTTTCTGAGCTTTTTATTTCTTCTTTTTATACCAGTCCCTTTAGCATTTCTTGCATTGCTGGCTTGGTGGTGATAAACTCCCTTAGCCTTTTTTTGTCTGTGAAGCTTCTTATTTCCCCTTCAATTTTGAATGATAGCCTTGCTGGATAGAGTATTCTTGGATTCAGTCCTTTGCTTTGCATCACTTTGTAAATTTCTGTCCATTCTTTTCTGGTCTGATGTGTTTCTGTTGAGAAATCATTTGATAAGCTAATGAGAGGTCCCTTATATGTAACTTTCCATCTCTCTCTTGCAGCCTTTAAGATTCTCTCTTTGTCCTGAACATTTGCCATGGTAATTATGATGTATGTATCTTAGTGTGGGTCTTTTCAGGTTCACCTTGTTTGGGACTGTCTGTGCTTGTGTGATTTTTTTCTTCCCCACCTCTGGGAAGTTTTCTGATATTATTTCTTCCAATAGGTGTTCTAACCCTTGTTCCTCTTTCTGTTGTTTTGGCACCCCTATTATTCGTATGTTGCTTCGTTTCATGTTGTCCCATAGCTCCCTTAGGCTCTCCTCTCTTTTAATTTTTTTCTCCAATTGCTGTTCAGTTTGGGTGTGTTTTGTTTCCCTGTCTTCTAATTCGCTAATTCCGTCCTCCGCTTCTCCTAGTCTACTGTTGTAACTTTCAATGGTGTTTTTTATTGCAGCTATATCACTCTTCATTTCTTCTTGGTTCTTACATAATTTATTGATTTTTTTTCATTTGTTTCTTCTTGCTTCTTGCATAAGTTGTTGATTTTTTCCTCCATCCAGTTTATGCACTCTAAGACCCTTAATCTGAATTCTTTTTCTGTCATGTTGCATGCCTCTGTATCACTTAGCTGCTTTTCTGGCGAGTCTTCCTTTTCTTTCCTTTGGGGGTTTCTTTGTCTACCCATGTTTGATCGTACCGCCATATCTAGATGTTGAGTCTTTCAGTGGCTGCTCCTTGGTGGCAGTGGCTCCTCGGGTGGTTGTGGTAGCAGCTGCTCCTCAGTTGGTAGCAGTTCCTCTGGTAGGTGCTGGTAGTTTCTTTTCTCAGATAATGTATGTCCGTCAGTCCTCACCATAGAGTTGTGTCCTTTCCTCACAGTACAGAATCAAATCCAGGACCCTTCAGTCTGCAGACCGATGCTCTATCCACTGAGCCAAAGCAGCTAGGGTTCTATCCCGCATGAATTCTCTTGTCCCGCGGACCCAAGATGGCGACGTCTACATTTGAATCCTGACTCCACCTTAGCTAGCCTTGTGACCTTGACCATGCTGTCTAACTCTTTGTCTTTCATTTTTCCTAGTGATAAGTGTTGTGTTTATTCTTAGCTCATAGGATTGTGGTGAGGATTAGAATAGGATCTGCTACATGGCAGACATTAAGATAACCTGTTCTACCAATGGCAAAGATCTTCATTCTCATCACCTCAGCCTTGCCTTAATCTTGCTGACCTCTCAAACCCAGAGCTCTTCCATGAGAACATCATCATTTGCTGTCTCTACTTCCTCAACTTCCAATCATACTTCAAGTCCTTGATTAGCACCATTACATTGTAATGTACTTATTTACTTTATATCAAAGTCTCTAGAAGTCAGGGAGCCATTGAAGTCCTCACTGCCTAACATGGTGTTTGAAGCTACTCAATAAATATCATTGGAAGAAAAAGGAAAGCGAGAATAGATGGATAAATTAATGAATGAAAGCAATCTGGCATCACTATCCAATTGGGCCATATGTGGCCCCCTAAAAGCCAGGGCAGTGATCTCTTAGGCATCCTTATCTTCACTTGTTCTTCCTGGAGCATTGAATGCTGATGTCTGGATTTATCCCAGCCACATACTTTCCACCCCTTGATTTCCATGGCTCTAGGCACCTGATTCCTCTCAGTTCCCTTCAGTAGCTCCTCCATCTCAGGCACTCTTTAAAAACTGGAGTTACCCTGGATTTCCTCTTGTCTATCTGGGTGTGGTCTCACTGGGCATTTTCTTTAATCCCTGTAGCTGTGGCTGCCACATTCATCTCCCTCCCAAACTCCAAACCTATATTTCCACTGCTTGCTAGAAATCTCCAGCTGGTTGGCTCCTAGGATCTTCAAATTCAATATGTGCACAACCACATTAATTTCCTTCCTTACCATCTAATCTGAACTTCTTCCCTTTCTTATTTGGTCTATTGTGGTATATGGGAAGTTGGCCAAAATAGAATTTTCAGTGTCATCTTTTCAATGTTGTAGACTCACATTCCCTTGGGCCCCACATCCAGTTAATTGCCAATTCTGGCTCATTCTGTCTACTAAGTACTTCTTTTTTTTTTTTCTTTTTTTTTTTTAAATATATTTTATTGATTTTTTACAGAGAGGAAGGGAGAGAGATAGAGAGCTAGAAACATCGATGAGAGAGAAACATCGATCAGCTGCCTCCTGCACACCTCCCACCAGGGATGTGCCTGCAACCCAGGTACATGCCCTTGTCCGGAATCGAAACTGGGACCCTTCAGTACGCAGGCCGACGCTCTATCCACTGAGCCAAACCGGTTTCGGCTACTAAGTACTTCTTATAGCATCCACTCGTCTCTGTCTCTCGTGCAGGTATATAAAGTTCTCCATCTCTTTGTCTTCCATTGACTTCTGTCTTCCATTGAGTCATTTCTCCACATTGCAGCCAATGTGATCTTTCTAATACATGGTTGTGATGCATATAAATTTGACCTTACTGCCTACTGCCTGTCTGTCTGTCCATGGAATTATTTTTATTTCATTTTTTGAGAAAGATATATTAATATCTCACCATCCCATTATTGTACTGTGCAATAGAACCTATTATTATTATTATTATTATTATTATTATTATTATTTAAATCTGGAATGCTTTCTTTTTTCTTTCCTGCCAATGAAAATCTTATCCTTGCTTCACTTTCCAGGCCAGCATGAATTCTATTTCCCCTTTATTGATTGATCAGTGGGGAGTGGGAAGTGATTTTTTTCTCCATTGAATTAAAATTGCATGGACCACTTATTTAGCAATTATCATTTATTGCTTTGTAGTGGAATCTTTTATATAACACATCTTGCCTCTAAGCTCTTTGAAGACAAACTCATGACTTAGAATTCTTTTCACTTCCCAGAGTGACTAATTTAGGTCTTGTACCTATTATTGAGGATTTAAGAGGTTGTTTTAAATTTTTATGTTTCATGGCCAATGTTGCATATACTTGTTTCAGCTTTGTTATTTATTGTTCTGTTATTTGTTTGGAGAAATTTTTAGCCAAGAAAATGAACATTTTCATGGCTTCCAATACAGTTTACCATGGTGCTTTCCAAAAGGGTTGTTATCAATTTGTAATGTCTCTAATGGTGTTTTATATTTATATTTTTGTCCTTTGTCGTATATCTTAGTACCTTGTATTTTAGTAAACTACATTTGCACATTAACCTATTGTTGTATTATAGGTCCTCAATATGTTTCCCTCTTTTTGTTTTAGTTTCCTTAATTTTTAATTTTATCAGGTTTAAATTTCAAATAATTGAACCTCCCCATTTTTCCTTTTATGTTCTTTTTCTGTTTCTTTGAATGGAGAAGTCAACATTTTCGACAGGTCTGACAAACAGATTTAAATTTTATTTTCTATAATCTTATTTTTATATACTATTCCATTATGAAAGACTTCGAGGAAACAAAGACCCATAAGTGCCTTTGGGAATCTTTTTCCTTGCTTTTAGTAGCACTCTCAAAATCATGTTCTTAAACCATTGCCTTCCAGGTAGATTATGAAATGTTACTGTGTATATCTGATATAGTCTCATAATATATAATACCCAGAAGGCACTTTATGATATTTTATTCTACAGATAGTGTCTTTCATATAATTTAACTCAGTTCAGTTTCAGAGGGTTCAATATATATTTGAGCTTTTCCAGATTTTACTGTAACTCACAATAGTAAACTTTAATTTGCAGAGTTTTCAATGAGAAGTTTTATACAATGGAAAAATAAAATATATTATGGATATCCCTCACTTAAGATACTGTTGAACATGCCACATATAGAACTTAAAGGAATCTAGAGGTGGTAGAAGCCAGCTTTAGTAATGTGAAGCATACTATACAGATTAGGTCATCTTCATTCAGACTGAGGTCAAGTGATAACACAGCTGCAATTTACAAGTCACAACTCTTAGCTATTGAAAACACTCCAGCAATAATAGGAAACAGGGCAATGTTCTGTGGCATCTTGTGAAGGAGCACATTCCTGGTTGACTCACCATAGTCCAGGTCAATCAAGGAGCTGGTACCGTATTAACAGAAATTTTCTTTCCTTTATTTTTTTTCAGTTGGAAATCCTGTAATTTCATAATGGGAGTCTATGGCCAAGTAGAATTACCTTTGCAGATTTTTAAATAATAAACTTTGTTAGGTAGGAAATTTTATTTTCATATTTTGAAGACTAATGATAAATATAATAATTTAAAAAAAGTATATGTGATTTTTAAAAAACAAAACACAGACTCTTCTTTACCTTAAAAATTATCTATTATGCTTACACAGAAAGTATTCCGTTCTCCAAAGTCCTGAAAAATACTTAACCCTTTCCGGGGGTTGCCAGGAATATTATGCTCTGATATTTTAGGAGATGGTATCAGAATACAACTTCATGCTTTATTTCCTCACATTTTGTTGTTGTTGTTAACTGTCATTTCTTTACCTTTGCCTTTGCTTAAAAGCAAATATTAGTTTTCTGTTTTTTGTAAATGCCACAACAATTCAGACAGGTGCTGCTTCTGTAGTTCCTGATATTTGTTGGGATATCTTGGACACACTCGGAGTTTTAAATTTCAATTTGAGAATCAGTTTTAACACAAAGACTTTCACTTGACTAAACTGGAACAAAACTGGCAGTATCATAACCAACTAGCAAGTCATTATGTGTAGTAATTGCCAGCTCCATCTCTAAATAGGTTTTTATACCATTTCATTTAAACTATCTAAGATCTTGCTATATTTTTTGCCCTTATTTAACCTCACCTATCCTATATAATAAAAGGGTAATATGCAAATTGACCCTAACAGCAGAACAACTGGGAATGACTGGTCACTATGACACACACTGACCACCAGGGGGAAGATGCTCAATGCAGGAGATGCCCCCTGGTGGTCAGTGCGCTCCCACAGGGGGAGCTTTGCTCAGCCACAAGCCAGGCTGATGGCTGCCAGCACAGCGGTGGTGGTGGGAGCCTCTCCTGTCTCCTCAGCAGCGCTAGGGATGTCCGACTGCAGCTTAGGCCTGCTTCCCACCAGCAAGTGGACATCCCCCAAGGGCTCCTGGTCTGCCAGAGGGATGTCTGACTGCCAGCTTAGGTGTTCCCCCAGGGAGTGGGCCTCAGCCAGCAGGTGGACATCCCCTGAGGGGTCCCAGACTGCGAGAGGGCACAAGCTGGGCTGAGGGACCACCCCCCACCCCCGAGTGCACAAAGTTTTGTGCACCAGGCCTCTAGTAGTAAATAATCCAAAATTTTTAAAGCAAAATTCGAGCCATAAAATTTCAATGTTTTGGGGCTTCCCCAACACACATCCAAGCAATTATCTGTGACACCAGCTGGATGTCCTACAATTCAACTCAATTCTGACACTTTCTTTTCTGTAATAGCATTAGATACCACAAGTTAAGGGCTCAGTTCTATAAGACTGTCCCTACCCCACCCCACCCCCTCAGATGTCAGTTATAAGTACAAATTGTCATATGTACTTCTAATGGATTGGCCAGTAGTTAGGAGGTCCTATGACCCCCTCCTTTGGTTCTATTAATCTGCTAGAGTGGCTTACAGAACTTAGGGAAATATTTTACATACTGATTTACCAGTTTATTTTAAAAGTATGTAACTCAGGAACAACCAGATGGAAGAGTTTCATAGGGCAAGGTATGGGGAAAGGGCTTGGAGCTTATATGCTCTCTCTGAGCATGATACTCTCACTGCATTTCCACATGTCCACCAAGCAGAAGCTTTTCAAACCCTGTCCTTTGGGTTTTTATGGAGGCCTTAATAAATATTTAATAAAAATGTAATAGATAGGCATGATTGATTAACTCATTGGCCATTGGTGATTAATTCAACCTCTACCTCCTTTTCCCTGTCCCAGGTCAGTGGGGTGGGAATGAAAGTTCCAGTCCTCTAATTGCATGGTTGGTTCCGCTGGCATACAGTCCACATCCTAAGGTGCTTCCAAAAGTCACTTCATTAACAAAAACTCAGGTGTGGTAGAGAGGAGTTTGTTTTGAATATTTAGACACCTTTATTGCTCTTACCACTTAGCAAATTCTAAGAATTTCTCTGTGCCAGAAATGTTATGAAGACCAAATATATGTATTTCTACTTTTAAATCACAATATGAAGGCTATTTTGCTCAAATATATCTTGGGTTAGATAGGTTAACTTTCATTTTGTTGTTGTAGTATGAATTGCACCATAAAATTTTGGGATGGCTTTGAGTACATAAAAAGAAGTATGTAATAATATGTTTTATAATATCAGTTATAAGTTTTTATAAGTAATTATAAGTTTTACTTGTTTTGTTATTTTTCAATGACCATTGATATACATACCTCATGTTAAGAGTTGAATAGAATCTATTGATGATTTTCTATTCAAGAGTATAACATATCTCTTAACTCACGGCCCCAATAAGAAAGAAGTTAAATACTGGATATCCAGAGCTATTGGACCAAATCAAAACTATGTATTCTTCCCATTCAAGTAACTACAATTTGTTAATATACAATTATCAGAGATATTATAACATTTTTAAAAAGCTTTTTTTTTTTACAAAAATCATAATTTAACTGAGTTTAAATAGAGGTAGGGACTATAGGGGCAGGGAGAAGTTCAGAATTATAATTAAACTAGAGGCCTGGTGCGCAAAATTTGTGCACGGGGGCAGGGGGAGAATGTCCCTCAGCCCAGCCTGCACCCTCTCCCATCTGGGACCCCTTGAGGGATGTCTGACTTCCTGTTTAGGCCTGATCCCAGCGGGCCTAAATGGGCAGTTAGACATCCCTCTCACAATCCAGGACTGCTGGCTCCCAACCACTTGCCTGCCTGCCTGCCTGATTGCCCCTAACTGCTTCTGTCTGCCAGCCTGATCACCCCCTAACCACTCCCCTGCCAGCCTGATTGCCCCTAACTGCCCTCTCCTGCTGGCCTTGTCACCCCTAACTGCCCTCCCTTGCCAGCCTGGTTGCCCCCAACTGCCCTCCCCTGCAGGCCCAGTCACCCCGATCTTCCCTCCCTTGCCAGCCTGGTAGCCCCTAACTACCCTCCGCTGCTGGCCCAATTGCCCCTAACTGTCCTCCCCTGCTGGCCTGGTTCCCCCCAACTGCCCTCCCCTGAAGGCCTGTTCACCCCAACTGCCCTCCCATGCAGGGCTGGTCCTTCTCAACTGCCCTCCCCTGTAGGGTTGGTTCCCCCCAACTGCCTTCCCCTGCAGGCCTAGTCCCGTACAACTGTCCTCCCCTGCAGGCCTGGTCCCCCCTAACTGCCTTCTCCTGCTGGCCTGATTGCCCACTGCTGCCCTCCCCTGCTGGCTATCTTGTGTTCACATGGGGGTGGCCATCTTTGACCACATGGGGGTGGCCATCTTGTGTGTTGGAGTGATGGTCAATTTGCATATTACTCTTTTATTAGATAGGATAAATATATCTAACATTTGGGGTTAAATATGTTTTTTTTTTGTATTGTCTAAAGTTTTACATATGTCTCCTTTTCCCCCAATTGACCTCCCTCCCCAGCCATTCCCAACCTGGGCAAACCCCACCACCACAGTGTCTGTGTCCATTGGTTATACTAATATGCATGCATACAAGTCCTTTGGTTGCTCACTAACCACCCCCCTCCCCTGCCATTTGTCTCTGGATCTATAGTTCATCAAATTATGTTGATCATTCTGCAGGGAGAGGGAGGGCAGGAGAATCAGGTTTAAAAGGCAGAGGGATATGCAAGCTGGGCCTGGAAGAGGGAGCAGGAGTTTGAGGATTGCCAGATGTGAATGAAAGAAAAAAGAACCACAAGTAAAAAGGCTGTGTGATCCAAGACATCTATTTCATATAAAGTCTAACCATCAATTCTCTGGGGAGAAGGAAGATGGCGGCGATATAGGCAGACGCGTCCCAGGTCGTCTCCCGGAGCAAATGGAGTAAGCAGCTGAAACTAATAACACCCACCCCAAATTGGCGAAACTACTCAGCTGGTGAGACGGTCTGCAGCTGGGAAGGGCGGAGCTCCCCTGGAAAGGTAAAAAACCAGGGATCTGGGCAGGAAAGTTTGCCAGACCTCTGAGCCCAGAGGGATAGAGGCAGACCGCGCGGCAGACAGCTGCGTCCCTTGGGACAGGCACAGCCTCTGACTGGGGAAAGGAGATCCGCGGGATTCCTGGCGCCGCTGGGGGATTTGAAAGCTGGGTTCTGTGATCACGGAGGACTGAGCCTAAAGGGGGCAGCCTGAAGAGCTGACCAGAGCACACAGTGCCGGTAGTAGAAGAGCTTGTAAGAAAGTCAGCCTTCCCCGTTTCCGCGGCCGGCATTTGCTTATTTATTTTCACTGAATCCTGTTCATAAGTCATCTCGGATACAGACACTCACCTGTGCTGAAGGGAGGGAGAAGGTGCGGACGAGTGGAATCTGGGGAGAGACTGAGGAGAGAGGGGGGGCCGAGAGAGGTGGCAGCGAATTGAGTGCTGAGACACCCCTGGGCCCAGGATCGGGGCAGCCATTCTCTCTGGAGGGTGGGAATCCCCTACCTAGCCCCCAGGCAAGGAGCAGAGCCACACCCAGATTCCACTCTGAATGAGATCAAGGATTAAAATAATCTGATCAGTCCCTGGGAGTTAACAGGATCTGGCCTATAGAGGGATTTTCAATCCCAGCGATAGAGAAGCCATATAGCCTCAGAGGCCAACCCCAGAACACTGCCACCCAGAGGCTGAGCCACAAACTGATTCTTTGCTAAACACAAAATAAGGCAGTCTGAGAAACAAATACGGCCTGCTTTAAAATAAGGACTGTGGTTTACAACACAGAGGAAAAGGGTATCGCAGGGAAATTCAACACTCTCCTGAATACCTGGCAGGACTAAGGTGAGCCAGACTGACGAGTAGAAGAACCGGAAGACCTTCACTACTGCAATTTTTTTTTTTCACCTTTTAACTAAGAAACCAATTTTTTCTTCTTCTTTTTCCATCACCAGATTTTACCCTTTTAATTACTACCTTCTTATTTTTAACCAGTATTATTACTGCTACCATTTTACCATTTTTTAAAGTGCCATTTTATTTTCTCTTTATTTTATTTTGGGATTAGTGTTCTCCATTCTATTTTCATCATTCCTTTAGCAACAATTTTCCCTACCTCAATTTCACCTCTGTGCTAAAACCCTCTCCCTCACTTTTACCCTTTGGTTGTCCTGTTTCTCTTATCCTATTCCTGCTTTAGATTTTCCCTATTCCTTCTGTTTACCTCCTGTCAAAATTTCACCCTACTTATATATCCTATTTACAATCCACTGCTCTAAATCTTTATACACATACCCCTTATCTTTCTTCACTATCCAAATTTTTTTTTCTATTTTTCTTCTTTTATCTTTCTATTGGTTTGTTGCTGTTTGCTTGATTGTTGAGTATATTGTTTTTTTGTTGTTGTTGCTTGTTTTTTTGTGTGTGTCTGTGTGTGTGTGTGTGTGTGTGTGTGTGTGTGTGTTTTAAGACTTGTTGTGAGGCTGTTTTGCTTTTTCTTTTTATTTTTTTCTGCTGGTTTTTCCCCTCCCTCCACCCATCCCCTCCGGTTATTTTTGTGCTTCTGTTTTCCCTTGCCTCTGTTGGTATTATTGGTTGTTTTTAGTTTGCATTCATCTCCAGGGAGATGTTGCTGGAATTTGTTGGGATTAGTGGCGGTTCTATAGGAGTTTTCTCCTCATATTAATAGTCTCTTCCCCTCTTCCACTTCATTCTCTCTTTTGGCTATTTTTTTCTTTTCTTTTCTTTTCTCTCTTTTATTTTCCCTCCTCCTTTTTCCCAATTTCATTTTTGCACTCCTTTTTTTTTTAGTCCCTACTTTTCTTTTCTTTTTTCTCTTTTATCTTTTTCTCTTTTTCCTTCCTTATCCCCTAATTCTCTTAATTCGGGTGGTCACCTTTATTTGGGGTTATCAATATCGTGAATATATTTGTGTTTAGTGCCTGGTACGTGGTGCTTTTTTGTGTTGTATTTTGTGCCTTCAAATCAACGCAGCAGATCCAAGAAACAGCAGCCTCCTGAGCACCACACCCTCTATCTGAGGAACAGCAGCTGTACATGAAACCTCCCCCCACCAGCCAAAAGAGCCACCACAGCTGTGAACAGCACCCACCAGAGGAGCTGCTGACAACTGAGGAGCAGCTACTACCGCAACAGCCCGAAGAGCAACCACAGCCCAAGGAGTCACTGCCACCCAGGGAGCAGCCACTGAATGACTCAACGTCTAGATATGTCAGTGAGATCAAACATGGGTAGACAAAGAAACCCCAAAAGGAAAGAAAAAGAGGACTCGCCAGGAGCAGCTAAATGATACAGAGGCATGCAACATGACAGTAAAAGAATTCAGAATAAGGGTCGTAGAGTGCATAAACCGGACGGAGGAAAAAGTCAACAACTTATGCAAGAAGCTAGAAGAAACAGATGAAAAAGTCAACTACCTATGCAAGAAGCAAGAAGAAACAGATGAAAAAATCAATAACATATGGAAGAAGCTAGAAGAAACAGATGAAAAAATCAACCACTTAAGTAAGACCCAAGAAGAAATGAAGAGTGATATAGCTGCAATAAAAAAAAAAACATTGAAAGTATCAATAGTAGACTAGGAGAAGCGGAGGACCGAATTAGTGAATTCGAAGACAAGGAAGCAAAACACACCCAAACTGTACTGCAATTGGAGAAAAAAATTAAAACACAGGAGGAGATCCTAAGGAAGCTTTGGGACAACATGAAATGAAACAACATATGAATAATAAGGGTGCCAGAACAACAGAAAGATGAACACGGATTGGAAAACCTACTCAAAGAAATAATATCAGAAAACATCCCTGAGGTGGGGAAGAAAAAAGTCACACAAGTACAGAGAGTCCCAAACAAGGTGAACCCGAAAAGACCCACACCAAGACACATCATACTTACCATGGCAAATGTTCAGGACAAAGAGAGAATCTTACAGGCTGCAAGAGAGAGACGGAAAGTTACATAGAAGGGATCTCCCATTAGATTATCAAATGATTTCTCAACAGAAACACATCAAGCCAGAAAAGAATGGACAGAAATTTACAAAGTGATGCAAAGCAAAGGACTGAATCCAAGAATACTTTATCCAGCAAGGTTATCATTCAAAATTGAAGGGGAAATAAGAAGCTTCACAGACAAAAAAAGGCTAAGGGAGTTTATCACCAGCAAGCCGGCAATGCAAGGAATGCTAAAGGGACTGGTGTAAAAAGAAGAACTAAAAAGCACAGAAAGAAAACAGCCACACAAAATAAATAGAAATGGCTACAAACAAGTACCTTTGAATAATAACTTTAAACGTAAATGGACTGAATGGTCCAATCAAAAGACATCGAGTGGCTGTATGGATAAAAAAAACATGACCCATATATTTGCTGTCTACAAGAGACCCACCTCATTAGAAGGAACTCACACAGACTGAAAGTGAAGGGATGGAAAAATATCTTTCAGGCAAATGGAAATGAATAAAAAGCTGGATAACAATACTTATATCGGACAAAATAGACCTCAAAGTGAAGGCCATAACAAGAGATAAGGAAGGCCACTTCATAATACTAAAGGGATCAATACAACAAGAGGATATAACCCTGATAAACGTATATGCACCCAATGCAGGAGCACCCACATACATAAGAAAACTCCTGGAAGATATCAAAGGAGAGACCAACAACAATACAATCATAGTAGGGGACTTTAATACACCACTGACAGCACTGGATAAATCCGCTAGACAAAAACTCAGCAAAGAAACAGCAATCCTAAATGACTCAATAGATCAGATGGACTTAATTGGCATCTTCAGAACACTTCACCCCATAGCCACAAAATGCACGTTCACCTCAGGTGCTCATGGGACATCTTCAAAAATAAACCACATATTGGGTCACAAACAAAGTCTCCCCAAATTCAAGAAGATTAAAATCATAAAAAGCATCTTCTCAGATCACGATGGCATAATATTAGAAATAAACTACAGTAAAAACAACCCCAAATACTCAAACACTTGGAAGCTGAATAGCACGTTATTAAATATTGATGGGGTTAACAATGAGATCAAAGAAGAAATCAAAAACATCCTGCAAACTAATGACAATGAAAACACTACAATCAAAAACCTATGGGAAACAATGAAAGCAGTCCTGAGAGGGAAGTTTACAGCTCTACAGGCCTATTTCAAAAACAAGAAAAAATGGTAGTAAATCATCTAACTCTACAACTCAAAGAATTAGAAAGACAGGAACAAGAAAACCCCAGAGTGAGTAGAAGGAAGGAGATAATAAAGATTAGAGCAGAAATAAATGACATAGAGACCAAAAAAACAAAATACAGAAAATCAATGAAACCAAGAGCTGGTTCTTTGAAAGGATAAACAAAATTGACAAACCTCTAGCCAGACTCACCAAGAAGCAAAGTGAGAGGACCCAAATAAACAAAATCAGAAACGATAAAGGCGAAATAACAACAGACCCCACAGAAATACAAACGATTGTTAAAAGATACTATGGACAGCTCTACTCCAACAAACTAGACAACCTGGAGGAAATGGACAAATTCCTAGAAAAATACAACATTCCAAAACTCAATCAGGAAGAATCCAAAAATCTCAATAGGCCAATAACTATGGAAGAAATTGAAGCAGTCATCAAAAAGCTTCCAGCAAACAAAAGCCCAGGACCAGATGGCTTCACGAGGGAGTTTTACTAAACATTCAAGGAAGAAATAAAACCTATCCTCCTCAGACTACTACAAAAAATCCAAGAGGAAGGAACACTTCCAAGCTCGTTCTATGAAGCCAGCATCACCCTAATACCAAAACCAGGTAAAGAAAACACAATGAAAGAGAATTACAGGCCAATATCCCTCATGAACATAGATGCCAAAATCCTCAACAAAATCTTAGCAAATCGGATCCAGCAGTACATCAGAAAGATCATACACTATGACCAAGTAGGATTTATCCCAGGGATGCAAGGATGGTACAATATGCGAAAATCAATAAATGTTATACATCACATAAACAAATTGAAAGAAAAAACACACATGGTCATATCAATTGATGCAGAAAAAACATTTGACAAATACCAACACCCATTTTTGATAAAAACTCTCATCAAGGCGGGAGTAGAAGGATCATACCTCAACATAATAAAAGCCATATATGACAGGCCCACAGCCAACATCATACTCAATGGACAAAAACTAACACCATTTCCCCTAAGAACAGGAACAAGACAGGGATGCCCACTCTCACCACTCTGTTCAACATAGTACTGGAAGTATTAGCCATCGCAATTAGGCAAGAAGAAGAAATAAAAGGCATCCAAATTGGAAAAGAGGAAGTAAAACTGTCCTTATTTGCAGACGACATGATATTATACATACAAAACCCTAGAGACTCCATCAAAAAGCTACTAGACTTAATACATGAATTTGGCAATGTAGCAGGATACAAAATTAACCCCAAGAAATCTGAGGCATTTCTATACACCAATATTGAACTTTCAGAAAGAGAGATTATAAAAACAATTCCATTCACCATCGCACCAAAAAAATTAAGCTACCTAGGAATAAACTTAACTAAAGAGGTAAAAGACCTCTACTCAGAAAACTACAGGACATTGAAAAAAGAGATAGAGGAAGACATAAACAGATGGAAGAACATACCGTGTTCATGGATTGGTAGAATCAACATCATTAAAATGTCCATACTACCCAAAGCAATCTATAAATTCAATGCACTTCCCATTAAAATACCAACGGCATACTTCACAGATCTAGAACGAACTCTCCAAAAATTCATCTGGAAAAAGAAAAGATCCCAAATAGCTGCAGCTATCCTGAAAAAGAACAAAGTAGGTGGGATCTCAATACCAGATATCAAGATGTACTACAAAGCCACTGTTCTCAAAACTGCTTGGTACTGGCACAAGAACAGGCATATAGATCAATGGAATAGAATAGAGAGCCTAGAAATCGGCCCGAACCAATATGCTGAATTAATATTTGACAAAGGAGGCAAGAACATACAATGGAGCCAAGATAGTCTCTTCAATAAATGGTGTTGGGAAAATTGGACAGATATATGCAAGAAAATGAAACTGGATCACCAACTTACACCATACACAAAAAAAACTCAAAATGGATAAAGGACTTAAATGTACGACAGGAAACCATAAAAATTCTAGAAGAAACCAAATGTAACAAAATCTCAGACATATGCCAAAGCAATTTCTTCACTGATACAGCTCCTAGGGCACTTGAAACTAAAGAAAAAATGAACAAATGGGACTACATCAAAATAAAAAGCTTCTGCACAGCAAAAGAAACCATCAACAAAACAAGGAGAAAAGCCACTGTGTGGGAAAACATGTTTGCCAATATCATATCTGATAAGGGCCTAATCTCCAAAATTTATATGGAACTCATATAACTTAACAAAAGGAAGATAAACAATCCAATCAAAAAATGGGCAAAGGACCTAAATAGACACCTTTCAAAAGAGGACATTCTGAAAGCCAACAGACATATGAAAACATGCTCAAAGTCATCAATCATTCGAGAGATGCAAATCAAAACAACAATGAGGTACCATCTCACACCTGTCAGATTGGCTATCATCAACAAATCAGTAAACGACAAGCGCTGGAGAGGATGTGGAGAAGAAGGAACACTCATGCACTGCTGCTGGGAATGTAGACTGGTGCAGCCACTATGGAAGACAGTATGGAGTTTCCTCAAAAAACTAAAAATGGAACTCCCATTTGACCCTGTGATCCCACTTCTAGGAATATATGCCAAGAAACCAGAAACAATAATCAGAAAGGATATATGCACCCATATGTTTATAGCAGCACAATTCACCATAGCTAGAATCTGGAAAGAGCCTAAGTGCCCATCAGTAGATGAATGGATTAGAAAACTGTGGTACATCTACACGATGGAATACTATGCTGCTGTAAAAAAGAAGGAACTCTTACCATTTGCAAGGGCATGGATGGAACTGGAAAGCATTATGCTAAGTGAAATAAGCCAGTCAATGAAGGAAAAATACCACATGATTTCACTCATTCATGGATAATAGAAACCATTATAAACTTTTGAACAATAATAGATACAGAGGCAGAGCAGCCTCAAACAGATTGTCAAACTGTAGTGGGAAGGCCGGGGAGGGGTGGGGGGCCGGATGGAGGGGTGTAAGAGATCAACCAAAGGACCTGTATGCATGCATATAAGCATAACCAATGGACATAAGACACTGGGGAGTAGGGGAGGCCAGGGGATTGTCAAGGGCTGGGGAAAGAAAGGGACACATATGTAATACCCTTTGTAAGACTGTAAGCAATAAAATAAAATTAAAAAAAAATTATGTTGATCACTAGGGGCCCGGTGCACGAAATTCGTGTACTGGGTGTGTGTGTGGGGGGAGATTGTCCCTCAGCCCAGCCTGCCCCCTCTTACATACTGGGAGCCCTCAGACGTTGACCCCCATCACCCTCCGATCGCCTGATCGGCCCCTTGCCCAGGCCTGACGCCTCCGCCAGAGGTGTCAGGCTTTGACAGGGGACCCTCATCTCCCCCCGATCACTGGCTCTGGCCCCCGCCCAAGCCTGAGGCCTGTGGCCCAGGAATCATGCCTGGGCAGGGGACCCCCATCTCCCCCTGATCGCTTGCTCCACCCCCCGCCCAAGCCTGACGCCTCTGACCCAGGCTTCAGGCCTGGGCAAGGGGACCATCATATCTCCCCAATCCCCGGCTCTGCCCCCACCCAGGCCTGATGCCTCAGCCAGAGGAGTTGACCCTCATCACCCTCCGATCACCAATCACCAGATCGGCCCCTTGACCAGGCCTGAGGCGATCTGGCAGAGGTGTCAGGCCTGGGCAGGGTACCCTCAGCTACCCTCGGTTGTAGGCTCCACCCCTGCCCAGGCCTAACGCCTTTGGCCTAGGCGTCTGGCCCAGGCAGCGGTGACCTGCAATGGCAGCGGGGGGGCGCCGCGATCGTGGGCTTCGCTTTAGGCCCAGGCAAGGGACCCCTAGCTCCTGGGACTGCCAGCTTCTACCTTGACCAGCTCCCATCACTGGCTCCACCCCTACTTCCTGCTATCACTGGCCAGGGCGGCAAAGGCGCCTGATTCTCCGATCATGGCCTTTGCCCTGCCCCCCAGCTCTTAGCTCCCCCCTGGGTTTCAGATCACTGTCAGTGGCAGGGGGCTTCTTCCTGCTTTCCCTTTCGCCTCCCTGCATTGTGCCTACATATGCAAATTAGCCACCATCTTGTTGGCAGTTAACTGCCAATCTTAGTTGGCAGTTAATTTGCATATAGCCCTGATTAGCCAATGAAAATGGTATCGCCGTATGCCAATTACCATTTTTCTCTTTTATTAGTGTAGATTATATCCCACATATGAGTGAGATCATGTGATATTTATCTTTCTCCAACTGGCTTTTTTTTTCTTAGTATAATGCTCTCCAGTTCCATCCATGCTGTTGCAAATAGTAAAAGTTCCTTCTTTTTTATAGTGGCATAGTATTCCATTGTGTCGATGTACCACAGGTTTTTAATCCACTCATCTGCTGATGGGCACTTAGGCTGTTTCCAAATCTTACCTACTACAAATTGTGCTGCTATGAACATAGGGGTTCATATATCCTTCGTGATTGGTGTTTCTGGTTTCTTGGGATATAATCCTAGAAGTGGGATTACTGAATCAAATGGGAGTTCATTTTTAACTTTTTGAGGAAACTCCATACTGTCTTCCACAGTGGCTGCACCAGTCTGCACCAGTCCACCAGCAGTGCAAGAGGGTTCCTTTTTCTTCACATCCTCGCCAGCACTTGTCATTTGTTGATTTGTTGATGATAGCTATTCTGACAGTTGTGAGATGGTATCTCATTTTTGTTTTGATTTGCATATTTGCATCTCTCAGATGATTAGTGACTTTAAGAATGTTTTCACGTGTCTCTGGGCTTTCTGTATGTCCTCTTTCAAAAAGTATCTATTTAGATCCTTTGCCCTTTTTTGTTTGGATCATTTATCTTCCTTTTGTTAAGTTGTATCAGTTCTCTGTAAATTTTGGAGATTAAACCCTTATTGGAAATATCATTGGCAAATATGTTCTTACATGCAGTGGGCTTTCTTGTTGTTTTGTTGATGGTTTCTTTTGCTTGCAGAAGCTTTTTATTTTGATGTAGTCACATTTGTTTATTTTCTCCTTAGTCTCCATTGCCCTAGGAGCTGTGTCTGTAAAGATATTGCTTCGACATATGTCTGCTATTTTGCTGCCTATGGAGTCTTATAGGATTTTTATGGTTTCCCATCTTACATTTAAGTCCTTTAGTCATTTTGAGTTTGTTTTTGTGTATGGTGTAAGTTGGTGATCTAGTTTCATTTTTTTGCATGTCTGACCAAATTTCCCAGCACCATTTATTGAAGAGACTGTCTTGACTCCATTGTATGCTCTTGCCTCCTTTGTCAAATATAAATATGTTTAATGTAAATATATTTGCACTATTAAATGGAAGCTTATTAAAGTAAGGAAACCTATCTTGACTTTTCCTGAATTTCTGAATAATGTAGTAGATTTTAAATGACAAAACTGCATGGTGTGTGATGTTGGGTTTGCAGCTCAGCTCCTTCCTTTCCCTTTAGCTGTCACGTTCCTCCTTGCACAATATCATTCTTTATTGGAGTCTCACACCCTTCTCCAAGGTTTCATTCCAGTCTTTAAATTTGATAAACCAGGGAGAGGTTCCTCAAAGTGACAGAATAAGTTAAGTACAAATTTCATCTCATTGTTCTTACTTGAAACAAACCAGTTTTGCTTTTAAGAATTTTCAGTATGCTTTATCTAAGAAGATGTGAAAAATAAGTGTTTTTTCCTCTTTCAACAAACCCATTCCATATTGTTATTTGAGTACTTTAAAATTCTTCCTTTTTCTAATTATTTTCTTTTTTAAAGTTAAAAAGTTTCCTTTGTTGAGGTGTAAACCACTCCATGCTTTTGTTTTAATTAGTACCTTAACAAATAGTATATAAACTTAACAAATAATTAGACAATTGTGTATCTCTGAATAGCACAGAATTCTGACAGACCAGTTTCACCAAAGTCTTCTCGGGGAATGTTTAAAGTATTGTCACAATAAGGTGGAGCCAAAGTGATTTTACTGGTAACTACGTAGCTAGAAACAATGAACACCTTATAATATAAAACCTGCTTACTGATTTCTAGTAATTTCGTTTTTTAATTTTCCTTTCAGGCTTACTGCAGCCTCAGATGTTTTTCATTTGTGTAGCAATTTTGTATTTGAGATCACTTTGACCTTTACTATCTTATTTGATCTTTATTAAAACCTGGTGAAATAAAAGTGAGCACTGCGATAGCCTTCACTGATAGAAAAATAAACTACTCTCAAGAAGACTAGGGGACTTGCCCACAGTCACATTTGTGGAGAGGCCAAGTATTGAGCCCAGACTTCCAGTTCTCTCTTCCCTCTGTTACATGCACACTGTCTCTCCACAGAGCCTTCAGAAACACACAGTTCTTGCAGTCCCTGAATGTTTTTTTTTTTAAATATGTTTTTATTGAAGAAGGGAGAGAGAGAAAAACATTGATGTGAAAGAAATATTGATTGATTGTCTCCCACATGAGATCTGACCAGGGATGGACACCAAAACTTGGGCATGTGCCCTGACCCAGCATGGAACTAGTGACTTTTTGGTGCATGGGATGATGTTCAACCAACTGAGCCACAAAGATCAGGGAGCCCATGTATATGTTTTTGATATCTGCATAAATAGTGAGAACAGCATAGTTGGGACCAGTCATGATCTGGTAGGTGGATGGAAAGGCAGATTGCTAAATTGGTAATATTTGTACCACTCCATAATGTGTAAACACACATTGGAGTATATTTTATAAACATTTGCAAAGTAAATATCTGATAACCTGTATAACTGTACTTTTCTATTTCTGAAACCCTAGTTCAGTTCTTTTTATGTGAATACTTATCCTGTCTCCTTGGATGCTTGCACTATTAATTTAAACATGGGAAAAGGCTTTAGATAAAAGTAAATGGACTGTGTAGGATTAATCCTAGGTCACTTTACCTGCAATTATGAATGTTTTTTTTTTTCATTTTTAACTACTTTCAGTTACAAAGACATATTAACACAGAAAAAAGCCATTATAAACTCTTTAATTTCAAAATGCTTTGACTAAATTTATGAAATATGTATATTTAAGGTCAATCATTTTATAATTTGTCATTGCTTGGAATGTGTATTAGGTTTTTTTGTGAGTGATCCACATCTACTTAATAGTCTGAGTAATGTTCTCTTTGAATAATTCTCTACTAAGGAGTATTTTTTAATAAAAAATATTTATTTTCTTTTTAGCTTTATCAGGGTATAATTGACAAATAAAATTATAAAATATTTAAATTGCACATTTTAAAAGGATTCCTCCTATTTTATCACTTCACATATTTTATCCTTTTTTTGTGTGAGAACATTTAAGTCCTATTCTCTTAGAATGAACTCTCTTTTATATTACACAGTATTATCAACTATAGTCACCATACCATTAGTTCCTCCATTCTTATTCATCTTATATATTTGTTTTAGATTGAGTTTATGAAGCTGCAGTTTGTAAGTTGACCATTCTCAAAACCTTTTATTTATAAACAGTTGTGAATTGGCTTCCTATTGTGTGTGGATCATTATGCTTGCTCTGTGTAGGTGGGAGAAGAGGGAGAATGATTATTCTGCTTGCTTTTGGAATTCTACTTGATTTTACAAAATGTTTAGCAAACATTCCCATCAAATTTATAAGTTACATAGCTATGTAAAAAACATATTTTTATTGATTTCAGAGAGGAAGGGAGAAGGACAGAGAGTTAGAAACATCAATGGTGAGAGAGAATCATTGATTGTATGCCTTCTACACACTCTATTGGGGATCAAGCCTGCAACCCAGGCGTGTGCCCTTGACCAGAATTGAACCCAGCACCCTTCAGTCTGCAGGCTGAAGCTCTATTCACTGAGCCAAATAGGCTAGGGCAATTACATAGCTATTTTAAGAAGTGGGGTTTTTTTTGTTTTGTTTTTTACCCAATTTTAGATTTTACATTATTTCAGGTGGCAAATATAGGTACCTCTGATTTTGAAGTTTTTTGCAAACATAAATATTTCTAAATTTCAAAGAATACTTCCTATTATGAATAATAATATTTCTATCACCAATCTGAAGATGAAGAAAGGGAGGAATGGTGATGTTTCCCCCTCAGGATACCAGTCTGTTGCTGACAGAGCCAAATTATAAGTAAAAAAATCTTTCTTTTTCACTAACTATTAATCATGCTTGCATTGTTTAAAAAGTCATGAGTAGCCCTAGCCAGTTTGGCTCACTGGATAGAGCGTCAGCCTGAGGACTGAGGGGGTCTCAGGTTCGATTCCGGTCAAGGGCATGTACCTTGGTTGCCAGCACATCCTCAGTAGGGGGTGTGCAGGAGGCAGCTGCTTGATGCTTCTCTCTCATCGATGTTTCTAACTCTCTATCCCTCTCCCTTCCTCTCTGTAAAAAATTAATAAAATATATATTTTAAAAAAAGTCATGAGTAGCTCTCATCCCTAAGTAGAAAAGGAAAAAAAATGAACAACTATGAAAAAGGGAGTGAGTTTACCTTAGAGTAAATTTAAATGTATTTCTCTCTTCCTTAGGAGAGAGTTATGTGTGTGGCTCAATAGAGCCTTTCAAGAAACTGGAGTACACCAAGAACGTGAACCCAAACTGGTCTGTGAATGTCAAAACCACCTCAGCATCCCGGGCAGTGTCATCACTGGCTACTGCCAAAGGGAGCCCTTCAGAGGTGCGGGAGAATAAGGATTTCATTCGGCCCAAACTTGTCACCATCATCAGAAGTGGGGTGAAGCCACGGAAAGCTGTCCGGATTCTGCTGAACAAGAAAACTGCTCATTCCTTTGAGCAGGTTCTCACTGATATAACTGATGCCATCAAGCTGGACTCAGGAGTGGTGAAACGCCTGTACACCCTGGATGGTAAACAGGTAAGAGAAGTATTGTGATATGACCTTGACTGTATAGGCAAGAACCAGGGATGTGAGGAATTTATGTGGGATGTGGTGAAAATCTGAAACATACATTTACTGACGTTTAGAGAGTTGGGTCATTTAATCAACAAATACATAGGTGCTGGTCTCAAACCAGTCCAAGGATAGTGTTAAGACAGGATTAACCATAGGACTAAAGTAAAAATGCCCATTTCTCTAGCTTAAATGATTACTCAGAGATTTCTACTTTTTCAGTTATGAATTGCTTAACATAATGGTGCTTTTTAGCCATCTACTTTCAGTTTTGTCATATAGTAATCTCTTATAGCCTTGAGCATGTCTGAGATTTGGAGATAAGCTCTGACCAATAGAGAAAAGATCTAAATTCTATCTTTGGCCTACATAATATTTTATAAAATTTACTGTATTAGTAATGTTTACTAGTGAGAGATTTATTTAAATTTTATAGATTTTTGAGTGCATATCTAAGGAATAAAGTATTTCCATCTGATGGCATATTTCTAGAACATTATACATCTTGTTTTGAAAACACAATTTGAGAATTAAAATGAAGGGAGTCTTTTCAGCTATGGAATACACATCAGTTGACTTGGATGAGTGGATTTTTTTAATATTTTGTTTTATTGCTTAAAGTATTACAAAGAGTATTACATATGTCTCCTTCCCCCGCCCCCCCCCCCCTTGACATTCCCCCGGCCTCCCCTACACCCCAGTGTCTTGTGTCCATTGGTTATGCTTATACTCATGCATACTAGTCCTTCGGTTGATCTCTTACCCACCCCCTTCAGCCCCCCAACCCTCCCCGGCCTTCCTGCTGTAGTTTGACAGTCTGTTCGATGCTGCTCTGTCTCTGTATCTATTTTTGTTCATCAGTTTATAATGGTCTCTATAATCCATAAATGAGTGAGATCATGTGGTATTTTTCTTTCATTGACTGGCTTATTTCACTTAGCATAATGCTCTTCAGTTCCATCCATGCTGTTGCAAGTGGTAAGAATTCCTTCTTTTTTACAGCAGCATAATATTCCATTTTGTAGATGTACCACAGTTTTCTAATTCATTCATCTGCTGATGGGCACTTAGGCTGTTTCCAGATCTTCGCTATGGTAAATTGTGTTGCTACGAACACAGGGATGCATATATGCTTTCTGATTGGTGTTTCTGGTTTCTTGGGATATATTCCTAGAAGTGGGATCACTGGGTCAAATGGGAGTTCCATTTTTAACGTTTTGAGGAAACTCCATACTGTCTTCCATAGTGGCTGCACCAGTCTGCATTCCTGGGAATGCAGTGCATGAGTGTTCCCTTTTCTCTGCATCCTCTACAGCACTTGTCCTTTGTTGATTTGTTCATTATAGCCATTCTGACAGGTGTAAGATGATACCTCATTGTTGTTTTGATTTGTATCACTCAGATGATTAGTGACTTTGAGCATGTTTTCATATGTCTCTTGGCTTTCTGAATGTCCTCTTTTGAAAAGTGTCTATTTAGGTCCTTTGCCCACTTTTTGATTGGATTGTTTATCTTCCTTTTGTTAAGTTGTATGAGTTCCATATAAATGTTGGTAATTAAACCCTTATCGGTGATAACATTGGCAAATATGTTCTCCCATGCAGTGGGCTTTCTTGTTGTTTTGTTGATGGTTTCTTTTGCTGTGCAGAAGCTTTTTATTTTCATGTAGTCCCATTTGTTTATTTTCTCTTTAGTTTCCAATGCCCTAGGAGCAGTATCATTGAAGAAATTGCTTCGGCATATGTCTGAGATTTTGTTGCCTTTGGATTCCTCTAGTATTTTTATGGTTTCCCGTCTTACATTTAAGTCATTTATCCATTTTGAGTTTATTTTTGTGAATGGTGTAAGTTGATGGTCTAGTTTCATTTTTTTTTGCATGTATCTGTCCAATTTTCCCAACACCATTTATTGAAGAGACTGTCTTGACTCCATTATATGTTCATGCCAGATGAGTGGATATTTTAGTGTGAGGTGGTCAGATGAATTTAAAGAAAGTCTTATGTGGACTTTTGTAAAGGTTTGACAGACCCTGATGGTGTGCTGAATAAAAAAACACTGACATAGGTACAGTGAGATTCACTAGTCTATGAGAGTTTACCAGTATCTTTTTGGTTAAGGTCATAAGTTTAAGGATACTATTTTTGCTTTTTAATGTGGATCTGTCCAAATGATTTTTAAAAATTATTTTGAAGGATAATTTGAATCATTTGTATATAAAGTATTAAAAATAAAAACTAGATGCATATATTAAAAGGTTGATCTTATTAAATAGAATGATATAAGTTCTTGAAGGGTAACACATTCAAACTATGAATAGAAATAGATGCAAATACTAGAAAGAATGTTAGTTGTGAAAGAATTCTTCCCCTAGGTATCCATTCAAATGCTCTAAATTATAAAATTCATTAGGAAAAAAGAAATAACTGCCAGTTATTCATTTATACTCACCAATCTTCTGCTTGTCTCCTAAAACTTCCCCCAAGTTTCTTGTGGATAAGGATTCTGTGGAATGCAACTCCCCAGTTTCTAGTTCTAAGAGGGTAATAGCCTGAATGTCACCAATATATCAGTAATCAAAAAGTCCACTACTGCCTGGTCAGTTAGAGCAACAATAAAATGGTAAGGTTTCGTATTAAACATTTAAGGTTCCCTCTATAATGTGTGACTCAACTATTTTGTAGTTCTGCATTTTTGTGTATTGAATTTTCTCAGAACGGGAGTTTAACTGTTTTCATAAAAAGTAAAATTTACAGCAAAGATTACATATTGATAAATCCTCTCCCTCCCTATTCACTTCAGAATTTTGTAGGTTTCAAATTGCTACACACTGATTTTAAGAGTCAGCTTTAGCTATTTTAGTAAACTCTTACATTAACTGATGATTTGTGTGTTTAAGAATGAGTTTCTAAAATAGATATTTTGATGTTCTTAATAGTTTTATTCTTTTTAGGAATTTATATGTAGTTTATGGCTGGTTTTGCTATGGTTTAATAATCCAATGTAATGGGGGGAAAAAATCAAGGTTTAATGTTAAAATACTAAGATTCAAACTTTGATTCAGCCGCAGATTATTTATGTTTTTAGCAAATGACCCTAATTGAGCCTATTTATACTCATCAGTAAAATACGGCTAAAATGATCACCTCCATTTCATAGGATCCTTGAGGGATCAACTATGATAATACATACAAAAGCAATTTTGAACTATAATAATAATATGATAGCTTTATTGAACATTATTCTATCTTTTAATATGTTTTTATTGATTTTTAGAGAGAGAGGAATGGAGACGGAAAAAGATAAATGATGTGAGAGAAAAACATTCATCGGTTGCCTCCTGTACACACTCTGACCAGGGACTGAACCTGCAACCTGGGCATGTGCCCTGACCTGGAATTGAACTGGCAACCTTGTGGTTCAGGGGATGATGCTCACCCAATTGAGACACACTGGCCAGGGCTTGAGCATTATTCTAAATGCTTTCTATGTGTTAGCATGTCTAATCTTCACAGCTTGATTTTTATCCCTACTTAACAGAACAAGATACTAAGGCACAGAATTTGTAAAAAACAACAACAAAAATACACATGCTAAAAAAAACTAACATGTCTAAGACCACATAGATATAAATGGCAGAGTTGGCATTTGAACCAATCTCTCTTCAGAGCTTGTGCTCATAACCACTGTACATAGCAGATTATATTAAAGAGCCAAACAGAAGTAAAAGTATTAAGAAGACTTTTCAAGTGGATAATGTGTCCAAAAAAATCATCTGAAAGACTTTCTCTATTTTTCTCCTGCAGTCGTTCTACTGACAGTTGTATTCAACTATTATTGTTATTATTTTACATTTATCTTTATTGTTGAAAGTATTACAGATGTTCTCCTTTTTTTCCCATTGTCCTCCCTCAAGCCTTCACCACACTATTGTGTCCATGGGTTATGCATCTCCTATATAATAAAATAAAAACATTCAAATTAACCATCCCTCTGCTATGCTCAAGCCACACCCACCAGCCACGCCCACCAGTCAATTAAGAGTGAGTATGCAAATTAACCCAACTAAGATGGTGGTGGCCATGGAGCTGGAGTGAGCAGGAGGCTTGGGTTGCCCCTGGCGATGGAGGAAGCCAAGCTTCCCGCCTGCCCTGGGCTCTGCTAAAGGCTACAAAGTTTCAATTATAGAAGATAAATAAATCCCAGAAAAAAGAAAAAGAAAATAAAGAGAGGCTGGGAGCTTGGGTCGCCGGGGGGCATGGCCAGCCTGAAAATGGCCATCAGCCCCTCACCAAGACTGGCCAGGCACACCAGCGGGACTTCCCCATCCTGAAGGGGCTGCGGCCAGCCTGAAAACAGCCATCAGCCCCTCACCCAGGCTGGCCAGGCACCCCAGCAGGGATCTTCACCTGAAGCGGGTGTGGCCAGCCTGAAAACAGCCCTCAGCTCCTCACCCAGGCTGGCCACACCCCCATTTGGTGAGGATCCCCACTTGGGGGCTAGGCCAACCTGCAAACAGCCATCAGCCCCTCACCCAGGCTGCCCAGACACCCCAGGGGGGACCCCCCACCCTGATCCGGGACACCCTTCAGGGCAAACCAGCCGGCCCCCATCCGTGCACCAGGCCTCTATCTACACTAATAAAAGAGAAACATGCAAATTGGTGTCACTCTGCTACGCCCACCAGCCAATCGGATGAGTATGCATGTGCAGAGCGAAGCCTGAAGGCTCTGTCTGGACTGAAGACTGAAGACTTAAGAATACTGAAGCCAAGCCTTGCTGTGACTGGACCAAAGGCCTGGGTCCCGGGTGCCGGAGGAAAACCGGTGCTGGCAGCCAGGGGAAGGAAGACTTATTGCGTGAATCTTCATGCAGTGGGATTCTAGTAAACATATAAATTCTTTAGTTAATCTCCCTTCACCCTCCTCCCCCAACCATGCCTTACCTCTGAGATTTCAACTGGTTTTTTATTTTTTTTAGTTGAGCATTCAATTTGCTATTGTGGTGAAGTTTCCTCCATTGTGACATGTTCTCTTTCTGATCATTCGTGTATATGAATATGAAGCAAGAATAGTGGAAGGCTGCAGAGGAATTCGATGATAAAGTGGAAAGAATATAAAACATTTTGCCTGGGTTCCCAGGAGGAACAAAGATGCTTCCTCATGTACCCCAGGAGTCTTTAGAATTGTTTCTGTTCAGAAGAGAAAATCTGCCTCCAGAGCAGTTAGGATTCATTGACATCCATGCAGAAACCAAGGCCTGATAATTCTCTTAGAAAAAACCCAGGGCTTCCTGTGTCATGATGCTCTGCCATAGGAAGGATGATACACGCTGCTGCCACCACCTTACTGTGCCCATTGTGGCATAGGGGTCCATATGCCACAATGGGCATAGGACATCACCTTTAAGATTGCTTGTTCTGTCTCTTTCTTTTTTTTAATAGTGTAACTGAATCCTTGTATCAACTCCATAAATGACATGGGAAATCCAGTGCTCAATAGTTTTTAAAGGCAAACTTTTTTTTTTGGATTGAGAAAATAAAATTGTTTTTTTAAAAATCAATAGCTTCAGTGCTTTGTGTAAATGAGTAGAGAGGAAGCTATGCAAGGTTTTCATATTATCTTCATGCAGCCTATAGATGTATCCATCAGTGATGCTAGGGTTCTTGGCAATGGCACTGTGAGAGCCGTGCCTGCTGGTAATATGTTATGCCGAGATGGCACTGAAGGGTACAGACCCCATGCCATTCTCACTCATTCCTGCTCCATTCAGCCTCTTGGGTTTGTTTTAAGCCCTAATCTAATAGTTAATTACATAGCACTGTTTTGTGTTTTGTGGCTGAGTTAAGGAACCCTTGTATTGGAAATGCTGCACCACTTTAGAAGACATTTTGCAGGGAATTGCAGTTTCTGCAAAGGACCCTGGTGACTCATGAGCGGCCTATTTGTGAGGAAATTCTAATAATTTCAACTCCATTTTCTTATTAGGCCATTGAAGCTTCAATGAAAGGTTGCTGCCCCTTTACCCCCTCCTCACATCCTTCAGGGAACTTCTGCTTACCATGTGATCAGGAACTTTTGCTGGCCTGGTTGGGAGATCAAATAAATACTTGGTGTGTCTTGATTTTAGTGATGTATTGCTTATCTGGGCCTTGACTAAGGGCCCCCAAAGAAGGAAAGAGGTCATTTTCCAGCTGAAGGTTACAATTCCATCCCCTTTCTCCACAGCTGAGGGGAGGCTTTGTAGGGTGTGATAATCATTCCCTCTTGTCACATCCAGGCAATGGATGTTGGGATTGTCTATGGGTCATTCACTCACTCTGCCAGGCAGCTACTCTCAGAGATCATTTGGAGTGTGACTATTTTTTTAAGTGATTAAAATAATCTCAAAAGATATAAGATTTACAGCAAAGATATACCTGCATATCTGCTAACTTCCTTTTTGGGAACAACTAATATGGCTACCTTGAGCTGTTAAGTCCTCTAAATCTGTGATTCCTGAATCCTTGCTTAGAAACATAAAACACAGCAGGTCTTCAAACAACTAGTGCCTAAGTAGGCAACTTATACTGTGAAGATCAAAGAAAAGGCACTTCCCAAAGATTCCCCCTTCTTCACTGAAATATAGTAAGAGTTCAAAATAGTATCGAGCCAGGCTGGCGTGGCTCAGTGGCTAAACATTGACTTGTGAACTAGGAGGTAACGGTTTGATTCCAGGTCAGAGCATATCCCCTGGTTGCGGCTCAATCCCCAGTGTGAGGCGTGCAAGAGGCAGCCGATCAATGATTCTCTCTCATCATTGATGTTTCTCTTGCTCTCTCCTTCTCCCTTCTTCTCTGAAATTAATAAAAATATATTTAAAACATATGTATCAAAATAAAATTGGAATCATATATCAGTATTGATAAACTAGGTTGCTCTTCAAGTGGAAAATGCATGCACATTCTCATCTTATCTACTCATCAACATTGAAGATCTGTACAAAATAACATCATACTTTAGTAGCAGAGGAAAAACTCACTCAAGGCTGATATATTTTTATCTTATAGGCATTTCACATGTCATGAACTTTGTAAAACCCACCACTGCTAACATCCTAGACTGAGCAAACAATCTATTGCCTTCCTAATATGGAAAACACTGGGAATCACTCAGCCAAAGTAAAGATACCCATAAACTGATTTAGCTGGTAAACTGTGAAAACAGGCATCATAGATACTATCTTAGTCCATTCGGGCTGCTATAGCAGATACAACAGACTGGGTGGCATATGTATAACAGAAATTTACTTGTCACAGTTCTGGACTCTAGAAGTGCAATATCAAGGTGCTAGCAGATTTGGCCTGGTGAGAATCCACTTTCTGGTTCATAGAAAGCCACTTTTTTGTAGTATTTTCTCATGGCAGGAAAGGCTAGGGAGCTCTGGGGCATTTTTTTGTAGGGGTACTAATCCTGTTCACTCACATGACCTAATCACCCCTCAAAAGCCCTGTCTCCTATGTTGGGAATTATGTTTCAATATATGAATTTTTGGAGACACAAACATTCAGCCCATAGCAGCTGCCAAGTAAAGGAAGTCCCAGTAGTTTTCAATAAATTAATTTTTTACTATGCCTTCTCTCTATGTTTTGATTATTAAATCCCTTTTCCCTTTTATAAACATAAAGCTCAAAAGATGCTTGTAAATGGGTCATAATTGCACTTATTTATTTTAGGTAGCTAGTATATGAGTTTGGTCATGATGATCAATAGGAATCTATCAATCAGATTTCACAAAATGATCTTTGCTTTTCCTTTGGTTTTTACTACCTAATTCTAATCTGAAGTAAAAATAATTTGGCTCACATTTGAGTTTAGAGAGTTCAGGATATTTCTTCTGCTTACAAGTTAAAACAGTGGTACAAATTACTGCTATAGCTGGTGTTGGCTATGGCAATTAATGAGCATAGAAAATGTGAAAAACAGAGGTTTCCAAATGAAAAGGAAGGAATTTAGGATGTGATATGATTTGGTTGGACTGGAAAAGGAGATTTTCTGTAGCAGTTGGTAGTAGTGGCTATTTTAACAATAAAATAGTTTTAATTAACATTGTTGCTTTAAGTATATTTAAACCCTTTATTCTTGGTATACAGATATTTTTAGTGTTATGATTTGGTATATTATCTATGTTGTTAGTGAATGTGACACCTTTTAGTTTTGTTTGCAGTTGATGTAAAAAAAACACACACACAGTTGATACAAATAATTTAGCTTACATTTTAAAATGCCAAATTAAAAAGTCCTACAAAAGCTTAGAGCATATGTTAAACTATTCTCAAGATTTGCTAGAGCTCTAAATTTATGGAAAATCTTATTTGTTTTCAAAGAAAAAGGAGCTGAAGAATAATTATGATACTTTGCTTAGGGAATTAACGTGTCCAGAATAGAATGTCCCATTTTCTATTACATACCTTTGGTTGATTTTCATGACTTATAAGAAATACCTGTCCTTATGTAGATATTAATTCCCTCAAATTGGGAAGAGTTAAGTCTTTTTCTAACAGTCTGAGCTTCTCTGACAAAGCAATAAATTATGGGCACCTACAGTGATTTATATTTTTAAGGCTCAGATTAGTTTCAGCAAAAGTGAATTTTATGTAAATTGAATTTTAATTTATTTTAAAATGAATTCTACAGTGTCCCACTGTAGAACTGAAGATGTGTTCTCCAAAGCACCCCCACTATATGCTTCAGGCAGTTTGGCCACTTTTATAAGACTGAGGGCTTTGGGATCAACTTCTTGTGGTGACTTCTGCTTTTGCAAAGGCTGAGAGCCCCAATTTGGCCTGTAAGCCTCCTCTTCCCTCAGGGAGCATGTTGGAGTGAGTAAAAGAACTTGAACTTTCAAGCCAGTTGGGCCTGTGCTCAGATTTCAGTCTGAACAATCTAGCTGGATTGAGTTTGTCATTCAGGCCTGGAAACTTAAGTTAGTTCCCCCCTTAACTGATTATTGAAGTTTCAAAATCCTATATATTGACTATGTTTAGATATGCTGTAATTTTAGCATAGATATATGTATAGCATAATGTAGAGGGAAAACACTAGATTTTATAGACTAGGTTCAAACATAGATTTAAGATTGATAGACTTAAGTTGAAGTCTGTCCTCTACCCCTAGCCATAGTGTAGTCCATTCTCCCATTGGGAAGAGTTAATTCTTGGTTACGTCTCAGTTTTCTCATCTGTATAATAAGAATAATGATAATGCCTGCTTTATAAGTTGTCATGATGATTTAATGAAACAATCCATGTGACAAACTCATACATCTCATTGCATCATCACCACAGCTCTGCAAAGCCAGGACCTTGTCATTTCTCAAGACTCAGCTCAAGGGTGGCCTCATCTATGAAATAATTTCTGACTTCCCCATGTGGAATTGACAGTTCCATCTCCTAGGGCTCTGCTAACTGTCCATTGTAGGTAGCTCCATAATTCTTGATTATGCTGCCTGTTGACTATTGGCATGCCTGTCTCTCTAATCAGAATTCATAGGATAAGGCTGGGACAGTGTTCTATTTGCTTCTGTATCTCTAGGACCTGACCTGGTAAATGTTTGTTTAATTGAATGTCTAAATGACTGGATGATTGACTAGTTTTCCATGGGCTACACCTTTAGTACAGTGCTTGCAAAGTACTAACAGGCCCTGGCCATTTAGGAGCTGACTGATCACCCTGGTGGTACTCTCTGCCATGGTATGTGAGGTGCTCATCATAGTATTTCTTTTCTAGCTTAGACTCCTGCTTCATTAATGACTCTAGGATCACTTAAAACACACACACCAAAAACACATCAAACTTTAGAGCATTTTCTTTGTAGAAAGAACTTGTATCCTACAGGGAAACAATAGACAGTCTGTTAGAAAATATTCACCATCTGAGTCAAGAGAATTGCTTTAAATCTTCCTGGCATTGTTTTAGCCATCCTGCTAATTAATATACTCGCTGAATTTAAAAACTGGTGAGAGGTCAATAAGAGATTCGCATGAATAGCGTTTGGCCCAATGATTTGAGATACACAAACCTGCAGTGTCTGGGAGTTTGTGCTGCTAGAGTACAACATATTACAGCAGACTTTTCTGATAAGTTTAAATCCTTGAAATTAAATTAAATGAAAGAGGAAGGTTCAGAAATTAAATGGAACTTAAAAAATCCAATTTTAAATCTGAACCATGTTGTAAACAACATTCCATAGAAAGAAAAGGACAAATGGAAGATTTTGGTTTTAATTAGCTTTTTTCATTGTAAGATTAATACATGATCATTGTAAAGAATTTTGAAGCAAATGAGTAAATATTAAGATAAATTAAATTGATTTATAGTATCATTGACAAGATGGCTCTTGTTAATATTTTCACTTATTTTCTTTGCTTTTTTCTTTATAAATTTATATCTTACTCTGTATACAATTTAATTTCTTGCTTATAATTTCATAAGATACTATGTACATTCATGTGAGAAATGTCTTAAAATTATTAAGCCATCTCCTCTTTAACTTGTTTTATTGCCCAGATTAAGATCCTCGGAAGGTAAGTTGTCCAGTTTGCTTTCCTCTCTAGTAATTATTCTGCATAATTTCTCTTATGTGCTCTTACTTATGGCTGGAGCATGATTTTTGAGATGTTGTTCAATGTAACCAGTTATTGGAAGCTAAACGTATCTCAGAATTTAAAACCCTCTTGGAAAAAAGTATAGACATATTTCAAAAAGTGTCTGATGAAATAAGTCTAGCATTACTCATAAATACTAGGTAACGTAGGCTTTTTTGGTCAAAAAGAGCCTAATTACGATTGCCCATTAGGAGTTTCTCTTTGAGGGAAAAAACACAAGATAATTCTCTTTCCATGCTTAGTCACTTCTGCTTTGTGTTATAACAATTTGTGCACTTATGTAAGACCAAAACATCTTGGAGAAAGAAGACAATACTTTATTGACTTTGATATTCTTTTTAAAATGGAATTTATTGATATGTGTATCTACACTAATAAAAGAGAAAAATGGTAATTGGCGTACGGCGATACCGTTTTCATTGGCTAATCAGGGCTATATGCAAATTAACTGCCAACTAAGATTGGCAGTTAACTGCCAACTAAGATTGGCAGTTAACTGCCAACAAGATAGCGGCTAATTTGCATATGTAGGCACAATGCAGGGAGGCGAAAGGGAAAGTAGGAAGAAGCCCCCTGCCAATGACAGTGATCTGAAACCCAGGGGGGAGCTAAGAGCTGGGGGGCAGGGCAAAGGCGGCCCTGGGGCCGCCTTTGCCCTGCCCCCCCAGCCATGATAGGAGAATCAGGCGCCATTGCCACCCTGGCCAGTGATAGCAGGAAGTAGGGGTGGAGCCAGCGATGGGAGGTGGGCATGGTCAAAGCTGGCAGTCCCAGGAGCTAGGGGTCCCTTGCCTGGGCCTAAAGTGAAGCCCACGATCGCGGCGCCCCCCGCTGCCACTGCAGGTCCCCGCTGCCAGGACCGGATGCCTAGGCCAGAGGCGTTAGGCCTGGGCAGGGGCGGAGCCTGCAACCGTGGGGAGCTGGGGGTCCCCTGCCCAGACCTGACACCTCTGCCGGAGGCCTCAGGCCTGGTCAAGGGGCTGATCCGGTGATTGGTGATCGGAGGGTGATGAGGGTCAACTCCTCTGGCCGAGGCATCAGGCCTGGGTGGGGGGCGGAGCTGGGGATTGGGGGGATATGGGGGTCCCCTTTCCCAGGCCTGAAGCCTGGGTCAGAGGCGTCAGGCTTGGGCGGGGGGTGGAGCAAGCGATCAGAGGGAGATGGGGGTCCCCTGCCCAGGCATGATTCCTGGGCCACAGGCCTCAGGCCTGGGCGGGTGCCAGAGCCAGTGATCGGGGGGAGATGAGGGTCCCCTGTCAAAGCCTGACACCTCTGGCGTAGGTGTCAGGCCTGGGCAAGGGGCCGATCAGGCGATCAGAGGGTGATGGGGGTCAACGCCTGAGGGCTCCCACTATGTGAGAGGGGGCAGGCTGGGCTGAGGGACACTCCCCCCCCCCCACTCCCAGTGCACGAATTTTGTGCACCGGGCCCCTAGTATTTATATAAAACATTTTAAAATATTGAAATATTGAAAACAAAAATGACATTAAAAATGGTAATGTATATCGCAGGTACATGAACGCTTCTCATAGCTATTGCTACTCCTTAATTATCCTGATTTTCCCTCTAGAAAACCTGCTTAACTGATATTTTGCTTTATTTCATGACTTCTGTATTCTTGACTGCCCTTATTAGATGTTTAGTATTTATTAAGTGACATTTATTCATTTAACTTGTGGTTCAGATTCTGATCAGTAGAACCAGAGAATGATAGGGCTAGGAGTGTCCTTTGGATAAATATTTCCAATCTCTCTTTTTCTATATTTGGAATACCATGAACTAAACATACTTTGGCAGGTAGTAAAATAAAATCAATATTTTATTTTTAAAATATCTCATAGGAAGAAAATAATTCAAAGCAAGCATTATCTTTTTTAAAAAGTAGATTTTTATTTTTGATGCTTTTTCAGAGTAATAGTTTGGGAGCTGGTAATTAGTTATACGACAGAAAAAAGTCATAAGATGTTCTACTATATGCTCAGGTATATGCTCTACCCATTTTCTTAAAAACTTTGCTACCAAGAGTAGTTTGAGGGCAGCAGTAGTAATGCCACCAGTGCAATTGTAGAAATACAGACCCTCAAGCCCCCCTAGACCACTAAATTAGAATCTGCATTTTTTTTTTTTTTTTTTAAAGTTTTTTTGTTGTTGTTGTTGTTTTTAATATATTTTATTGATTTTTTACAGAGAGGAAGGGAGAGAGACAGAGAGTTAGAAACATCGATGAGAGAGAAACATCGATAAGCTGCCTCCTGCACATCTCCCACTGGGGAGGTGCCCGCAACCCAGGTACATGCCCTTGACCGGAATCGAACCTGGGACCCTTCAGTCCGCAGGCCGACGCTCTATCCACTGAGCCAAACCGGTTTTGGCTAGAATCTGCATTTTAACAAGATCTTCATGTGATTCATATTTACATTGAAGTTGGGGAATCGCTGTTTAGGTGACTGAACACTGTGAATAGATCATAAAAAATCCAAAGACCTAAAGATGGTAAAGCTGTGGCTGTTACATGGTAGATGGAATTAACATTAATTTTAGCTAATGTAGCAGTTTCAATGTCAATATTAACATCAGATGGTAAGATATGATTGCCGTCAACAATATTCTGGAAAACAGTCAGTTCATTAGTATGAAATGTATGCCCTCTGTAGTCTAACCTCAGTGGGCTGCCTGTAAGAGTGGAGGATGGAGAATTTCCTGCATGGAGAATAAATGAAAGTTAAGATGCAGAGAATGAACTGTGGAAATGCTGACCTGATGAAGAGATTAAGTATATGATTTCCGCAATAGGCTGAACAGATTTAATCTTTTCCTCATGTTCTGGATAGCTTTCATGGGGATGACTGAAAGTAATTTAAACTCTTTTGTGAGTTGATTTGAGATATCCAACACTGTCAGGGAGAGCCCTTATGCAAGAGAAAATTCACAGCATGGAGGAACATAGCATAGTTTTTAATATATCCAGGAAATGGAGGGGTAATTTTGAAAATAATTTCCAGCTAGCATGCCTAGAGATTTAGTGGCAAAGAGTCTTAAATCCTTGGCTGTTGAGAACAATAATGGATAAGGTAAACTGCTGTGAAGTAATCAGAATTGGGGTGGTTTACTTACAGTGCAGCCTAGGAGAATAAGAGACGCAGGAGATGTCGCATATTTAATTCAACAGCAGCTGGCAGTGACTCCACTCCACTTAGGCAGTTGTGGCCTTGCAAACAACCACACAATGCCCAGTGACCCCACCAACAGGGACTTTTTAAATGAGAAGGTCAACTCTATCTCTGAGGTTAAATCTCCAAATTGGGGAGAAATAATAAGTTCTAAAAATAAGTGGGGTTTCTATATGGAGAAGCAATAAAAGGTTCATTTCTGTCATTGGTTGATGCAATGATCCTTGAGAAAATAAAATTACATATTTCTCAGGACTTTTCTGGGATTGGTGTCCTGTGAAAAGATTTGTACAGATATGTTGGCCATTTTGTTTCTTAATAACATCATTGTTTTCTTCTATAGCAAAAATTCCTTTATCTACATTTCATGTCACATTGGTAGATTCAGCCAATGTGTATTTAAAAAAAAACACACAAAAAACACAACCATTTGTTGAACTCTTGTTGTCAGTGGCAACAGTTATTAACCTTATAGGAAAAGAGAAGATCTCAGAAAATCATATGATGATGCCTCTGGGATACTTTTAGGGGAGGAAATCTAATCTCACACATTATTATTATTGTGCAGTGCCCATTGATTATAGTGGTCATAGAAACAAAGGCCTACAAGGTCTGTGAAAGTGAACAGACTATTCTCAGAGTCATCTTTAATTTTGCCAAATTGGTTCAAGTTTCCTCTGGGTTCTACTAAGATAGTCTTGTTTTAACATTTCCAGTGTTTTTAATATTGAGAATGTATATATTCTTGTTATTTGTTAGATTAGTAGACATCTACTGAGCATCAGCTCTGTGCCAGGTGTTGGGTAGTTAGAAGACTTGGACCAGTTCCTCCCAAGGGTCATAAGGGGAATCAAAATCCTTTATGGATTTCCTGAATTCACTAGTAGAGAACTTATATTTTCATGTTCAGATGTCTAGGAGATGATTGAAAAGTTCATTTTATTTATGTCCTTGCATTGTTTGCAGATGTGACTGTCAAAACACTCTTAAGCAATATTACCTTCATATTTTAAATAATTAAAATACATGTTCTATTTTATAGTTTAATTAATAACACTTCAGCACATTTAAAATCAGAGTAATGGTAAAAGCCTACTTTTGTGTACCAAGTTGCTAGTAAACAGCCTTAAATTTGAATTAGTCCCTGTCCTCAAAGTGCATGGCATAATTTAGAAGCTTTGTTGTTTTTTGTTTGTTTGTTTTTATATATTTTCATTGATTTCAGATAGGAAGGAAGAGGGAGAGAGAGATAGAAACATCAATGATGAGAGAGAATCACTGACCGGCTGCCTCTTGCACACCACCTACTAGGAATCAAGCCTGCAATCCGGACATGTGCCCTGACTGGGAACTGAACCATGACCTCCTTTATGGGTTGACATGAAAATACTGAGCCACACTGGCCAGGCTAGAAGCTTTGATAATATTAACTATACTAGCCCTCAAATTTATTAGCCTACACTAGCCCAATGAGGTGTGCTATCTGTCAGATCTGTAAAATTATGATTCATTTTCTTGCATCAGTCAAAGTGAAAGGAAAGTTATTTTCAAGACTTTTCAAGATTATAAAAAGTATGAGAGAGAACCAAGATGGCGGTGTAGGTAAATGCCTGTACTCATCACCTCCAACAACCACATAAAAATTGCAACTAACACACTTAATAACCATCATTCAGAACCACCTGAAAGCTGGCCGAATGGAAGTCCTCCAACTAGAGAAGTAAAGAGGAAAGCACATTGAAACTGGTAGAAGGGGCAGAGGTGCAGAATAGGCTGTATCAGTACCCATTTGTGCTGGTTTTTTTTTTTAATTGGGAGGGAGAACATCCCTGCAGAGGCCTCCTGTGAGGAGCAAGGGGCCCCAGCCCTGCACCAGCCCCCAACCCATGGTTCAGACTTGGGAAGAGAAGTCCCCATAACTATGGGCTATAAAAACCAGTGGAGATGCCGAAACCGGTTTGGCTCAGTGGATAGAGTGTTGGCCTGCAGACTGGAAGGTCCCAGGTTGGATTCCAGTCAAGGGCATGTACCTGGATTGCGGGCACATCCCCAGTAGGAGATGTGCAGGAGGCAGCTGATTGATGTTTCTCTCTCATCCATGTTTCTAACTATCTCTCTCCCTTTCTCTCTGTAAAAAATCAATAAAATATATTTTTTAAAAAAAGAAAAGAAAAAATGAAAACCAATGGAAATTATGGCTCAGTGATACAGAGGCTGCTGGAGACCCAGGTGTTCCTTTTAAAGGGCTAAACTAAACCATGCAGGAACTAAACTTACAAGGTCCTGCTTTCTCTGATCTCTAGTGCCAGGGCGAGGCTCTGGGGGACCCAGACACATATGAGGAGGAATAGGATTGTCTGGAATTGGGGCAGGAAATTGGGGGCAGCTTTCTCCCAGATGGAGGTGCTCACAGGGTTCATTGTTCCTGTGCTGGGACCTCCCTGATGGCAGGGCTGGCTGGCAGGCAGCCATATTTGTTTGCTCCGCCCTGGGGATTCCCTGAGAGCCTTCCCCATCCAATATGCAGCCCCACCCAACCTGTTTGCAGCAGCTTTTGCATATGAATGGCCTATCCTTGCCCAGGCTTTACACTTTGTTAAAATCTCTCAAACAAGCTGGAACTGGGTCATCATGCCCCAAACCTGTCAGTACAAGGTCCAAGACCCTGCACTAGCATGAGCCTGCCTTGCATCACAGTTGGGCCTCGCCTGGGCACCTCCAAGCCCAATACACATAACTCCTGCTGGATGGCCCCAGGCAGTGGCTGACTTTGCACCTCCCTGGAGGCCCTAGAGCCAGTGCACCTGGTGGACAGCACCAGACCATACCAGATTACAATTCTACATATCCACAAGCAACACACTTAAGGGGCAGACTCAGTGAGCATCAAAGCCCCACTAGAGCAAGTACTGCTCCATAGGGGTGTTTCCTTCACAGCAGCTCTCCAAGTGTAGCCACAGCTGGTTCTCACAGCCAATTGACCTTGAGATCAATTCCTCCCAGTGAGCAATCAGGGCTCAACTAGAAGACTACATAGTCCACACAGGGACACACCCAGGGGAGGCTGAGACACTGGACCCTACAGGACAGTTACTACACGAGGCCTCTCTACCAATTCCAGGAGAGAGAGCAGCTCTACCAAATACATAGAAACAAACACAGGAAGCAACCAAAATGAGGAGACTAAGAAACATCACAGATGAAAGAAATGGAAGAAAGCAAAATTTTGGATATAGAGTTCAAAATCATGGTTATACGGTTATTCAAGGATCTTTATGAGACTTTCAAGAATCTTAGTGAGAATTTCAAAGACATGAAAAGGGGCCAGCCAGAAATTAAGCATACACTCACTGAAATAAAGAATAATTTACAGGAATTCAACAGTAGAGTAGAGGAATCTGAGAATAAACTCAACAATGCAGAATATGAGGAAGCAAAACCCACCCAATTAGGAGAGCAAAAAGAAAAAAGAATCCAAAAATATGAGGACAAAGTTAAGGTGTACCAACATTCGCATCATGGGGTGCCAGAAAGAGAAGAGAGAAAGATATTAAAAACCTATTTGAATAAATAATGACAGAAAACTTCCCCTACCTGGTGAAAGAAACAGACAAGTCCAAGAAGCACAGAGAGTCCCAAATAAGAGGAACCCAAAGAGGACCACACAAAGACACATTATAATAACATGCCAAGGGTTAAAGACAATGAGAAAATCTTAAAAGCAGCAAGAGAAAAGCAGTTAGCTATCTACAAGGGAACACCTATATGATTATCAGCTGATTTCTTAACAGAAACTTTTCAGGCCAGAAGGGAGTGGCAGGAAATATTCAAAGTGATGAATAGCAAGGACCTGCAAATAAGATTACTCTACCCAGCAAAGCTCTCATTGAGAATTCAAGGTCAGATTAAGAGCATCACAAACAAGAAAAAGCTAAAGGAGTTTATCACCACCAAACCAGTATTACATGGAATGTTGAAGGGCATTCTTTAAGCAGAAGCACAAGCAGGAGCAGGAGGAGGAGGAGAAGAGGGAGAAATAAAAAATATGAACAATAAAATGGAAACAAATACATATCTATCAACAATTGAATCTAAAAATCAAAATAAACAACTCCAATGAACAAAATAAACTGATGAACAAAATAGAATCAGAGGCATGGAATCATGGAACAGACTGATGAGTCTCAGAGGAAAGTGGTGATGGAGGGCAGGAAAAGACTAACCAAAGATCTTACCTATGGACACAGACAGTAGGGGGATGAAGGCCTGGAGTGGGTTGGGAATCGAGTGGAGGGGCAATGGGGGGGGGGGGAAGTGGAGGCATCTTAAATACTCTTAACAATAAATATTTTTAAAATAAATAGATAAATAATAAATAAATAAGTTAATTAAAAAGTATGGAAGCATGACTTTGGGGATTTTTACCTTATACATACATACATTTTGAGACACAAGAGAATGAAGGGAAGACCAAGAGGAAATTATATGTTTTGATGGTTAGCAACTCTAATAACACTGTTTTCAAGTTGTTAAAATTATTTTTTGGGAGGGAGAAATAATTACCCTATGTATTTAAATTACTGCATATCTCTATGTCTTATGCTTTTCTCATCTGGAACATACTTACTGTAAATGATCCCATTGTAAATGGGTTCTGTTCCTCTGACTTTTCTTATGTCCTATTTGCCTTATAATTTGATTTACCACCAGCTGAGGAAAGTATATCAGACCAGTTAGTTCTGATATGGAGCATCAGCTTTGTGCCAGCAGATGAGCAATAACACATTGTGTAATGAATCAAAAGTTGCAAGATCTTTTCTGTTACAAAAGCTGGAAGCAGTTGGCATGGACATTGCTGAGCAATTGGTTATACAGGAAAATAAAGGACTGGAGTGGTTCCTGGATATAAACTCTGTAGAAAAGAAAAACAAAATCATCTTTTACATTGAGCCCAACCCTGGGATAATAACATCAGCAAGAATGAAACAGCAGCTAGCATGTCTTACCTGCTTATGTACAAGTATCAGATACTGATGAAAGATTTCCCTTTTACCATTTCAACAGTTTTATGCCACAGATACTATTTTCATCTCTATTTACAGATGCAGAAACAAGGGAAAAGTAATTGGCCCACCCAAGTATGTTTGATGAAGGTGGACTGACATTCTTAACCATAATGCCACACTTGATTTTATGCGTTTTGAAAATGATTTGAGTAAAGAAAATTTACTTGCATCTTTTTTAGTAAGAATATTTTGAGTCATTGTGATGTTTTATCTACTTTACCCACTAGAGTTTAAAAATACTTCTGAAATTATCAAATTCTGGTGACTTGTCAATACTAAAGTTTGAGTGGGTTACCAAAAGAGTAGTAAATGTTAAGAAAGCTACTGAAATGTCTTGATTCAATTTCTTTGTTTTTTTTTGCTATTTTGGTTTTTAGTTATAAAATTAATTCATTTAAACTAATTTTAAAAAGATCACCTGATTTTTTAAAATTATCATAACAATTTTCATTCTAGCAGTGGAAAAAGAACATACTTAATGTAACCCTTAACCCAGAAATACAACCATTTTAGAGAAAAGGAATACTCTTGCATTTTAAAACATGTTAGCTTTAAATTTTTTAAAAATATATACTCTTGATTTTTTGCACAGAGGAAGGAAGAGGGATAGAGAGTTAGAAACATCGATGAGAGCGAAACATCGATCAGCTGCCTCTTGCACACCCCCTACTGGTGATGTGCCCACAACCAAAGTATATGCCCTTGACTGGAATCAAACCTGGGACCCTTCAGTCCGCAGGTCGATGCTCTATCCACTGAGCCAAACCGGTTAGAGCTAACCTTAAATTTTTAAATAAATGTTTATAGCTTTAATAAAGTATAGTTTACATACTATAACATTTACTCATTTTAAGTGTCCTATTCAATGATTTCAATAAATGTGCAGAGTTGTGCAGCTATCACCACAACCCAGCATTAAGACACTTTCACTACAAGGTACCTTCATGTCTATTTACAGTCATTCCCCACAACTGCTCTCAGCTTGGCAATAACTGATCTGCTTTTGAATTGCATTAATTATTTTATTTTTTAAATTTATCTTTATTGTTGAAAGTATTACAGAATTGCATTAACTTTTAAGTGTTGCTCACAACTTTCTGTGTACATTTATGGACAAGAGTCTTTTCTATGTCTAAAGTCATATGTATAATTACTAAGTATCTCATTCTTTAACCTTTACTGTGATCGTCATCCTCTCCTGCTCAGTGTGAATATCACTGGGTTTCACTGAAGTTTCATAAGTAATTTAGAGCAGAGAATGTTATGCAGCCAGTTTTAGCGCAGTGAACATATTACTATCTTTGCACTCTTTGCACATATGGTATTTCTGAATTCATTCCAAACTTAGGCAACAAAGAGGAAAAACATTTACTGTTCATGCAGAATGGAATAATAACTGTTGTCCTCTAATGCCCTAGGGCTGCTCATCAGATGCCTGTCACTCCTGCTTTCTCCATGCTCCATTTGGGGACACTTTTTCTTTATAGTCCAAAATATTATTTTTTTAAAATCTTTACTGTTGAAAATATTGCATATTTCCCCCTCTGTACCCCCATTGACCCTTCTAACATGCCCCTGCCCCAGACCCTCACCACCCTATTGTCTGCGCCCTTGGATTATGCATATATGCATACAAGTTCTTTGGTTGATCTCTTCTCTTCCACCCACCAACCCTCCAGTCTATTCCATGCTTCTATGACTCTGGATCTATTTTGTTGATCAATTTAGTTTGCTCATTAGATTTCCATATGAGTGAGATCATGTGAGACCTGTCTTTCTCTGATTGGCTTATTTCTCCTAGCCTAGTACTCTCCATGCTATCTCAAAGGGTAAAAGATTCTTCTTTTTTAAAGCTGCATAGTATTCCATGGTGTAAATGTACCACAGCTTTTTTTTATCCACTCATCTACTGATGAGTACTTGGGCTGTTTCTAGATCTTAGCTATGAACAGAGGGGTACATACATTCTTTCTGATGTGTTTCGGTGTTCTTAGGATATATTCCTAGAATTGGGATCACGGGTCAAATGGCAGTTCCATATGTAATTTTTGAGGAAAATCCATAGTGTTTCCCATAATGGCTGTACCAGTCTGCATTCCCACCAGCAGTGTGCTAGAGTTCCCTTTCTCCACATCTTGCCAGCACTTGTCTTTGTTGGTTTGTTGAAGGTAGCCATTCTGAGAGGTGTGAGGTGATACCTCATTGTCATTTTAATTTGCATCTCCCTGATAATAACTGACTTTGAGCATTTTTTCATGTCTCTTGACCATCTGTATGTCCCCTTTAGAGAACTGTCTATTTATGCCATTTGTCCATTTTTTAATTGGGTTGTTTGTCTTCCTTTTCTTAAGTTGTAGGAGTTCCCTATATTTTTTAGATATTAATGCTTTATCAGTTCTAACATTGTCAAATATGTTCTGCCATAAGTGGGCCCTTTTTCATTTTGTTGATGGTTTCTTTTGCTGTGAAGAAGCTTTTTATTTTGATGTAGTCCCATTTGTTTAGTTTCCTTTACCCTAAGAGATCTATTGGTAAACATATTGTTATGAGAGATGTCTGAGATTTTTCTGCCTACAGTTTCTTCTAGGATTTTTATGGATTCCCTGTCTACATTTAATTCTTTTATTCATTTTGAGTTTATTCTTGTGTATGATGTAAATTGGTGGTCTAGTTTCACTTTTTTTGCATGTGTCTATCCAATTTTCCCAACACCATTTATTGAAGAGACTGTTTTGACTCCTTTTTGATAAATACTAATTGAGTATAATGGCTTGGGTTAATTTCTGAGGACCCTGTTCTGTTCCATTGATGTGTATGTCTGTTCTTATGCCAGTAGCAGACTGTTTTGATTATAGTGGTTTTGTTGATGGTTTCTTTTGCTGTGCAGAAGCTTTTTATTTTGATTTAGTCCCATTTGTTTATTTTCTCCTTAGTTTCCATTGCCCTAGGAGCTGTATCGGTAAAGATATTGCTACAATATATTAGTATGTCTGATATTTTGCTGCCTATGGAGTCTTCTAAGATTTTTATGGTTTCCCATCTTACATTTAAGTCCTTTAACCATTTTGAGTTTATTTTTGTATATAGTGTAAGTTGGTGATCTAGTTTCATTTTTTTTGCAAGTATCTGACCAATTTTCCCAGCACCATCTATTGAAGAGACTGTCTTGACTCCATTGTATGCTCTTGCCTCCTTTGTCAAATATTAATTGAGCATAATGGCTTGGGTCGACTTCTGGGTTCTCTGTTATTTTCCATTGGTCTATATGTCTGTTCTTGTGCTAGTACCAGGCAGTTTTGAGAACAGTGGCTTTGTAATATAGCCTGATATCTGGTATTGTGATCCCTCCAACTTTGTTCCTCTTTCTCAAGATTGGTGTGGCTATTTGGAGTCTTTTTTTTTTTTATTCCAGATGAATTTTTGTAGAGTTTGTTCTAGGTCTGTGAAATATGCCGTTGGTATTTTAATGGATATTGCATTGAATCTATAAATTGCTTTGGGTAGTATGGACATTTTAATGATGTTGATTCTACCAATCCATGAACACGGTATGTTCTTCCATTTGTTTATGTCTTCCTCTATCTCTTTTTTCAATGTCCTGAAGTTTTCCGAGTACATGTCTTTTGCCTCCTTAGTTAAGTTTATTCCTAGGTATCTTAATTTTTTTGGTGCAGTGGTAAACGGGATTGTTTTTTTTTAGTTTCTCTTTCTGTTAGTTCATTATTCTAATATATAAAAAGCCAGGGGCCATCATGACCTAAATGACAGGATGGACAACTGAACAGCAGGCTCCATTGATCAGGGGATGTCTAACGGGGGAACCAGGGTCCCTCAGGCTCTGATGAATCCGTGGCAGCAGCCACTGGTGAGCGGGCAGGCGGAAGGCAGACTGCTTGGTCCTTCCTCCTGGCCCTCAGACTCCAATCAATCAGTGGTGGAGGCAGGGTGGAACTGGGGACTGGCTCCCTTAGTAGTCTTGCAGGTTCAATCTCCAGAGGACAGGCCAGGCACCAATGGACCATCACTGCCGGCACAATCCCGACAGCACTGCAGGCCTCCTGGAACTCAGCCTCAGGCACTGCGGCTGCTTCTTCTCCCTAGACACTCCACAAGGATGAAAGGATACTGCCAGTAGCACCAGGGGTGACCAGCTGTGACGGCTCTCCCCATGTTTCCTCCAGGTCACTTGAGCCAGGCCCCTGCCCTCCTTGGTCCAAAAGAATCGTGAGCACTGCACACAGAAGGAATGTAGTAAAAAAACAAAAACTGATGACCAAGAGAATGCTGCAGTCAATGTCTGGAGTCCAGCTCAGGAGAATGAAGAGAAGGGAGAATTATATAAGTTCGCCGATGCCAAGATATTTCTGAGTCACTGCCTGGCGTGTGACAGTTGTGTGACCGCAGAGGAAGGAGTCCAAGTTTCTCAACAGAACACCAAGGACTTCTTCCATGTTCTGAACCTTAATAAGAAAAGTGATACCTCACAGGACAAGGTGCTGGCAGTGTCCGTGTGTCCTCAATCTCTGCCTTATTTTGCTGTCACTGATGCATCCAGAAGGCTCTGCAGCTTCCTCAAAAGCCTTGAGGCGCACTGTCTTTGATATGAAGATAGCTGCAGACTCAGCATCCTGGAGAGTCAGAAGGAATTTGTGCATCGGTACTGCCAGCACCGTGAGGAAGAGCCCTGGCTACCCATGCTGACCTCCACCTGTCCCGGCTGGGTCCGATATGCAGAGCGCGTGCTGGATCATCCCATCACCCCCCCCCCCCCCGGCAACTTCTGTACAGCCAAGTCTCCCCAGCAGATCATGAGCTCTCTGGTGAAAGATTACTTCACCAGATGGCAGAATCTGTCCCCAGACAAGATTTTCCACATCATTGTGGCCCATGTTATGACAAGAAACTGGAGGCCCTTTGAGAAGATGTTCCCACAGCTTTGCTTGTTCCCAGGGTGCTTACTGTGTGTTAACCTCAGGTGAAATTGTCCAGATAATGGAGCAAAGTGACCTTGCCTCGAACAATGCCGCCCTGGACACTCTGGAGACATGAAGGAAAAGGTGAGGCTCCACAAGGATGCCAGCTCTGACAGGTACCTGGCACACATCTTCAGGCATATGGCCAAGGAGCTGTTCAACAAAGACGTGGGGGTGCTCACCTACTGCACCCTGAGGAACAAAGAATTCCAGGAGGTCACCCTTGAAAGGGACGTAGAGGCTTTGCTACGCTTTAAGTCTGCTTACGGCTTTCAGAACATCCAAAAGTGGTCCTGAAGCTGTAGAGGGGCAAGTTCCCCTGCCACTTCATGGAGGTCCTGGCCTACGCCAGGGATGCCTAAGCTGCAGGGGTCAGGCCCAGGTGAGGACGGGCATACAGACATGACACTGCTGCGGCAGATGGAAGGCATCTACGCTGCCATTCCGGTGTGGCCAGGGGAGACCAGCCCCCATGTGCAGGAGCTGTACCAGGAGTGGCTGGGGGCGACTCCCCCCAGGCCCAGGGACCCTGCACACTTCCTAGCAGGGCCCAGGGCCCAGGGCAACCTGCTAGGACATCAAGTGGTAACAGTCCAGCAGACGTCCGGTTTGCAGGCTGCCTGAGGAGGGATGTCAGACATGTGAAGGAAAGGCTTAGCATCTCTGTCATCACTTTGGTTTTCAGAATTCCCTGCTCCCCATCTGTTGGCTCCCTCCCTCTGAGGGGTGCTGTCAACATCACATGGGTATAACTGGAATATTGTATCTTGAGAGGATTGCCCCAATGTACATATCCTTTTATCTGATGATGAAGATATCCCAAAGAACAAGAATGGAGACAGACTACTGTCCTTTAGACTTAATAAAACCCCAGAAGTGTCCTGTGAAGAGCTGAGATTTGGTTCTGTCCACGCACCTCAGAGAGATTGGATGAGGAAATATCCTGGCTTGGCCCTTACTTTACCCATTTATATTACTCTTGAAGGTGTCTTTGACACAATGTGAATGAACTGCCACTTTTTGGAATAGGGGCTCATATGAAAGTCTGCATTCCCACCTTTTCTTGAAACAGATCTGTGTTCTGCAGCTATGGCCATCGTCGTAAGATCAGGCCCTGTCGCTGGGAATCAGGGGGCACTGGAGTGGAGGTCCACCCCATCCCCCGTGCCCTTTTACATTCAGGGATTGAGCTGAACTCACTTTGGGGGAGGCATGGCAAGGGTGACAGGTGTCACAGATGGAAGGATGGAGAATGGAGAGGCAGGCACCCTGCTCAGTCCCTCCCTGGGTGGGGTCAGGCAGATGAAGGCTGGCCAGCCTGCCCCACAATTTGGTGAGATAGCGTCCTCTGTGTCCACCTCTCACCCAGTGGGCCTGGCAACTCCCCTCAGCTCCGGGCAGCCCTCTGCATTCCATGACAGCATGCTCTGCCCTCACATGCTGCTCTCCCTAAATGAGAAGGAAGAGAGCAGTTGGCCCACAGACAACTACACAGAAAGATAAGGTTCACATCTGGTGAGCACAGTGGCGGTGGCAGGAGCCTCTCATGCCTCTGTGGCAATGCTAAGGAGCAGTGTGCTGAGTGGTAAAAAGCAGCGAGCAGGTGGGCTGTACGGAGCGAGGGTCCCATGGGGAACGGGCCTAAGCCGGCAGGCAGACATCCCCTGAGGGGTCCTGGACTGCGAGAGGATGCAGGCTGGGCTGAGTGAATGAATTTTGTGCACCAGGCCTCTAGTTGGTGTATAAAAAAAGCCATAGATTTCTGGGTGTTAATATTGCTACATTGCCAAATTCATTTATTAAGTCTAATAGTTTATTGGTGGAATCTTTAAGGTTTTCTATGTACAGTATCATGTCATCTGTGAATAATGACAGTTTTATTTCTTCTTTTCCAGTTTGGATGCCTTTTATTTCTTCTTCGTGTCTGATCGCTGTGGCTAGCACTTCCAGTTCTATGTCGAGTAGGAGTGGTGAGAGTGGGCATCCCTGTCTTGTTCCTGCTCTTAGGGGAAATGGTTTTAGTTTTTGCCCATTGAGTATGATGTTGGCTGTAGGTTTGTCATACAGGCCTTTTATTATGTTGAGGTATTCTTCCTCTATTCCCAATTTGCTAAGAGTTTTTATCAAGAAAGGGTTTTGGATTTTGTCAGATGCTTTTTCTTCATCGATTGATATGGTTATGTGATTTTTGTCTCTCAATTTGTGTATGTGATGTATCACATTTATTGATTTGCAGATATTGTACCATCCTTGCATCCCTGGAATAAATCCCACTTGGTCACGGTGTACATCTTTCTAATGTAATGTTGGATCCAATTTGCTAGAATTTTGTTGAGGACTTTACATTCTATGCTCATCAGGGATATTGGCCTGTAGTTCTCTTTCTTTGTAGTGTCCTTGTCTGTGTCTGGTTTTGTTATTAGGGTAATGCTGGCTTCATGGAAAGAGATTGGAAGTGTTCCTTCCTCTTGAATCTCCTGAATTTTTTGGAATAGTCTATGAGGAGTATAGGTTTTAGTGTTTCTCTGAATGTTTGGTAGAACTCCCCTTTAAATCTGTCTGGACAGGGCTTTTGTTTGATGGAAGATTTTTGATTACTGTTTCAGTTTCATCATAGTTATTGGCCTATTCAGGTTTTTTATTTTTTTAGTTTTCCTGATTGAGTTTTGGAAGCTTGTATATTTCTAAGAATATGTCCATTTGTAGGTTGTCCAGTTTGTTGGAGTAGAGTTGTTTGTAGTATTTTTTTTTTTTTTTTTTTTTTACTATCCTTGTATTTCTGTGGGGTCTGTTGTTGCTTCACCTCTTTCATTTCTGATTTTGCTTACTTGGGTCCTCTCTTTTGTTTCTTGGTGAGCCTGGCTAGAGGTTCATCAATCTTGTTTATCCTTTCAAGGAACCAGCTCTTGGTTTTATTGATCTTTTGTATTTTTTTTTTGTCTCTATGTCATTTGTTTCCACTCTGATCTTTATTATTTCCTTCCTTCTGCTTACTCCAGGCTTTTCTTGTTGCTATCTTTCTAATTCTTTAAATTGTAGGGTTAGATAATTTATTACCAGTTATTCTTGTTTTTTTGAGGTAGGCCTGTAGAGCTATGAATTTCCCTCTCAGGACTGCTTTCACTGTGTCCCATAGATTTTGGATTGTTGTGTTTTCATTGTCATTCATTTCCAGGATGTTTTTAATTTCTTCTTTGTTCTCTTTGGTAACCCAATTATTGTTTAATAGCATGCTGTTTAGCCTTCAAGTGTTTGATTTTTTTAATTGCTTTTATTATAGTTGATTTCAAAGTTTATGCCATTGTGATCTGAGAGGATGTTTGATATGATTTCTATCTTCTTGAATTTGAAGAGACTTTTCCTGTATCCCAATATGTGGTTTATCTTTTAAAATGTCCCATGTGCACTTGAGAAGAATGTATATTTTGTAACTTTGGGGTGAAATGTTCTGAAGATGTCTATTAATTCTATCTGATCTAGTGAGTCATTTAGAATTGATGTGCCTTTGCTGGTTTTTTGTTTAGAGGATTTATCCAGTGGTGTCAGTGGGGTATTAAAGTCCCGTACTATGACTGTATTTCTGTTGATCTCTCCCTTGATATCTTCCAGTAGTTCTTTTTATGTATCTGGGTGCTCCTGTATTTGGTGCATATATGTTTACCAGAGTTATATCCTCTTGTTGAATTTCTCCCTTTAGTATTATGAAGTGGCCTTCCTTATCTCTAGTTATGGCCTTCACTTTGAGGTTTATTTTGTCAGATATATGTATTGCTACCCCAGCTTTTTTTTTTTTTTTTTTTCATTTCCATTCACCTGAAAATTTTTTTCCATCCCTTTACTACCAGTCTGTGTGAGTCCTTTGTTCTCAGGTGGGTCTCTTATAGGCAGAAGATATATGGGTCATGTTTTCTTATCCATTCAGCTACCCTATGTCTTTGGATTGGAGCATTCAATCCATTCACGTTTAAGGCTATTATTGGTAGGAACTTGTTTGTCACCATTTTTATTTTTTATGTCTGTGTTCCTTCTTCCCTTCTTATTTCTTCTTTTTACAACAGTCCCCTTAGTGTTTCTTGCATTTGTAGTTTGGTGGTAATAAACTCCCTTTGGCCTTTTTTGTTTATGAAGCTCCTTATTTCACCTTCAATTTTGAATGATATTTTTGCTGGATATAGTATTCTTGGATTCAGTCCCTTGCTTTGCATGACTTTGTATATTTCATTCCATTCCCTTCTGGCCTGATGTGTTTCTGTTGAGAAATCAGTTGATAGTCTAATGGGAGATCTCTTATAGGTAACTTTCTGTCCCTCTCTGGCTGCCTTTAAGATTCTTACTTTGTCATTGGTGTTTGCCAATTTAATTATGATGAGTCTTGGTGTCAGTCTTTTTTGGGTTCATCTTGTTTGAGACTCTGTGTGCTTCTTGAACTCTTGTGAGTTTTTTCTTCCCAATATTAGGAAGTGTTCTGTCATTATTTCTTCAAACAGGTTCTCTATTCCTTGCTCCACTTCCTCTCCTTCTGGAACCCTGTTATGCAGATGTTGTTTCATTTCATGTTGTTCCAAAGCTCCCTTAGGCTCTCCTCCTGTTTTTTAAGTTTTTTGTTTTTTGAGTTGCTGCTCTGCTTGGGTGTTTTTTTCCTACCTTGTCTTCTAGCTCACTGATGTGTACCTCAGCTTCTTCTAGTCTACTGTTGATGCTTTGTATTGTGTTCTTTATTGCAGCTATGTCATTCTTCATTTCTCCTTGGTTCTTCATTTCCTCTTGATTCTTACACATATTGTTGAATTTGTCTTCCATCCTTTTCAGCACCCTTATGGCCATTGCTCTGAATTCTTTCTCTAGCGAATTGCTTGCCGCTATTTTGTTTACTTCCTTTTCTGGTGATCCCTCCTTTTCTCTCATATGGGGGCTGTTTCTTTGTCTTCACATTTTTGCTCCTCTCAGAGTGTCTGGTTATGTGGCTCACTCTCTACCACATTGACCAAAAGGCACAAAATACAACTCAAGAAGACACAACACAGAGGGAACAAATCACAAATATATTAATGACACCAATGACCCCAATAAAGATGACCGTCAGAGAAAAGAGAATTAGGGGAGAGAAAAGAGTGCAAAAATGATATTGAGAAAAGGAAAAAAAAAGTAAGATAGAAAAGAAGAAGAGGAAAAAAGAAGGGGAAAATATATATGGGGAGAAATCTCCACAAAACAAACAAATTAACCACAAAATGCAAACAACAAACACCCAGAAAAAAAGGGAGGAACTGAATCTGAAGAGGCAGAGCTGATTTCCAGAAGGTAAGTTAAAGTAATTTAATGAATGGGGGAATGGCCATGGTTCAGTATAGAGGAGGTAGAAAGAGAATGACTGGATAAGAAGAAAAGTGAAAAACAAAACCATAAAAAATAAAAACTATAAAGTTTTAATAAATATTTTATTAATAAGTAAAAAATAAATAAATGATGAAAAAGGTTCCCCTTTCTTTAACCTATCTATACATATATTCATCTATTTTTGCAAAAGGAGAATAGAGGGAAAATAGGTTTGTGTTTGGTGACTGAAACTATTTAAGTAATTAGGAGAAGAAGAGAGCAAGTGAAGAGATGAAAAACAAAAGTGTAAAAAATTGTCTAGTGAAGAAAGAGAAAAGAGAAGGGTGCATGGACTTGGAGCAGGGGAGAGGAAATTAGATATACAAGTAAGCCAACAGAGACTGCTATAACAGTAACATGTCAGTAAAGCAGATAAAGAAGTTCAATTTTTAACAATGTGTAAAAAGAAAGGAGAGAGAAAAACTAAAGCAGGAATAGGAGAAGAGAAACAGGATGAAAAACGGAGAAGTAAGGAAGAAAAGTTTGGCAAAAAAGAAAAAAAAATGAGATAAAATAAAATAACGATACAAAAAAAAAAAATAGAATGAAGAATACTAATCCCAAAATAATAAAGGTTAAAAGATAAAATTAGCCCTAACCGGTTTGGCTCAGTGGGTAGAGCGTCAACCTGTGGACTGAAAGGTCTCAGGTTCGATTCCGATCAAGGGCATGTACCGTGGTTGCGGGCACATCCCCAGTAGGGAGTGTGCAGGAAGCAGCTGATCGATGTTTCTAACTCTCTATCCCTCTCCCTTCCTCTCTGTAAAAAATCAATAAAATATATTTTAAAAAATTAAAGAAAATTTTTTTTCCCTTTTCTTTAATTAAAATATAAAAAATAAAAAATTGAAGTAGTGAAGTGTCATTCACGACAACTGAGTTTTAATGTCCCGTGGGCACTGGTTTAAAACCCCTCTCTATTGCTTTGTCTGCCACTTCTCAATTTCCTGTTAGGTAGTCAGCACCGTGTTGAAGTTCCCAGCAAACCACCACTCCTCTGTGTCTGTCTCCACAGCCTTGGTTTCAGGCAGGTGGGACCAATATGCCCACTTTGTTTGTCTGCCTGCTTTCAGTTGTATTTACCCAAGCATTTATTTCTGACACAGGCTCTAGGTGGGGGTATTGCTGTATTAGTTTCCGGGACCAAATGGCCCCTCAACCCAGTCCCCGAGGGCACCCTTGGGGTATTCAGATTGTTTCCCTGCAGAGCTTGAGTCTGGGTGCAGCTGTGCTGGTTGCCCTGTGGGTGCTGCTAGGAGGGGTTACCTCTTCAGGAGAAAAATGGCTGTTTAGGTTTGGAGGGACCGGAGTGTCCCAGAGCTGGAGTCCTGGTTGCCTCTCCCTGCTTTGCTCCCCAGCCTCCACAAAATCACCTCCACCTGCATTGCAGCCTCGGTGAGTGATTGTAATTGAAAGATCCTATCTACTGGTTTAGCAAGTAAAAGCAAGGAAAATATAAAGACAGAGCAACTACACCGCTGTGCATCTCTCTTTCCCCTGGCATTGTGTGGCCAGTGGAGAACTTCAGGCTGCCTTTCTGGGCACAATCTCCCATGGCTGTGGACTTACATCTAGAGTCTCCTGCTGCCAGCAGCCCTGTGGACCCCCTTCCACAGTCGAGTGTTATACGTGTCCCCACGGGATGTGGACTTAGTATAGCGCAGTTTCCTTCTGACCCTCTAGTCCCGGTTGTGTGCGTCTCTCTCTCCAGCCCAGTTCCCTGATCCTACTGTTCTCCAGGCATCCTCTGTCCTTTCCAGCCACGGATTGTCTCACCAGCTGGGTTTAATTCACCAATTGTGGGTGGATGTTATTCAATTTACTTGCTTCTTCATCTCCTTCATGAGAAGGCGCAGGACATGTCTGCCTATTTGGCTGCCATTTTGTCTCCCCCCCCAGAACTTTATAGGTGCCCGTGGCCAGGGAGGCTGGAGTCTCGGTGTTTATGGGTTCCCACCTGAGGCAGCAGGTCCCTGGCTGGTGTGGCTATAAGTTCCCGGGTGATGTCCGAGGTCTCCCTTGGTGGAGGTGAGGCTGGGATACCATTCACAGCCGCTCTCCCCTTCAAGATGGCACAGTCTCCTTGGCAGAACCAGCCTCCCCAGGAGAGACTGCAGCAGGAACAAAGACCACTTGGCTAGTGGAGCCTGGTCCGCCAGCCCCCAAAAGTCCTGTGGAATATAACTGTCCCTCACCCACAGACACATATGCCCACATGTCCACATAATCCCCTTTTGCTCCCTCACTCACACTCTCTACCTCACTGCCGTCCTGTTGTCTGCCATCTTGGATTCCTCATCTAGTGCTTCTATATACAGGGAGACAAACCTATGGTCCTTCTCTATACTGCTTCCTTTTATCTTTTCCTTTCTCCTTTTTTTGAGCTTTTTTCCCCCTTAATTTGAGCTTTTGATTTGTGAGAGATAATTTTACATTTCTTCTTATCTAATTTTTTTCACTTATAGGAAATTATATTCCTGACTTTTAATTGTGCTTTCTTCTACAATAGGTATTCTCCAGGATTCTTCATTTTGTCCTGGGCAATACATTTTCAAACTAGTGAAGTGTTTCCCAACTGATGGTTCTGGAATCCATGCATGAGTTCCAGTAATGACATTTTTAAAATATGTTTTAGAAACTACGGTTATATTACAGTTCTGAAGCACTGTTATTATTTATGTCCCTTATTCAATAAGGCTTAATTATCAATCTACACTAATAAAAGATAAACATGCAAATTGACAGAACCTTCACTACACCTTAAGACACGCCCATCAGCCAATCAGAGTGACTGTATGCAAATTATCCCAACCAAGATGGCAGCCAGCAGCCACAGAGCTGGAGCAAGCAGGAGGCTTGGTTGCCCCAGTGATGGAGAAAGCCAAGCTTCCCGCCTGCCAAGGCTGACTCTGAGCTCCACTCAAGGCACCAAAGTTTCAATTATAGAAGATAAATAAACCCCAGATACCTGCTTTCAGTTGGCCGTGGCCACAGAGCTGGAGAGAGCAGAAGGCTTGGGTTGCCCCTGGTGATGGAGGAAGCCAAGCTTCCTGCCAGCCCTGGCCAGCTCTGAGCTCCTCTCAAGGCTACAAAGTTTCAATTATAGAAGGTAAATAAATCCCAGAATTAAAAAAAAAAGAAAGAAAAAAAAGGAGAGGCTGGGAGCTTCTGTTGCTGGGGGGCATGTCCAGCCTTAAAAAGGCCCTCAGCCCCTTACCCAGACTGGCCAGGAACTCCAGTGGAGACCCCCCACCCTAAAGGGGGTGTGGCCAGCCTGAAAACAGCCATCAGCCCCTCACCCAGGCTGGCCAAACCTCCATGGGGTGAGGGTCCACACTGGGGGGGGGGGACTTGACCAGCCTGCAAACAGCCATCAACCCCTCACCCAGGCTGGCCAGGCACCCCAGTGGGGACTCCCACCCTGAAGGGGGTGTGACCAGCCTGAAAACACCCATCAGCCCCTCACCCAGGCTGGCAAAGCACCCCAGCGGGACCCCCAGCCTGATTCGGACACCCTTCAGGGCAAACCAGCTGGCACCTACCTGTGCACCAGGCCTTTATCCTATATAATAAAAAGGTAATATGCAAATTGACCCTAACAGCAGAACAACTGGGAATGACTAGTCACTATGACACACAATGACCACCAGGGGACAGATGCTCAATGCAGGAGCTGTCCCCTGTTGATCAGTGAGCTCCCACATAGGGAACTCTGCTCAGCCACAAGCCAGGTTGATGGCTGCCAGCACAGCGGTGGTGGTGGGAGCCTCTCCCGCCTCCTCAGCAGCACTAAGGATGTCCAACTGGTAAGTGGACATCCCCCGAGGGCTGTCGGGCTGCCAGAGGGATGTCTGACTGCCAGCTTGGGCCCGATCCCCCAGGAAGCAGGCCTAAACCAGTAGGTGGACATCCTCCAAGGTGTCCCAGACTGTAAGAGGTCATAGGCCGGGCTGAGGGACCTCCCCGAGTGCACAAATTTTTGTACACCAGGCCTCTAGTGATGTTAATACTACCTTTCTACCTAAAGCCACTCTTTTCCTTGAATTTTTTTATTTTCAAGATCTCTTGTATTCAGTTCATGCTAATTTTTGTGGCCTGGACTATTGATGAATCTGCATGGAATATTTCGAAGACAGAATTTATAGAATTTAATATTTGATTGGATGTGGGGAAGGAGACAGAAAACTGAAAAAAATGAAAAGTAAAGAAAAGGCATCTCAGATGAATGAGCATATGTGGAACTAGTGCACTATGTGGAAAGTGGTGATATTAAAAAGTAAACAATATAATATAACAACTGCTGACATGTATTCAGTAATTTTCTTTGTGCTAGGAGCTATGTTAAGCACTTCATATGCACTATAAAATTGTATCCTAACACCAGCCTTATATGGTAAGTTCCATATTTTCTCTTTTACAGATAAGGAAATGTAGAGGGATTATATATGTTCATTATAAATGTAAATAATTCAGAAGCCAGAACTCTTACATATTATTGCTTTCTAGTGGGAAACTGAAGCAGGTTTGGAGTTGTACATAGTCAACAGGATTCATACTGCTAAATAATTAAACAAAATACAGACTGACTGTAGAGTATTGGCAAGTAGGAAAGATAGTGGGATGGTGAAAGGACATTCTAGACCAGGGGTGGGCAAACGTTTTGACTGGAGGGCCACAATGGGTTCTTAAACTGGACCGGAGGGCCGGAACAAAAGCATGGATGGAGTGTTTGTGTGAACTAATATAAATTCAAAGTAAACATCATTACATAAAAGGGTACGGTCTTTTTTTTTTTTAGTTTTATTCATTTCAAACGGGCCGGATCCGGCCCGCGGGCCGTAGTTTGCCCACGGCTGTTCTAGACTAAAGGATCAGCATGGAATAGTGACCTTGGGTAAGAAAGCATGTGGATTGGTCTAAAATGACAATAGGTATATATGAGAGGGGTAGTGTCCAGGACATAGGAAATAGAAAGATGGAAAAATATGGAAAAGTAGGTGGAAAATGATGCCAGTGGTAGGGGGAATGGATAGATATTGGTGAGAGTGGAAGGGAGGATACACGTTATTAAGATATAGCAATCTTCTTAATGTCAACTTTGACTACTTTATCATAAGAATCATATCACCCTGGAAGTGGTGGCTACTTTCTTTTTCTCATATATTGACATATATATATATTACACACACACACACACACACACACACACACACACACACACACACACACACCCCTCTGGGGTACTCTGGTTGAAAGAAATTTTCTAGACTAACTTTATAAACATATAGAGAAGCAAACATGTTTTTCTGAAAGTTGGGTTGTCATTTTCTATTTTTATGGCCAAATCTAGATTGAAAGTTGAATGTCAGGCAGTTGTTACATACTAAGACATTATGTGCCAGTGCACTAGGCACTGAGAATACAAACCTGAGTAAAGCATACCTCCTGTCCTGAAACACTCATAGTACAGGACAGGAGACAGAAGATTCAACAAATGATTTCAATGCCATGTGCTAAGTACTGTGACAGCAAAATAAAAAGAGGGACTGGCTACTGGTGTGGGGTGGAGTAGAGCCTGGAAAGTAAAGCCAATAAGATCATTATTGAGCTCTGCTGCTGTTTTGCTAAGTTGCTCACCAGAAATCTGAGCATCATTCTGTCATCTTTCTTTTCCGTGCAATGACCCCTTATCCAGTGAATCCCTCTGTGACTCAACCAATCAGCCTCAGAGTTGCTTTGGGAATCCAGTTCCCCTTCTCTGTGGGTGTGCTCCATATCCTGAACTAGAGCAGACATTCCTCAGCTGGTCCCTTTGTTTTCGTTCTCTTTGCCCTTAAACCCATCCTCCATGCTGCCTCCAGAGGACTCTAAGACACAGAACTAATTAGGTTACCATCCCTCATTTCATCCCAGCATGGCATATAAAACCCTCCAAGATGTGGACCCTTCTCCCTTTTCATTCTCAATTCTTGCCTTCATTTCCCCTAGGGTGTGCCTAAATCCCAGTTCTTCAATGGCTGTTTCTAATCCCAAGTGTCTTTGTGGCTCTATTCTCTCTGCCTGAAATGCCCCCACCCTCACCCCAAGCCGTCTTCTTGAGGACTCTTCTTCCAAGACTTGATTCCCTGGAGTATTTAGACAACTGCCTTGTAAATAGAGGAACAGGCAGCTCATAGGCCCAACATCTCACTCAGTGAGACTTTTTATCCTGAAAACCTTGAATGTCCAGACCTGAAGACAACTATTTTCTTTTTTGTCTTTATTCTTCATCAGACCAATGAATGCTAAATATTTTTCCTTATCATAGCAGTAAACCTACACCTGTATGTCACCCCCTTTTGAAGTAAAGCTTGCCTTATAGTTCATTGTAGGGTATCTCACAGCTTATTAGGTAAAGTGAATTAAATTTTAAAAATAGTAATAGGTTGTCAACATGATGCTCATCTCCACAAAGCACATAGCACATTAGGGATTGTAGTCATTGAAAACACACAATCTGAGTTATGAACACTTGTTAATTCTCTCAAGTTGATGTCAGTAATGATTAGTCATGAGCAGAGTACAAAGCTTTGGCTCCCTCATGCTGCCAAGTGGAGATCAAAGTGTCATCCATCTTTACCACTAGCTATTGTCAGAGTCACTCATATTCCAAACAAAACAAGATTTTGTTTTGTATTTGAAATGTTGAAGAGAAAAAAAATCTAATTGGGCTAGATGTTATTAGAGGCAAGAGTCAGTGCCTCAGAAACAAAAAAGAAGTTAGAAGCATTAAATTTCGAGAACATCCTGTTGTATGTTTCTTTGTACAGGGAAAAGAAAGAAAAAAGCAGGTGTTTTTGCCAGAGAATTGAGGTAGAAAGAGGAAAGTGATGGGAAACTGGAAACAAACAGGAACATTTGAGAAATGGACAAGCTAGTATCCATTCAATGAGGGCATAGGAAACCACATATACAAATTGACTTGGAACAAGATTTTGTTTCCAAAAGTAATTAGAGTTATGTTAACTGCATAAAGCACACCAGGGAACACCTGTGTTTCTATGTAGCTGAAACATTGGCCCATTTCTCTTGGGTCACCCAACTATTTATAATGTAGAGGTTTTCTGGTCAAGCAGGGACAAGTTTACTTATCTATTCATCAATATATGAGATTACACAGAAGAGGAGTATTTTGAAATAGGCCAGAAATTAGACCTATTGAAGATATTAGAAAAATATATTAAAACCTACTCCTGAATCATATTAATGATTCTGGTAAAAGCTATTTTAAACTAATGTCAGACTTTTTAAATTCCAAACTTGCATAAACAAGTAGCACCAATTTGGGTAAGTAGATTGATAATGTTTTTTAATACAAAATGCAGTTTATTTCTTCTACTGGTTATTTATTTATTTATTTTTTAATATTTTTTATTGATTAAGATATTACATATGTGTACCCTCTACCCCCCCACCCCCCCGCTCACCCCCTCACCCCCCCGTTGTCTGTGTCCATTGGTTAGGCCTATATGCTTGCATATAAGTCCTTTGGTTGATCTTTCCCCCTTGCCCCCACCCTCCCCTACCTTCCCTCCAAGGCCCGACAGTCCAATCAAAGCCTCTCCGTCTCTGGATCAGTCCTTGTTCATCAGTTTATGTTGTTCATTATATTCCACAAATAAGTGAGATCTTGTGGTATTTATCCGCTCTCCAGTTCCATCCATGCTGTGGCAAATGGTAAGAGTTCCTTTTTCTTCTTCCTCTTCTTAAAGAATACCTTTCAGCATTTCATATAATGCTGGTTTGGTGGTGATGAACTCCTTTAGCTTTTCCTTATCTGTGAAGCTCTTTATCTGACCTTCTATTCTGAATGATAGCTTTGCTGGATAAAGTAATCTTGGTTGCAGGTTCTTGCTATTCATCTCTTTGAATATTTCTTGCCACTCTCTTCTGGCCTGCATGGTTTCTGTTGAGAAATCAGCTGACAGTCGGATGGGTACTCCCTTGTAGGTAACTGACTGTCTTTCTCTTGCTGCTTTTAAGATTCTCTCTTTATCTTTTGCTCTTGGCATTTTAATTATGATGTGTCTTGGTGTGGTCCTCTTTGGATTCCTTTTGTTTGGGGTTCTCTGCGCTTCCTGGACTTGTAAGTCCATTTCTTTCACCAGGTGGGGGAAGTTTTCTGTCATTATTTCTTCAAAAAGGTTTTCAATATCTTGCCCTCTCTCTCCTTCTGGTACCCCTATAATTCTGATGTTGGTACGCTTGAAGTTGTCCCAGAGGTTCCTTACACTATCTTCATATTTTTTGAATCTCTTTTCTTTTTTCTTTTTCGGTTGGGTATTTTTTGTTTCTTTGTATTTCAAATCTTTGACTTGATTCTTGGGATCCTCTTGTCTGCTGTTGGATCTCTGTAAATTATTCTTTATTTCAGTCAGTGTATGCTTAATTTCTAGTTGGTCCTTTTTCATGTCCTCCATGGTCTCACTATACTCCTTGAGGGATTCATTAAATTTATCGGCGATTTCCATAAAATTCTTGACAAACCTTATAAACGTGGACTTGAACTCTATATCCAGTCGTCTGCCCTCCTCCGTTTCTGCCAATTGTGACCTGTTTCTTCGTCTCCGCATTTTGGCTGCTTCCCTGTGTTGATAGAGTGGCCCTGCGCGCCAGGTGTCCTGTAGGGCCCAGTGGCTCAGCCTCCCCAGTTACCTGGGGTGGACACTCTTGGTGCACTCCTGGTGCCTTGGTTGTTGTAGGATCACTGGGAGGAATTGACCTCCAGGCCAATTGGCTGTGGGAAGCAGCTGTGTCTGAAGTGGGAGAATGGTCCCCCTCTGACCACTGGGTACGGTGGCTCCTGGATCTAAGGAGGTGCTAATTCAGCCCCTGCCTGAGGCCACACAGCCAGAGCCATGAAGAGGCTCAGCTGTGAAGCAATGCAAGCCACTGCGGGGCCTTGGGCCTTCTCTTGAAAGTTCCGGGTCTGCCTGGCTGGGCTGTAGTTAGGTACATTCACATGCAAAAGCCTCTGCTGCAGCCTGGGTGGGGCAGGGTCTCAGGGAGTCAAAAGGGCGGAGGAAGAAGCTATGGCTGATTCTCCGCGCCCGGAGTCGCGCGTCTCAGTGTCCCGGTAACGGCTGCAAGCACCTCTGAGGGAAATCCGCCCTCAAGTTCGCCCGCTGCCGCCTGACAGACCAGCCTCTCCCCGTATGAGTCCTGGGTCCCCAGAGACTTCCCGGAACCGGAGTTCAGAGCAGTCGGGAGCTTGTGATTCAAAAAGACAGCCGCGTCCTCAGGTGCTACCCCCTTTCCGCGGGCGCGAGCCGCCGCCGTACCTCTGCACTCAGCCTCCGCAGCTCCTCTGGCTCTCAGCGTGCTTTTCTTTTCTTCTAGTTGTAGAAATTACACTCAGCCAGCCTTCCTGTTGTTCTGGACGATGTTTGCTCCGTCCTTTGGGGTATTTTTCAATTGTTGTGTGAGGCGACTATTTCCCGGTGTTTATCTATGCCGCCATCTTAGTTTCTCCTCTTCTACTGGTTATTGATATTTTATGTATTTTTAAAAAAGTATTCAGCCTGACCAGTTTGGCTCAGTGGGTAGAGCATCGGCCTGTGGACTGAAGGGTCCTGGGTTCGATTCCAGTCAAGGGCATGTACCTTGGTTGCGTGCGGGCACATCTCTAATAGGGGGTGTGCAGGAGGCAGCTGTTTCTCTCATCAATGTTTCTAACTCTCTATCCTTTTCCCTTCCTCTCTGTAAAAAATCAATAAAATATATATTTTAAAAAGTATTCATAAAAATGTAGAATCCATGGGGACATTTTGAAATAGAGATTAGAGGTGAGAGGGAATAGAATGTGCTGAGGACATGATTGCTCTAGTAAGCTAGGCTAAGACTAATAAGCATTCTCAAGTTATTATAAGCTAAGATTTAAATGGAAATGTACTTGTCATGGGGCTTATTAGCAATAGAATAAAGTTTTGGTGTTGTTTTTTATACATTTTTATTGATTTCAGAGAGGAAGGGAAAGGGAGAGAGAGATAAAAACATCAGTGATGAGAGAGAATAATTAATCGGCTGCCTCCTGCATACCCCACAGTAGGGACCGAGCCTGGAACCCCGGCATATGCCCTTGACCGGAATTGAACTTGGTAACTTCACTCTGCAGGCTGATGCTCTATCCACTGAGCCAAACCAGCTAAGGTATAGAATAAAATTTTTAGGTTTGTCAAGAGCTACAGATCTTTTTTTCTTGCACTAATGTTAAGGTTCTGCTTCCTCAGAATCTCCAGGTGCCTCTGGGAACTCTTGCCTGTCCCTCAGACTCACCTGGCAGGTTCTCCTCCTCTCAGTTCATCTTCTGGGACACAGTCTGCCCTGCCTTCTTGCAGGGCACATTTTGCCATCTTACATTTTGCCTTCCAGTGCTAGTTCTTCTCTAATATGGAAAAGAGTCAGTCCTTTTATTCCCCCCTTCAGGGGGCTGCTCCTAAAATTCGGAGCCAAGTGCCTCAGGCAGTTCCCACTCACCTGCCCACAATGGAGCTGTCCTTCATCTGGTATGCTCATTCCTCCCTGGACGTAGGCCTGAAACCTCAGACCCTCATCTCTAAGTAAAAGGAAGTTTCCTAAAAGCAAACACTGTCGGCAGAGCTGCGCCCCATCTAAAACACCGTTTAGTTACTGTGCAGGGCAGCTCATGCGTCCTAATAATGAATTCCCATTCCTGAGCAGATCATTTACTTTACTTCTCAATAACCACAGGGTCCTTAAAGTGTTTTCCACCATATGTCCGTGATCAGTCTGCAAAGGTGTATTGGTGTCTTTAATTCTGAAGAAATGGGAAAACCATGTGTAACTTCACCATTTTCCCACATCACATTACAAATATATATATTGTTCAGACCCAGCCAAAGCATTCTTTCCACATGGCACCCTGGTACTACCCAAGAACCACCCTAAAATTTTTGCTGAAAACAAGAACCACAGATTTTTGTGTTTTTTCTCACTGGTCTCTGACCACCTTCACTGTCCTCTCCTGGTTTCCCAGGGGAGCTTTGTCATCATCCCAAACGGAGCTGGGAGAAGGGTGTGTTCTCAGCACTATAGGTGTTTCTGGTATTAAGGATCCAGTTTATCCTTGCCTATCCCAAACCAAGACACTCCTATGTTGGAGAAGAGTAAGGAGGAGAGAAGCATCAATTTTGGCCTCCAGAAAGCTTCTCAGTTGGAAAAAGGAATCAATATCCTTAGAGAACCTCCTGTGTGCAGCAGTCCATGCGGCCTTGCCTTCCAGTTACATCTTTACATGTCTGTATTTGTCCTTAGGCTCCAAATGTCTTACAGTCAGAGGATGGTCTTTCTTTCCATGTTTCTGTGCCCACCAATGATTGCCTCTAGAAGATGCTCAGAAATTGGTTATCAACTGAATGCCTAAAACCATCACCAGCTCTGTTAATTGCATCATGGGCTAAGGGATCAGAGTTCCTTTACCAGGGATTATTTTCCTTGTAGGGACACCTTTACTGGAAGATCAATTCCCTGTTTTGTGACAAATTTAGACAGACATGCACATAGTTCCTATCACTCAGAGTGTCTTAAAAGCTGTCAAGGAAACAATTCATTTCCAGCTTGAAGTGGGAGGCATCAAGGTCATCTTCTGTAGACTTCTCTGGGGACTGATAATTTCTCCTCATGTGCTTTATCCCAGGGGATCCAGGTTGTACAGAGTGGACTCAAGAGGGCTGGTGCAAGTAGTATTTTAAGTCACAGGAACAGATCCTGACAATAACTTGGTCTGTTGATGAAACTAATTAAATAATGCTAATAACTGGCAAATAGTGATAGCAGATGGCGAAAGTTACCCTGGCTGCAGAGTTGAATGGGAAAGAAGAAAACAGGGAAGAGGATCTAACTATAGCTGATGAAGGATGATCATTATATATCTCATGTGGATAATAATAGTAATTTTAATTAAAAGTGTTGAACCTGAGTGGCATAAGATTTGGTTTGTGATGAGATTTTTCTTTACCTATTTCTTCACAAAATTAATATATTTTATTCCTTGGTAACTATTTGAGGATAAACAATGTGCACATGAAATAGTCTATGTTGAGTTCTTGTCTGTCTATTCAAAGTTACCAAAACACCACGAAAATAGGACTCCAAAGAAAGAATGAAGGGACATCTTCAGGAGTTAGTGCCGTAGCACTCTTGAGATGCCCATTGTGCTGCCCTCACATGGACCTTTTTGATGCTTCTGTAGCAGCAGCCAACTTACCCTGCTTACTGGCAGATTGTAGCTTTCTTGGTTTACCTCAACTGTAATTTCATTTGGTAACATTTAGGATATTGGTAGTTGCTTCCTCAGTTACAAAGAAGAATGTGCAATAACTTAGGGGCTTGATTTCTGGTTGACAGTTGGTAGGATAAATTATGGCAAACCTGAGCAGTCATGGGTTGAAGCTTTAAAGTTTATTTTTTGAATTTTATCTCTTTGGGGTCAGTTGTACAGATCTGGCTTCTGACCTTTGTTTACCATTAGTAAGTTTCACCTTTACTGAAGCATTTTCAGAATATGTGCAGTATGGTTTTTTTTCATAGTGAAAAAACTCTTTCTATCCATTATATAAATTATGGAAAAAGGTTTAGAAAACACCAAAACAAATTGACAAGAGATGTTACCTCTGAGAAAGAAAATGGGATTGAAGTCTATAAACGGTTCATTTGCTTTATATAGTACTAGAGGCCCAGTGCACAAAAATTTGTGCACTCGAGGGGGTCCCTCAGCCCGGTCTGTGCCCTCTCACAGTCTGGGACCCCTTGGGGGATGACCACCTGCTGGCTTAGGCCTGCTCCCTGGGGAATTGGGCCTAAGCTGGCAGTCAGACATCCCTCTGGCAGCCTGGCAGCCCTCAGGGGATGTCCACTTGCCAGCAAAGAGCAGGCCTAAGCTGCAGTTGGACAACCTTAGCGCTGCTGAGGAGGCGGGAGAGGCTCCCACCACCACCACTGTACTGGCAGCCATCAGCCTGTCTTGTGGCTGAGCAGAGCTCCCCCTGTGGGAGCACACTGAACACCAGGGGGCAGCTCCTGCATTGAGCATCTGCCCCTGGTGGTCAGTATGTGTCATAGTGACCAGTCATTCCTAGTCATTCTGCTGTTAGGGTCAATTTGCATATTACCCTTTTATTATATAGTTGTGCCTGGCCAGCTTGGGTGAGTGGCTGATGGCTATTTGCAGGCTGGTCACAGCCCCTTCAGGGTGGGGGGTCCTGTTGGGATGCCTGGCCAGCCTGGGTGAGGGGCTGTTGGCTGTTTGCAGGCTGGCCACAACCCCCAGCCACCCATGCTCCAGTGGAGGCTGGCTAGAAGCAGGTATCTGGGATCTATTTGTCTTCAATAATTGAAACTTTCTTGCCATGAGTAGAGGCTACAACTGGCTCAGGGCAGTCGGGAAGCTTGGCTTCCACCATAGCCCAGGCAACCAAGCCTCCTGCTTGCTCCAGGTCCGTGGCTGCCGGTCGCCATCTTGGTTGGGTTAATTTGCATATAGTCGCTCTGATTGGCTGATGGGTGTGGCTTAGGGCATAGTGAAGGTATGGTCAATTAGCATCTTTGTCTTTTATTAGTGTAGATTCCTTGTTTTTACAATATAAATGTATTTTTAGTGTAAAGGTAAAATGTAAAAGTGTCCAAAGACAACTTTTAGAGCACATAGGCTTTTGTTTCAAATTTCTCCTCCAGGGGGGAAAAAAAAGAGTCAGTGTTTTTATTTATATAATTGTGAGATAAAAATCATTATTTAAAAATATTGATAAAAATAATACTTTGGGGGACTTTCCAAAATGGCGACCAGCAGGAAGGTAGGGAGGGAGAGAGTGTGAGAGTGCAAGGAAGTATTAGAGGAGAGTGTGGACGTGTGTGGTGTGTGTGTATGAGTTAGAGACAGTTAGATTCTGCAGATCTTCTAAGGGGCTGCTAAACCGGGCAGTCTTAGGTGGCGGAGTCCCGCTCCCTGCGCGGACATTCCTGGATGGCCAGCACAAGCACGGCAACCACGCCATCTTGGGAAACAAAGCTGCTTGAGACTAGGATCCTGGCCTTGGCACCACCCAGTCTGATCTCAGATGCTTACCAGGACCCTGCAGCCACTGGGGACAGAGACCTGTGACCACAGCTACAGACCTGCGGACACCAAAAGTTCAGAAATCCCCGCGGCAAATCTGTGAGTAACAGAGCCCATACCCCCTTCCCACAGGCTTGCTTGCAGAGCCAGAGTAACTAACTGATAGACCCACCCCTTGCCAGGGCCTCAGCGCTCCAGGAACTTTAGCCTGGAAGTGCGCAAGCACCTTGGAACTGATCCCACTTAGGGCCGGGTTCAGGAGTTCTGGGCTGGGAGCAATCGCACGAACCCCAGGAACTGATCCTACATGCACTGCCGGCTTCTGAGCCCTGGGCTGGGAGCAATCGCACGAACACCGGGAATTTGTCCCGCGAATCACAGGGCCAGGGACCCTGATTCTCTGGGCAGGAGGCAGCACCAAGTACCAGTGACTTGACTGTGTTTCTTATCACCTGCGCCTGAGATCCTGATTTCCTGTGCATTCATACTAAGAGCCAGTGACTCCAATTCCTGGTGCAAGGGCACACAGGAAACCCGATTCTCAAGGCAAGGTCGCGCGAAGCAACAGAGACTCTGATACTGGATTCTTGGGGAACTCTGACTCCTGGCGCACGCTAGGGGGCTCCCGTTTTCAACACGCTTCGGGGGGGGGGGTCTCTGTTTCAGCACGGTGTAGGCAGGGTCCCTGATTCTAAGGGCACGTACGAGGCCACATTGAGCGCTGACAACACTGACTCTGAGTGAGCCTGGTTCCCACCAACCCACAACAACCACACATCTTAGTGTCAGAGCTCTTCAGTGACACTAGGGTGGTGGGAGGCTCCCACTGCACACGGCCCAGGCCCACGCAACTCGATGTTTGAACCATCAGGAGATAATCAGAATGAAGAGACGAAACAACACCCAGAGGAAAGACAATGAGGAGTTGCCAAGAAAGGAAATTAATGAAGTTGAAGCATGAAACATGACAGAAAAAGAATTCAGAATAATGGTTGTACAATTCATTCACCGGATGGATGAGAAAATCAACAACCTATACAAGAATCAGAAAGAAATGAAAAGTGATATAGCTACAATCAAACACACCATGGAAAGTTTCAACAGCAGACTAGAAGAAGCAGAGGACCGAATTAGTGAATTAGAAGATAAGGCAGAGAAACAAGCTCAATCTGAACAGCAACTGGAGAAAAGAATTAAAAAGCAGGAGGAGAGCCTAAGGGAGCTTCGGGACAACATGATATGAAGTAACATATGCATAATAGGGCTGCAAGAAGGACGAAGAGCAGCAAGGATGAGAAAATCTATTTGAAGAATTAATGTCAGAAAACTTCCCAGATATGGGGAAGAAAAAAGTTACACAAGTACAGAGAGTCCCAAGCAAGATGAACCCCAAAAGACCCACACCAAGACACGTCATAATAACGATGGCAAATGTACAAGGCAAAGAGAGAACCTTAAAGGCTGCAAGAGAGAAACAGAGAGTTACCTACAAAGGATCCCCCATCAGATTATCAAATGATTTCTCAACAGAAACACATCAGGCCAGAAAAGAATGGACAGAAATTTACAAAGTGATGCAAAGCAAAGGACTGAATCCAAGAATACTCTATCCAACAAGGCTATCATTCAAAATTGAAGGGGAAATAAGAAGCTTCACAGACAAAAAAAGGCTAAGGGAGTTTATCACCACCAAGCCAGCAATGCAAGAAATGCTAAAGGGACCGGTGTAAAAAGAAGAACTAAAAAGCCCAGAAAGAAAACAGCCACAAAAAAAAAAATAGAAATGGCTACAAACAAGTACCTTTCAATAATAACTTTTAATGTAAATGGACTAAATGGTCCAATCAAAAGACATCGAGTGGCTGAATGGATAAAAAAACATGACCCATATATTTGCTGTCTACAAGAGACCCACGTCATTAGAAAGAACTCACACAGACTGAAAGTGAAGGGATGGAAACATATCTTTCAGGCAAATGGAAATGAAAAAAAAGCTGGGGTAGCAATACTTATATCAGACAAAATAGACCTCAAAGTGAAGGCCATAACAAGAGATAATGAAGGCCACTTCATAATACTAAAGGGATCAATACAACAAGAGGATATAACCCTGATAAACATATATGCACCCAATGCAGGAGCACCCACATACATAAGAAAACTCCTGGAAGATATCAAAGGAGAGATCGACAACAATACAATCATAGTAGGGGACTTTAATACACCACTGACATCACTGGATAAATCCGCTAGACAAAAACTCAGCAAAGAAACAGCAATCCTAAATGACTCACTAGATCAGATGGACTTAATTGACATCCTCAGAACACTTCACCCCAAAGCCACAAAATATACGTTCTCCTCAAGTGCTCATGGGACATCTTCAAAAATAGACCACATATTGGGTCACAAACAAAGTCTCCCCAAATTCAAGAAGATTGAAATCATACCAAGCCTCTTCTCAGACCACAAGGCCATAATATTAGAAATAAACTACAATAAAAACAACTCAAAATACTCAAACACTTGGAAGCTGAATAGCACGTTATTAAATATTGATTGGGTTACCAATGAGATCAAAGAAGAAATTAAAAACATCCTGGAAACTAATGACAATGAAAACACAACAATCCAAACCTTTTGGACGCAATGAAAGCAGTCCTGAGAGGGACGTTTATAGCTCTACAGGCCTATCTCAACAAACAAGAAAAAATGGTAGTAAATCATCTAAATTTACAGCTCAAAGAATTAGAAAGAAAGCAACAAGAAAAGCCCAGAGTCAGCAGAAGGAAGGAGATAATAAAGATTAGAGCAGAAATAAATGACATAGAGACCAAAAAAACGATACAGAAAATCAATGAAACAAACAGCTGGTTCTTTGAAAGGATAAACAAGATTGACAAACCTCTAGCCAGGCTCACCAAGAAGCAAAGAGAAAGGACCCAAATCAACAAAATCAGAAATGATAGAGGTGAAATAGCAACAGATCCCATAGAAATACAAATGATTGTTAAAAAATACTATGGACAACTCTACTCCAACAAACTAGACAACCTGGAGGAAATGGACATATTCCTAGAAAAATACAACATTCCAAAACTTAATCAGGAAGAATCTAAAAATCTCAGTAGGCCAATAACTATGGAAGAAATTGAAGCAGTCATCAAAAAGCTTCCAGCAAACAAAAGCCCAGGACCAGACGGCTTCACAGGGGAGTCTTACCAAACATTCAAGGTAGAACTAAAACCTATCCTCCTCAGACTACTACAAAAAATCCAAGAGGAAGGAGCACTTCCAAGCTCATTCTATGAAGCCAGCATCACCCTAATACCAAAACCAGGTAAAGAAAACACAATGAAAGAGAATTACAGGCCAATATCCCTCATGAACATAGATGCCAAAATCCTCAACAAAATCTTAGCAAATCGAATCCAGCAGTACATCAGAAAGATCATACACTACGACCAAGTAGGATTTATCCCAGGGATGCAAGGATGGTACAATATCCGCAAATCAATAAACATGATACATCACATAAACAAATTGAAAGAAAAAAACCACATAGTCATATCAATTGATGCAGAAAAAGCATTTGACAAAATTGAACACCCATTTTTGATAAAAACTCTCAGCAAGGTGGGAATTAAAGGATCATACCTCAACATAATAAAAGCCATATATGACAGGCCCACAGCCAACATCATACTCAATGGACAAAAACTAACACCATTTGCCCTAAGAACAGGAACAAGACAGGGATGCCCACTCTCACCACTCCAGTTTGACATAGTACTGGAAGTATTAGCCATTGCAATTAGACAAGAAGAAGAAATAAAAGGCATCCAAATTGGAAAAGAAGAAGTAAAACTGTCCTTATTTGCAGATGACATGATATTATACTTAAAAAACCCTAAAGACTCCATCAATAAACTATTAGACTTAATAAAAGAATTTGGCAATGTAGCAGGATACAAAATTAATGCCAAGAAATCTATGGCATTTCTATACTCCAATAGTGAATGTGCAGAAAGAGAGACCAGAAAAGCAATCCCTTTTACCATCGCACCAAAAAAATTAAGCTACCTAGGAATAAACTTAACTAAAGAGGTAAAAGACCTCTTTTCAGAAAACTACAGGACGTTGAAAAAAGAGATAGAGGAAGACATAAAGAGATGGAAGAACATACCATGTTCTTGGATTGGTAGAATCAGTATCATTAAAATGTCCCTACTGCCCAAAGCAATCTATAAATTCAACGCACTTCCCATTAAAATACCAATGGCATATTTCACAGACCTAGAACGTACTCTCCAAAAATTCATCTGGAATAAAAAACGACCCCGAATAGCTGCAGCGATCCTGAGAAAGAACAAAGTAGGTAGGATGTTAATACCAGATATTAAGATGTATTACAAAGCCACTGTTCTCAAAACTGCTTGGTACTGGCACAAGAACAGACATATTGATCAATGGAATAGAATAGAGAGCCCAGAAATCAGCCCCAACCAATACGCTCAATTAATATTTGACAAAGGAGGCAAGAACATACAATGGAGCCAAGATAGTCTCTTCAATAAATGGTGTTGGGAAAATTGGACAGATATATGCAAGAAAAGAAACTAGACCACCAACTTACACCATACACAAAAATAAACTCAAAATGTATAAAGGACTTAAATGTATGACAGTAATCCATAAAAATTCTAGAAGTATCCAAAAGCAACAAAATCTCAGACATATGCAGAAGCAATTTCTTCACTGATACAGCTCCTAGGGCACTTGAAACTAAAGAGAAAATGAACAATTGGGACTTCTGCACAGCAAAAGAAACCATCAACAAAACAAGGAGAAAAGCCACTGCGTGGGAAAACATGTTTGCCAATATCATATCTGATAAGGGCCTAATCTCCAAAATTTATATGGAACTCATATAACTTAACAAAAGGAAGATAAACAATCCAATCAAAAAATGGGCAAAGGACCTAAATAGACACCTTTCAAAAGAGGATATTCAGAAAGCCAAGAGACCTTTGAAAACATGCTCAAAGTCACTAATCATCTGAGAGATGCAAATCAAAACAACAATGAGGTACCATCTCACACCTGTCAGACTGGCTATCATCAACAAATCAACAAACGACAAGTGCTGGAGAGGATGTGGAGAAGAAGGAACACTTGTGCACTGCTGGTGGGAATGCAGACTGGTGCAGCCACTATGGAAGACAGTATGGAGTTTCCTCAAAAAACTACAAATGGAACTCCCATTTGACCCTGTAATCCCACTTCTAGGAATATATCCCAAGAAACCAGAAACAACAATCAGAAAGGATATATGCACGCCTATGTTCATAGCAGCACCATTCACCATAGCTAAGATCTTTAAACCGCCTAAGTGACCATCTGTAGATGAATGGATTAGAAAACTGTGGTACATCTACACGATGGAATACTATGCTGCTGTAAAAAAGAAGGAACTGTTACCATTTGCAACAGCATGGATGGAACTGGAGAGAATTATGCTAAGTGAAATAAGCCAGTCAGTGAAGGAAAAATACCACATGATCTCACTCATTCATGGATAATAGAGACCATTATAAACTTATGAACAAAAATAGATACAGAGGCAGAGCTGCCTCGAACAGACTGTCAAACTACAGCAGGAAGGCCGGGGAGGGTGGGAGGGCAAGAGGGGGGTGGGTAAGAGATCAACCAAAGGACTTGTATATAAGCATAACCAATGGACATAAGACACTGGGGAGTAGGGGAGGCCAGGGGATTATCAAGGTCCGGGGTGGGGGGGGGGGGAAGGAGACATATGTGATACTCTTTGTAATACTTTAAGCAATAAAAATAAATAAATAAATAAATAAAAGTAATACTTTGGGAGTTATCAGGCATATTTATAGTATCTACGTTTATCTCAAAGTGGGATCTTAAAGAAAGCATCAGTTATTACTAATTTATCTTTGACAATTGCTTTTTTCAGCAGATACAAATAAATTTGAAGGGTAGTTTTGTTTTCAATGTCGCAAAATGTAAAGGGAGCCCATTGTAGGGGAGAACATATTTGGCAACTGATACAACTGATAAAGGGTTAATATCCAGGATATTTAAAGAACTCATACAACATAACAAAAGGAAGACAAACAATCTAATTAAAAAATGGGCAAAGGATCTAAATAGACACTTCTCCAAAGGGGACATACAGATGCCCAAGAGACATATGAAAAAAATGCTCAAAATCACTGATCATTAGAGAGATGCAAATTAAAATGACAACAAGGTATCACCTCACACCTGTCAGAATGACTACCATCAACAAATCAACAAATGACAAGTGCTGGAAAGGATGTGGAGAAAAGGGAATCTTAGTACACTGACAAATTGTTATCAGAGAAAAGTGTGGATTTCTTTCTTCATTGCTAGTGGGAATGGGGTTCTTGGGGTACTTCTGGAATAAGCATTTCTGGAGGCCCACATGGGAGGATGAGATATGATAGAAAACTTTATGTTTGTGGAATTAACATCTCTTGGTTTCTAAAATCCCATTTCACTTAATCCAGTCCTGGAAATTGTGCAGTTGGGGCTTCAGTAGAGCTGGAAGCAAAGCCAGCATCCAAAATTTCTGTTCCATTGTGGAGCTGGGTCCAGTATATCATTAAGCAAGTTGTGGTCCATTAGTCCATTGTGTAGGATCCACATGGCCATGAGCCATGTGGGCATATGCAGGAGCTTGAGAGCCTTCTAGGCCAGGAGTCAACCAAGTGGAACCAGGAGCTCAAGAGAGCAAGAGCACAAGAAGAACAAACTCCTTTGTTTAGGAGATTAAATATCTCAACTCTTCCTGTGTTCTCAGTGGCCATGCCTACTATGTCCAGAAACCTGTTCCCAGGTGTGACTGAAAAACAAGTACCTTTCCTATGCCTCCCAGACTTTACTGGGCACGCATGTATTCTCTCATGTCTAGTCCTTTCCCTCAGCAATCAGTGGGGAATGGGCCTGTGGCTACCTGGAGAATGTCAAACTACAGCTTCCTGACAAAGCTGCACAAAAGGCATGCCTATACTATTTGGCCTTCCTTTGCTTCTTTCTAGTTATTCATAACTAGGTTAATTACAATGGTATCAAAATGACATGTCCAAGTAATTGCCAAAAGAGTAGTGCTGGAGATAAGATTATCTAGAGGAGGCAGATTGCAAGCCTCTCCACCCTCATTAGCTAATGTTTATCCAGTGCATGCTGTTGATAGGATGCTACAAGTTCTCTTCAAATCACTTTGGACTGATAGTATCCTTGTTCTTTGCTCCCGTTTACTAAAGCAAATGGAATGTTAAAGGAAAGTAAAGTTTTTCTTCATAGAATACCTATATCAATCAGTTTCTCTGCTTAATATCTGTAATCTTTCTACTTAGGTTGAGTAAGTGTTAATTTTCTTGGAAGAAGTGAGAGGTCATATTCAAGCAATAGGTTAATGCAATCCTTTGTAAAAATTGTGAGACGTGTGTGCGCGCGCGCGTGTGTGTGTGTGTGTGTGTGTGTGTGTGTGTGTGTGTGTGTTGGGGTGAGTGGATGAAGTAGAGATGGTGGTTCCCAGTTCTTTCTTCCCAGACACAGGTTAGAATTCTAAAACAATGTAACTTTCCAAGAATTCCATTTTTTAAAAGTGAGTACTTGCCTTTTAATGCCACACTTTTCTGCATATTATTTTTAAATTAGAGTTATTTATATCTGCATTTTAAAGCCACCTATTAGTCCTCTATTCTATTGAACTGTGGTGGTCTTTATAAGTAGCTTTCAGCATTCTTAATTTTTAAAAATGTGACCGACATTTTTTGTTCTTCATTAAATCTTTTTATAGTCTGGCCAAAATTATATCTTCAAAACTCATGTTATTTTTGCAAGCCTTTATGATATTAATGAAGTGTTAGAAAAAGGAATAATTTGAGAGAAAAAATATCCTTGAGACAAATTGAGCTCTTAACTTCGTTATGTTAATAATTATTTAATTATGATACTTTTTCTCTTAAAAGGTGTTTTCATTTTAACCATTTAATTAATGTTACACTAAATTTTATATGCATTGAAATGCTTATTTTCTGGTATATGTGTTGCAAAACTTTTATCAAACACCTAAGTCTGTAATTATTTAAAACAGAGTGACATTTTGCACCAGGTAGATCTTTGTTGAAATGGACTGTCCTGTGCATTGTAGGATGTGTGGTGGAATTCATGACCTCTACCCACTAGACTGTAGTAGAACCACTACTCCACCCCAGTTATGGCAATCAAAAATTTCTCCAGTCATTATCAAATACTCTCTGGGGGAGACAAAATCATCCCTGGTGAAGAAGCATTGATTCAGTCTATTCTTTTTCCTCTAATAACTAAAAGGGACTCCTTAGCTTAGAAAAAAGGGGTGGAAGTAAAAGCCCTGTGTGGGCAAAAATATCTGTGAAAATCTCACTAGAAACCCTGTATTATGGACCAATGTCTGTTAAGTAAAACTCAAAATTAGAAGTCAGGTTAAATATTGAAATAATGCAAGAATCAATAAATTGTTTATTTCTATATTGAATATTTCTGGACCAAGATTGATACAGAGTGAAGTATTATATGGAGTACTATCTGGAAAATACTAGTAGTTAAATTTCAGACCACTATATGAAACTCATATAACAGGCTCAAAATGTTCATGACCTTGATAACAATTTGCTGAGTATTCTATATAATAAAAGGCTAATATGCAAATCGACTGAAGAGTGGAACAACCAGTCAGGGGGTAGCTCCTACATTAAGTGTCTGCGCCCTGGTGGTAAGTGAGCATTATAGTGACTGGTTGTCATCCCCTCAGGGGTCCTGGACTGCGAGAGGGCACAGGTAGGGCTGAGGGAACACCCCACCCCACAGTGCATGAATGTCGTGCACCGGGCCTTCAGTTTATAATAAATATCCTAGACCTACGTCCATTTCACTACATTGTCCAGTTTTTTGGAATTTAGTTGTTCATAGTATTTTTGTACGATCCTTTTTATTTCTGTGCAATCAGTTATTACTTTTCCTCTTTTATTTCTGATTTTGTTTATTTGGGTCCTCTATCTTTGTTTCTTGGTGAGCTTGGTTAGAGGTTCATCAATCTTGTTTATCTTTTCAGAGAACCAGCTTTTGGTTTTATTGATTTTTGTATTATATTTTTGGGTCTCTATGTCATTTATTTTTTCTTTGAGCTTTATTATTTCCTTCCTTCTACTTCCTCTGGTCTTTTTTTGTTCCTCTCTTTCTAATATTTTAAGTTATATGGTTAGGCAACTTATTATAAGTTTTTCTTGTTTATTGAGGCCTGTAGTGCTACGAACTTCCCTCTCAGGATAGCTTTCTCTGTGTCTGATAGAGTTTGGGTTGTTTTGTTTTCATTGTCATTTGTTTCCAGGATGTTTTTTACTTCTTCTTTAATCTCCTTGGTAACCCAATTATTGTTTAATAGCATGCTATTTAGCCTCCATGTGTTTGATTATTTTTGAGTCTTTTTATTGTAGTTGACTCTAATTTCATTATATTATTATCTGAGAAGATGCCCAATATGATTTCAATTTCTTGAATTTGTAGACTTAGCCTATGTCCTAACATGTGTTCTAACTTTGAAAATGTCCCATGTGCACTTGAGAAGAATGTATATTCTGTAGCTTTGTTCTGAAGATGTCAATTAGTTCCATCTGATCTAGTGAGTCATTTAAGATTTCTGTTTCATTGTTGACTTTTTTTCTAGAAGATTTATCCAGTGATGTCAATGGGGTATTAAAGTCTCCTACTATAATTATACTGCTGTAGATCTCTCTCTTGATATTGTCCAGAAGTTTTTGTTGTTTTTATTTTTTCATGTATTTGTAAGCTCCTGTATTGGGTACATATGTGTTTACCAAAGTTATATCCTCTTGTTGTATCGATCCCTTTAGCATTATGAAGTGGCCTACCCTATCTCTTATGATGGCCTTCAGTTTGAGGTCTGTTTTGTCAGATATAAGTATGGCTATCCCAAATTTTTAGTTTCCTTTTGCCTGAAAAATTTTCCCCCCATATTTCCACTTTCAGTCTGTGTGTGTCCTTTGTTCTGAGGTGGGTCTCTTGTAGACAGCATATATATGGGTCATGTTTTCTTATCCATTCAGCCACCCTATGTCTTTTGATTGGAACATTTAATCCATTTACATTTAAGGTTATTACGGACAGGCACTTATTTGTTTTCATTTTTATGCCTGTGTTTCTCCCACTCTTTCTATTTCTTCTTCTTACAACAGTCCCTTTAGGATTTTTTTCTTGCATTGCTGGTTGGATGATAATAAACTCTTTTTTTTTTTCCTAAGAAACTACTGATTTTACCTTTAATTTTGTTTTTTTTAAAATATATTTTATTGATTTATTACAGAGAGGAAGGGAGAGAGATAGAGAGTTAGAAACATCGATGAGAGAGAAACATCGATCAGCTGCCTCCTGCACATCTCCTACTGGGGATGTGCCCGCAACCCAGGTACATGCCCTTGACCAGAATCGAACCTAGGACCTTTCAGTCTGCAAGCCGACGCTCTATCCACTGAGCCAAACCGGTTTCGGCTTTACCTTTAATTTTGAATGATAGTCTTGCTGGATAGAGTAGTCTTGGATTCAGTCCCTTGCTTTTCATAACTTTGTATACTTCATGCCACTCCCTTCTGGCCTGATGTGTTCCTGTTGAGAAATCAGCTGATATTCTAATGAGAAATCCCTTGTAGGTAACTTTCTCTCTCTCTCTCTCTCTCTCTCTCTCTCTCTCTCTCTCTCTCTCTCTCTCTCCTCTCCCTCTCAGCCCTTATAATTTTTCCTTTGTCTTTAACATTTGCCATTTTAATTATTATGTGTCTCAGTGTGGGTATTTTTGGGTTCATCTTGTTTTGGACTCTTTGCATCCTGGACTTGTGTGACATTTTTCTTCCCCAGATTAGGGAAGTTTTCTGTCATTATTTCTTCAGACAGGTTTTCTATTCCTTACTCAGCTTCTTCTCCTTCTGGCACCTTGATTATGGGGATGTTGCTTTGTTTTATATTGTCCCAAATCTCCCTTAAACTTTCCTCCTGCTTTTAATTCCCGCCCCCCCCCCCCCAATTGCTGCTCTGACTGGGTGTTTTTTCTAACCTGTCTTCTAACTCGCTGATTTGGTCTTCAGCTTCTTCTAGTTTACTATTGTAACCTTTCAGTGTGTTCTTTATTGCAGCTATGTCATTCTTCACTTTTTCTTGATTCTTATCCATGTTGGTGAATTTCTCATTCAACTCCTTATAGTTCTCATTGAGTGCTTGTAATTCTCAGTCAGATGTTTGAGTATCTTTATAACCATTGCTTTGAATTCTTTATCTGACAAATTACTTGCCTCATTTCATTTAGTTTCCTTTTAGTTTCATTTAGGAACTAAAGAGAGCCCAAAACAAAATGAACCCAAAAAGACCCACACTGAGACACATAACAATTAAAATGGCAAATGTTAAAGACAAAGGAAAAATCATAAGGGCTGAGAGAGGGAGAAGGGGGGGGCGGGGGAGAAAGTTACCTACAAGGGATCTCCCATTAGAATATCAGCTGATTTCTCAACAGGAACACATCAGGCCAGAAGGGAGTGGCATGAAGTATACAAAGTTATGAAAAGCAAGGGACTGAACCCAATTTCCTTTGGGAATTGTTTCTTTGTCTCCCCAATTTTGCTGTCTCTTTGTATTTGTTTCTATGTAATGTGAGTTGCTGTCTCTTTCTGATTTTGGGCAACCTGATTGAGGACTGAGAGGTTGGCCTCTCAGTCCTCAATCAGGTTGCCCAAAATCAGAAAGTCCAGTCATGGTCCAGTTGTCAAGGACTCTTTATCTCAGGGGCTATGTCTACCTTGAGTCTCATGCCTTTATTGTCTCTGTTATGATTTCCTCATGGATCTGTTCCCTCAGCTGTCAGCTGCAGATGCTTGGGATCAGTGGGAGTGCACATACAGTTCCTCTTTTGTGCAACTCCCTGTCCGATCCCAGAGCCCACTGGCATGCAACTCACTTCGTGCGGGTGGTGTGGTGTGTGAGGTCCTTTTGGCGTGCACTCACTGTCCATGGTCTAGAAGCCTGGGCAGTGTGGCATGAGAGGACCCTCTAGCATGCACTTACCATGTGTGGTCCAAGACCTTTGTGGGGTGGTGTGTGAGGTCCCTCTGGCTTGCTCTCACTGCGCATGGTCTGTGAGCCCACAGGGTGCCATGTGTCTCATGCAAGAGCATACCCAGGGTCCCTTGTAAGTTATGGCTGGTGAGTGGGTTTGGGGTGGTGTCCAAGGCCAGTCTGGGTGTTGGGGTGGCTGTTCTCCTTGCCCCTACTGCTTGTCCCTTCAAGATAGCATTGTGTCTGTGCCAGAGCTGTGCTCAGCCTGGGAAGTGCCTATGGCAGTAGCACTCCATAGGAAGTGTCTATGGAGAGCCTGACCCACCAGTCCCTGAGACCCCTGTGAGATCTCTCTCTCTCTCTCTCTCTCTCTCTCTCTCTCTCTCTCTCACACACACACACACACACACACACACACACACACACATCCACACCACACATCCACACACTCCCCTCTTATTCCTTTACTCATTCACACTCTCTTCCTCATTGCTGTCCTGTTGGCCACCATGTTGGGATCCTGTAGTATATTTTTTAATTGAGAAATTATTGACTCAAAACATTGTCCTAGTTTTAGGTTTACAGCATAATGATTTGATAAATGTATATATTGCAAAATGATTAACACAGTAAGTTTAGTTAACATCATTATCACACATAGTTACAATTTTTTTTCTTGTGAGAACTTTTATGATCTCTCATAATACATAATACAGTGTCATTAACTGTAGTCATCATGCTGTACATTACATCCCCAGGACTTAATTTTATAACTGCAAGTTTTATCTTTTGACTCCCTTCATACCCCTCTCCCCCATTAATGATCTCTTAACTGATTTCTTTTTGTATATCTCTAGACACTGATGGAGCATCCTTTCAATGCTTAGAAGAATTTGTTTAAAATTGTGGCAGTTTTAAACTAATATTCCTGATGGTGTTATTGGTACTGTGTACTCCATTTCTTAAAACTTAGATTGTCTTCACAACTTCTTTTTTCTACTTATCCTGCCTGTTAAATTCCTAAGGCTTTCTAGAGCCTCATGAACAGCTTCTTTTCATTTTTATTATCACTATCAGTGAATTTAGTCTTGAGCTGCTGCATAACCTCTATTTGCACATGCCTGTCATACCCGTTCCTCTATCAAGGACCTATTGCTATTATCTATTGGGGTTACTGGCTGGGACCTAGGTTCTTCTCATTGCTGCAAAGATTTTTAAGGTCAACGAAATTGAAAATAAAGCAAAATGAGATTTATTGAAGATGCACTCCAGTTGAGAGAGACAATGGCCCTGAACTCCTTGGGTTATATGGTTTAAATGAGAGATTTTCTGGGTGGAGACTTTCATTTGCATTCAGGGCTGATTGACAGAAAAGGCTTATATAACTATATTTCTTCTGCACATGCCCTTACCCATAATGCATACAGAAAAACCCATGGGTGTGTGTGTCAAATCCTATATAATAAAAGAGTAACATGCAAATTGACCTAGTGGTGGAATGGCCAGTCACTATGATGTGCATTGACCACCAGGGGGCAGACGCTCAGTGCAGGAGCTGCCCCTTGGTGGTCAGTGCACTCCCACATGGGGAGCACTGCTCAGCCAGAAGCCAGGCTTACGGCTGGCGAGCCCAGCGACGGTGGAAGCCTCTTCCACATCCGCTGCAGTTAGGCAGTAAGGAACAAGGGGTCCTGGACTGCAAGAGGGCACGGGCTGGGCTGAGGGACTTTCCTTCACCCCCATTGCACAAATCTCGTGCACCGGGCCTCTAGTTTTATTATTATTAGTCCAGGACTGTAATGTTAATGTAAGAAACATATAAACCTATAAAGTATTTTTGTGAGTTTACTTGAGCTAAACTGTTGACAATTTCTGGGAAGCAGAATCTCAACAAATTAAGATAATGCTCTGGAGAATGGCAGTTTTTCATCTTGTTTTATAAATTACAGTCAAAGGAGGAGGCATAAGTGGGTTTTATGAAATTCATTGGTAGTATATTAGGGAGGTGGGAGAAAGCAAATCGGGGAGACCTCTAGGATTGGATAAAAAGTAAAAGGATAGCCCTAGCTGGTTTGGCTCAGTGGATAGAGCGTTGGCCTGCAGACTGAAGGGTTCTGGGTTCAATTCCGGTCAAGGACGCATGCTCTATCCCCAGTACATGCAGGAGGCAACCAATCAGCGATTTTCTCTCCTTATTGATGTTTCTATCTCTCTCTCTCCCTCTCCCTTCCTCTCTGAAAATCAATAAAAATATATTTAAAATAATATATAAAAAATAAAAGGATAGATGCTTCTTTTACATAAGTGGGTACAGGATAGTTAACAGTCAACAATTAACACTATAACAATAACAATGAGGGAGTTTGCAGTCTCCACCTTGGTACATTGGTTGTGCCCTGACGGGTCTAGAAAAAGGGAAGTTACAAGTTACCCTGACATTCCAAAGAGTATGTTATCATAGATGCAAAAAGACAATAGGCTCAGTTATGATAGAAGTTGATCTTTGTCAAGGAAGATAGGGGTGTAGGACATGACTACCCACTATAAACTGCTTTTTAATTTAAAGTTATAATTTCAGACCATCCTTTGTGGTTACTTTTGGCCTCTGAGTATGCAAGGCCACCACACAGGCCTTCCCTGATTTAAGTTAGCATGTGGCTCTTTTTTGTCCACACTAATAAGGTCGCTTGAGGTCATGTTGTTTTCCTCTGAGCTTATACCAAGAACTGTCTGGTTCTTGACCTGCCGGCTGGTAGTCTGCTGGCTGCTGGACAATCCATAGAGAGGTGGTCTGAAATTAATGTCAGTCTGACCCCTGTTCAGGACCCCACCCCAACCCCTCATGTTTAACTTCCTACCAAACATTACAACTTCGAGAGTAACATTCTAGGATTTTCTACAACCACCCTCACTTGGCCTCATCTCTAGCCATGTAGCACATAGGCTTTTCTGCTCCAACAAAACTCACAGGCCCTTTATGTCATGTGTTTTGATGACACGTCCTGTTCCTTTATTTAGTTTCTCTCACTGATTGAAGTGCCCCTTTTCTCAAAATTAGTGTTCATGATGCCCTCTATTTTCGTCTTCTCCAAACAGCCTTCTCTTGTGGAGTGGGTCTCATTCTATAGGAAAGATCCCTTCAATTGCCACAGCCAATGATTTAATCAATCATGCCTATGTAAAGATGTCTCAATGAAAATTCCAAAAGACAGGATCCTGATAGCTTCTGGTGGTCAGTGACACAGGGAGACTTGGGAGAGTGATGCCCCTGGAGAGGTAATTGAGCTTCCCATCTTTTTCCACAAACTTCATAATATGCACCTCTTCCATTTCCCTGTTCCTTTTATAACGAAGTGATGATCTAGTAAGTAAAATGCTTCTCTGAGCTCTGTGAGCCACTCTAGCATGTTAATTTAAAATGAGGAGGGGGTCATGGGAACCTCTGATTTGTAGCCAGTCATTCAGAAATATAGGTAACAGCATTATGGTTTCAACTGGTATCTGAAAAACCATGTAGGACTGAACCTTTAATCTGTGGAATCTGATGCTATTACCACCTGGCAGAGAGTGTTAGAATTGGGTTGAATTCTTGGGCACCCTGCTGATGTTTGAGAATTATTTGCTGGTGTGGAGAACACCCCTCCTCGCCCAACCACATATTGGAATTGGGTCCAGGAACCTTATTTAACCACTGTTAATAATAATTTGATAAAATATCATGGTATTCTTGAGATTGAGATGAAAGATTACTGGGAGATTTCTACCTGGTTAAAGAGCTCTAGCCAACAGTTCATTACTTGAAGGGCTTCACCCCAGGCCAAGATCCTGTGAGCATTGTTTAGAGCCACAACTTGGTGTGGGTAGTAAGAAGACATAGGTGGTATGCTTTATTGTGTTAGTCAGGTTGGGCTGCTATAATAAAATACTACTAACTAGGTAGCTTAAATAGTGAGTATTTTCTGAAGGCTGGAAAGTCCAAGATCAAGGATCCAGAAGATTTGGTGTCTGGTAAGAGCCCACTTCCCAATTTGCAAGCAGCTGCCGAGAGAGGGAGAGAGAGAGAGAGAGAGAGAGAGAGAGAGAGAGAGAGAGAGAGAGAGAGAGAGAGAGAAGAGAGAGAGAGAGAGAGAGAGAGAGAGAGAGAGAGAGAGAGAGATCTAGTGTTTCTCCTTTAAGGGGACTTGTCTCATCATGGCAAGTCAACCCTCACGACCTCTTCTAAACCCAGTTATTTCTCAATGGCTTCACCTTCAAATATCATCACATTTGGATTAGGGCTTCAACATATGAATTTTGGGGAGACACATTCAGTCCATAGTATTTATCTTACTAATGTACTGGTTAGTGAGAGAATCAGATGATTATGACACTAAAATGATGTGTCAGAGCTCAAAATTTCATATTAATATTTGTGACATTGCAAGTTCTCCATTTATGTCCCCAATATCAGTTATATAAGTATTGGCTAGGGCAGTAGCTTGCCATGATTAATTAATGGAAAAATAACATAAATTTTGTTAAACAAAATGAACCGATGATGTCTTAGGACATGCTAAGGTAAACACAGACCCAGACTGGGGACACATGCAGGTGTGTGGCCTCAAGTGGGTGACAGGTTCACTGCTTCCTCCAAGTAATCTGTCTGTGTTTGCATTGTCAACTGAATTTGCCCTTCCTTTTCCTTTTTTCTATTGTACTTTGTTCATGCCTTTAGCATAGAAATTTTCTTTCTATCATTTTTCCCATATTTACATGTCTTTTGCTTTAATAGACTTTTAGCTGCCTGTGGACTGTCATTTCATCTCCATTCTTTCCAATGCCAGGAGTGTGGTTGGTGGTTAATGCCTTCTTAGTAGTATTGAATTGTCTCAGTGACTCATTTCCAGGAGAATGTTGGCAAGCCAGTGTGCATCCAAAGAGGGGCAAGCAGATTGCTGAGAATTCTTGAATGTAAATTACATTAAAAGTAGTTCATGATCTGGGATTGTTTAAGCTGGAAAATAATTATATTTATATAATATACATTATAATTTGGGGAACAAAGAGCATGAGATAAAGAAAGGAGATAAAGAAAGCATAGTACTTAAGAATTAATAGGAATGTGACCTTGGGCAAGTCTGGGTGTGTCTGTTTGTAAAATGTGGCAGAACAAAGTGAGTTGAAACACAGTTAGCACTTGGAGAGGTGCTGGTACCAAGCGTTCAGTAAGTGGTACCACTTTCTCTACTTCTCTTCCCAATTTTCCCCCTTTTCTTCTTTATCTCCACTTCTTCCTTCTCTCCAGTTCTCTGTAGAAGTGTTATTATTACTATTTTATAGACAAGAAAGATAAGGTTAGAAGGGTTAAGTGATTTGTTTGAGGTTTTTTTTTTATTTTATGAAGATGTAAAAGAAGGAACAAAAATCTAGATGTTGGTCCATTCTTTCTTGGACAGGATAACCATTTTCAAACACTTTAAAGAGTACAATGTATAAGATGGAGGTATCTTGAAGTATGTTGATTCAGAGGTCAGAGCCAGGACTAATGAGTAGACATTACCCATTTGAAGTATAGAACACAGGTGCAATCTGAACTTCTGTTCATGCAGAAGCTGGGAAAACAGAATGATAGCCCACAGGGCTGGACAGGGGATTTCCCCACTGGGAGAGAGAATTGTACTAAGTGCCTCTAAGTCCCTTCTAAATTTAAACTTCCATTATTCTTGGGTCTTTCTCCTTTCCTAGCATCTGGAATGGCACTGTGCAGATCACAAGGACTCAACAAATCATTAAATTATATGTAATTTCACTACTGATACAAGAACTGGGGTCTTTTTACATTCTGCCAAGGAGAGCCAGGTTTGAAAAGTTGTCTTCTGTTAAAATATTAGTATGCAGAAGAAGAATTCTCAGGACTACATGATCCAAATGGCACATAATAGCAGAGATAGAAACAGAACTCAAGTACAATCAGAGCTTTTTCAAGATGTCAACAAATGACTACTTGCTTTAATTCTCATTGTTTTTGACAATTGAACTATTAGCAATTTTCAGGAACTGGTTTTACTCAATAAGGAAGACTAGGGGAAGTAAAGATGGTGTTGAAAAATAGGGTATATGACAGTTGTGAATGTACCCAAAACTACTACTGTAAATTCTACCTATTCCAAAGAGACAAGAGAAATATGACATCTACTACATTATTAATGTACTGAATTTGTAAACTTATCTCTCTTAGCATTTATTTGCATAAATTGTTAAACATAATTTTCTCTTTGTTAAACATTTTGTTTTTCCATACAACAATTCCTATTCACTCTATATATTCTTAAGAAAAAGAAACTAGTCATGGATTTTTTTTAAAAAAAAATGTGATGAGGATAAGAAATACAAGATATATTGCAAGGATGGGGGTCAATAAAACTACAGGTGCATTTATTAAGTGTCTACATACACTGTGCTATGGCTATTATTCATGCAATATAATTTAATTTTTATTAATTCTGTACACATTATGGATAAGGATTTGAAGTACATTGGTTAAGTAACTCACTCATTGCACTGCAGTAAACAAGTGGTGATCTATCTTAAGAGGCAAACAATAGAAATTTTTCATAGAAATGATTCAGTTACTTGCCTTTATAAAATTATTTGGGAGCTCTAAGTTATAAGATAGTTGGTGGCTTATGAAATGTATTTGATTTCCCAATATAGTCAAAGGAGCTTATATGTAATAACTATTTTTATTGGTTTCATTGTCATTCATATTTTTCCCTCATTCTCTGCTGCCATCTATTTTCTTCTATATGAGAAAACTTTGTTATTCAGGAAGCCATAGTGATAGAGTATAAGGACTAATGGAAATGAAACTGGAAGGTATATCTACTTTTTTTACACAGAAATGAAGTCAATTGCATTCTGCTTATAATCTGGAGGCAGAATTTATATTTTGCAGAGGATTCTAAAATGTCCATCAGCTTCAAGAACAATATATTTAAAAAATTAATTGTTGATGCTATTCCTCATTTGAATCCTAAAAATATATTTGCTACTATTTTTCAGAAAGATGCAGAGGACAGGGGGTGATATGGTATACTTAAAATTAGTTTTTATCTTTAAAAATTTAAAAATAAAATATTTATATAAATTTACTGGCAGGATTTCAGTAGCAATGATGACAACAGAGTTACTTCTGTGTCTAAGATTGCCTTTACAGTTTCTTTGTTTCATAGTTATATAAATTGGGCTTCCTGGTTTCTTTGGAAACCCAATCATCAACACTGGTTGCTAAGGAGCAGCCTTTGCTGCACAAAGCATAGGAACTGCGAGTCTGCTACTGAGTGACTTCATTCTTGGCAGTGACAGGCAGTGGGAATCTAAGCCCTTGTTCAAGTGAAGTCTCTTTCTTGATTTTGACTGAAGGATTCCGATGGATTTTCCTGACCTTTATTATCTAACTACTGCCCTGGTGCACAGATTCGTGCACACTGAAAGGAAATTAATTAGAAGGTGGCCGGCAGGCAGGACTGGGTGAGACCAGCCAGACATGCCCTGGAGCCAACTTCCCGCAGTCCCTTCCTGGCTGGCTGCACCTGGGGCAGCGCTGCAGCTCAAAGGGTGTCTGCAGAGTGAGCATGGTCCCTCTACCAGGTGGCCTTCCCTGGCCAGGCCTGCAGGGATCGGGCCAAAACAGACTCTCTGACATCCCCCGAGGGGTCCTGGATTATGAGAGGGTCGTTCTTGGGTGATGCACCCCAGAATTGGGCCTCCTCCTCCTCTGGTTCCGGGGTGCGTCACCCGAGAACCGCTGCTGCCAAATCACTGCAGCTTGGTAGCTTCTGCATGAGTGTCTGCCCCCTGGTGGTCAGTACACATCATACCTACCGGCTTAGCCTTTTATATATATAGATAGTTACGCTTAGGTATAGGCCCTTATAGGAACTGACAATTTTGTAGTGTTTCAGAGCATCTAAATTCTTATCTGTTATTTCATCAATCACTTGATGTCAATGACTTATTAAACAAAGAGAATCTATCATTGCAATTACAAGATACTAAATAAGCTGTATTATCTTCTTTGTTAAATTTAGCAGTGGACAGTCACAGAAGGATGCAAAAGTGTGGTAGCATGACACTAATGTCAGATTGTGTCTAATCTACATTTGCTAATGTTCCGTTGGAAGTACTAGTGATTATAGCACATGAATTTGTACCACAACGAAATAATCATTAAAAATATAATCCTCAGCCAGCTGGTGTGGTTCAGTGGATTGATAGTTGTCCTGTGCACCAAGAAGTCACTAGTTTGATTCCTGGTTAGGGCATATGCCCAGGTTGTGGGCTCGATCCGCAGGAAGCAGCCAATCAGTGTTTCTCTCACAATGTTTCTCTTTCCCTCTACCTTCCTCTCTCTCTAAAATTCAATGAATATATATATATATATATATATATATATATATATATATATATATTCCTTAAACCAGTGGTTCTCAACCTGTGGTTTGCGACACCTTTGGGGGTCGAATGACCCTTTCACAGGGTTTGCCTAAGACCAGGGGTCCTCAAACTACAGCCTGCAGGCCACATGCAGCCCGCTGAAAACATTTGTTTCTTTACTTCAAAATAAGATATGTGCAGTGTGCATAGGAATTTGTTCATAGTTGTTTTTTTTTAAACTATAGTCCAGCCCTCCAACAGTCTGAGGGACAGTAAACTGGCCCCCTGTTTAAAAAGTTTGAGGACCCCTGCCTAAGACCATCGGAAAACACATATATAATTACATGTTGGTTTTGTGATTAATCATTATGCTTTAATTATGTTCAATTGGTAACAATGAAATTGGGGGTCACCACAACATGAGGAACTATGTTAAAGGGTTGTGGCATTAGGAAGGTTGAGAACCACTGCCTTAAACTGTAACCAAGCTTTTCTGTATTGACAGGCAACAGATATTATATTTCTTATAGAAATACTCTAGAGGCCCGGCGCACAAATATTTGTGCACTCGGGGAGTCTCTCAGCCTGGCCTGTGCCCTCTTGCAGTCTGGGACCCCTTGGGGGATGACCACCTGCTGGTTTAGGCCTGCTCCCTGGGGAATTGGGTCTAAGCTGGTAGTCACACATCACTCTGGCAGCCCGGCAGCCCTCGGAGGATGTCCACTTGCCAGCAGGGAGCAGACCTGAGCTGCAGTCAGACATCCTTAGCGCTGCTGAGGAGGCAGGAGAGGCTCCCACCACCACCGCTGTACTGGCAGCCATCAGCCTAACTTGTGGTTGAGCAGAGCTCTCTGCTGTGAGAGCGACTGACCACCAGGGGGCAGCTCCTGCATTGAGCATCTGCCCCCTGGTGGTCAGTGTGTGTCATAGTGACCAGTCATTTCCAGTCTTTCTGCTGTTAGGGTCAGTTTGGATATTACCCTTTTACTATATAGGATAGAGGCCTGGTGCACAGGTGGGGGCCAGCTAGTTTGTCCTGAAGGGTGATCCTGATCAGGGTGAGGGTCCTGCTGGGGTGCCTGGCCAGCCTGGATGACGGGCTGATGGCTGGTTGCAGCTGGTCACACCCCCTTCTGGGTGGTGGTCCCCACTGGGGTGCCAGGCCAGTCTGGGTGAGGGGCTGAGGGCCGTTTTCAGGCTGGCGGGCAACTGAAGCTCCCAGGCTCTCCTTTTTTTCTGTTGTTTTTTTTTGTTTGTTTGTTTGTTTTTGTTTTGTTTTGTTTTATTCTGGGATTTATTTACCTTCTATAGCTGTCACTGGAGCTGAGAGCTGGCTCCAGCTCTGAGGCTGTGGCTGGCTGAAAGCAGGTATCTGGGTTTGTTTAGCTTCTATAATTGAAACTCTGTTGCCATCACTGGCGCTCTAAGCTCTGAGCCCACTGGCGGCTGAAAGCAGGTTTTTGGGTTTGTTTAGCTTCTATAATTGCAACATTGTTGCATCTGGAGCTCAGAGCTGGGCTGTGGCAGTCAGGGAACTTTGGCTTCCTCAGTCACTGGAGCAAGCAAGCCTCGTGTTCACTTCAGCTGCCTGCCTGGTTGTCGGCTGCCATCTTGGTTGGCAGTTAATTTGCGTATCACCCTGATTAGCCAATGGGAAGGGTAGCAAAGTTACGGTTAATTACCATGTTTGTCTATTATTAGATAGGATTCTTAGTTTAGCTTATACAGATTTTTGACCATTATTTTCTAAGCTGTTTGAGGCATAGTAATTCAGGTACAGATCTGTTTATGTGGTCCACATGACTGTATTTCATGTGTGTGTGTAGCACATGTTTGTCAGTGATGAACAATTCTTTGAGCCAGAGGTAGCAAGGTCCTTATTTTCAATGTAGGTGCTAAGGACAAGTGCAAGTTCCATTTCCATAGCTCAGGAGTGGGCCAACTGGAGTCATTCTCCTCAGCTGTCAGGACTGGGGGGTTAATTTGGGTTATAGAGGGTTGGTGGTTGTAGTGATGGAATTAAATCCTGGCTGAGCACCATTTACCCTTTTTGCTTGGTCTTGGATTATAGCATTTTGTAAAATTATCTTATTATATTAATTACCTATTGGAGATCTTAAAATACAGGCAGTTAATTGTTATAGGTCCAAATAATTGAAACTATTGCTCTTCTTTAAACAGGTTAATTACTCTTTTGAACCTCAGATTTATTATGTATAGAACTGGGTAAATAATATTTCATATGGTTGTTGTAGAACTGAGATAACATATGTGAAATATTAAGTATCTTGGCCATAATAAAACCTTAAAAATAATGTCTGTTTTCCAAAGACAGCAAATCTACAAAGATATAGTAGATTAATGGTTGTCTGGGGCTGGAAGTAAAAGCATAGAGTACTTGTAAACTGTCATGAGGAATCTTTCTGAGGTGATGAAAGTTTTAAAACTGGATTGTGGTGGTATTTGCACATAGGGTTTGTGTGTGTGTGTGTGTGTGTGTGTGTGTGTGTGTGTGTGTGTGTAGTGACTGAAGTCATTGTACACTTAAAATGGGTGAATTTTATGATTAAAAATCATTGAACTGTACATTTAAAATGAGTGAATTTTATATGTAAATTATACCTAAATAAAGCTGTTTAAAGAAGTAGTAGTTACAAGTAATAGCAGACATTTCCTTTTCTCATCAAATTATAGTTGCTTAATTTGAAATTATTTTATTATAATTTAAATGGAGATGGCATGTTCATTAATTTCTGAATGAATTTTAATGTGCAGATGTAAAAATGAATAGGAGCATATTTGTATTTCTCCAAATATGTTAATCCTGTAACAAGAATGATGAATACATTTAAGTTCACCTAATACTTATTAAGTTTTAAAGTAAATCGCCTTGATAGGGCAAAATATTTTCTGATGTGAATACATTAAGAGGTGTGTGTGAGAATGATATCCTCATAGAGTTGGAAATCTTCACTGTTCCATAATTGAAACATTGTTTCTCATGGGCTGTCTTTGATGTACTAGTAATATTTTAGAGGATGCTGTTTAAACCAGGCTAATCCCAGAATACATATAATGATGAGCATGAATTATAATGAAACCTTATTATATGTATATATTATGATACAAGAGAATATAATTACTCTTTGTGAATATCTTATACAATTTCCAATTACATAGGAACCTTGAATTTTAATGACTGTGAGGGTAGAAAAATAATATGTTTTTATAATTAACTTAGACCAAACTCTTTTAAGGAAGTTAGATCTGCAAGTTGTGGAGTATGTCACTGTGATTATGCTTTAGAGACTCATTTTTATCTGACTGTGCTATATCTATTTAGTCAATTCACTCATTTCATTGAGCACCTAGTTTATATGGGCAATTTTCTAGATGTGGGGGGTAGAGCCTTGAAGAAGATAGGAGTTCAGTTTTACATGTGCTAAGTTTGAGATCTCTGTTTGTCACACATATGGAGATGTCTAATAGGCAGTTGATTCAAGCCTAGGGTTAGGAGAGATATCTTGGCTGTATATATAAATTAGAAAGATATTACTATATAGATACTATTTAAAGTCATGAAATTGAATGAGCTAACCAAGGAAATTAGTGTCATTAGAGAAGAGAATTCTAAGAATCAACCTTAATTTTAGAATACTCCTAAATAAAGAGATTAGGGAAAAGGTAAGTCCTTAGAGGGCCCAGGAATGACTGTTTAGATGGGGAAAGTCAGCCATGTGGGGCATCGTGGAAGGCAGGCCCAGGCAGTGACAACTGGCTTGCTGCTCATGGCTAAGGCAAAAAGAGCCTTCAGATCTGACAATTGACGATTGTCCAGCTCAGTGGTGATCTTGATAAGAACAGTTTTGTGGAGCCCTAACCAGTTTGGCTCAGTGGATAGAGCATTGGCCTATAGACTGAAAGGTCCCAGGTTTGATTCCGGTCGGGGGCATGTACCTTGGTTGTGGGGACATCCCCAGTAGGAGGTGTGCAAGAGGCAGCTAATTGATGTTTCTCTCTCATCGATGTTTCTAACTCTCTATCCCTCTCCCTTCCTCTCTGCAAAAAATCAATAATATATATATATTTTTTAAAAAGAACGAGTTTGTGGAAAGATGGGGTTAAAGCCTGATGTAGGTGGTGGCTTCAGGAAAAAATGACAGGAATTAAATTAGAATAAACATAGACAACTCTTTAGGGAAGCAATGGCGATAACAAGGATGTCTTTAATCAGATATTTGAATTTATAAATATTGAGCATTTGGTCTGTATGGACTGATTTAAATTTTACTTTGTGATGCCTACCTTGAAAACACATAATCATTAGTGTTTTTTGAGTTTTTAATTGTAGTTCTTACAATAAAATTTAAGTTATCCTGTTGTATGTGGAATAATTAATGTAAATATTTCCTCACACCAAAAAAACACTATGCCTTGTGCTTCAGACCATGAAATTCATGTCATTTACATTGGAATCTGAGTCTCTGTTCTGCTCCTTCTCAGCTGTGTGAGCTGGGACTAAGGTTTGGTTTCCTCATTTGTAAAATTGAGATGGCAGCAATTCTTACCTTGTAGAGTTATTGTGAGACTTCAATGAAATAACACACTTAAAGTGCTAGGGTAGCACTAACACCTGTATAAACTTCCCAATAAAGCTCAGTTATTGTTATAGTTACTAATTTATATTTTCATACGAAAATCGCATAATGTAATAAAAATAATATGGGGTTTGAAATTGGCGATAGTTGGGTTTCTAGTCAATTCCATCATTCACTATTGGTGCATGGTACTCATCATTGCTGAATTTATTTCTTTACATCTGAAATAATATTAATAATAATAATACATATTCTTAATTTTTTAAATATATTTTATTGATTTTTTACAGAGAGGAAGGGAGAGGGATAGAGAGTTAGAAGCATCGATGAGAGAGAAACATCGATCAGCTGCCTCCTGCACACTCCCCACTGGAGATGTGCCCACAACCAAAGTACATGCCCTTGACCAGAATCAAACCTGGGACCCTTGAGTCCACAGGCCAACGCTCTATACACTGAGCGAAACCAGCCAGGGCAATTCTTAAATTCTTTATTGTTTAAAGTATTACATATGTCTCCTCCCCCACCCCCATTGACCTCTCCATGGCCGTTCCCACCCCCCAGCACATGCCCTCATGCCCCTACTGTCTGTGTCCATGGGTTATGCTTATATGCATGTATACAAGCCCTTTGGTTGGTCTCTTCCCCTCTCTTGTCCTGCCTTCCCTCTGAGGTTAGATTGTCTGTTTGATGCTTCTATGTCTCTGGATCTATTTTTTTTCATCACTTTATGTTGTTCATTATATTCCACAAATGAGTGAGATCATGTGATATTTATCTTTCTCCAACTGGCTTATTTCCTTTAGTATAATGCTCTCCAGATCCATCCATGATGTTGCAAATGGTAAGAGCTTCTTTTTTATAGCAGCGTAGTATTCCACTGTGTAGATGTACAACAGCTTTTTAATCCACTGATCTGCTGATGGACACTTAGGCTGTTTCCCAATCTTAGCTATTACAAATTGTGCTGCTGTGAACATAGGGGTGCATAAGTACTTTCTGGTTGGTGTTGCTGATTTCTTGGGATATAGTCCTAGAAGTAGGACTACTGGGTCAAATGGGAATTCCATTTTTAATTTTCTGAGGAAACTCCATACTGTTTTCCACAGTGGCTAAACTAGCCTGCATTCCCACCAGCAGTGCATGAGGGTTACTTTTCCCATATATCCTCACCAGCACTTGTCGTTTGCTGATTTGTTGATGATAGACTTTCTGACAGGTGTGAGATGGTACCTCATTGTTGTTTTGATTTGCATCTCTCAGATGATCAGTGACTGCGCATGTTTTCATATGACTCTTGGCCTTCTGTATGTCTTCTTTTGAAAAGTGTCTATTTAGGTCCTTTTGCCCATTTTTTGATTGGATTGTTCATCATCCTTTCATTAAGTTGTATGAGTTCCTTATAAATGTTGGAGATTAAACCCTTATTGGAAATAACATTAGGAAATATGTTTTCCCATGCAGTGGACTCTCTTACTGATTTGTTGATGGTTTCTTTTGCTGTGCAGAAGCTTTTTATTTTGATACGGTCCCATTTGTTTATTTTCTCTTTAGTTTCCATTGTCCTAGGAGCTATATCAGTAAAGATATTGCTATGACATATGTCGGCTCTTTTGCTGCCTACGGATTCTTCTAACATGGTTTCCCATCTTATGTTTAAGTCCTTTATCCATTTTAAGTTTATTTTTGTGTATGGTGTAATTTGGTGTCTAGTTTCATTTTTTTGCATGTATCTGTCTAATTTTCCCAAAACTATTTATTGAAGAAACTGTCTTGACTCCATTGTATGCTTTTGTCTCCTTTGTCAAATATTAATTGAGCATAATGTCTTGGGTCGATTTTTGGGTTCTCTATTCTGTTCCATTAGTCTATATGTCTATTCTTGTGCTAGTACCAGGCAGTTTTGAGAACAGTGGCTTTGTAATATAGCCTGATATCTGGTATTGTGATCCCTCCAACTTTGTCCTTCTTCCTCAAGATTGCTGTGGCTATTCGGGGTCTTTTTTTATTCCAGATGAATTTTTGGAGAGTTTGTTCTAGGACTGTGAAATATGCTGTTGGTATTTTAATGGGGATTGCATTGTATCTATAGATTGCTTTGGGTAGCATGGACATTTTAATGATGTTGGTTCTACCAATCCATGAACATGGTATATTCTTCCACTTTTTTATGTTTTCCTCTATGTCTTTTTTTTTGTTCTTCAACATCCTGTAGATTTCCAAGTACAGGTCTTTTACCTCCTTTATTTAAGTTTATTCCTTGGTATATTAATTTTTGGGGGGTTGTAATGGTAAATGGGATTGTGTTTATAGTTTCTCTTTCTGTGAGTTCATTATTGACATATAAAAAAGCCATAGATTTTTTGGTGAATTGTTTCTTTTTAGAAATTAGCTGACATTTTAATAGATACTCCCTTGTAGTTAACTTACTGTCTTTTTCCTGTTGCTTTAAGAATTTCTATTTGACTTTAATGTTTGTAATTTTGATTATGATGTGTATTGGACTGGGTCTCTTTTGGTTTATCTTGATTGGAATTTTTGTGCTTCCTGAACTTGTGTTACTTTTTCCTTTGTAAGCTTAGAGAAGTTTTCTGTCATTATTTCTTTAAACAGTTTTTCTAATCCTTGTTCACTTTCTTCTCCTTCTTTTCCTCCAATGATGCAGATTTTGTTACATTTCATGGTGTCCCCAAATTCTCTTAAACTATCCTCCTGCTTTTTTTTTTATTATTTTTCTTTTTGAAGCTCTAATTTCTTGTTTATGCTATCTTGTCTTCCAACTCACTGATTCGATCTTCTGCCCATTTAGTCTACTTTTTATTCTTTCCAGTGTATTCTTAATGTCAGATATGTTATTCTTCAGTTCCAACTGATTCTTATTTATGGTTTCTATATCTTGTTTTATGCTGTTGTAGTTCCAACTAAGTTTCTTTTAAATTCTCACTGAGTTCCTGGATCATCCTTAAAACCATTACTTTGACTCAGTATCTAATAAATTGCTTGCCTCTCTGTAATTTCCTTTCTGGAGTTCCCTTCTCTTCTTTCATTTGGGGTTTGTTTCTTTGTTTCCCCTTTTTTTCTGTCCCTTTGTATTTTTTTCTATGTATCAGATCAAATTCCTATGCCTCCCAGTCTTTGTGAATTGATCTTATGTAATAAGTGCTTTGTGGGACCCAGTGGTGCATCCTCTTAGATCTTCTGAACTGGGTGTTCTAGGAATGTCCCCACTATGAGGTATTTGGGCTCTCCTGTTGTAATTGGGTCTTGAATATTGTCCATTTTATGGGAGGAATCTCCTCTCAGTGTGGCTGGTTGTGAGACTCTTCATGAACCATGTCATACAAGCTGTTGGGTAGATGCTGACAGAACAAAACAAAACACAATAAACATAACAAGGACCAAAATCATTTACAATACCCCTACAACAACAACAAAAGTAATCACAAAAGAAGAGAGAATTAGGAAGGAGAAAAGGGAACATGAATAGACAAAAAGAAAAAGTAGGGAAAAAAGGGGGGAGAAAAATATGAAAAAGCATAGATGAAAGAAAGAAAATAAGAACTAAAAACTAGGAAAGAAAAGTATCCTATCTAATAAAAGAGAAACATGGTAATTGGCGTGTGACCACTACCCTTCCCATTGGCTAATCAGTGAGATATACAAATTAACTGCCAGCCAAGATGGCGGCCATCAGCCAGGCAGCTTGAAACTAACATGAGGCTTGCTTGCTTCAGTGACGGAGGACTCAAACATTCCCCGACTGCCGCTGCAGGCCACTGAGCTTGCAGTTTAAGAAACATTGTAACAAACATAGAAGCTAAACAAAACCACAGAAACCTGCTTTCAGCGAGCCCGAGATCTCAGAGCTGGAGTTGATACAGAGTTTCGATTATAGAACTGAAACAAACCAGATACCTTCTTTCAGCAGCAGAGGCCTCAGAGCTGGAGCCAGAGCTAAAGCTGGCCCAGAATAAAAAGAAAAAAAAGAGAAAAAGGAGAAGTTGAGAGCTTCAGTCCCAGCCTAAAAACAGCCCTCAGCCCCTCACCCAGACCAGCCAGGCACCCCAGTGGGGATCCCCATCCTGAAGGGTGTGTGACCAGCTGCAAACAGCCATCATCCCCTCACCCAGGCTGGCCAGGCACCCCAGTGGAGACCCCCACCCTGATCCAGGACACCCTTCAGGGCAAACCAGCCGGCCCCCACCCATGCACCAGGCCTCTATGCTATATAGTAAAAGGGTAATATGCCTCCCAGCACCAGGATCAGCTGAGCCGCGAGGCCTCCCGGCACCAGGATCAGTGTGACAGGGGGCAGTGCCCAAACCCCTGACTGCCCTGCGGCTCTGTGTGTGACAGGGGGCAGGGCCACAACCTCCCTATCGGCCCTGCTCTGTTCCTGACAGGGGAAGGTGCCCCAACCCCCTGATTGGCCCTGCTCTGTGCCTGATAGGGGGAACTCTCCAACACCCTGTTTGGCCCTGCTCTGTGCATGACAGGGGGGAGCTCCCCAACCCCCTAATCGACCCTGCTCTGTGCGTGACAGAGTACGGAGCCCCAACCCCACTGATGGACCCTGCTCTGTGCGTGACAGGGGGCAGCGCCCCAACCCCCTGATTGGCCCTGCTCTGTGCATGACAGGGGGTGGCTCCGCAACCTCCCCATCGACCCTGCCTTGAGTGTGACGGGGGCAGTGCCCCAACCCCCCAATCAGCCTTACCCTGAGTGTGACTAAGGGTGGCATCACAACCTCCTGATCCACCCTGCTCTGTGCATGACAGGGGGTGGTGCCCCAACTCCCCAATCGGCCCTGCTCTGAGCCCGACCAGGGGCTGCACCTAGGGATTGGGCCTGCCCTCTGTCACCCGGAGCAGGCCTAAGCCAGCAGGTCGTTATCTCCCAAGGGGTCCCAGACTGCAAGAGGGCACAGGCCGGGCTGAGGGGCCCCCTCTCCCCCACAAGTGCACAAATTTTTGTGCACCGGGCCTCTAGTTATAAAATAATAACAAAATAAGTATGAAAAGTAAAATAGAGAACGAAAGCAAATAGACAAAAGTAAGAAAAAGAAAAATGAAGAGAATGAAGAAGGAAGAAAAAATATGGTAAGAAAAAGGTAGGGAAAATTAGATTTATGAAAGAAAGAAAGAGCTTAAAATAATTACAGATCAATAGAGCAGAAAGATAAAGATGATAAAAATAGAAAGATTTCCAAAATGGAATTGGAGGAAGTAGAAGGAAGCTACACTGACATGTTCCCAGGACTGACCTGGAATTACAACTAAATTTCAGAAAAATAATCCTGAATAATCAACTGAAGTCAAGCTGGAGAAACCCTGATAATCAAGGAAGGAATATGGAGACACAAAGAGACTGCTAGGAAGTGAGGAGGTGTGAAAGGGGGCTAGGAAAATCAGACTTTGGTGCACATCTTTGTCCTTTTCAAAGGCACCCAGCCACAGTGGAAGGAGCCACAAGCTGTGTATTGCTGGTAGCTGCAATCAGAGTACTCAGGGCCAGTCACAAACAGCATCTGCATTGTCCTGCACTAGAAATTGGGAATCATATCAAATCTACCTGTTACATAGACACATGCCCCAAAAGGCAGTCAAAATGGGGAGACAAAAAAACAAGCCCCAAATGAAAGAACAAAAGGATTCTCAAGAAGAAGAGCTAACTGAAATGAAGATAATATATCAGATATAGAGTTCAGAATAATGAATGCAAGGATGCTCAACAACATGAAAAAAAACACAGTAATCATGGAAAAAGTCCGATTGGAAATAAAGAATGGCAGAACACTTTTAAAAAACACATTGGAAGGAACACATGGCAGATTAGGGGAAGCAGAAGCTGAGATTAGGGTCAGTGAATTAGAAGACAGGATAGAGAAAAATCACTCAATCAGAAAACCAAAACAAATAAACAAAAATACAATAAGAAAAGGACAGCTTAAGGGAGCCCTGGGACAAAATGCAATGTATCAACATTTGCATCATAGGAGTACCAGAAGATAATGAAAGTGAGCAAGGGATAGGAATGTGTTTGAAGAAATAATGGCAGAAAACTTCCCTAATCTGGTGAAGTCACACAAGTTCAGGAGGCACAGAGAGTCCCAAGCAAGAAGAACCCAAACAGGCCCTTGCCAAGACACATCATAATTAAAATACCAAAAATTACAGGCAAAGAGAGAATCTTAAAGGCAGCAAGAGAAAAGCAAACTGTTATTTACAAAGGAGCTCCATAAGGCTGTCAGCTGATTTCTCATAAACTTAACAGGCCAGAAGTTAATGGCATGAATTATTCAAAGTAATGAAAAGCAAGGATCTTAATCCAAGATTACTGAGCAAGGCTATCATTCAAAAATAGATTGGGAAATAAAAGAGTTTTCCAAATAAAAATATAGGTAAAGAAGTTTATCACCACAGAATCAGCACTGCAAGAAATGATAAAAGGGTTGCTATAATGAGAAGAAGAAACAGAGAGAAAGAGAAACATAGGCATAAGGAATTTAAATGACAGTAAGTGAGTACCTATCAATAATAACCTTAAATCTAAATGGATGAAATGATCCAAACAAAATACATAGGTTAGTTGAATGGATATGAAAACATGACCCAAATATAGGCTGTCTTTAAGAGACCCACCTCAGAACAAAAGACTCACATAGGATGAGAATGTTTTCCTGAGCTGTAGTTTGTGGATGGGGCCAGTGCCTCTCAGAAAAAAAATGGCTGTTTCGATTTGGGGGTGTGTGACCAAATGCAGGTCTCCCCTCAATGCTTCCTACCTCAGCCTCTCCTTAAGCACCTCGAGAGTCCCAAGCAAGAAGAACCACATCAACCTCGAGTTCACATCACCCTCTCTCCACTGAATCCTCAGGTGAGTAGCTGCAAATGAAAATCCTGTGTGTTCTGTTTTATTGTTTGTTTAAATATAACAACACAACAACCAGAAACCCCACAAAAAACCCTTGGGGCTTTATCTCCAATCAACACCAGACTCCCTGGCAGCCAGAAACCCTACAGCTGAATATTATGTGGGCCTCTGTTCTCTGCTCTGGTGCTCCAGGCTGTGGAGCTCAGCCTCATTTCTGAGCCTCATCTTCTCAGTAAAAAGGACCTCCCACAGCCAGGAAATCCCTCCACACTCTCAGCGGCTTGCTGCCCATGGAAGCTGGACCATCAGCCCCTCCAGTGACTTCACCCTTCCTACCAGGTGTTTTCTGTCCTTCCTTGATATAAGTTTCCTCCTTAGCTGAACCTCAGTTGGTAATTCAGTGTGAATGTTCCTCAATTCAGTTTTATTTCCAGTCTGGCCCTGGGAGGAGATGCAGGAAATTCTGCCTATTCAGCCATCACCTTCTACCTTCTACAAGAGGATTATGTTTTAAAAGAATTTAGATCCCTGAAGCTGTTTTTCTTCATTTTAATACAGTTCAAAATAATATTTTTCCAAGCATTATTTTCTGAACTCTACTTTACAACAAAACTTTGTGCTTGGTTTCTTTCTCCATCAGTGCTCAATTCTGAAAGTACCTCAGCTTCTTCTTCAGACAAATTTGAAAGTAATACTAAGTATCTCATGTGATTATTATGAAGTTTAAATTGCTATGGTGTAATGTGAAAACTGTGTACACTGAAAGGTACTTTAGCCTACCTAAAGTGACAGTATCTTGTTAAATGTTAGGCTCTATTGCTTTTGTCTGACTGCAATATTTGATTGTATTATACTGCCCCAAAGTAATATTATATTATTAAATGTAAGTCAGATAAAGGTTATACTTTTATCTAATTGTTATACGTGGTAATAGTAACATACAATTTATTATTTTTTCTTTTTGCCTGGCTTATCTTTACAATATTCTGGAGTTTTCTGTGCATCGAAACTAGTTTAGTGGTTTTGAAGGACCATGCACTTCATAGTATTCATCACTCACTCTCTTGGATAGAGGGTTTGAAATGCTATGTTTTGAAAATAGTGAAATGAATTATGGATTCCCCCCCCCAACTCTGCATTTTTTAAAAAGCATTCCAGAAAGTTATTGTGGGGAGCACATTTGATTTAAGTTGTGTCTTAGGATCTCTCATAAAATTTTTTTACCTTTCTTTGTTAATTAAGTTAAGTAGTTATTAAATATTGGAGATTTCTGTGTAAAAAAATTGTGAAAATTTTTGAAAAAGACTACATCCTACCAAGATTCAGATGCAGAGAAAGATTAAGACCAGAATAAAAAACAAAACAAAAAACAAAACAAAACTAAGCATGTAATTTTTGGCCCACAAAAACTGTATTATAAGAGTTTTACGTAGAAGTCATTCCAAGCTGAGTTTAAGATTTATTCAGAGAAGCTTATATTCACTGAATACCAAGCAGTTCTTTTTATTGTGGCTTTGTTGAAAGAGTTTAGGATTGATTTATATGACTCCTTATATATAACCTGAGACCAAGACAGTGTAGCCAGCCAAACTGATGTGTAGTGTCAAAAGCATTAGAACTAGGCACAGAGAAACATCTTTCTCCAGTGTGAAACTAGCCAAATGGGTCATCTACTGCCAAAATGATAGGAACAGTATGTTTTTACAGACCTATTAAATTTAGCTGTTTTTATAACCATAAATCTTTTTTTAAAAATATATTTTTAATTGATTTTTGCAGAGAGGAAGGGAGAGGGATAGAGAGCTAGAAACATCGATGAGAGAGAAACATCGATCAGCTGCCTCCTGCACACCCCCCACTGGGGATGTGACCGCAACCAAGGTACCGGAATCGAACCTGGGACCCTTCAGTCGGCAGGCCGATGCTCTATCCACTGAGCCAAACAGGTTAGGGCTATAACCATAAATCTTAAAGAATGACAATATAAAATGCTGGAATTCAAAGATAGTATTGTGGATTTTATATTTTTAAATTTTTTTTATTTTCACCATTGCAATTTGTTTTTGTTATTTCTTAGCATTGAAACACATTCTTTATGATATGCTTGGTTTCTTAATTCAGCAATCTCCTCCCCACAGTTGTTTATTTTTTATTGAATTTATCAGGGAGACATTGGTTCACAAAACCATATAGAATTCAAGTGTACACCTCAATAAAACATAATCTGCACACTGTATCGGGTGCCCATCACCCCAAGCAAAGTCTCTTTTTATCCCTATTTCCTGCCCTTTGCCTACCTCCACCTACCCCTAACCCCTTTCCCTCTGGCTACCATCACACTGTTGTCCTTGCCTATGTGCTATATATATTTGTTATGTGGCTAATCCCTTTACCTTCTTTCATCCAGTCCCCACATACCCCTCCCCTCTGACAGCTGTCAATCTGTTCCATATCTCCATGCTTTGTTTCTATTATGTTTGTCAGTTTATTTCTTTCATTAAATTCACCATCTAAGTGAGATAATATGGTATTTGTCTTTCTCTGACTGGCTTATTTCACTTAGCATAATAATCTCCAGGTCCATCAATGTAGTTGCAAAAGGTAAAATCTTTTTTTTTTTTTTTAATAGCTGCATGGTATTCCATGGTGTAAATGTATGGCAAATTTTTTATCCACTCATCTACTCATGGGCACTTGGGCTGCTTCCAAATCTTGGTTATTGTAAATAATGCTGCAAAGAATATAGGGGTGCATATATTCTTTTGGGTTAATGTTTGGCATTTCTTTAGATGTATTCCTAGAATTGGTTGGAATCACTGGGTAATAAGGCAGTTTCATTTTAATTCTTTGAGGTAACACCATGCTGTTTTCCACAGTGGCTGCACCAACCTGCATTCTAACCAGCAGTGCACAAGGGTTCCTTTTTCTCCACATCCTAACCAGCTCTTGATGTTTGTTGATTTACTGATGGTAGCCATTCTGGCAGGTGTAAGGTAGTACCTTATTTTAGTTTTAATTTGCATCTTTCTGATAATTAGTGGCATTGAACATCCTTTCATATGTCTATTGGCTATTTGTAGGTACTCTTGGAGGTCATTTTTTAAAAAATATGTGTTTATTATTAATTTCAGAGAGAGGAAGGGAAAGGGAGAGAGATAGAAACACTGATGAGAAATAAATATCCATCGGCTGCCTCCTACTGGGGATCAAGCCTGCAAATTGGGCATGTGCCCTGACCAGGAACTGAACTGGCAACCTCCTGCTGCATGGATGATGCTCAACCAAGTGAGCCACACTAGCCGAGCCCTTTGCCCATTTTTAATTGGATTGTTTGTCTTCTGGTGTTGAGTTGTATAAGTACTTTATATATTTGGAAATTAACTCAGCAGATGTATTATTGGCAAATATATTCTCCCATACAGTGGGTTTCCTTTTCATTTTGATGTTGTTGTTTTTTGCTGTGCAGAAGCTTTTTAGTTTGATGTGGTCCCATTTGTTTACCTTTTCCTTTGTTTCTCTTGCCCTAGGCAATGTATTAGTAAAAATTCTGCTGTGTGAGATGTCTGAGATTTTGCTGTATATGTATTCTTCTAGGATTTTTATGGTTTCACAATTTACATTTAAGTCTTTTATCCATTTTGAGTTTATTCTTGCATATGGTGTATACTTTGGTGGTCAAGTTTCATTTTTTTTGCATATACTTGTCCAATTTTCTCAACACTATTTATTGAAAAGACTGTCTTTACATCAATGTATGTCCTTGCCTTCTTTGTCAAATATTAATTGACCACAAATTAGTGGGTTTATTTCTGGGCTCTCTATTCTGTTCCATTGATTGATATGCCTGTTCTTATGCCAATACCGTGCTGTTTTGATTACTATAGACTTATAGTATAATTTGATATCAGTAAGTGTGATACCTCCAACTGTGTTCTTCTTTTTGAAAATTGCTGAGGTTTTTTAGGGTCTTTTGTGGTTCCATATACATTTTTGGAATATATGTTCTACATCTATGAGATATGGTATTGGTAGTTCAATAAGAATTGCGTTGAATCTATAGATTTCTTTGGATAATATGAACATGATATATGTTTCTATTTATTTGTATCTTTCTCAGTTTCTTTCTTCAGTATCTTATAAATTTTTGAGTACAGGTATTTCACCTCCTTGGTTAAATTTATTCATAGGGATTTTGTTTTTTTTTCTGTTGCAATAATAAATGGGATAGTTTTCTTAATTCCTCTTTCTGAAAGTTCATTATTGGTGTATAATATACCACCAATTTTTGAATATTAATTTTGTATCCTGCTACTTTGCAGAATTCATTTATTAGATTTAGTAGATTTTTGATGGAGTCTTTCAGGTTTCCTGTGTACAATATCATGTCATCTGCAAATAATGACAATTTTGCTTCCTCCTTTCCAATTTGTATGCCTTTTATTTTTTCTTCTTTATCTGATTATTGTGGCTAGTATTTTATGTGCTTATTGAATAAGTGTGCTGAAAGCAGATATCCTGTCTTATTCCTGATCTTAAAGGGAAAAAAACAAACAAAAACTTCTCGATTTTGTCAATTGAGTGTAATGTTGACTGTGGGTTTGTTATATATGACCTTTATTATATTGAGAATGCTGATTTTTCTGCATCTATTGATATGATCATGTGATTTTTGTCCTTTATTTTGTTTATACGATATATCATGTTTATTGATTTATGATATTGTACCAACCATGCATCCCCTGAATAAATCACAGTGGATCATGGTGTATAACCTTTGTAATATGTTGCTGGATCTCACTAGCTAATATTTTGTTGAGGATTTTAGCATCTATGTTCATCAGAGATATTGTCTTATAATTTTCTTTCTTTGTGGTTTCTTTGTCTGGTTTTGGAATTAGGATAATATTGGCTTGAGGGCTTGGAAGTCTTCCCTTCTCTTGAATTATTTGGAATCGTTTGAGTAGGATAGGTGTTAGTTCTTTTAATGTTTAGTTAAATTTACTGTGGAGAGGGGCTACAGCCTTTGGAGAGGTTCAAGCCTCGGACTGATGAGAGGGCACGGTCCTTTTGTGGCAAAGCCACATGCAAGTCTCTGCTTTGAGGGCAAAGCCCTCCCAGCACAATTATAGCCAATTGTATGTAAGCTTGACCTATGGTCCGACCTTGTAGTCCTAGGTAGCTGAGGGATGTGAGCTGCAGGAGGTGCAGCAAGTGCTGCCAAAACAAAGCTTGATAGAGTTCAGAGAATTGCAACAACAGGAAAGAAGTAGATTTGAAACTCCCAAGAACATTGTAAACATCTTGACCACTCCCTTGTTTTGCTTTGTGTGATCTGACTATAAAATAAAGATTCAGCTTGCATGCTGTGTCCTCATCCAGGCTCAGTGATCCATCTGGCCCCAACTATATTCTCTTGTTTGTTTTCTTTAATCCTTCACCGCCTCTCCTCAGGTTCACCACTGGCCGTGCTGGACGCTGTTCAATTTACCTCTGTAGCCATCCAGTCCAGGACTGTTGTTTGCTGGGAATTTTTTGCTTAATGCTTCAATTTCATTAATTGTAGTCAGTCTATTCAGGTTTCCTGAATCTTCCTGGTAGAGTTTTGGAAGATTTTATGTTCCTAGGAATTTTTCCATTTCCCCCAGGTTGTCCAAGTATTGTATTTTCTTACAACTCTTGTATTTCTGTGGTGTAAGAAATTACTTCACCTCTTTCATTTATTATGTTATTTATTTGGTTCCTCTATCTTTGCTTCTTAATGAGTCTTGCAAGTGGTTCATCAATCTTATTTATCTTTTCAAAGAACTAGCTCTTGGTTTCATTGACATTTTTATTGGTTTTAGTTTCTATGTCCTTTATTTCTATTATGACCATTATTTCCTTCCTTCTACTTACTCTGGGCTTTGTTTGTTGTTCTTTTTCTAGTTCTTTTAGATGCAGAGTTAGATTGTTTGAGTTTTACTTACTTTTTGAGGTAAGCCTGTAATGCTATTAATTTTCTTCTCAGGACTGGGTTTGCTGTGACCCATAGATCCTGGGTTATTATGTGTTCATTTTCATTTCTCTCCAGGTAATTTTTTATTTCTCCTTTGATCGCATTGTTAACCCAATCATTATTTCATAACATGCTAATTAGCCTCCATGTGTTTGAATGTTTTTGAGTGTTTTTATTGTAATCAACTTCTAGTTTCATGCCATTGTGATCCAAGATGATGCTTGATGTGATTTCAATCCTCTTGAACTTGTAGAGATGTATTTTGTGTCCTAACATGTGGTCTATCTTTGAGAATATTCCATGCACACTTGAGAAAAATGTTTATTCTGCAGCTTTGGGGTAAAATCTTCTGTAAGTGTTAATTCAATCCATCTGATCTAGTGTGTATTTAAGGTCTCCGTTCCTTTGTTGAATTTTTGTCTTGAAGATCTATCCAGTGATGTCAGTGGGATGGTAAAGTCCCAAACTATGACTATATTTCTGTCATTCTCTCTTTTAATGTCTTCCAAGAGCTTTTTAAAAAATATATTTAGGTGCTCCTATATTGGGTGCATATAACTTTATCAGGGTTATATCCTTTTGTTTTATTGTTCCTTTAGTATTATGAAGTGGACATTTTTGTATTTTGTTTTAGCTTTTGCATTGAAGTCTCTTTTGTGAGCTGTAAGTATTGCTACTTCTGCTTTTTTTTTTTTTCAATTCCACTTGCATGGATTATTTATTCCATACCTCCACTTTCATCCTGTGTAAGTTTTTCATTCTGAGGTGGGTCTCTTGAAAACAGCATATATCATGGTTATGGTTTTTTGTTTTTGTTTTTGTTTTTTCCCATTCAATTACTCTATATCCTTTTTATTGGAGCATTTAATTCATTTTATTTGTTATTATTGATAGGTACTTATTTACTGCCATTTTTATTCTTTATGCCTATGTTTCTTTCTCTATATAATTCATATTATAACAGCAGTCCCTTTAACATTTCTTGCAATGCTGGTTTGGTGGTAATATACTCCTTTAGCCTTTTTTTTTTTTTTTTTTTTTTTTTTTTGTCTGGGAAGCTCTTTAATTTACCATCTATTTTGAATGATATCCTTGCTACATAGAGAAGTGTTGCTTTCAGATCCTTACTTTTCATTACTTTTGCCATTCTTTTCTGGCCTGTAGTGTTTCTGCTGAGAAATCAGCTGACAGCCTTAGGGGAGCTCCCTTGAAGTTCACTGACTGTCTCTCTCTTTCAGCTCTTCAGATTCTCTTTGTCCCTTATGGAAGCTACTTGTAAAGTAACTAATTGCTTTCCTATTGCTGCTTATATAACATTTTCTCCTTATCTTTAAGGTTTGTCATTTTAATTATGTTATGTTTTGATGTGGGTATTTTGGGGTTCATTTTGATTGGGACTCTGTTCCTACTGAACTCATGTGACTTTTGCCTTAAACAGGCTAGATTATATTTTAGCCATTATATTTTTAAAAATGTTCTCTCTCTCTCTCTTTCTCTTTCTTAACCTCTTGGTACCTCTATGATGCAGAAGTTGTTATGTTTGATGTTGTCCACAGATCCCTTACACTTTCCTCATTTTTAAAAGTCTCTTATCTTCTCAAGTGGTCAGAGTGACTCAGTTGTTTGAGCATCATTCTGTGCACCAGAAGGTTGCCAGTTCAATTCCAGGTCAGGGCACATACCGAAGGCAAATCATTACGGTTTCTCTTTGAAATAAGTCTCTCTCTCTCTCTCTCTCTCTCTCTCTCTCTCTCTCTCTCTCTCTCTCCTCTCTCTTTCTCTTTCTCTCTCTCTTCCCTTTGGTGATAAATAAATAAATAAATAAATAAATAAATAAATAAATAAATTCTCTTTTCTTTTTGATGCTCTGTTTATGTGCTTACTGCTTTCTTATCCTCTAAATTGCTGTTTCGATCCCCTGGCTAACCTGCTATTGATTTCTTCTAGTCTATTTTTCATTTCAGATATTGTATTCTTCACTTCTGAATAGGTTTTTTATGTGATTTTTAAAAATATTCTTTTAATGCTTGCTATGTCTTTGTTTAAGTTGTCACTGAGATCACCTATTCTTCCCCTAAGGCCCTTGTAAATTCTTATAATCATTGTTTTAAACTCTGCATCTTATATTTTAATTGCTTTCAGTTTATGTAATTCTTTTCCTGGGGATTTCTCTTGTTCTTTCATTTAGGGTATATTTTCTTTGTCTCCCCATTTTCTCTCTGTGTATTAGATAATTCTGCTATGATTTCTAAACTTGTTATGATGGCTTTGTAATGAAAGTGTTTTCTTGAGCTTAATGGCACAGTCTTCCAGATATCTGAGCTCCATGTTCCCAGAATGTTTCTTGTTGGTTAGGTGCATCCTCCAGTTGTAGTTGAGTCTTGAATGATGTTGGACCTTTTGTGGGTGTAATTAACCCATAAGACTGGTTGAGTATAAGGGTAAGCCTTGATCACTGTGTATGAGATGCTGTGCAGGGGCTGCCTGCCAAGGTGGAATTGTTCCCAGCAGAGTCTGGTGCTTGCTGGAATCCTCCTTTGGGTGTGCTGCTTGTGTGGCTAGTGGGTTTGAGCCCTGGTGTGGTCTGAAGCCCACCACCAGTTCTGTTGGTTCTGGGTTTACTAAACCAGGGTTCAGGTATAGGGTGATGTGAAATGTTGTGTGTAACTGGCCTTGGGCTACCTGTCTGGAGCTACCACACTGCTCATTGTGGCTGTGTCTGCTGGGACTGGGTATGTATGTGTGGGGAGGGCACCTGTATATAAGGGTCAATTTCCTCCAGTTTAGAGCTGGGGGGCATATCTGTAAAAGGAATGAGTCTCCCTGAGGTCCACTTCTACCTGTCAGTTACTACACCTCCCGCTTGGTCTTCCTCCAGAGCCTTCCAAAGAAAGACTGTAAAATGGGCCTAAAGCTGGCTATGAACCACAGCTCCTTCCACAGGTTGTGAGCTTGGCAGAGTCAGACAACCAGGGTCATGAGGATAGGGCTAGTGGGTCCTCTAATAGGGGAACTTGTGGTCAGCCACTCCATGAGGGGAACATGTCCCCTATTCCAGAACCAAACCATTCAGTCTCTGCCAGTATCTTCAATTCTAGTTCTCCCAGGAATGGCACACAGCAGGTTCAGGTTGGGTGCAGCCAACCATCCCCTCTTCAGGAGCAAGCTCAGCCACCCCAGGCACAAGGGGAGCAGATGAAAAAGTCTCCTAGCCCTGGCCAGGTTGCTCAGTTGGTTGGAATCTCTCCTGAGCACCAAAATTATTGTGGGTTCGATTCCAAGTCAGGGCACATACCTGGGTAGTGTGTTTGATCTCCATTCAGGGCGTGTACAGGAAGCAACCAATTGATGTTTCTTTCTCACATTGATATTTCTCTCTCTCCCTTCCTCTCTCTCCAAAGTCAATAAAAACATAACCTCAGGTGAGTCTCCCATTCGGTATGATGTCAGCCCAGCCTGCAGGAAGAGGCTAAGAACTTTTTCCCAGTCTCAGACAATAGCCAACAATTAAATAACTATTTAAATTATATTATAAAATGGAAAATATTAACAGTAATAGTAAAGGTCTGAAGTGTTTTATTATTTCCTCTTTGTACCAAATGCTGTATTTATACAAGAAAAAACACAATAAAAAATGTACGTCCCAGATATCACAATAACAACTACATCACTTTTAATTTGAACAGCATTTTATAATTTGCCAAGAGTTACCATATATACTGTGTCAGCTACACCTCAAATAACCTCATGAAGTGTGTTAAACACTTACACTTCTGTAAGACCAGGCCCCTTCTGAAGGTTAGAAAGGTTGGGTCATTTCCACAGTAATGCAAGTGAGTAGGAGAGAGGTCTGAGGTCAGCCTAGGGCTTTCCCACCCAGGTTATAGTTCTTCCCATGAGGGCCTTCTGGTCCAGACTGCACCTGAGATATGAGAGTCCATGGCTATAGCTGCCTTGTTAGTCACTGGAAAAAAAACCCCACTACTTTCCCAGGCTGTAAAATGAGTCTAAAGAACACCACTCAACATGGCCCAAATTTTAAAAGGATGTATCAAATTATCCAGATGAATCTTTGCCTAATTGTCTTAAGTGTTACAGATAGGTTCTTAGAAACTGAAGGGTCTTGAGTCTCCACATCAGTCATTGAAAAGTTGTCTTCCCAAATCATTCTTTTTTTCCTGTTTTCCTTTTACCCTTATATAAGAAGAACAATACAAATTCCACATCATAGAAATGCTAACCAACTTTGCTGAATGCTTAACACATAATACCTGTTTAATCATCACAGCAACCCTAAGATATGTGGTGCTACAAAAGGTGTTGTCACATTTTATAGATGAATAAACATAGAGGTTAAGAAACATAGTAAGTGAATGGTGAAGCTGGGCTCTAAACATAGGCCATTTCTATGGGAAGTCTTAGGCATTACATGACACAAGTTGCTGAGAAATATTTCATTAACTTGTCATCATCTGTGTATTGTGTTTGGCTATTACATACTTACAATTTATCTAAAGTCAACATTTCCAGAGAAAGAATTGAGTGTTTGGAGAACATTTCAGGTGTTGTTAAGGCAGCTGTATGAATCATTAGTACCACTGCCTAATAAGGTTAGGAAATTAAAGAGAAGGTAATGAACTCAAAGTAATGGCATTGCAATCTGTTTTTTTACCTGAGAATATACTTCTGATGACAGGAGATAGGCAGCATTATTATGTAATAAATATGAAGATTTAACAGAATTTTCATGTTTCATTACTTTCATTGTTGTCTTTTTTATATTTTATTGATTTTTTTACAGAGAGGAAGGGAGAAGGATAGAGAATTAGAAACATCGATAAGAGAGAAACATCGATCAGCTGCCTCCTGTACACTCCCTACTGGGTATGTGCCCGTAACCAAGGTACATGCCCTTGACCAGAATCGAACCTGGGACCCTTGAGTCTGCAGGCTAAGGCTCTATCCATTGAACCAAACTGGTTAGGGCTGTTGTTGTTTTTTAAATATGTCTTTATTTATTTTAGAGAGTGAGGGAGAGGGATATGGAGAGAGAAACATTGATTGGCTGCCTCCTGCATGACCCTCAACGGGGATCTAGCCTGCAATTGGGCATGTGCCTTGACCAGGAATTGAACGGGTTGATGCTCAACCACTGAGCCACACTGGCTAGGCACTTTCATTATTTTTGTGCAATAGACTCTATTATTCCTTGTAAAGAGAAAAGATGAAGTTACCCCTTTTTTTCATTGTTTCCTACCTTCTTATAAACTAAAGTTTAGAGGACCTTTGTCTTATCTGCAACTAAGTGGCATTAGTGTTGAGCAAGTTTACAATTAACAATTTGCTGTACATAATCCTTTCTGGCCATTTGTTCTACTGCAATATACTTAATGGTGCTTAAAGCTTTGTAGGTTTTTTAATTACTGGGCACCTCAATTTACTTTATTTGTGAAATCCAGTGGATGCCTGTATCAGTCTTGTACATAGCAGGAACACAGTTCATGGATAGTATTCATCAAATCCTGTAGGACTCTTCCCAATGTCCTCTGACCTTTTCTGTGAGAGCTGTTTTGCATACCTTTATTGCTTTTCATTTTATGTGATTATACAGATTAAATATAGCTGTCAACATGTCAAAACCTACCCTGTAAGTCATGCTTTAAAGTGTAATCATCTGTTTCATGGATTTAGGAAACTATTTGTAGATTTCTTGTAACAGCACCAACTCATCATTTCATTTATTCATGCAGTAATTTATTGCCTGTGGTTTTTTTAAAAAAAATTTTTATTGTTTAAAGTATTACAAATAGTAGTACATATGTCTCCTTTTTTCCCCACTGACCTCCCCCTGGCCTTTCTTACACCTTAGTACATGCCGACCCCCCCCCCCCCCGCAGGGTCTTGTGTCCATTGGTTATGTTTATTATTGCCTGTGTTTTATGTGCCAAGGTGAGCATCAGCAATTGAGCATTTGTTAATGAATAAACCTATAACTTGAAAGTTTAAAAAAATGGTTGAATTCCTAACTAGATTCTCTGAAATATACACAGATATTATTGTCCAATATGTAAACAGTTCTATTCAGCTCTTTTCATGTTTTTTTCCCCAAAAGGGATACCAACTGCCCTCCCTCTTAAAGTGAAAAGGAACAAATTCCCTTATACTGACTTTTCCCCTAATTTCCATCTATCAAAGGGTGGGCACTCTGAAATTTGGACACCTGTACTATTCTTAGGCCTTCTTACCCCTTTCCCCAGTGTCTGATGTCAAACCTTCTTCAAAAACAAGTCTCAGGGCATTGAAGTTGCTGGGAAACAGAGTAACTGAGCATATTTTTCTTTCATATAGTTTGAAATAGTCAGAGTCTAACTATTTATAGTTAGACTATAAATGATTCAGTGATATGACTAAAGTTATTTGAACTTCATTCAAAGAAGATACGAATCCTCTCTGGTTTTTCCTTCCTTTACTCTTTGTAATATCCCTAGGATGTCTGGGTTCATTGAACTTGAGAAGGTGTCATGAGCCTTCCAAGATATCTAGGAGTCAAATCCAAAGGCACTTTGCATTATCCAGATGACATTGGAGGACCTTTCTATTACAAGTTAATAATTTTTATCATTAGCTTAGGTGATGATAATCATGATCATTATCAAAATCACGTTGTTGCCACATGCACGTGGTGCTGTATTGGCTAGAAGAAAAATTAAACAAACATGGGTCCTGTTCTTATGCGGTCACTGGCAACATTGTTAAAAACAAGCAACCAAAGGACATCAGATGTAGACATCAGAAAACAAGTCCATGAAGACCTTGCATGACCTATGGTCATCTGAGGAAATATACTCATTAAATTTTAAGGTAACAATTGAGTGAGTGTTATTGATCTTTTGACATTAAGAGATGTCGTAGTTATCTGAACATATTATGAAATTGGAATATCAAATTTGAATGGTGGTTTGTATCTTCAACATTTATTTAAATAAATCAAGTCTAGTCCCAAAGAAGTTTCCACATTGATTCCTGTCTGTGGTCAGTTCTTTTCTCTGTTGCTTTCTAATCTGCACCATCAGAGTTTGCATTTGCCATTAATTGTTATCCACATCCTCATCCTCATAGTTATTATTTGGATGTCTTTGTGTGTCAGGCAGGCACTTTACATAATTATCTCTAATGTTCACAGAAGCTTTGGTGCAAGTTGTTATTTCCATTTTAAGAATCAACCAACAGGTTTGACTTTGAAAGGGGCATATTAAGTAATAGTTGAGATTCACCTCTCTGGACCCAGCACCCATGTCACTCTCACTCCAGCACAGATTGGACTTCCTCATACTCCCCTGTATTGTTCTCCACTTGTTTTGTGTTTGGTTGTGAACCTTGGTTGTTCCATTGGGAGTTTAAAGATGATCTATTTATTCAGTCATTTAGCAGCAATTTATTGGGCACTGTTTTCAGCATTGTCAACACAGAAATGACCAAAACAGAAAGTCCCTGGCCCCATAGTGGTTGTGCACATTCCAGTGGATACCAGGCAACATGCAGTTAGCCATAGGAAGGCTTGGGCAAGGGCACATGATTAAGGGTTGTCTAAATCTTTTTATATACATCACTGATGAATGAAGTTCAAAAACATTTCTATAGTCTCTGAGCCTCCCAGAATTAAGTTCAGTGTTTCTTAAACATAAAATCACTATATAAATACATGTGGGTAGAAGAACTGGAGTGTTCACTGACAAGAATGACATTTTAAAATGATAGGGAACTCAACTGAAGTGTGATTCACAATCTCGACTGGAACAAAATTGTACCTGACAGAAGCATTCCAAATTTAGATGGAGTTCTCAGAAGGCTGCTTAATTGATGAAAAGTCTGAAAAATAGGACATTTGGGTTGCCAAGGCATTGTGGGGACTTAAATGGTATTTTATGAAAGATGACACATTGGTGGTGAATACTGAAATTTACTATGATTTAGTGTCAGAAAATCTCTGGCTGCTAGAGGCAGATTTTGAATAGATGCTAGGCTACTGTATTAAATATTTTCTCATTTGGAATATTTAATTGTTGGACTCTTTGTAAAGCACTAAACTGAGCCAAATTATATTCATACATTGTCCCTTCACCTAAAAGAGTGTTGTAGTATTTAAATTAGAAACCATTTCTGCCAGTTTTTCCAGATATAATATTATTTTTATTAATCCTACAGATTAATATACCCTACTAGAATTATTTGTGAGTTGCTCTTTAGGTGAAAAGATAGACAGAAGTAAGAGAGAAAAAAAAAGAATCTAAGTAGAAATTTGCAGAGTCAGGACTTGAAAATGTTTTGGTTATAGTTTTAGTGCTCTCCCAGTCATCAAAAGTGAGTCCATGTTTATGGTGTAAACAACTACTATCTAATTTCAGAAAATAGAGTAAGCATTTGTCTTTAGGTGGCTCTTTACTTATAATAAAAAATGTGTAACAGGGTACATCTTTTTTAATGTGTAGGGACTTATTTCAAGGATGGATAATGTATCTGGCTATTGATGAAAAGAAATTTCAGTTTAAGAAATTAAGGAAAGGACTAGTTAGTTTTTCATTGCTTTGAATTTGCTGTTGTTGTGAGCTGATGACCTCAGTTTTAATAATTTTATCCAGCCTCATTGCTTTACTCCCCTCCATCAACACCATAGCCATTACCAGCCCCACACACTTTTTCAAGGTCTTCTGAAAGATTTCTTATCTGAGATCTTGGTTGTGTTATAATCAATCCCATATGCTTCCTCTCCCGTGTGGCCTTGTACAGTTTTCCACTTGTCATTCCTAAGCAAGTGTTGCATTCACCACAACTGACATAATTATTGCCTCCTGCTCTAGACTATGGACCATTTCTGCCAGTTCCTACAGTCACTGCATCCTGGTGTTTGGGAGGACCTAGAATACATGCTATATGTATCTTCCTACCTGCATTCTTGGTTGTCTGAGTTTAGGCTACAGCTACTTAGTTCTTGGTTGACATCTTATTTTTATCAGTTTACTAGAGACCTGGTGCACAAAATTTGTGCACTTGTGGTGGGGGAGGTCCCTCAACCCAGCCTGTTTGGGAGCCCTTGGGGGATGTCCGACTGCCAGCTTAGGCCCACTCCCCACAGTGAGTGGTCTTAAGCCGGCAGTCGGACATCCTTAGCGCTGGCGCGGAGGTGGGAGAGGCTCCCGCCAACGCTGCTGCATTTGCCAGCTGTGAGCGCAGCTCAGGGCTTCTGGCTGAGTGTCACTCCCCTGTGGGAGTGCACTGACCACCAGGGGGCAGCTCCTGTGTTGAGCTTCTGCCCCCTGGTGGTCAGTGCACATCATTGCGACCGGTTGTTCCGCTGTTTGGTCAATTTGCATATTAGCCTTTTATTATATAGGATGTTACTATTTTTTTTTGGGGGGGGGAATGTTTCTTGCAATCTAGTTTTTAAACATATCTTTTAAATTATATGATTATTAACTGTTTGTTATTTTGTTTCATGCACTGAGTGCAAACTTAAGTATAAGTTTGAAGGATATTTAGAAATCTGTGTCAATCAACTTTCTTTGTCTCCCTCTTCTCTCTCCCCACCCTTCACACACACACTACAGTAGCATATAATTAAAAATTAATGATTACATATTTATCAGCCAAGTAAAATATGGAGTGTTCATGTTTGATGAACATCGTATCATCGTGATGTCTATATTTGCATAGTCAAGGAGGGCTCAGTGGTGAATTGTTCTGATTATGAGACTGATAGAACAGGAAAAGTGTACTTTCTGGTCATTATGCCACTGAAAGTAGGAAGATGGTATTTAAAAGGCAAAAAATCAACTATGGCAATGACAGATAAACCTGGCACAGAGTGAATAATAAATGGCTGAATGAATGCTTATTAATCACCAGAAACACATGTTAATGTATATATACTGCATGTGAATTGAATTTTGATATTCTACCTCTAGAGATAATTTTTAAATTTTTAAGTCCTTTTAATTATGGAAAACATTATGTACTATTTGTGGAGTACTTCTTCAGGTCATTCCATGTTCTGAAAATCAGAAGGTCTCAAACAGTACAAGCAATATAGTTTTCCCCATATTCCAACTACATGCAGTCCATCTATTTAACCACTAACAATAGTGAGTGGAGTTAAGGATTTTACTGGTAAACCTGTCAGAACTCCCTTTCATTTCTTCTCCCCTCTTCTGTTGTCCAAGCTCTCTATATTCTAGAGTAAATCCCTCAAATAAAGATGAGTGGGGATCTTTTGTATTTAGATTTGTTGTCCCTGCAGCTGACAGTTGGCAGCTGGCCACTGGGATCTAGTGGAGAAAACAGTTTGCTGGAGGGATGAAGACCTTGATTTTATTTCCCAGCCTACTGTGTTGACTTGTGGACTGCTTTTGGCTTCTTGGAAGAAAGGTATTATTTAATGCCAATTTCTAACATTAAGCTTTCTCTGTGCAATGATAAAGTGTATGCTTCTGTTGCCATGTGTAAGGGAAACAGATGAGAGAGTGGAGCAGTGCTATAAGGAATAGGAAGAAGAGAGGGGTCCCAGTTTTCAATCTTCATATGACTTAAAGGATATTTCTATACACATAACTCCAAGCATACAATGGCATCATCCTGGGGTATAGCCCCTACTTGTATGGTATTTGGTTTCACATTAGCAAGAAGCAGTATGGCCATACCACCATGACGGATTGAGTCTTATGATGGGTTTTGCAAAATGTGATTTTCCATCTAATTTGGATTGATTGTTCCAATACTTCTAAATCCAAAGGGTTATCTTCCTATGAAGCAGAATTCTGGGTGTGGAAAACTTTTTAGAAAAGTAATGGAATCAGTCAAATATTTCCTTTATTTTAATGGTTGCTAATTAAGAAATCTAATAGATTTCCTAATCATTAATAACCTATTCCTGAGAAAAATAAGGGACATTGGACCTCATTCCTGAACTTCTCAGGGAATTCCAGCCCTATATCTTTGATTGACCAAATTAAATTTTGGCCTGGAAGTCTCATTCAACATAAGCAAAATTAAGTGCTCAATCAAGTTCTCTCAGTGGCCTTCCCTATCAATGAAGTCTTTATACTTCTATTCCTCGAGTCCTTGAAACGATTCTTCTTTTGCTCCAAATTTCCACATAAGTATCAAACTCTTGATCTAATTTTATATTTTCCTTAAGTCTTTCCTGAATGTCATAATGCCATTTTAAGCATTTCTCATACTTGTAGCCCTCTAATATCCTCACCTTATTCGCAGCCTGTGTCTAGAATTGATTCACCCTTCCTCAATTAATGCTTCACTCCAGATAAATTTTAGATGTTAACTTCACTTTGCTCAATTTGCCTTCTGATTGTATCACCCTCTCCACCATGAGTTTTGATATTGATCTTTGGTCATCTTCTACTAAAATTCATTTTTCTACTTCTTTTGTTAGTCCTCACCCTAGGGTATTTTTTCCATTGCCTTTTAGAGAGAGAAGGAGGGAATATGGGAGGGAGGGAGAGAGGGAGGGAGTGAGAGAGAGAGAGAGAGAGAGAGAGAGAGAGAGAGAGAGAGAGAGAGAGAAGAGACACGTCGATTGGTTGCCTGCTGCATGTGCCCCTACTGGGGCCAGCGATCAAACCTGCATCTTGCCCTTGACTGGAATAGAACCTGTGACTTTTAGGTGCATGGGTCAGGGCTGTAACCACTGAGAACACTGCCCAGAGCTAAAATTTATTCTTGCTTCTCACCCAATTCTGCCCTTGATTACTCTGGGGAAAATTTCCTCTCTCAGTCTTCCAGGCTGAACTTGTCCTGCCTTAGACATTTATGGTCAGTGTTACAAGGAGTTTGACCCTGTTCACTGAATGGGAACTGGACTCTCTTCCTCTCCACAGAGATACCTCTACCCCATGTGAGTTTGTCTGTTTTCCACTCTTTTTCAAAAGCCTGTTTTAAATTTCATCTATTCCATTTAATTTCTCAGTATCACCAGCCCACAAATTTCTTCTCTCCCTGAATGCTTTCTAGAGCACTTATGAACTGTCCTATTCTCTTGATATTTACTGCTATTGTTTTGGATATGTCTAGGCACAAGAATAAAATAAAGTGATTATATATAGCTTGTCTTATCTCCCCCTACCCCAAATCTGTAAGTATTTGGATGGCAGGAGCCATATTATGCATCTTCACATTCTATACTGCCTTTATCATAGGACTGTACATTTAACAGGCAGATATTTATGACTGGCTAACTCTCTGAACCCTTCTCAAAGCCAAGTGGTCATAGGAAGAAAGATAAGCTCAGCCTGAATGCAGAGCCTTGAAATCCCACTTCCTCTTATTCTTTATTCTGCAAACTACGAGCCCATGCTAGCTTTAGTTCATTCCATGAATTTAATATCCTTAATCTAGTCCTCATCTGAATGCTGCATGGGCTAAAAGTACAAATAATTTTGCACAGGTGCCTTGGAGTGAAGATTTAAATCTCTTTAAAGCAGAAAATATCTCAGCTCATGTTCCCTATCCCAGAGGCTTTACAATGGAATTTGTATTCCTTACTTACCAGTCTTATTGAATAATTGGTGTCTGCCTTAAATATTGTTTATTCCAAATGTGTATTATATACATACATTTAATCATGTAATTGCTAATATTGTCAGGATTTAGAGCTCTTCATCTGGTGGGCAATGGAGAGCTCACATTCTACTTTGGAGCTCCTTTAATCTTGCCTATATCTGCAGTTCTTTTAAAAATCAGTTTTATTGATTTTTTTTTTTTTAGAGAGAGAGAGAGGAAGGAAGAGTGAGAGATAGAAACCTTGACCGGTAGCCTCCTGTACACACCCCAACCAGGGATCAAACCTGCAACCTGGGTGTGTGCCCTTATTGGGAATCGAACTGGCAACCTATTGGTGCGCGGGAGGATGCTCAAACAACTAACCACACTGGCCAAAGCTGTTTGTAAGTTTTTAGAAAAGGAAAGTAGAGATTGTGGTGAAATTACTCATTTGAAAAAATAAGTCCCTTTAAAGGATAGGTAAAGGGGTGGGAAGAGTCGTGTTGCTCTCCGTGTTTCTGATTTATGATACTACAAGACAAGTCAGATGTATTTGGTAAACACATCACTGATTGTAGTTTACAGAGTGGTAATTATGATGATGATCATGATGATGATGTTAATGATGATGATGATGATAAAAGAAAACAAGAAAGAACTACTTTAAAACAATATTAAAATTGTAAATATTTACCATATTTCATCTGTGTATATTTGTCTGTGTGTGTGTGTGTATGCCTTCCCAGGAGTGAGTACATAGAAGTGGGTCTACAGTAGTATATACACACTTATGCACATATTTATTACCTGTTTAACATTTAATTTTAAAAAGTTTATATCTTCTTATATTTTTAATATTTCTTATTTTAAAAATTTCTCCAATAAATAGAACTATTTAAAAATAGAAATAACAGGAGAAAGCTGCCTTAGGGTACTGAGCGATGCCAGACAGTCCCGCTTCTCCCATATGAGTCTGGATCCCTAGAGACTCGCCCAGAACTGGAGCTCAGAGCCTGAGACTCCCTCCCGATTGAAAACAACAACCATGCCCTCAGCCGCCAGCCCACTCCTCAAGCACTCCGCACCTTAGTATTTTACTTCAGCACTGCGCCTCCTCTGAGTTTCATGTCTGGTATGTTGTGCCTTGTGTTGTATTATGTGCCCTTAAATCAACGCAGCAGATCCAAGCAACAGCAGTCTCCTGATCACCACACCTTCTGAGGATCAGCAGCTGTACGTGAAGCCTCTCCCCACCAGCCAGAAGAACCACCAAAGCTGTGAACAGCATCCACCAGAGGAGCTGCTGCCAACTGAGGAGCAGCTGCTACCGCAACCGCCCGAGGAGCAACCACAGCCCAAGGAACCACTGCCACCCAGGGAGCAGACACTGAACGACTCAACATCTAGATCTGTCAGTGAGATCAAACATGGGTAGACAAAGAAACCCCCAAAGGAAAGAAAAGGAGGACTCGCCAGAAAAGCAGCTAAGTGATACAGAGGTATGCAACATGACAGAAAAGGAATTCAGAATAAGGGTCCTAGAGTGCATAAACCGGATGGAGGAAAAAATCAACAACATATACAAGAAGCAAGAATAAACAGATGAAAAAATCAACTACTTATGCAAGAAGCAAGAAGAAACAGATGAAAAAATCAACAACTTAAGTAAGACCCAAGAAGAAATGAAGAGCGATATAGCTGCAATAAAAAACACCATTGAAAGTATCAACAGTAGACTAGGAGAAGCAGAGGACTGAATTAGTGAATTAGAAGACAAGGAAGCAAAACACACCCAAACTGTACTGCAATTGGAGAAAAAAATTAAAAGACAGGAGGAGAGCCTAAGGGAGCTTTGGGACAACATGAAACGAAACAACATACGAATAATAGGAGTGCCAGAACAACAGAAAGAGGAACAAGGATTAGAAAACCTATTCGAAGAAATAATATCAGAAAACTTCCCTGCGGTGGGGAAGAAAAAAGTCACACAAGAACAGAGAGTCCCAAACAAGGTGAACCTGAAAAGACCCACACCAAAACACATCATAATTACCATGGCAAATGTTCAGGACAAAGAGAGAATCTTACAGGCTGCAAGAGAGAGACGGAAAGTTACATACAAGGGATCTTCCATTAGATTATCAAATGATTTCTCAACAGAAACTCATCAAGCCAGAAAAGAATGGATGGCCGAAACCGGTTTGACTCACTGGGTAGAGCATCGGCCTGCAGACTGAAAGGACCCGGGTTCGATTCCGGTCAAGGGCATGTACCTGGGTTGCAGGCACATCCCCAGTGGGGGATGTGCAGAAGGCAGCTGATTGATGATGTTTCTAACTCTCTATCTCTCTTCCTTCCTCTCTGTGAAAAATCAATAAAATATATATATAAGAAAAAAAGAAAAGAAAAGAATGGATGGAAATTTACAAAGTGATGCAAAGCAAAGGACTGAATCCAAAAATACTCTATCCAACCAGGCTATCATTCAGAATTGAAGGGGAAATAAGAAGCTTCACAGACAAATAGAAATAACAGATCTCTTACCTGACCATAATCCTAGTGTGCTTTGGCAAACTATAAAGAGGTTAGAATACCATTAGGTATTATACAGTTGATACGAATGGATAAAATATGACATGGATTTATGACAGTGTGGTGTCTGAATTTGTTATAGCTAATATAAGTGGGAAAATAAATCTAGCACCCAGTATATTGATGTTCTTTAGGAACTCATGAAAAGAACCACTGAGAAAATTATGAGTTGCCCCCCGCCCCCTATTATTCAGTTCCAATGGGATAGAAAAACTTAAAATTTATTGAGAAGAATTAGACACAGTTCACACCTCACTTCATTGAAAGAAAGGGAGTCAGCTGATTAGAAACAACCAGCATAGAACACATAATTTTTTCCTGCTGGTTTCTAATTGGGTCCAGTGGGTGGGACACAACTAAAATTTAAAGATCATAAAAGTAGCAGTGGAGGGTAGAGAAGCAAAGTCCATGATATCTCAATTCTGAAATAAAGTTTCAAAGCCTCCTTGGCTAATGCATCAATTTTAGTACTGTATGTCAGAACCCAAATTATTATTTTTCCATTTATCCTTGAATCCATTTCTGCTAATAACTAGTCTCCTGGCCATACTAGCTCAAAGCATTCCATTCTTCTCCTTTTCTGTGCCTTTCATGTGAACCTAGTGGCCAGTTTTGTGAAATCTGTCTCATCATATTTCATATCTGTATTTCTCAAGCCCTCCCATATTCCCATGGTTCTGGCCCTTGTTACTCCTTACAGAGATAAGGAGCCTCTCACTTGGTCCCCACACATGATATACAGGGAGTATAGTGTGGCAGTAAGAATACTGGGGCTACAATCAGATTTCTGGGTTTATATTCCCACCCCACTACTTGTTAGTAAGGGTGAAACCTCAATAAAACAATTTCTCTTAGTTTTAGTGTCTTCAGCTCTTAAATATACATAAAAATAGAAGTTACCTTATTCGTGTTCAGGTCTTGGCTCATATTTACCTCTTTAGGAAGGTTTCCACTGACTACCCTTTGTAAAATAGCATCCCACCGTGCTGTCACTTTGCTTTGTTTTTCTTAATGACCACCTAACATTTTATCAACTCTTTGGTTGGTTGGTTGTCTCTCTGTATTCCTATCTAGAATGTGAGTTCCACACAGGAATCTTGCTTGTGATTTTGTTCATGGTTGCATCTCAATGACTGAAGATAGTAGGTACTCAATAATTACATATTCAATGAATGAATAAATAAACTAGTACAGTTTATTGTGAGCATTAAGTGATATTCTCTATCAAAGTGCCTGTCCAGAAAGTATATGTTTTCAATCCCCCATTACCATTTTCTTCTCTAATTGATCTCTAGTCACCCCAGATAATTTAATTTTACCAAACATTGCTTTGCTTAAAACAAATCACTGACTTCCTATTGCCCTTTCCCAAGTTGAATGAAAGTTCTCAGCTCCGTGTTTGGCTCTCAATATAATAAAAATCCAGCTATGCTGTGAAGGTTGAGATTTTATCCTACTTACAACCTAACATGTTTGCCTGCTGGCTGAAGACACAAGTCTTCCAGGTCAGAGGCAGGGACATTATTTCTCCCAGCACACTGGAAAGGTAGAATTGCCACCCCAACTCTACTTTTCTATATTTATGTCCCATGAATCTTATACTTATCCCATATCCCACCAGCAGGCAACACATGAAATTTTTCTTTATATCATGTGGTTTCCTTGGTCTGTGCCTCAGTGTATGTTTTTCCTTCTAAGCTCTTCTAGTCTCATCTTTAAGATCCATCTTTTCCCCTAGATATTTGCAGAGCCTACCCATTTCCTTCATTAAGGTCTGATCAGTGCTAAGACCCGTATCAGTTAGGCCTTTCTCTTACCTAAGATAGAAGCTTGTCCCACCCCACAACACTACCCTCTTTATCATTATCACTTATTATCACTCTGTGACATGTATTTACATGTTTATGTTCTACCTTTCACTTTTAGAATCTAAGGTCCTTGAAGGAAAGATTTTTGAATGTTTGGTAGTCTTCTCTAACCTCAGAGCCCCAACTAAGACCTGGCACATAGTAGGTGATAAATAATTATTGGTGATTCTGTGAGTTAGTTTGTATTTCACTTTTTTCATGACTCCTTCCAGGTTTCCTAAGTAGAATGTGATCTCTCTATCTGCTAAACCTTAACTCTACTTTACTTGTTCTCCATTAGACTGATTTTGTTGAGAACAAAGCCTTTCTCGTATTGTCATAGCTTCTTAGGACCTTCCACAGTCTCTTTAATATCGTATAAACTCCATAAATGTACCTCATATTTTCACTATAAGGATAGAGACCAAGTAGGCTGAAATATAGTAATCCTTAGGATGCTGGTTTACGCACCTATGCATCTTGGATAATTGCAGTTCACTTTACCAGAATTTAAAGGAAAAAACTGATGCCATTTGGTAGAAGCTAAGGAAAAAGAGGTTTCAACTAAATAAAATGAAAAACCAATAGAATTTTCCAAAGGTAGGGACTGCCTCAAAGGTGGTAAGAACGCCATCCTCAAAGAGCTCAATCACAGAACTCAAGCCAGGGTAACCTACTTAGCAGAAGGTTTGCAGCAGATTCAAATACAGAACTAAGTTGGGGAGTGTGGTTGTGGTTCAAAGAGGTTCCTTCCACAACTTAGATCCTATGGCTACTCTATGAATATATACCCTGATTTATACCACCATCACATAAACATATGGAGCAGCACATTCTGAACCTGGAGGTACAGTTTCCTTTCCATCCATTGGGCTGGGCTTTTGATTATTTTGTCTTTCAAATCACACAATATTTTTCATATATCTCTTATACTTCTCTCCTTTTATTTTCATACTAGAGGCTCGGTGCACAAAAAATTTGTGCACTGGCAGGGCGGGGGGTGTCCCTCAGCCCCACTTGTGCCCTCTCACATTCTGGGAACCCTCGGGAGATAACGACCTGCTGGCTTAGGCCCACTCCCAGGTGGCAGAGGGCAGACCTAGTCCCTACGTGCAGCCTCTGGCCGGGCTCAGAGCAGGGCCGACTGGGGAGTTGGGGCACCTTCCCCTGTCATGCACAGAGCAGTGTGGATCTGGAGGTTGCGATGCCACCCCCAGTCACTCTCAGGGCAGGGCTGATTGGGGGGTTGGGGTGCCGCCCCCTGTCACACTCAAGGCAGGGTCGATGGGGAGATTGTGGTGCCTGTCATGCACAGAGCAGGGCCGATCAGGGGGTTGGGGCACTGCCCCCTGTCACGCACAGAGCAGGGCACATGAGGGGGGGTTGGGGCTCCGTACCCTGTCACACACAGAGCAGGGCCGATCAGGGGGTTGGGGAGCTACCCCATGTCATGCAGAGTAAGGCCGATAGGGGAGTTGGGGCACCGCCCCCTGTCACACACAGAGCAGGGTAGATCAGGGGGTTGGGGAACTCCCCCTTGTCACACTCAGGGCAGGGCCGATGGGGAGGTTGCGGCTTCACCCTGTCACACACAGACCAGGGCGCATGGGAGGATTAGGGCGCCGCACCCTGACACACACAGAGCAGGGCCAATCAGGGGGTTGGGGCGCCTTCCCCTGTCATACTGCTCCAGGGGCCAGGAGGCCTCACTGCTCCGCTGATCCCAGTGCTGGGAGGCCTCGTGGCTCCGCTTGACACCAGGGCAATGAGGCCCCGCGGCTCCCCTGATCCTGGGGCGTGAGGCCTCGCGGCTCTGCTGATCCCAGTGCTGGGAGGCATATTACCCTTTTACTATATAGGATAGAGGCCTGGTGCATGGGTGGGGGCTGACTGGTTTGCCCTGAACGGTGTCCCGAATCAGGGTGGGGGGCCCGCTTGGGTGCCTGGCCAGCCTGGATGACAGACTGATGGCTGTTTGCAGCTGGTCGCACCCCCTTCAGGGTGAGGGTCCCCACTGGGGTGCCTGGCCAGTCTGGGTGAGGGGCCGAGGACCGTTTTCAGGCTAGTGGGTGACTGAAGCTCCCAATCTCTCCTTTTTTTCTTTTTTTTTTTCTTAATTCTGGGACTTATTTACCTTCTATGGCTGTCACTGGAGCTGAGAGCTGGCTTTAGCTCTGAGGCTCATCTCCAGCTCTGAGACCTCGGCTGCTGAAAGCAAGTATCTGGTTTGTTTGGGTTCTGTAATTGTAACACTGTTGTGGTCCTGCTCGCTCCAGCTCTGACGGCTGAAAGCAGGTTTCTGGGGTTTTTTTAGGTTCTATAATTGCAACATAGTTGCTTAGAGTGCAAGCTCAGAGCCCAGCAGCGGCAGGCGAGGAACCTTGACTTCCTCCTTCACTGGAGCAAGCAAGCCTCCTGTTCACTTCAGCTGCCTGGCTGCCGGCCACCATCTTGGTTGGCAATTAATTTGCATATCGCCCTGATTAGCCAATGGGAAGTTTGTCGGAGGTATGGTTAATTACCATGTTTGTCTATTATTAGATAGGACTAGAGGCCCAATGCACAAAGATTCGTGTAAGAATAGGCCTTCCTTCCCCCAGCTGCTGGCACCGGCTTCCCTCCGACACCCAGAACCTGGGCTGCTTCGCTCCTGCCACTGCCAGGCACCTGGGACCCAGGCTGGTTTGCTCTGGCGCCCTCCAGGCACCTGAGAACAGGGCTTCTTTTCTCTGGCCTCTGCCACCACTCACCAGGACCTGGCTACTTTGCTCCTGCTGCTGTCAGGCACCCAGAACCCAGGCTGTTTTGCTCCAGCCTCTGCTGCCACCCACTGGACTGGGCTGAGGTGATCAATGCCACCTCATGGCGACTGGTTGGTTGGTCATTTTGATCATGATGCCACTTGGCCTTTTATTTTGATGATTTGTTTATATGTTTGACTTTTTAGAAACTGTGTGCTGCTTAAGGGTAAAAACAATGTCTTATTTAACTTCCTGTTCCCGGTATCTTGCCTAGAGTCTCAGTTGGAGGTTATTGGATTTTCATAGAATAAATGAACACATAATCTGAGGTTGGACTTTTCTACATCATTGACACTCAGATTTTGTTTTTCAATCTGGACTTGCTGAGCAACTCAGAAATATTGCTTTTATTTCCCAAATGATATCCCCACTTATTCAAAAACAAATTCATCCTTGCATCTCCGTAGGATGTTGAGGATGTTTTGTTGCTGCTTATAGCAATGCATTTTGAAGAGAACAGTCCTATTGTTAAAGCAAGCAAGGAAGTTAAAAAAAAAGGAAGCATCTGAAAAGACTATGAATGACTGTAGAATATTTAAAAAAACTAAGTAGAAGATCCACTGGCTATCTTTAAAGTGATAGTAATGAGCAAGTGGAATTGAATTCCAAATCACCTAGCAGGCTCAGGCTTCTGAGAGTGTCAACTTTTAATTCTAAGAAGATAATGGAACTTCACTAAAGGTCTTTTATCTCTTGCATAGGATAGGGACTCTTTTTGAACCTTTTGAGGTTCTTCTTTTTTCTTTACACCACCCCCCTGTCCCAGCCTTCCTTCTGAAGTTTGACAGTCTGTTCAATGCTTCTCTGTCTCTGGATCTATTTTTGTTCATCAGTTCATGTTGTTCATTATGTTCCACAAATGAGTAAGATCATGTGACAGTTGTCTTCCTCTGACTGGCTTATTTCACTTAGCATAATGCTCTCCAGTTACATCCATGCTGTTGTGAATGATAAGAGTTCTTTCTTTTTTACAGCAACATAATATTCCATTGTGTAGATGTGCCACAGATTTTTAATCCACTCATCTGCTGATGGGCACTTAGGCTGTTTCCAAACCTTCACTATTGTAAATTGTGCTGCTATGAACATAGGGGTGCATATATCCTTTCTAACTGGTGTTTCTGCTTTCTTGGGATATATTCATAGAAGTGGGATTACTGGGTCAAATGGAAGTTGCATTTTTAATTTTTTGAGTAAACGCCATACTGTTTTCCTCAGTAGCTGCACCAGTCTGCTTTCCCACCAGCAGTGCAAGAGGGTTCCTTTTTCTCCACATCCTCTCCAGCACTTGTCGTTTGTTGATTTGCTGATGATAGCCATTCTGACAGGTGTGAGATGGCACCTCATTGTCATTTTGATTTGCATCTCTCGGATGATTAGTGACTTCAAACATGTTTTCATATGTCTTTTGGCCTTCTGTATGTCCTCTTTCATAAAGTATCTATTTAGGTCCTCTGACCATTTTTGATTGGATTGTTTATCTTCCTTTTGTTAAGTTGTATGAGTTCCCTATTAAATTTGGAGATTAAACCCTTATTGGAGATAACGTTGGCAAATAAGTTCTCCCATGCAGTGGGATTTCTTGTTGTTTTGTTGATGATTTCTTTTGCTGTGCAGAAGCTTTTTATTTTGGGGTAGTCTCATTTGTTTATATTCTCCTTAGTTTCCATTGCCCTAGAAGCTGCACCAGTAAAGATATTGCTATGAGAAATGTCTGCTATTTTGCTACCTATGTTTTCTTCTAATATTTTTATGGTTTCCCATCTTATGTTTAAGTCCTTTATCCATTTTGAGTTTAGTTTTTGTATGGTGTGAGTTGGTGGTCTAGTTCCATTTTTTGCATGTATCTGTCCAATTTTCCCAACATCATTTATTGAAGAGACTGTCTTGACTCCACTTTATGCCCGTGTGAGGTTCTTTTTTTTTATTAATCAGTAAACACAGACTTCTTAATGGCTATTATAATAAGGAAAGTATTGAAATTCAGAAAGTCACTATTGAGTAAAAATTGGGGCATTGTACTTTTCTAGTCTAAGAAGGTGAAGGTGAACAGTGCCCCAGTGTTCATTCTCAATATTTGGTTTTGCACTACTATAAAGCAAGCTAGCTTGCTTCTGTTTAAATTTGGGTAATTTCAGAGGAAAATTCAGTACCATATATTAGATGAGATTCAATGAATGAGTGAACAGAATGAACTGAAGAGATAATTTCAAAAAACTGTCATGATTATTAACAAATTGGTAGTGCACATGAGATTGAGGATGAAGATAAGTAGACTATGACCTAAACTTTGAAGAATCGAGTGAGACAAATGTATATATATGCGGTTAAAGAAAATAACTTCCTTGTTCACACAGGTATAATTTTTTGCTACCTGAAGATATAATTATGGTTGAGTAGTGAGGTGATATGAGTTAGTTACTCAAGTGGGATGCTTGTTGAGGTTTGACAGTTGAGGAATTATTGGTGCTCTCATTCTGATGTGTTGATGTACCATAGATTCTCTGGAGACCTTGATAACCAGACAGACAAAAATGAATCCTTAAAGATTATATTAATGTGAGCTGGAAGGATTAGTGTCTAAGGATGGGATACTATCTTTGCCCTGTTTTCTATATTTCTTAAATATGTATCTATTTTATAATAAACTAGAGGCCTGGTGCATGAAATTCATGCACTGAGGGGGTGTCCCTCAGCCCAGCCTGCACCCTCTTCAATCTGGGAACCCTTGGGGGATGTCTGACTGCTGGTTTAGGCCCGAACACTGTGAGATCGGGCCTAAACCGGCAGTCAGACATTCCTGTCACAATCCAGGACTGCTGGCTCCCAACCGCTTCCCTGCCTGCCTGCCTGATTGCCCCTAACCACTTCTGCCTGCCAGCCTGATCACCCCCTAACCACTCCCCTGCCAACCCAATTGCCCCAAACTGCCCTCCCCTGCCAGCCTGGTCACCCCCAACTGCCCTCCCCTGCAGGCCTGATCCCTCCCAACTGCCCTACCCTTCAGGCCTGGTCCTCCCCAACTGCCCTTCCCTGCTGGTCTGGTTGCCCCTAACGGCCCTCCCCTGCTGGCCAGATCACCCAAAACTGCCCTCCCCAGCCTGCCATCTTGTGGTGGCCATCTTTTGACCACATGGAGGTGGCCATCTTTGACCTCATGGGGGCAGCCATCTTGTGCGAGAGCATGATGGTCACTTTGCATATTATCTCTTTACTAGAGGCCCAATGCACAAAAATTTGTGCACTCAGAGGTAGGGCGTCCCTCAGCCCGGCCTGTGCCTTCTCGCAGTCTGGGACCCCTCCGGGGTGAGCACTTGCTGGCATGGGCCTGCTCCCCAGGGGTTTGGGCCTAAGACGGCAATCAGACATCCGTCTGGCAGCCCGGCAGCCCTCAGGGGATGTCCACTTGCCAGCAGGGAGCAGACCTAAGCTGCAGTCAGACATCCTTAGCGCTGCTGAGGAGGCAAGAGAGGCTCCCACCACCACTGCTGTACTGGCAGCCATCAGCCTGGCTTGTGGCTGAGCAGAGCTTTCCCCTGTGTGAGCACACTGACCACCAGAGGGCAGCTCATGCATTGAGCATCTGCCCCCTGGTGGTCAGTGTGTGTCATAGTGACCAGTCATTCCCAGTCTTTCTGCTGTTAGGGTCAGTTTGCATATTACCCTTTTACTATATAGGATAGAGGCCTGGTGCACGGGTGGGGGCCAGCTGGTTTGCCCTGAAGGATGTCCTGGATCAGGGTGGGGGTCTCACTTGGGTGCCTGACCAGCCTGGATGATGGGTTGATGGCTGTTTGCAGCTGGTCACACCCCCTTCGGCGTAGGGTCCCCACTGGGGTGCCTGGCCAGCCTGGGTTAGGGGCTGAGGGCTGTTTTCAGGCTGGCGGGTGACTGAAGCTCCCAACCTATCCTTTCTTTCTTTCTTTTTTTTTTAATTATGGGATTTATTTACCTTCTATGGCTGTCACTGGAGCTGAGAGCCGGCTTTAGCTCTGAGGCTCAGGACCAGGTCTGAGACCTCGGCTGCTGAAAGCAGTTATCTGGGGTTTGTTTGGCTTCTATAATTGAAACATTGTTGTTGTCCTGCTTGCTCCAGCTCTGAGGCTGTGGGTGGCTGGAAGTAGGTATCTGAGGTTTGTTTAGCTTCTATAATTGAAACATTATTGCTTCTGGAGCTCAGAGCTGGACCACTGCAGGTGGAGAACCTTGACTTCCTCCATCACTGGAGCAAGCAAGCCTCATGTTCACTTCAGCTCCGTGTCTGCCGGCCACCATCTTTGTTGGCAGTTAATTTGCATATCCTGCTGATTAGCCAATGGGAAGCGTAGCAGAGGTATGGATAGGACTAGAAGCCTGGTGCATGAAATTTGTGCACGGGTGGTCCCTAGGCCTGTCTGGCAAACAGTGCTGGCCAGGGCCTACATTCCATTGGCTGCTGGCTTTCAGCCAGGTCCTTTCTTCCCCTGGTTGCTGGCTGGGGCCTTCCTTCAATCCACGCTGCCCCCTGGTCATCAGCACACATTTTAGCAAGTGGTCAAACTCCCAGTCAGTCGAACTCCTGAGGGGACAATTTGCATATTAGCCTTTCCTTGTATAGGATAATATGAGAGGAAACAGGTTGTACTTTCCATTAAACAAATTTAGTGTTTTGGGGGCGTTAGATATGTTTCTGCCTTTGTAGCATCATCCCAGGCTGCCCAAAGTATTCTTGTTTAATGACCTGTGAAAAGTCATGGAGTTCACAGAGGCCAATTCTGGAGGTTTAACTTTTTAGATGTTTTTTTTTATATATATATGATCCCACTGGCACTCCTCCTGTCAGGGCCAGCCTGACAGGGTTGAGCCAGGCTGAGGCAGGGAGGTGGGAATTGAGAAAAGAAAGAAAGACAGGAAAGCGGGGTCAGGAGGACCCCAGTTCTCTTGATGAACTGAAGCGAGTTTATTAGCTATACAATCCTATTTATACACAACACACTGAATAGGAGGTCTGTCAAGAGGAATGTATTCTTTGCTCCTCTTAATCTCTAAGGGAGAGACACAGCAGAAGGACAAGTTCTCAGTACAGCATATCTCAGTAAATAGTTACAGACTTCTTGGTAAGCTATGAAAGGCTGTTCTCATTCTACAAATGTTACTCCCATTCTACTGATAATCGCCATCCACACAAGTCTGGGAAAGCTGTGTGGGTAAGGGTCCCAGCCTTGCTAGCCCCTGCAGGTGCAAGGACCTTGTCAGCTTACATCTGGCCCCCAACATCCTCCCTTTGACTAACTCTTGCCTGGTTCACAGGTTAACTGTCTTCCAGCATCATTGAATCCTCAGGGCCTGACCTGGCTCCTGACAGGCAAGAGACACTCAGTAAATGTAGAATTGAACTGAATTGGATTAATCACAAGGGACAGTGGTCAAGATGGTGAACACCAGTGCAAATCATATCATGTGAAGGAAAACTAAAACCTCATGGATAATGGAGGAAGGGATTAATTTAATCCTTGGATACAGAGGGAAAGCCTATTTAAAAAATAAATGAAACAATGTGGTCTACCCCTCACATGTCAAGACTGCCTGAATGGGTAGATTTTATAGCAGATAAAAGAAATGGCATTGGTATTCTTAAAGGTTTCAAACCAAATTATGATTTTGTTATCTTCTGAGTTTTGTTAGAAGCAACGTTAAAATTAAAATCAATTTTTCCTGATTCTCACTGTTGCTTTTAATTTCTGCTACATTATTGTTGCTGTTCAAGTTCACTAAGAATTTTATATCAGCGAACATCAGATTTGTATGCTATGCCAATGTTGAGACTTCTATTCACTGATGTGCTTATTTAACTAATGTCTGCTTGATGTGCTTATTTAACTAATGTCTGCTCTCAAGTAGCTTTTCAGTATTTTAAGATATTTGAGGTTGACTAAGAAATCCTAATTTTCTCTCCTGAATAGATTTAATTATTTAAAAGTTATTATTAAAGAGTCATCTACTAATGAGCCAAAAGATTCTAATGATAACACCAGATATGTGGTAAATTTTTAATCCTATATAATAGAAGCCCAGTGACCTAACGGTGGAACAACCAGAACAACCAGGTGACCAGTTGCTATGACACGCACTGACCACCAGGGGGTAGACACTCAACACAGGAGCTGCCCCCTGGTGGTCAGTGTGCTCCCACAGTGGGAGTGCTGCTCAGCTGACTGGGATGAGCGGTGGTCCCACAGTGGGAGCAGCCACTCAGAGGGCAGGTCCACAGCCACTTGGCTAACCAGGATGAGCAGCGGTGCTCCCATAGTGGAGCAGCTGCCCAGCTGACTGGGATGAGTGGTGCTCCCAAAGTGGGCCGATCCCTGCAGGACACAACCCCTACCAGTGCACGAATCCCATGCACCGGGCCTCTAGTTAATTATAAAATGAAAGTTTAACAGTGCTGTAAACACAGTACTCAGCAATTATGTATTGGAGTTAGCTTATACCAAGCAGCTTGCTAGAGCTGATTATTAAAACTTCAAGAAATTTCTGTGGCAGTTGTTAAACAGCAGCTTTGAAATTGGCCATAGATTTCATAGTGGGAATATTTACACCGTGGAAATAAGCGGTGGCTACAAATCAACTCCCCAGACTCTTTCCCTGTACCCCCACCCAGAAAGCCAGTTGAAAAATGTTTATCAACTCTCCACTGGATGTAGGTCCTATTTTTATTAAATTATTTTTAAATTGAGCATAATATGTTAGAGCATTTATTTTTTATGTTATGAAAGTTCTACCATTATTGCCACTTTTGCTATCTTTCCATAACCAATTTATTTTTTATTTAATTTTTTAATTTATTGATTAAGGTATTACATATGTGTCCTTATCCCCCTCATCCCCCCCCCCCCACTTATGCCCTCACCCCCTGGTGTCTGTGTCCATTGGTTAGGCTTATATGCATGCATACAAGTTCTTTGGGTGACCTCTACTCCTTACCCCAACTCTCCCCTACCTTCCCCCTGAGATTTGATGGTCTGATCATTGCTTCTCTGTCTTTGGATCTGTTTTTGTTCATCAGTTTATGTTGTTCATTATATTCCATAAATGAGTGAGATCATGCAATATTTATCTTTCTCTGACTAGCTTATTTTGCTTAGCATACCAATTTCTAACCAGTTTCTTAAGGTTAATGATTATACATTAAAAAATACTTTTTATCAACCACAAATATGATTTTAGAGAAAATTAAATAAATTATAAAACTGAATAATTTATCATATTTTTGGGGTGTCAGTTTTAACTTAGGATGACATTGTAAAGAGATGAAATCGGATACACAAAAAAGAATAAAAAGGGGTAATAGATCATTAAGGTAAGAGAGCATGAATTTTCATTTAAGTTTTAAATGTAATTGGCAAAGAATTCTGTGACATCACATGGGACAGCCTGACAACTGGCTGGGTTAGAGAAGTTCGAGCATGAGAAAGTAGAATGATCAGAGAATTGGGAAGTTTATTTTAGAAAATAATATTTTAATGGAAGAGACCTAGCAACAACCAGATTCTCAGAGTGCATTAAATGTCTCCTGAAAGTTTGCTAGATGCTTTCAGATATTCACCTGCTCTTTCAGGTCATTAGGGTTTGGCAGATCTTAGAATGTAATCAGAATATGCTCATGTTTCTTAAGTAACAACACTTGCCTGAAATGGTCAGGCACAATACAAAACAATCTAAAATACTACAGTCTCTTCAACCCAGCATCTTACAATCAGTCCAGACAACAATGGCTTTTTTTTTCTGCAGTGTTTTGTTACATTTTCTTGGGCTTACCATTGTCTTTGGAAAGTGGTGTACAGGAGGATAAGACTGAAAGTGCATAGAAGTTATGAGATAGAGTTTAAAGGAAGAGGGAGGAAGAGGGTAGGTACAGAATGGGGTAAGAGGAGGAGATAGAGTAAATAACTATGAGTAGAAAATTATATATGAAACCTCTCCTGGCCCTCTTCCACTTTCATCCCCACAACCCAACTGAATAGATTTATAAAGCCAGGGCTGTTTCCAGAGCCAAAGGAGGCAGGGAATCAAGTCCTAAGAACTCCGAAGTGATTGTCTGTAAGTGCTATGATTCCTGGCTTACAAATGCTGAAAAGTAAGTCATAAACTTGAACACCATGAGTGCTCTTGAGCATTATAGACAAGGAAAGAAAGACGTTGACTTTCTTGAGAGCTCACAACACAGCTCATTACTAATAAAGCTGAGATTAAAGTATCTTATTTTCGAATTTAGTGCTGTTTCCAGTATCTTATGCTTGTACATCACTGAATTTAATTTACAGTCTCATTTTTTTCTATAAATACCCTGGAAATTATTATTAAAATGGAGTCCTGTTGTACAAATTTGTGCACAGATGGGGTCCCTTCACCTGGCTGGCAATCGGGCCCAATCTGGGCTGTCTTGCCCAGTCCTGATCAGAGCCTATCAGGGTGGCCAGGTAAGGGAAGAGACTGTGGTAGGTTGGCCAGCTGGTAGAGGGACCCATGGGAAGTTGGCCGGTCAATCGGCTGTGGGGAAGGACTGCAAAGGGTTGGCCAACCAGGGGGAGGGAACTCAGGAGGTTGGCCAACCATGGGAGGTTGGCTGTGGGAGTGCACCGACCACCAGTGGGCAGCTCCTATGGTGAGTATCTGCCCCCTGGTGGTCAATGTGCATTATAGCAACCTGTCGTTTGGTCATTTGGTTGCTTAGGCTTTTATATATATAGATTGAGTGAGACATTGTTTTGGGGTAAGAACCTCACTACTGTGAGAAAAACACAAGACTGAAAAATAGAGTCTATTACCACAGGGGAATATTCTGAGATCAGAAAGTCAAAATGTAATCTACATTCCAAATATATGCAAAGGAAAATATAAACATAAGTACTCCATGTAAAGTAAAATAATACTTTTTTCAAGTATTATTAAGATATAATAATTGTTGATTCCCTAAGCAATATATAAAAATACTAGAGGCCCAGTGCATGAAAATTCATACACTGAAGGGGGAGGGGGTCCCTCAGCCCAGCCTGCCCCCTCTCACAGTCTGGGCGCCCTCAGGGGCTGGAGGCGACCCAGCGATCAGGGAAAGGCAATGGCCCTATCACACCGCCGCTGCTGCCACTGTTGGCAGCGCAAGCCTTGGCTGACCCTGCCTGCGCCTCAGGCTGGCCCTGGGCAGCTGGGCAGCCACCATTCGAGGCTTGCCTGCACCTCGGGCCAGCGCTGGGCGGCTGGGGGACTGAGGGGACTGGGAGACTCCGGAGGCAGGCGTGCACAGTGGCCCGGCCTGCCACATGCCTGCTGCCCCAATGGGGCTGAGGGGACTGGGCGTCGCCATCTTGTGGCTATGGGCACCACCATCTTTGAGGGCATGACAGTCAATTAGCATATTCCTTCCTTATTGGTTGTGGGCTCTGCCATCTTTGAGGGAGGGGAAGTCAATTAGCATATTCCCTCTTTATTAGATAGGATACTATTTTTAGTTGTTTATTTATTGTGCTAACATGTAAAATATTCTCAAGAATTTTACCAATAAAAGCATTTCCCTGGTTAAAGGTTTCCAGTTTTAGCCCATATCCAGTGCTAAATCTATAGAATGGCTCCTCCTAGGCTACCATGGAACATTTAGCCAGAGAAAGGCATGAGCTTAGCAATGGGGCATGGAGTTGAGTTGCTCATTCAGAAATATCCATGGATCTGGCAGCCTCTCCATGGGTGGATGCCCTGTCTTCTCATTTGACAGCTGATTCCCATGCATGTGAACCTGGATCTTGTTTTAATCACTATACAGCCACTACTGGATTTTTTGTCATCTTTTGAATGGTGTCTATATATAAATTTTGAAGATTAGGCCCTTATATCTCTCTCTATCTCTCTCTTTCTAGATATATATAAAGAGCCACTGTTAATAACACCCAAAATGACCAAAGGCTTGACCGAACGCCAGGCTGCATGTGCCGCAGGCTCTGGTGGGTGGGGACTGGTGAGCAGGCTGAACTGCTGTCCTGGGTTCTGGCCACCTGTGGTGGAAGTCCGTCCTGAGTCCTGGAGCAGTGGTGAGGCGAGGGCAATTTTGCTGAGCTTGGCGTGGTGGGAGGAGCCTCTCGGAGCAGTGGTGGGGTGGGGGGGATTTTGCGGAGCATGGTGGGGCGGGAAGAGCCTGTCGGAGCAGTGGCAGGGCAGGGGGAATTTCACGGAGCATGGCAGGGCAGGAGGAGCCTCTCGGAGCAGTGGAGTGGCAGGGGGAGCCTCACAGGCTGTCGAGGAGCCATGAGCATCGCAGAGCATCCCGGGATGGGGAACTTCACATAGTATTGCAGGGTGGCAGAGGCCATGTGACAGAGGCCAGAGGCCAGGCTAGGCCTAGGGACCCTACCCTCGCATGATTTTGGGCACGCTGGGCCCTCTAGTTGGATATAACATTGGCAAATATGTTCTCCCATGCAGTGGGCTTTCTTGTTGTTTTGTTGATTGTTTCTTTTGCTGTGCAGAAGCTTTTTATTTTGATACGGTCCCATTTGTTTATTTTCTCCTTAGTTTCCATTGCCCTAGGAGCTGTATCAGTAAAGATATTGCTATGACATATGTCTGATATTTTGCTGACTATGCATTCTTCTAAGATTAAATGGTTTCCCCTTTTATGTTTAAATATTTTGTACATTTTGATTTTATTTTTGTGTATGGTGTAAGTTGGTATTCTAGTTTCATTTTTTTTTTCAGGTATCTGTCCAATTTTCTCAACACCATTTATTGAAGAGACTGTCTTGATTTCATTGTATGCTCTTGCCTCCTTCGTCAAATATTAATTGAGCATAATGCCTTAAGTCAATTTCTAGGTTCTCTGTTCTGTTCCTTTAGTCTACATGTCTGTTCTTGTGCCAGTACCAGGCACTTTTGAGATCAGTGGCTTTGTAATATAGATTGATATCTGGTATTGTGATCCCTCCAACTTTGTTCTTCTTTCTCAGGATTGCTGTAGCTATTCGGGGTCTTATTTTATTCCAGATGAATTTTTGTAGAGTTTGTTTTAGGTCTGTGAAATATGCCATTGGTATTTTAATGGGAATTGTATTGAATCTATAGATTGCTCTAAGTAGTATGGACATTTTAATGATGTTGATTAACCAATCCATGACCACGGTGTGTTCTTCAATTTGTTTATGTCTTCCTTTATTACTTTTTTTCAATGTCCTGTAGCTTTCTGAGTACAGGTATTTTACCTCCTTTATTTAAGTTTATTCCTAGGTATCATAATTGTTTTTGGTGCAATGATTTTTTAATTTTTATTTTTGGTTCTCTTTCTGTGAGTTCATTATTGCTGTATATGAAAGTCATAGATTTCTGGGTGTTAATTTTGTATCCTGGTACATTGCTGAATTCATTTATTAAGTCCAGTAGTTTTTTGGTGGAGACTTTAGGGTTTTCTATGTACAATATCCTGCCATCTGCGAATAATTACAGTTTTACTTCTTTTTCAATTTGGATGCCTTTTATATCTTCTTCTTGTTTGATGGCTTTGGCTAGCACTTCCAGTCTTATGGTGAACAGGAGTGACGAGAGTGGGCATCCCTGTCTTGTTCCTGTTCTTAGGGGAAATGGTTTTAGGTTTTACCCATTGAGCATGATGTTGGCTGTAGGTTTGTCATATATGGCTTTTATTATGTTGAGGTATGATTCCTCTATTCCCATCTTGCTGATAGTTTTCTTCAAGAAAGGTTGTTGGATTTTGTTAAATGCTTTTTCTGCATCAATTGATATTGATATGACTATATGGTTTTTATCTCTCAATTTGTTTATGTGATGTATCATGTTTATTGATTTGCAGATATTGTACCATCCTTGCATCCCCAGAATAAATCCTACTTGGTCATGGTGTATGATTTTTCTAATGTAATGCTGGGTCCAATTTGCTAGGATTTTGTTGAGGATTTTAGCATCTATGCTCATTAGGGATATTAGCCTGTAATTCTTTTTCTTTGTAGTGTCTTTATTTGGAATTGTTATTAGGGTAATGCTGGCTTCATAGAAAGAGCTTGGAAGTATTCCTTCCTCTTGAATTTTTTGGAATAGTCTGAAGAGGATTGGTTTTAGTTCTCTTTTGAATATTTGGTAAAACTCCCCTGAGAAGCCATCTGGTCCAGTGCTTTTGTTTGCTGAAATTTTTTGATTACTGCTTCAATTTCCTCAATAGTTATCAGCCTATTTTTTTTATTCTTCCTGTATGAGTTTTGGAAGATCGTATTTTTCTAGGAATATGTCCATTTCTTCTAGGTTGACCAATTTGTTGGAATAGTGATATTCATAGTATTTTTTTTTCTTTTTTCTTTTTTTTACAATCCTTTGTATTTCTGTGGGGTCTGTTGTTACCCTACCTCTTTCATTTCTGATTTTGTTTATTTGGGTCCTCTCTCTTTGCTTCTAGGTGAGCTTGGCTAGAGGCTCATCAATCTTGTTTATCCTTTCAAAGAACCAGCTCTTGGTTTGATTGATCTTTTCCATTGTTTTTTGTTTGTTTGTTTTTTGTCTCAATGTCATTTATTTCCGCTCTGATCTTTATTATTTTCTTCCTTCTGCTTACTCCAGGCTTTTCTTATTGCTCTCTTTCTAATTCTTTAAGTTGTAGAGTTAGATAATTTACTGTAAGCTTTTCCTTTTTTTTTTTTTTGGTAGACCTGTACCGCTATGAACTTCCCTCTCAGAATTGCTTTGACTGTGTCCCATAGAGTTGTGATTGTTGTGTTTTCATTGTCATTTGTTTCCAGTATATTTTTTATTTCTTCTTTGATCTCTTTGGTAACCCAACAATCATTGTTTAATAGCATGCTATTTAGCCTCCAAGTGTTTGAATTTTTGTGATTGTTTTTATTGGAGTTTATTTTTAATATTATGCCATTGTGACCTGAGAAGATACTTGATATTATTTCAGTCTTCTTGAATTTGGTGGGACTTTGCCAGTGTCCATATATGTGGTATGTCTTTGAAAATCTCTCATGTGCTCTTGAGAAGAATGTATATTCTGTAACTTTGGGGTCAAATATTATTGCTGGGGTCCAACCCCAGCAGGTCCAGGGGTCCCCAAAGGTGTGGACGGAGTCGATGAAGAAGGAATGACACGGAGACAGCGTTCAGTTGATCAGCAGCCTAGCCAGGATCTCTAGCCAGGATCTCCAGCCAAGTTCTGTTCAGGATCTCCAGCGAAGTTCTGGCTAGGATCTCCATCCAGGTTCTGTGTCCATGTTCTCTTGCTAGGTTCTCCAGCCAGGTTCCCCAGGTTCCCCAGCCGGGTTCGGTCACCAGATTCTGTAGCCAGGTTCTTCAGCCAGGTTCTGGCTAGGTTCTCCAACCAAGTTCTATAGCCAGGTCCTGTCCAGGATCTTTTGCCAGGTTCAGTCACCAGGTTCTAGTCAGGTTCTCTTGCCAATTTCTGTAGTCAGGTTCAGTCCAGGATCTTTTGCCATGTTCTCTCGCTAGGTTCTGTCTCTAGGTTCTGAGGCCAGTTTCTGTCCAGGATCTTTTGCCATGTTCTCTCACTAGGTTCTGTCTAGGTTCTGTGGCCAGTTTCTGTCCAGGATCTTTTGCCATGTTCTTTCCAGCGAAGTTCTTCTGTGTCTAGGTTCTGTGTCTAGGTTCTGTGTCTAGGTTCTGTGTCCTGTTGTCTTGTTACATCTGTATTTATTTATACCAGTTGATTCCAATCCTATCAATCTCTATTCCAAAGGTTAGGGCATTTCTTATCTCCATTCCAGGGAGTAAAGATTATGTAGCTTAAGCATGATTGTTCGTAGTTAAAGTGATTAATTACCCGCCTGGCACTTAGTTAAGGGGTTTTATTCCCTCCCTAACTTCAGGGGAAAATCCCTACCTGGGGAAACAACCTTTCTCAGAGAGGTGACCTTGGTTAAAACACATAGTGCCAAGAAGGTGAGCAAACATATTAAGAACAGTATGCCATATATGCCAGGTCCCTTGAAACAGCAAGGATGGACTGGCTTCTGGCATATTATGAAGATGTCGATAAGTCTATCTTATCCAGTGAGTCGTTTAGGCTTGTTGTATCTTTGCTGATTTTTTGTCTAGATGATTTATCCTGTGATGTCAATGGGGTATTCAAGTCCCCTACTATGATTGTATTGCTGTTGATTTCTCCCTTGATATCTTCCGGAAGTTGGTTTTTTGGGGGTTTTTTTTTGGGGGGGGAGGGGTTTGAGTGCTACTGCAATGGATGTGTATATGTTTAACAGAGTTATATCCTCTTGTGCTATGGATCCCTTTAGTATTATGAAGTGGCCTTCCTTGTCTCTTGTATGTCCTTCCCTTTGAGGTCCATTTTGTCAGATATAAGTATTGCTACCCAGCTTTATTATAAATTTCCATTTGCCTGAAAAATATTTTTCCATCCCTTCACTTTCTGTCTGTGTGAGACCCTTGTTCTGAGGTGTGTCTCTTGTAGACAGCATATATATAGGTCATGTTTTCTTATCCATTCAACCACTCTATGTCTTTTGATTGGACCATTTAATGCATGCATGTTTAAAGTTATTATTGATAGGTACTTGTTTGTAGCCATTTGCGTTCTTTATGCCTGTGTTCCTTCTTCCCTTTCTATTTTTCCTTTTTACAACAGTCCCTTTAGCATTTCTCGCATTGCTGGCTTGGAAGTGATAAATTCCCTTAGCCCTTTTTTGTCTCCAAAGCTCCTGATTTCTCCTTCAATTTTGAATGATAGTCTTGCTGGGTATAGTATTCTTGGATTAAGTCCCTTGCTTTGTATCACGTTGTATACTTCATTCCATTCCCTTCTGGCCTGATGTGTTTCTGTTGAGAATTCATTTGATAGTCTAATGGGAGATAATTTGTATGTAACTCTTTGTCTCTCTCTTGCAGCCTGTAAGATTCTCTCTTTGTTATTAATGCTTGCCATTGTAGTTATGACATGCCTGTGGCGAGGATGGCTGGAGTCTTGGTGTCTGTGGGTCTGCAGCTGTGGTAGCAGGTCTTTGGCCAGAGTGGCTGTAGGGTAACGGTTTGCATCTGAGGCCAATCTGGGTTATGGTGAGGCTGGGCTCCAAGTGACAGTAGCTCTGCCCTTTAAGATGGCATAGTTTCTGTGCCATCACTGGCCACCTGGGTGTGTTTGCAGTGGTAGCGCGGGTTCACTGTCTAAGAGAGCCCTGTATGCCAGCTCCCAAAAGTCCTGCAGGATCTTACTGTCCCTCACTTACACACACACAAACCACACACATCCACATACTCCCCCTTTTCTCCTCCACCCTCTCACACTCTCCCTTACTGCTGTCCTTTTGGCTGCCATCTTGCTCCCTCCTTGACCTCATATATTGTTTTGTGAAAATTTTCATTTATTGAAAAATTTTCTTAAAAATTTAATTAACTTGAAAGGAATGGGGAAATCCAGTTCTGAGGCTTGGATTTCTCTGTAACAGATTTGATGCAGCTGCTTCAAAATTAAGTAGGATATCACTTAAATTTCTTTGTTATCTCCTATCTTTCAAGTGCTGTATACTGACAGCCATCAGAATTTTTGAGCAAAGGGTTAATAAAATTTTATACTACTGATTTACTTGTTGTCTTTTGTGAGGGTGTGATTTATGGATCTGGGCATTGTTACAAAGTCATGGAAGTATTTTAAGGAATATGCTAGATTTAGCACTGTCTGTTAAAGTACAGGCATAAAATTATCACTGTTCAGGCACTCTTTGGCTGAGCATGTTATAAATTTGCATTAATTTAGATACTTTTTGAATGATTAGATAACCATAAAAATTTGTCAGCAATGTGCATTGTGACATTCAAGTTAGTCACATGTTTCTAACATGTTTCTAAATATTAGGCCAGAAAAATAAGTTTGGTATTGCAAGCTTCTTAGGCAAAGTGGGAAATCTCTATTAATTTGATTGATATTTTATTTCTTTAAAAATTTTTCTAAAACATTTATATATATATATATATATATATATATATATATATATATATATATGTTGAAGTATTTAGGGGGAAATGTATACCGATGCCTGCAATTCACTTTGAAATGCATAAAAAAGATGTATTTTTGATGGATAGAGCAGTGGGTAGATGGATAGGTATTCATGAGACCAGTAAATGTCAATGGCAGAATCTGGGTGTTGACTATACGGCTCTTCACTATAAAAATTCTTTCAACTTTACTCAGAGTGTTAGAAAATTTTCACAATACAATTTTGGAAAAAAATTATTAATACACCTACTCAATTTCAGAAATATATTGTTCCTGCCTGAAGCCGGAATAATTTTACTATAAGGAATATATTAATTCTTATTTGTAACAAAGTGACAAATATATGTACTTAGAAATCAAATAGTTCTAAAAGATTGATTATAAAAGAGAGGATTTGCTGTCCCACTTTTCCATGCAAGTTATGTTCACCAGACTTTGATTTTCTCAAAAACTATTTTGTGTGTTTACCTCCATATTTCTTTAAAAACATGCTATTCTTCTATTTCTTGATTTGTCATTTTGATATTATTTTTAACTTTTTTGACATGTGAGGATTTATTTTTCTTATATTTTCCTTAGTTTATCTTCTCACACTGAGTCATTCATATCACAAATGTTCATTAAGTAAATGGCTAGCATTTACATTTTATTTCTGAGTCAGGTAGTATATTGTTATTGTTTCATTGGTTACACAATTGACTGTTTTTGCTTTGACTTTTAAATTTTTTTTATTATTTGCTTAATTTTCTATGTACCTATCAAAATGTTTCTGAGATATTTTAAAAAGTAATCAAATGATTTTTCATATGCTTAGATGAATCAGAGTATCTTATAATTACGCTGGAGGCCCAGGGCATGGGTAGGGTCCCTAGGCCTAGCCTGTGATCAGGGCCATCTTCCGCCCACTCGCCAGTCCCCAGTCCCACCCTGTCACAACCCACCCTGGTTCCCTGTGGTTCCCCGTTTGCCATCCAATGATCAGAGCCTGTGGCCCAGAGGGAGAGACCAAGAGATCTGCTTCTGCCCACTCGAAAGTCCCCAGTCCCACCCACCCGCCACCCACCCCGGTTCCCCATGGTTCCCTGTTTGCCATGATCGGAGTCTGCGGGCCGGGGAGAGGTCTGCCTTCTGCCTGCTGGCCAGTCCTCAGTCCTGCCCTGCCGCCACCCACCCTGGTTCCCCGTGATTTCCCATTGGCCATCCAGGGATTGGAGCCTGTGGTCTGGGGAGGGACCGAAAGGTCATCAATGCACCTCATAGCGACTGGTCGATCGGTCCTTATGGTCACTATACTGTTATGGTCACTGGCCTTTTATTATATAGGACTAGAGGTCCAGCGTGCAAAATCGTATGAGACCCAGAGTCCCTCCCGCTGCCACCATGGGACCCATCAATGCACATTCTGGTGACCAGTCATTTGGTTGTTCCGGCATTATGGCGTTACAGCCACTGGCTTTTTATAATATAGATTCTTTTGGAAACTCCTATTTTATTATTCAATAGATGGTGTTGAAATATTGGCCTTTTAAATGACCATTATTTGCTTTATCATTTTCTTTTGACCCTCCCCTTGACATTTAAAAAAATTATTTATTTATTGTTGACAGCATTAAAGCTGTCCTCCATGTTCACCTCATTGGACCCCACCACCCAGACCCCGCCCCACCCAAGGTCTCTAACACATGATTGCCTGGGTCCGTGGGTTATGCATTTATGCATATATGTTCTTTGGTTAATCTCTTCCTGTCTCCTCCATCTGCCATCTCTCTGAGATCATTCTGTTCCATACATCCATGTTTCTGGACCTACGATATTCATCAGTTTATTTTATTTATTGATTTCAAATATTAGTGAGATCATGACATATTTGTCTTTCTGTACATGGCTTATTTTGTTTGGCATAATAATCTCCAGGTCCATGCATGCTGTTGCAAAGGGTAACAGTTCTTTCTTTTTTACAGATTCATAGTATTCCATGGTGTATTCCACTGGGTCAAATGGCAGTTCCATATTTAATTTTTTAAGGAAACTCCATACTTTTTTTCACAATGGCTGCACCAGTCTGCATTTCTACCAGCAATGTATTAGGTTTCCATGTTCTCCACATCCTTGCCAGCACTTGCCATTTGTTGATTTGTTAATGGTAGCCATTCTGACTGGTGTGAGGTGATACCTCATTGAAATTTTAATTCACATCATCTGATGATCAGTGACATTGAGCATTTTTTCATGTCTCTTGGCAGTCTTTGCACTTTGTTTCTTTATTTTTTTTATTTCAAGAAAAACTATTTAAAATATAATAATGTTATATGCAATAAACATTAATACTTCAAGAAAAATGATTTTAAATATGATAATGTTACATGCAATAAGGACCAATTATTCAAGAAAAATTATCTTATATATATTACATGCAATAAACATTAATATTTCAAGAGTAAAAGGACTTTAAGTATGATAATAATACCAAAACTGTACTAACATAGTTGGTATCACAAAAGTTGTAGGAAATATTAAAAATCTGCAAATAACAGTATTAATTCTATTATATTCTAGTATATTTTCCCCCCTCTGGCCCTATTTTTTATCATCAGTTTATGTTGTTCATTATATTCCACAAATAAGTGAGATCATATGATATTTATCTTTCTCTGACTGGCTTATTTCACTTAGCATTCTGCTCTCCAGTTCCATCCATGCTGTTGCAAATGGTAAGAGTTTCTTCTTTTTTATAGCAGCATAGTATACCATTGTGTAGATGTACCACAGTTTTCTAATCTACTCATCTGCTGATGAGCACTTAGACTATTTCCAAGTCTTAGTTATTGTAAATTGTGCTGCTATGAACATAGGGGCACATATATCCTTTCTGATGGGTGTTTCTGATTTCTTGAGATATAATACTAGAAGTGGGATCACAGGGTCAAATGGGAGGTCTGGGTACTCACTCCCTTCCCCTGGCTGCCTGCTGCCGCCAGCCACTAGGGACCCTACCATTGCACGAATTTCATGCACTGGGCCTCTAGTGTTCTATAAATGTTTATTAAATCCATCGGATCCAGTGTGTCCTTTAGAGTATCTGTTTCCTTGTTACGTTTTTGTCTGGAAGATCTGTCCAGGGAAATCAGAGGGATGTTAAAGTCCTGTACTATAACTGTATTGTTGTCAATCTCTCTGTTAAAGTCCTCTAGAAGTCTTTTTTTATATATATTTAGCTGCACCTATATTGGGTGCATAAATGTTTACCAGGGTTATATCCTCTTGGTGGATCGATCCCTTTAGTCTTATGTAATGACTTGTTTTCGCTTGTGATGGTCTTAATTTTAAAGTCTCTTTTGTTGGATATGAGTATTGTTTCTCCAGCATTTTTTTTTCTTTTCTATTTGCATGAAAAATTTTTCTATCCCTTCACCGTCATCCTGTGTGTTTCTTTTGGTTTAAGGTGGGTCTCTTGTAGACAGCATATAGTTGGGTCATGTTTTTGTATTCATTCAGCTACCATACATGCCTTTTGATTGGAGCATTTAATCCATTTACATTTAGAGTTATTACTGAGAGGTACTTATTTATAGCCACTTTAATTCTGTATGGCTAGGTTTCTCTCTCTGTTTCTTCTTCTCAGCAATCCCTTACAGTAATCCCTTTAGCATTTCTTGTAATGCTGGCTTGGTGGTGATGAACTCCTTTAGCCTTTTTTTTTTTTTTTTTTTGGTCTGGGAAGCTCTTTATTTGACCATCTATTTTGAATGATAGCCTTGTGGATATAGTAATCTTTGTCTGAGATCCTTACTTTCCATTACCTTGAATAGTTTATGCCATTGCCTTCTGGCCTGTAGAGTTTCTGATGAGAAATCTGGTGTCAGCCTTATGGGAACTCCTTTGCAAGTAACAGTTTTCTTTTCTCTTGCTGCCTTTAAGATTCTTTATCTTTAATTTTTGGCATTTTAATTATGATGTATCTGGGTGTGGGTCTGTTTGGTTTCTTCTTGTTTGGGGTTCTCTGTGCCTCCTGAACTTGTGTGAATTTTCCCTTTACCAAGTTAGGGAAGTTTCCTACCATTACTTCTTCAAACACCTTCTCTATTCCTTTCTCCCTTTCTGAATCTTCTGGCACACTTACTATTCTAATATTGTTACGTTTCACATTGTCCCACAGCTCCCTTAAGCTGTCCTGTTTTTTTATTTGTTTTTTCTTTTTGGTTCTATAATTGAGTGATTTTTTTTTCTCAACCTTGTCTTCTAATTTACTGATTAGATCCTCAGCTTCCCCTAATATGCTGTGTATTCCTTCCAATGTGTTTTTTATTTGTATTATGTCAATCTGTATCTCAGACTGTTCTTTTTTCATGGTTACTATATCTTTTTTCATACTGTTGAGCATTTTTACCATCATTACTCTGAACTCTGTTTCAGATAAATTGTTTATTTCTGCTTCATTTATCTCTTCTTCTGGAGAATTCTCTAGTTCTTTCATTTGGGAGTTGTTTCTTTTTTTTCTTATTTTGGTTGTATTTGGGTTTGTTACTATGTATTAGGTCACGCCTCTCAATCTCTAGTGCAGGAGAATGGTAAAGGCTGTTTCTGACCAGTTGAATGAGACAAAATCTCAAAGCCTCTAGAGGCCACCTCTGTCTACAGATTAAGGATTCTGACTTTAGAAAAACCAAGATGGCGGCATAGGTTAACGCCGGAGATTGCTGCCTCGAACAACCACTTCAAAAAACAACTAAAAGATGGAACGGACATCATCCAGAACCACAGGAAGGCGGGCTGAGTGGAAATTCTACAACTAGGAGGAAAGAGAATATCATACCCAGACTCAGAGGAGGCGCAGTGCTGAAGTGAAATACTAAGGTGCGGAGTGTGCACGGAGCAGGCTGGTGGCGGAGGGCACAGTTGTTGTTTTCAATTGGGAGGGAGTTTCAGACTCTGAGCTATAGATCTGGGCGAGTCTCTAGGGACCCAGACTCAAACGGGAGAAGCGGGACTGTCTGGCTTCAGTCGGAACTCGAAGGCAGCTTTCTCTCCTAGGTTTGCAGCAGTTGCTGGGACTCTGTGAGGCAGAGCCACTAGGGACGGAACTGAGAGCAGCCATAACTGCTTGCTCTGCCCGCCCTGTAGATCCCCGGGAACCCGCCCTGCCCAAGCACTTCGCAGAGCCATTTGCCGGATAGCCTCAGGCAAATGCTAGATTAGCACTGCCCTAGAGATCCAGCAAAGAAGCTCTCCCACTGCAGACACAGCAGACTCTCATAGCCAGTTAGCCTGGAGGTCAAATCACCCCCGGTATTGCCAAGAAAAATCAAGGCTTAACTACAACAAGACTGTGCACAAAGACCACTAGGGGGTGCACCAAGAAAAGATAAAAAAATGCGGAGACAAAGAAACAGGACGCAAATGTCAGAAATGGAAGATATAGAGCTCAAAACCACACTTTTAAGGTCTCTCAAGAACTGTGTAGAAGCCGCTGATAAATGTAGTGAGATACTCAAGAAATCTAATGAGACCCTCGATGTTGTGATAAAGAACCAACTAGAAATTAAGCATACACTGACTGAAATAAAGAATATTATACAGACACCCAACAGCAGACCAGAGGAGCTCAAGAATCAAGTCAAAGATTCAAAATGCGAAGAAGCAAAAAACACCCAACTGGAAAAGCAAAATGAAAAAAGAATCCGAAAATACGAAGATAGTGTAAGGAGCCTCTGGGACAGCTTCAAGCGTACCAACATCAGAATTATAGGGGTGCCAGAAGATGAGAGAGAGCAAGATATTGAAAACCTATTTGAAGAAATAATGACAGAAAACTTCCCCCACCTGGTGAAAGAAATAGACTTACAGGTCCAGGAAGCGCAGAGAACCCCAAACAAAAGGAATCCAAAGAGGACCACACCAAGACACATCATAATTAAAAAGCCAAGAGCAAAAGACAAAGGGAGCATCTTAAAAGCAGCAAGAGAAAGAAACTCAGTTACCTACAAGGGAATACCCTTATGACTGTCAGCTGATTTCTCAACAGAAACTTTGCAGGCCAGAAGGGAATGGCAAGAAATATTCAAAGTGATGAATACCAAGAACCTACAACCAAGATTATTTTATCCAGCAAAGCTATCATTCAGAATAGAAGGTCAGATAAAGAGCTTCACAGATAAGGAAAAGCTAAAGGAGTTCATCACCACCAAACCAGTATTATATGAAATGCTGAAAGGTATCCTTTAAGAAGAGGAAGAAGAAGAAAAAGGTAAATATACAAATTATGAACAACAAACATGCATCTATCAACAAGTGAATCTAAGAATCAAGTGAATAAATAATCTGGTGATCATAATAGAATCAGGGACATAGAAAGGGAATGGACTGACTATTCTTGGGGGGGAAAGGGGTGTGGGAGATGCGGGAAGAGACTGGACAAAAATCATGCACCTATGGATGAGGACAGTGGGTGGGGAGTGAGGGCGGTGGGTGTGGCGGCAACTGGGAGGAGGGGAGTTATGGGGGGGGAAAAAGAGGAACAAATGTAATAATCTGAACAATAAAGATTTAATTACAAAAAAAAAGTATTCCAACTTTAATTGCCCCCAGGCAACCATCCTCAGGTGTGGTGAGAGTTTTTTCAACAGGGTGGGGCAGTTGCTTCTGCCTGGAGGGTAATTGTTACTTATAATGTCTTAAATGGCCTCAGGGAAAGGTGTTTTCCAATAGGGTGTGTCAACTGTCTTCCCACCCATCCTTCCCAGCAAGGCAGATGTCTATGTGGGAAAGATGTCCTCTGTTGTGTGAGGGAATGACTCAGCCAAAGAAACTTGGGGTGTCTGCCTTCTGAGCTCTATCCCCCAAGTTCCTGGTTCTGGGTTCTGCTCTCACAGCTCCAGTCCACTTTACCCTCCCTCTGCCAGAGCACAAGGTTTGTGGCTCCACAGGGAATTTTTGTGTGTTGGCCATTTAAGAGTGTGCCCAAATTTCACTCCCTGGCAGACAGCACCCCACTGGTTTTCACAGCTAGATGTTATGTGGGTACCCTCCTCAGTTTTCGTGCTCTCTGCTGGAGAGCCCAGATTAGGGATTAGATTCCAGAGTTCTCAGGGCTCTCCCCCTACCCCCACAGCTGAGATATCTCTCTGGGACTTCAGTTGCTGTCTGTGGGTGCCCAGCCTGCCCTTTCATGCCTCTGCCCCTCCTACCAGTCTCTATGTGGTCTCCACCTTCATTTCTTGGGTATCTGGGTTCTCTCCTGTGAGTTTTCTGTTGATTATTTAGGAAGCCATATGTCAGTTGTAATTCCAGCTTGTTCCTGGGAGCATGTCTATGCAGCATCCTCCTACTCTGCTGCGATTTTTAATCCTGTGTATGCACTTTGGACAATTGTCTATTTAGGTCCTTTGCACATTTTTTAATTAAATTGTTTGTCTTCCTTTTGTAAAGTTCTGTGAGTTCCTTATATACTTTGGATATTAACCCCTTATCAGATTTATCATTGCAAAATATGTTCTCCCATTCATCAGGCCCTCTTTTCATTTTATTGACGGATTATTTGCTCTGCAGAAGCTTTTTATTTTGATGTAGTCCCATTTGTTTATTTTCTCCTTAGTTTCCATCATCCTAGGGTGAGCCACATGCGACTCTTTGGCCCCTTGACTGTGGCTCTTCCACAAAATACCACGTGCAGGCGTGCATGTACAGTGCAATTGAAACTTCGTGGCCCATGCATAGAAGTTGGTATTTTGTGGAAGAGCCACACACAAGGGGCCAAAAAGCCACATGTGGCTCGCAAGTCGCTCTTTGCTGACTGCTGTCCTAGCGGATGTATTGGTAAATATATTGCTATGAGAGATGTCTGAGATTTTACTGCCCATGGTTTCTTTTAGGATCCTTATGGTTTCAAAACTTACATTTAAGTCTATCCATTTTGAGCTTATTCTTGTGTATCATATAAGTTGGTGGTCTAGTTTCCTTTTTTGCATGTATCTGTCCAATTTTCCCAAGACCATTTATTGAAGATACTGCCTTGAATCCATTGTATGTTCTTGACTCTTTTGTCAAATATTGATTGACCATAATGGCTTGGATAGATTTCTGGGATTTCTGTTCTGTTCCATTGACCACTATGCCTATTCTTGTGCCAGTATCAGGCTGTTTTGATTACAGTGGCTTTGTAGTATAACTTGATATCCAGTATTGTGATACTCCAACTTTGTTCCTCTTTCTCAAGAATGGATGTGGTTATTCGGGGCCTTTTTTGGTTCCATATAAACTTTTGGAATATTTGTTCTGGATCTGTGAAATATGCTGTTGGTATTTTAATAGGCATTGCATTGAATCTGTGGATTTCTTTGTTTAGTATGGACATTTTAATTATGTTAATTCTACCAATCCATGAACACAGTATATTCTTCTATTTGTTTATATCTTTCTCTATTTATTTTTGCAACATCCTATAGTTTTTCGAGTTAAGTCTTTTACCTCCTTGGTTAAGTTTATTCCTAGTATCTTGATTGTTCTGTTGCAATGGTAAATGAGAATGTTTGTTTACTTCCTCTTTCTGAGAATTTATTAGTGGTGTATAAAAATGCCATGGATTTCTGGGTATTAATTTGTATCCTTCTGTAATGCTGAATTCATTTATTAAAGTTAATCATTTTTTGAGCCGTTGGAGTCCTTAGGGTTTTTTATGCATAATATCATGTCATCTGCAAATAATAAGAGTTTTACTTCCTCCTTTTCAATTTGGATGCCTTTTGTTTTTTCTTCTTTTCTGATAATAGTAGCTATGACTTCTAGTACTATGTTGTATGAGAGTGGTGAAAGGTTCCTCCCTGTCTTGTTCCTATTTTTTTTTAATTTAAAATACTAGAGACCAGGTGTACAAAAATTTGTGCACTCGGGGGGGGAGGAGGGGGTCCCTCAGCCTGGCCTGTGCCCTCTCGCAGTCTGGGACCCCTCAGGAGATAACGACCTGCTGGCTTAGGCCTGCTCCCGGGTGACAGAGGGCAGGCCCAATCCCTAGGTGCAGCCCCTGGTCGGGCTCAGAGCAGGGCCAATTGGGGAGTTGGGGCGCCTTCCCCTGTCATGCACAGAGCAGGGCAGATTGGGAGGTTGCGATGCCACCCTCAGTCACGCTCAGGGTAGGGCCGATTGGGGGGTTGGGGGGGGTTGGGGCCCCGCCCCCTGTCACACTCAAGGCAGGGTCGATGGGGATGTTGCGGTGCCACCCCCTATCATGCACAGAGCAGGGCACATCAGGGGGGTTGGGGTGCTGCCCCCTGTCATGCACAGAGCAGGGCCCATCAGGGGGGTTGGGGCTCCATACCCTGTCACACTCAAGGCAGGGTCGATGGGGAGGTTGTGGTGCCACCCCCTGTCATGCACAGAGCAGGGCCAATAAGGGGGTTGGGGCGCTGCCCCCTATCATGCACAGAGCAGGGCCCATCGGGGGGTTGGGGCTCCATACCCTGTCATGCACAGAGAAGGGTCAATCAGGGGGTTGGGGAGCTCCCCCCTGTCATGCACAGAGCAGGGCCTATCAGGGGGTTGAGGAGCTCCCCCCTGTCACTCACAGAGTAGAGCTGATAGGGGAGTTGGGGCACTGCCCCCTGTCACACTCAGGGGCAGGGCGATCAGGGGGTTTGGGCACTGCCCCCTGTCATGCTGAGCTCGGTGCTGGGAGGCCTTGTGGCTCTGCTGATCCTGGTGCTGGGAGGCATATTACCCTTTTACTATATAGGATAGAGGCCTGGTGCATGGGTGGGGCTGGCTGGTTTGCCTTGAAGGGTGTCCTGGATCAGGGTGGGGGTCCCCACTGGGGTGCCTGGCCAGTCTGGGTGAGGGGATGATGACTGTTTGCAGCTGGTCACACACCCTTCAGGGTGAGGGTCCCCACTGGGGTGCCTGGCCAGTCTGGGTGAGGGGCCGAGGGCTGTTTTCAGGGCGACTGAAGTTCCCAACTGCTCCTTTTTTTCTTTTTCTTTTTTATTATTCTGGGCCAGCTTTAGCTCTGGCTCCAGCTCTGAGGCCTCTGTTGCTGAAATTAGGTATCTGGTTTGTTTGTGTTCTATAATCGAAACAATGTATAACTCCAGCTCGGAGATCCCATTCTCACTGAAAGCAGGTTTCTGGAGTTTTGTTTAGCTTCTATATTTGTTACACTGTTTACTAAACTGCAAGCTCAGAGGCCGGCAAGGCAGGTGGGGAACGTTGGAGTCCTCCATCACTGAAGCAAGCAAGCCTCATGTTAGTTTCAAGCTGCCTGGCTGCTGGCCGCCATCTTGGCTGGCAGTTAATTTGCATATCACCCTGATTAGCCAATGGGAAGGGTAGCGGTCGTACGCTAATTACCATGTTTCTCTTTTATTAGGTAGGATATTTTCTTTGATTTTTCACAGAGAGGAAGGGAGAGTGATAGAGAGTTAGAAACAGCGATGAGAGAGAAACATCCATAAGCTGCCTCCTGTACACTCCCCACTGGGTATGTGCCTGCAACCAATGTACATGCCCTTGGCCGGAATTGAACCCGGTACCCCTGAGTCCGCAGGCCGGCGCTCTATCCATTGAGCCAAACCGGTCAGGGCTTGTTCCTATTTTTAAGAGAAATGGTTTCAGTTTTTGCTCATTGAATATGATGTTGGCTGTAGGTTGGTCAGACATGGACTTTATTATGTTAAGATATGATCCCTCTCTTCTCACTTTGAGAGTTTTTATCAAAATTATGTCAAAAACTATTTCTATCTATTTGATAATGTGACTTTTGTATTTCAATTTGTTTATGTGATGTATAACGTTTATTGATTTGCTAATATTGTACCAGGAAATAATAAAGATCAGAATGGAAATAGATGACTTAGAGACTAAAAAATAATACCAAAGATCAATGAACCAGATTTTCATCCCTGGAATAAATCCCACTTGGTCATTGTGTATGGTCTTTTTAATATATTCTTGGACCCGATTTGCTAATATTTTGTTGAAGATATTAGCATCTATGTTCATCAGGGATATTGGCCTGTAATTCACCTTCTTTGTAGTGTCTATCTGGTTTTGCAATTAGAATAATGCTGGCCTCATAGAAAGAGCTTGGAAGTGTTTACTCCTCTTGGATTTTTTTGTAGTATTTTGAGGAGGATAGGTGTTCTTTGAAAGTTTGGTAAAACCCCTGTGAAGCTATCCAGATCTGGGCTTTTGTTTGCTGGGGATTTTATTTTATTATTATTACTGCTTCAATTTCATCAGTTGTTATTGGTCTATGCAGGTTTTCTGATTCTTCCTCATTGAGTTTTGGAAGATTGTATTTTTTAGGCATTTATCCATTTCATCCACTTTGGCCAGCTTGTTGGCATATAGTTGTTCATAGTATTTTCTTTTACAATTCTCTGTATTTCCATTATGTCAGCTGTTATTTTTCCTTTTTCATTTAGGAGTTTGTTTATCTGGGTCCTCTCTATTTCTTAATGAGTATGACTAACTGATCATCAATCTTGTTTATCATTTCATAGAAATTGCTCTTGGTTTCATTGATCTTTTGTATTATTTTTTAGTCTCTAAGTCATTTATTTCCACTCTGATCTTTTATTATTTCCTTCCTTATACTTACTCTGGGCTTTTCTTATTGTTCTCTTTCTAATTTTTTAGTTGTAGGAATAGACTGTTTATTTGAACTTTTTCTTGTTTGTTGAGGTTGGCCTATAGAGCTATGAAGTTTCCTCTCAGGACTGCATTCACTGTATCCCATACATTTGGGTTTATTGTATGTTCATTTACATTTATTTCCAGGAAGTTTTTGATTTCTTCCTTGACCTTGTTATTAATCCATTTATTGTTTAATTATATACTAATTAGCCTTTATGTGTTTGAAATATTTTATTTGTTTTATTGTAGTTGATTTCTGGTTTCATGTTATTCTAACCTACATAGATGTTTAGTAAGATTTCAGTCTTTCTGAATATGTTCAGACTTATATTATGTCCTAACATATGGTCTATCTTTGAGAATGTTTCATGACCAAAGAGAATTTGAGAAGAATGTAAATTTTGCTGTTTTGCGATGAAATTTTCTGTAAATATCAATTAAATCCATCTGATCTACTGTGGCATTTAAGTCACTGTTCCCTTGTTGATTTTTTGTCTAGTAAAGTGGTTCTCAACCTTCCTAATTTCACGACCCTTTAATACAGTTCATCATGTTGTGGTGACCCCCAACCATAAAATTATTTTTGTTGCTACTTCAAAACTGTAATTTTTCTACTTTTATGAATCGTAATGTAAATATCTGATATGCAGGATGTATTTTCACTATGTTCACAAATTGAACATAATTAAAACATAGTGATTAATCACAAAAACAATATGTAATTATATATGTGTTTTCCGATGGTCTTAGGCAACCCCTGTGAAAGGGTTTTTCAACCCCCAAAGGGATCGCGACCCACAGGTTGAGAACCGCTGGTCTAGAAGATCCATCCGGTGTTGTCAGTGGTTTGTTGAAGTCCATTATTATGACTTTATTGCTGCAATCTTCCCCTTAATGTGCACCAAGAGTTTTTTTTATAAATATTTAGATGCTCTAAAACTGGGTTATTATATGCTTACAAGGGTTACATTTTCTTGTTGGATCATTCCCTTTAGTATTATGTATTGATATTCTGTGTGTCTTTTATGGCCTTTTTTGAAGAGTATTTTCTCAGATATGAGTATTGCTCCTCCAGCTTTTTGTTTGTTTGTTTGTTTCCTTTTGCATGAAAAATTTTTTCCGTACCTTCACTTTCAATATGTGTGAATGTTTTGTTCTGAGATATTTCTTCTGGGAAGCATATATATGGATCATATTTTCTTATCTATTCAGCTACCCTACCTATTTTGATTGGAGCATTTAATCTACTTACACTTAAGGTTATTAGTTAGAGGTACTTATATATTGCCATTTTTTCTTTATACCTATATTGTTCTCTCACTCAATTTCTTCTTTACTTTAAACCAGTCCCCTTGTAATTTCTTGCAATGCTGGTTTGATATAATGAACTCCTCTAAGCCTTTCTTGTCTGAGAAGCTCTTTATTTCCCCTTCAAATTTTAAATGATAGCCTTGCTGTATAAAGTGGTCTTGGATTCACATCCTGGTTTTTCATGATTTTCAATGCTTCATTGCAGTCCCTTGGCCTGTAATGTTTCTGTTGTGGAATCAGCTGACAATCTTATGAGAAATGCTTTGTAAGTAACAGTCTGTCTACCTCTTTCTTCTTTAAGATTCTTTGTCTTTAATGTTTTTCATTTTAATTATGATATGTCTTGCTGTGGGGTCTCTGTGATTGCAACTCTCTGTGTTTCCTGAACTTGTATGACTTTTCCTTCACCAGGTTGGGATGTTTTCTGTCATTATTTCTTTAAACAAGTTTTGTATTCCTTGCTATCTTTCTTCTCCTTCTGGTATCCCTATATTGTGGATGTTGTTACATTTCATGTTGTTCCAAAGTTCCCTTAAACTGTCCTCTTGCTTTTTAATTATTTTTCTTTCTGCTGCTCTAATTGGGTGTTTCTTTTCTATCTTGTCTTTCAAATCACTGATTTCATCCTGTTCTTATTCAATCTACTGTTCATTCCTTGATATCAGAGATAGTATTCTTCATTTTCAACTGGTTCTTGTTCATAGTTTCTATTTTCCTTTTCATGCTGTTATATTTCCCACTACATTCCTTGTAAATTTCACTGATATCCTGGAGCATCCTATAACCATTACTTTTATATATATATATATATATATATATATATATATATATATATATATATGATAAATTGCTTGCCTTCATTTCATTTAACTCTTGGAGCTTCCTCGTTTTTTCATTTGGGGATTGTTTCTTTGTCTCCCCATTTTTGTTGTCCCTTCATGTTTGCTTTGGTGTATTAGATAGAACTGCTATGCATTCCTGTCTTCTTGGAAGGACCTTATAAAGTAGGTGTCCTGTGGACCCAAGGTGGAGTCTCTTAGATTTCTTGAGCAGGATGCTCTAGGAATGTCTCTTGTATGGGTTAATTGGGCTCTTCTACTGTAGTTTGGCCTTGATAGCTGTTGTTCCATTTGTATCCTTTAACTGACTGACTGTGAGGCTCAATTCCAACCATGTCATGTGAACTGTTGTGCAGGTGCTGACAGGACAAAAGTAAATAAGAGACCAAACAGAAACATACAAAAGAACCATACAACAATAACAAAACAAAGCACAAAAGAGAATTAGGAAAGAGAAAAGAGAATAAGAATAATAAAAAAAGGAAAAGAATAGAAGGGAAAATATGATATAAAAGGGAGGAGAAAAGAATATGAAAGGAATGAAGGGAGAGAATAAAATAATAATAATAAAGAATAGGAAATGGAAGGTGGTATAAAAGAAAAGAGGAAGGAAAGAATTATGAATAGATGAAAAGAGAAGAAAGAAAGACAAAAAAATAAAAGAAGGAAAAAAGAAGAGAGAGGAGAAGGAAAAAATAGAGTTAGAAAAGGAAAGAGAAAAATATGAGATATGAAAGAAAAAAGGGAGAAAAATATAATAACAAAACTCCCTTTGGATCCTGCTTTTATATTAACTGAGGCTGACTTTTTTTTAGAAGCTGACTTTTATATGCCATTTCTGGGCCTCTTGGAAGGTAGTTTAGTGCTAGCCACTCTCAGAATGTGTCCACATTTGGTTCTAGCAACTGGTTTGAAGCTTCAAGCAATCTATAATTTGTGGCTGCCTCCACAGACTTGGCTGCATGGAAGGGTCCAAAGTATACTGTTGGACTAGCTTATTAAGCAGCATAGGGCCCATGGGTGGGTCAGCAAATGTCTCAGGCACCTCAGGGTCCTGCTCCACCTGCCTCCTCCTGCTGGCCAGCTGCCTGATTTAGTCACTGAAAAGGCTGTTTCTGAAATTGCTTTTGTCCAAATCAGGAGGATGAGACCTCTGGGTATCCAGTGAGGAGGAAGTGCTATTCAGATGTCAGGGAAGATGGTGGGTGTTGGGTGTGTTCCCCCAATCCAGAGCATGCCTCTAAGTCTGTCCCAGAATATTTCTCTGACCTCTGCAGGGAGGAGCTCCTGTATACAGTCAGGTGGGGTCTGCTGGAGGCTTGGAGATTCTATTAGCTCTCTCATGAAGGGGAAACACCATTGAAAGTGGGAAGATTGCCCCATCTCAAATCAAGTCACTGATGTGGCCCTGAGACTGTACAGACCCACTGACTTGGTTCTGCTGATTCCTCCTCAGCAGAGATTAAGATGCAGAGTAGGGTGAGTAGGATTCCTGGGGGGTAGTAAAGGTATATACCTGAGGTTGGGACTTTTTCTTTTCCCCAAGCTGTTGCTGCTATGGGCAGGGAGATAACTGAGCTCAGGTCTCTTGCCTGCCATTTCTCCTAATGCCTTCCACCCCAGATTCTCTGCAGGCGACTTCAGTCTGCAGTACCCTCCCTCCACCCATGCCTAGGGTGAGTGGCTGTAAACAAAAATCCTATACTCTGGGTTTTTATTTGTTTTTGTTTTTAAATTGATTTATATCTGACAGTCTGCCTTTTTCCATGGCAGATATAAGCCCTGCTGCCTTACACTGCTGGATATTTTGTGGGTTGCTGTTGTGCGCTCTGGTGATCTGGGCTGGGGAGCTCAGCATGGGGTACCCACCTCTCTGCTCTCAGGAAACCCCCCAACCCCAGCTGAAATATCCCTTTTCACCCTTGGCCTGCTGTCAGTGGCTGCTGGGCCTACCCCTCTTGCCACCCCATCTTTTTTATCAGTCTCAAGGTGGTTTCTGCCCTTCCTTGTTAAAAGTTCCCTCTTCAGGTAGTCTTCAGTTGGTAATTGAGAATAAATGTTCCCCAATTTTGTTTTATTTTCTGGGAGGAGGTGCAAGTAAGATCTGCCTACTCTGCTGGCATGTGGGAAAAAAACACACACAGTCTTCTTGAATTTTAACCTATCTATAATGAAATGGATATAAAAGAAACTTAACCACCTAAATATTAAAAGTGGTGATGTTACTCTATCTGACTTTTAAATTGACCAAAGATTTAATTGAGTTAACAAACATATGCTTTTATGGAAGAAAATGAATAAATCAATAATTGAACGTTAAAATACATTACATTTGTTGGAAGTTTTCTCACTAGAATGTAGAGAAAAAGCTAATGAAAATGTAATAGAATGACTAAAAACTTTCTTTTGATTTCATTTAAAATGAATGACTTTGAGTTTCATTATGGTCCTCTTTGTCTATTCAAGATGCAGAATAATTAGGCACAACTTATATAAGTGGCCCCATTAGATTCCTACTCAAGTGTTTTAATGATGGAATTCACCAAAAGCCTCTGGCTTGGAAGTGTTGTCCTTAACATTTAGTTGTGTTTTATGTCCTTGTGACTATTTGTGCCCTTTGGTAAGCCCTGAATACAACATTGTTATTTGAACATTCTCTCTGTTCAGTGTTTTAGAGAAGTGCAGAGAGTCACCCAATTGTCAGTTCTTGTCAAAGGTAAGTGGATCCAGAGAAGCAGTGGATAGTCCTTTGGATGGGAGGTAGAGTGTCATCTCTAAAGGTGGATAATTGTAATTTTCTAAGAGTAGGTGGTGATTAGAAATCTGGGACTAGCTTCTCAGCCAAGTTAATAAGCAAATTTCTCTTACTTAAATGAGGTTATAATGAAAAAGAAAATAAATATTAAAATTGTGTAATTTTACCCATACTTTATTTTGTGAGACATAGATAGACAGATGTAATTTCACATCCATGTTTGAGAAATTTGGGGTATTCTTAGATACTAGAGGCCCAGTGCACAAAATTCAAGCAGGGGTGTGTGTGTCCCTCAGCCCAGCCTGCACACTCCAATCTGGGACCCCTCGGGGGATGTTTGACTGCTTGTTTAGGTCCAATCCCTAAACCAGTAGTCAGACATCCCTCTCACAATCCAGGACTGCTGGCTCCTCACTACTCGCTTGCCTCCCAGCCTGATCACCCGCTAACACTCCCCTGCCAGCCTGATTGACACCTAACTGCTCCCTTGCTAGCCCAATCACCCCCAACTTCCATCCCCTGCTGGCCCAGTCCCCCAGCTGCCCTCCCCTGCAGGCCTGGTAGCCCCCAACTACCCTCCCCTATTGGCCTTCTTGTGACATCGTGGGGGTGGCCATCTTGTGGCAGCCATCTTGTGATGATGTGGGGGTGGCCATCTTGTGATGATGTGGGGGGTGGCCATCTTGTGATGACATGTGGGCAGCCATCTTGTGATGACATTGGCGGCCAACTTGTGATGACACTAGGGTGTGAGGGTTAAGATGACATGGGGGCGGCCGTCTTGTGATTATGCGAGGGCATGAAGGTCAATTTGCATATTACCTCTTTATTATATAGGATGGCTTGTGACACAGTCACATAATAACCTATATAATAAAAGGGTAATATGCAAATTGATCTTAACAGTAGAATGCCTGGGAATGACTGGTCACTATGACACACACTGACCACCAGGAAGCAGACACTCAATGCAGGAGCTACCCCCTGGTGGTCAGTGTGCTCCCACAAGGGGAGCTCTGCTCAGCCACAAGCCAGGCTGCCAGCTGACAGGACAGCAGTGGTGGCGGGAGCCTCTCTTGACTGCTCAGCAGCGCTAAGGATGTCCAACTGCAGCTTAGGCCTGCTCCCTGCTGGCAAGTGGAGATCCCCCAAGGGCTCCCGGGCTGCGAGAGGGATGTCTGACTGCCAGCTTAGGCCCGATCCCCCGGGGAGCGGACCTATGCCAGCAGGTGGACATCCTCTGAGGGGTCCCAGACTGCGAGAGGGCACAGGACGGGCTGAGGGACCCCCCGAGTGCACAAATTTTTGTGCACTGGGCCTCTAGTGTCCAATAAGTATGTAAAACTGGACAAAATGTCAAATGTGGCATCATGTCTAACCCATGCTTCTGTTGCATATCACCATTCCTTTTGGGAGTGAAGAACAAAGTTACTGAAGCAAAGCTATGACTTACACTTTGTTCATTGTCCCTATCAGTTTGAATTGTTCTAGTCATGGAAAGGGCAGAATAGCCAATACATTGTTTCTCTAATTTTTATTTTTAAAAATGAGGAAAGATGAAGAGATAACATAATTAAAATCTTTATAGGTGGAGTCATCTCTGAGAGAGTGCATTATATTATATTCTTATATTCTTTTTAATACACAATTGTTAAAGATACACTGTATCTTACTAGAAGCTAGAACAGTGATGTCGAACCTATGACACGCGTGTCAGAGGTGACATGCAAACTCACTTTTTTGGTTGATTTTTCTTTGTTAAATGCATTTAAATATATAAAATAAATATCAAATATATAAGTCTTTGTTTTACTATGGTTGCAAATATCAAAAAATTTCTATATGTGACATGGCACCAGAGTTAAGTTAGGGTTTTTCAAAATGCTGACACGCCGAGCTCAAAAGGTCCACCATCACTGAGCTAGAATATGAAGTATTTTAACATGCAAATTTATATAAATTTCATTATAGTGAAAGGGTTTAGGCATAGTTGTGTGTGTGTGTGTTAAGCACCATATTAAAAATTCAATATCCATAGAAATTAAGTATAGTGTTCAAAATACTTGGGAAGCTAGAATAAAATATAGTTCTACTTTAAATATTCTGGCATCTATAATAAAATTAGCCTTCTTTTTAAAGTACAATGGATGTGACAAAACAATACAAAGAATTTTCAAATGTCTGAAACAACCTCAATGAAGGGGGTGGCGAAAAAAGGTGCTGACCTAAGGGACTTTTGCAAATGAGTGGAGTCTGGAAGATTGAAAAAGGACTGTACATTAACACTGTCCTATAGTTGATAAAGTTGTTTTCAGGAGGGGGTATGGATTAGCAATTCTGATACAGCTATTACATATATACTAGAATTGAACAATTATGTAAATGGATGGCAAATGATGAGAGCCAGGTTTTTCACTGTTGAGGTGGAATTTTATAGATAAGCAAGGGAGGATACTAAATACGGATTAGAGTTGGAGACACCATTATAACTCATGTGGAGCTTAATATAGACACAAGTAGTCACATATAGAAATGTTTATAGATATGTGTATATACATGAATTAGTATACACCTATATATTTCCTTGCTCTAGCATCTGAAAAGGCCTAGAAGCAACAACACCCCAGCAGTAAAGACTACCATATATCTAGTGCTCAGATCTTGTTTTTAATATCATTCTCCAATAAATGGAACCAAGGATCCTTGGAGAAATGGCTGATTCCAAGTTTGGAACAGGAAATAACACAAGATAACTTTAGAGCATCTTGTAGTGCCAGAAAGTAAGGAAGTCCTCAAACACAACAAAAAGCAAAACAAACAAACCCACAATGATGGAGATAAGTCAATGGAACACAAGAGCTGACTGAAGGAGCTCCCAATGGCCATGTTGGAACAATTTGAGCCACACATTAAATAAAGTAGTATTGGATTATAACCTAAAGTATAAAATAAATATTGATGAGTCCATACTGATATAAATTATTGATTGAATAAATAGGGAAGAAAAGAGAAATCTTTCATGCAAAATAATGTAAAAAACAATTATGTAGATATTCTGCCCTTAAGGAAATGGAGCATAACTCCCTACTCCTGAAGTGTGGGCTGCTCATAGTGACTTCCTTCTAAAGAGGACAACATGGGAAGGTGAATAAAAGATTAACTTTACTGTTAAGATATCTGGCAAACACTACTTCAGCAAGGTGATCAAGGTCAACATCAATAGTGACAAATCATGTTGATCGTATGCACTTGATATAATGTGGTAAGAATGATACTTTACCTGTGTGGTCTCCCTGCCCAAAAACCCATAGCCCCAGTTTAATTATGAGAAAAACATCAGATAAATCCCAATTGAGGGAGAGTCTACAAATATCTGTCCAATACGCCTCAAAACTGTCAAGGTCATAAAAAACAAGGAAAGTCTAATAAACTACCATTGCCAAGAGAAGCATACAGTAAGGAGATATGACAACTAAATATAATGTGTCATGGGTGAGGTCTTGGGAGACAAAAAGTAGATAAGGTAAAAATGTAGGAAATCGGGAGAGTATTATGCTAAGTGAAATAAGCCAGTCAGAGAAGAACAAGTACCATATGATTTCACTCATATGTGGAATTCAATGAACAAACTGAACTAACAAGCAAAATGGAGATAGAGTCATAGAGAGCAAGCAGACAGCTCTGGTAGGAGGGGTGCTGGAGCGGGTAGAGGGACTGAGCAAAAAAGAAAAAAAAGACAAAGAACTCATGGACACGGATAACAGTGTGGTGATTGTGGGAAAGAGGAGGGTAGAGATGGTAGAAGGTATGGGGGGATAAGTGGTGATGGGAAAAATAAAATAAAATAAAATAAAGAAAAAAACTAAGGAAATCTGACTAAAGTATATGGACTTTAGTGTAAAATATTGGCTTGGAGCTCCAGTGGCCCAATTGGTTAGCGTGCGGTACTTATAAAATATTGGCTCAATCATTGTAATATTAATGCAATACATAATACTAATACTAATAGAATATATTAATAATAGGGAACTGGTAGTGAGTTATATAGGAACTGCATTGTATCTTTAAATTATTTTCTGTATATATAAAACTGTTCTAAAAATGATCCTTTTTTTAAAAGGTAGGTGACTGGTCATTAATAGCAAAAATCAACTAATAAACAACGGATGTATATGCTTAGTTTATATGCTTAGTTTCTTATTTTATCGTTTAAAATAAGAAAAAGATGTTAAAGTATATTGGAGAAATCTCATCTAGAAAATTTCATAGATTGCAATAGATGGAAATCCCTTCTATATATTCAGTTTTCCTAAGATACTATTGGTACAATAAATGAAGTAATTTAAATAGTGTCAATTTGCAATACCAAGGGGGCTAGAGTATTATGAAATTAACTTCGGTACCTAATAAGATAAAGTTAAAGAAGAATTACAATGTTATATAAATGTCTGCTACTTAGGAGACCCATCTCAATTTTAAATTTAGGGCAAATAATATATGATTTATTAGATACTGGGTTTAGAGGCATTTTGCAGCAAATGCTTTACTTTATATAGCAATGTATTTATGGCTCAGTCAAACCTTTAGGGTTATGTGATAAAATTAGGCCTTTGTTTAGTGGAGTCAAAGATTATTTTTTGGCATGGTAGCTTGTTTTAAAGCTAGAAGGGCAGTACATGTGTATATACAGTGTGTGTACATGCCTACATGCGAACCTTAACTATGCAACACTGCAAACCGAGAAAAATGACTTAAATTTAAATTAAAAAGGAATTTTTAAAACACACTGTTTTAGCTTTAGAAGAAAGCAGTGCTGAAAAAAATCACTGATGTTTGCACATTTTGAATTTCACTCACCAATTGCTTTTTATACCAGAAGCCAGCTGCTGCCTTTTGAAAGAGTGCGACTTTTTAACCAGAATTACCTGCTGCTCAGTATAGCTCTAATGGCAGAAGAAAATTTATCATATTATGTCATTTGATTTTCACAGATTTTGTTCAGAAAAGCTGGCAATGGGTTGGAATTTCACACTTCAGAAATACGTGTCTGGCCAAGGGTTATTTCTGGAGTTTTCTTTTAAAGACTTATCTGTTTTTTAGATTATCTGTGTTCCTAAATCAAATTTCTTAGCCATTCCTTACCTGAATTGAGATATTTATATCTTTTTAAACTAAGACACTTTTAAAGTTAAAAGCTTCATTTTCTAGAATATCAAAAGATCAGAGTTAGTTGAATATCTGAAAGGGTTCTCTGTTGGTAGGCTTCTTGACTAATGACTGCTACATGATCTAAGTCACCTTCTTTCTTCATGGAACATGGTGATGTGAATCATAAAATATTAGACAGGAATTCTGCCCACAGGGGATTCCTTTCTAAAACAGGTGACTGAGGTGCTTGGCTCTGGAGTCAGAAAAACTTCAAGTCAGGAACCGGCCTGACTATATGAACTTAGGCATGTTCTATTTCAACTGTCTACAGCTCAGTATAGGATGAAAGGAAGAATAGTGTCTAACTCACAGAGCTCTTTTTTTTATTGATGAGATAGTTTGTACTGTGCTTTCAGAGCACGTAGTAAAATTAACTAAATGTCAGCTGTTTTCATCAGCATACTGTCATTTATGAAAAACATGCCAGGACCTACCTGAATAGTGCCATTAAGTATAAGGCCTCTAAAAGATCAGTTGGGCCTCATTTACTGAGGAGGCATACCAAAAAAGCCTCTGAGATTATGTGTTTATTAAATAAAAAAGAATGCATTTGCCAAACAGTGCCAGTGCTTCTTTGGATCTTCACTTAAGAGAAAGCTTTGTCCCATAGACTCTCAGTATTCTATTTCTTACTTCTCTTCCCCAACCAGAAAAAGGCTCTAGAGCTCTTGCCACTGTGTTTGGATTTTGGGAGTCTATGGTTTATGCCTGGGAGACCCTTATTCCTTTAAGTACTTAGCAAAATTTTGGAAAACTCAACCATCCCGTGGCCCTGGAACCAGCCTCGGAGGCAGGGGTGGACCCATGGCACACTGCCCACCTCCTTAGCACTTGCTCCTTCAGGCATGGAGGCCCCTCTTCATCTCTGGGCCCAGCTGAGCAAGGTGACTATGAATAAGCCACTAAGGTTTTCTGGCTTCCTCCTCTATAAGATGAGAAAACTGCAAAAGGTGAGGTGGATGGTCACATGCCTCTCCATCATTCTCTCAGATTCAATAAATTGTTAGACATACTAAGTAAAAATGACAGTCAATTGCCCCTAAGAGGCTTGCTTTCTCCATGAAAGCTCACTTGCTCTGCCACCTCAGGCTTTAGGTTGCTCTCTCTTAAAACTCTTAATGTATCTATCAGTATGATTATGATACACAATTTTGTAGTTTCAGTGTATATTTCAGTTCTTAAGTCCTTTCATGAGTATAAACTGTATTTCCTCAGCAACACTGAAAGCTCTTTAAAGAAGGGATTTTACCTCCCTAAGGAGCCTTACCAAAAATGACATTCAGAATGAGCTTATAATTAGAATACAATCTATATATATAAAAAGCCAGCAACCATAACTGCCATAACGACTATAATGACCGGTCGCTATGATGCCTACTGTGGCCAGCGAACTGGCCCAGTCAGGGGGTGGGGCTGGCTGGCCAACCTCACAGCCCCTCCCTGCTGCCTGCCCATTCCTGATCAGACTCTCCCACCCTGAACAAGAGCGGGCCTATGGCCAAACGTGCCCTTCCTTCCCCCAGGCCAGCCCTGTCCCTGATCAGTCAGCCCCACCACAATAGGCCCGCAGCCCCTCCCCTCAGCTGGCCCACCCCTGACCACCCCTCCATCCCAATAGGGGGAGGGGCTGGCTCGACAACCTCCTGCAGCCCCTTCTTCCACCTGGCCCTGCTCCAGATTGGCCCCCCCACCACATCAGGGCCAGGTCCAGCTGGCCAACCACCCATGGCCCCTCCCCCAGGCTGCTGGCCCCCTGATTGGCACCCTTACTCCATTCGGGGTGGGACCAGCTGGCCCACCACCCACAGCCCCCTCCCCTTGGCCGGCACAGCCCCCAATTGTCCCCTCACCCCCATTGGGGCGGCCCCTTCCCCCAGCTGGCCAACCTCCCACCATCTCTTCCTCCCAACAGGTCCAGCCCCAATTTGTCCTGATTGGGGCCAGGCCAGCCGGACCCCGCCTGTGCATGAATTTGTGCACTGGGCCTCTAGTAACTTATAATTTATATGTATATAATTTATACTTATAATTATCTCTGTAGAACATAGCATTTAACATATATGAAATCTGATAGATTGACATGTAAATGCAATATGATTCTATACACATACATACAAAACATGCTTTTTTTTGTTCTAAAGCACGTAAAAACACAAGGAGTCATTGTTATTAAAATCTACAGCAGATGGTACCACTGGCTGGTGTTTCTCAGTGGTTAGAGCATCCTCAAAGGGTCCTGGTTAAATTCCTGGTCAAGGGCACATACCTGGGTTGCAGATTCACTCCAGGCCCCGGGTAGAATCTGGGGTGTGTGTAGGAGGATACCAGTCAATGTGTCTCTCTCACATCGATGTTTCTCTCTCTGTATCTCCTCCCACTCCCTCCCTCCTTTCCAAAAGCAATGGAAAAAATAACCTCAAGTGAGGATTAACAACAACAAAAAAAATCTGTAGCAGATGGTAGTATGGTGTTATGTAGAAAATCAAGGTATTATTAGGTTTGTCATTCAAATATTTCAAGAAACAACATATCATAGCCATGGAAATACTATGTACTTGGATAATATTATCTTTAATAAGAGTGTCAGCATGTGTCCAAGGAGATTGATGATCCATGTTCTCTCTATACCACTTTTATGTGGTGCTTAACTCAAATTGTCCTAAAATCCATATTGAGTATAATTGAACACTTCTAGGAATAAAAATGATACATTAAAATAGTCAGTGGCATAAATAACAACCTGATTTCCTTTTGCAACAAAATGATAAAAGTACAGAGTGAGTATTAAACAATTGGATTCAAGCTTTAAATTATTTGGAGCCCCTAATACTACTAGTCATATCAATGAAAAATACTGAGAGACACAAAACAGGATATTTAAAAATAAACTACTTATCAAGTGTTTCCTGTGTGGTTACAGTGTGGGTAACATGAGTTAGGCTACTGGGTACACCTTTGGATGCTCGGCAGCAGTGTGCATGTGTTCCTTCTCAGGCTCACTGGCTCAGGGTTTTCAAGATGGTGGCAGAGTAGGTAGCCAGAGCTACCATCTGTTACAGATTTTAATAACATCCTCCCAGAACCACTCTGAAAACAGAACTAAAATGAGGAACATTCACTCTGTATTAACAACTGAAGTCTAGCTGAAGAGGAGACTTTTAACAAGGAAGGGCAGAAACCACCTTAAAACTGGTAGGAAGATAGAGTCACAAGAGGGCCTGGCCCGGCTCCCTGGGAAGCAGGCTGAAGATGAGGAGGAATATCTCTGTTGTGAGGGGGTGTTCCCTGAGAAGAACAAGGCCCATACCCCATACTGAACTCCCCAGCCTGGAGCACCAAAGCCAATAACAGCAGCCCACATACAATCTTATCTAATAAAGAGGGAATATGCAAATTGCCCATCACACCGCAACGGTCAAGATGGCTGCGCCCACAGTGGAGGCAGGGATTCCATAACACAAGATGGCTGTGCGCACAGCAAAGGCCAAGTTCCCATAACAAGCCTTATCAAGCAACAGCAGGGACCTGATGGCGAACCTCAGGCCGCGCCCCCCCCCGCCTGGCCAGAGGACCCAACGCCACGCTCCCCTCCATGTGGGACTTGAAGGGGGACCTCAGGTTGCACCCCAGTCCGGCAGGGCTTGATGGGGGACCTCAGGCCACACACCATGTCCAGCGGGGGACCTCCGGCCACGCCACCCACCCTGGCATTGGCCAGGGGACCTGAGGGTGTGCTGGGGGACCTTAGGCTGCACTCCCTGCCTGGCATGCACCAGGGGACCTGAGGCTGTGACCCCCGCCTGGTGCCAAGCCGGGGTACATGAGGATGCACCCCTTTCCTGGCAGGGCTTGACTGGGGACCTGAGACTGCGTCCCCAACCCTGCAAGGCTTGACAGGGGCCCTGAGGCTGTGCCCCCTGCCTGGCAGGGCTTGACAAAGGTGGGGTTGGCTGGGTCTGGATCTCGCCCAGTGCGGGTGGGGCTAGCTGGTTCTGGGTCTTGCATGATTTTGAGGTGCTGCGGGTGGGTGGGGATTTGACTCTGGGTCCTGCAGTGTGCCCCAGACTCTGACAGGAGAAAAATTTTCATATACATTTTACTATTTTTTTTCATCTCTGGCACTTTTATTATAGAGAAAGGGCAAATAGCAATATTAAAATATTTCCTCTAATTAATCTCCTTTTACTGTGCATGAATTTTGTGCACTGGGCCACTAATCTAGCCATAAAAGGCAATGGGGTTTCTATCCACCAGGGTGAGGAAGAGCCTATTGGAGATAAAGCTAATTAAAAAACAAACAAACAAACAAAAACACAGCACAGCTTTTTTGTTTGCAGCTGCTTACCTAAGGCTTCAGTGGAGGGAGTGTGGTGCAGATTGAAGTTGTCTGAGAAGAGGGTGGGGGAGGGAGGCATTGGGGAAGACATGGAAAAATGGAGGCTTGGAGACCTGTTATCAATCACCCCTTCTCCCCCTAGTATACATTTTAGCATACATTTTAGTATACATTTTCCTTAGAGGCGTAAGTCTCTCCCAGCAGCAACAGCCACGGAAAAGGCAAATACCCTGCTCTCAGAGTTTCAGCTCACCCCACCATCAGGAATTCCACTTCCCCATCCTCAAGAATCCTGCCTACTGAACCCTACATCTCTATCCCTACTGGGGAGGCAGCAGCAGAGGCCAAGCTAGGGTCTGGAGAGTCTCAAGGGGTGTCAGTGACTGGCTTTGGGGTGGGGCCATCACCCCATTATCACAGGAACCTGTGTGGTGCTTGCCCCTCAATAAGAGCTGATAGAAACTCCTGGCCTTCAGCAGACTCCACCAAACTGTACACGAGGGGCTCCTCTCTACCAAGGTCAGAGAAATATTCTGGGGAAGACCCAGACATTTTCTCCGGATGGGGGAACACACCCAACACTTATAGTTTTTCCTGAAATGTGAACAACAGCTCCCTCTCGTGGGATACCTATAGATCTCATCCTCCTGATTTCAGAGACAGCCTTTTCAGTGACCAAGTAAGGCAGCTGGCTGGTGGGCACAGACAGGTGGAGGAGGACACAGGAGTGCCTTGTGATGTTTGCTGACCCACCCCTGGACCCTATGCTTCAAACAAGCTAGCCTTAGAACACACCTTGGACCTTCCTGCATGCGGCCAAACCCTATGGAATCAGCCACAAACTGTGGATAGTTTGAAGCTTGAACAGGTTGCTGAGAAGTAAATGTGGACAGCTTCTGGCAGTGGTTAGTGCCAAAGTAACTTCCAGAAGATCCAGAAATGGCACACAAAACAGTCAACCTTAATTAACATAAGAGCAGGATTTTAAGGGAGCTCATAGGAAGTACTAAACTCTGCCAAGATGAACTCTATTTAGCTTTCTTCTTTTTTTGCACTATTTTTTTATTGCTTTGTTATTGTTTTTGTCTCTTTTTTCTTTCATATCTCTTTTCTTATTCTATTTTTTGTCTTTTTTATTCTTAAACTAATCCTTTTCATATTTTTTCTTTTCTATTTTCTTTTATACTGGTTTACTTTTCCAAATATATTTTTAATTAATTTCAGAGAGGAAGGGAGAGGGAGAGAGAGATAGAAACATCAATGATGAGAGAGAATCACAGATCAGCTGCTTATTGCATGCCTCATACTGGGGATTGAGCCTGCAAATCAGGCAAGTGCCTTGGCCTAGAATTGAACCATGACCTCCTGGTTCATGGGCAGATGCTGAACCATGGAGCCACACTGGCCAGGCTCCTTTCCTATTTTTATTTTTATTTTTTTTTCTTCTCTCCCTTCTTTCCTTGCATATTCTTTTTTTCTTCCTCTTCTTTTCTTCTTGTATGTTTCTTTTTTTTATTATTTTTGTTCTCTTTTCTAGTTTTCTTTTATTTTGTGTTTATTATTGTTGCAGGAATCTTTTATATGTTTTTGTTCTGTTTCTTATTTTATTTTGTTCTGTCAGCACCTCCACCACAATTTGCATGTTGTGTTCAGGATTTAGCCTCAGAGTCAGACAGACTTTGGGGAGATACCAAGCACTAAAAGGACAACAGAAATCAAGACCCAATTACAGGAGGAGAGCCCCAGTAACATACACAAATGACATTCCTGGAGCATCCAACTCAGGAAATTCAAGAGGCTGCACCACAGGGTCTCACAGGACACTTACTACATAACACCATCACATGAAGACTGGCAGGCATAGCAGTTTTATCTAATACATAGAAACAAACACAAAGGGAAAGCAAAAATAAGAAGATAAACAACCCCAAAATGAAAGAAAAGGATAACGCTCCAAAAAAGGAGCCAAGTGAAATGGAGGCAAGCAATTTATCAGATGTAGTGTTCAAAGTAATGGTTAAACACATGCTCTTAGTGAGAACTTTAAGAAACTTAGTGGAGATTACAATATAATGAAAACAGGAAAAAGAAACCATGAACAAGAACCAGTCAGAAATGAAGAATACTATATCTCATATCAAGGATTCACTGGAAGGAATGAATAGTAAATGGAATGAAGCAAATGATTGAATCAGTGATTTGGAAAACAAGGTAGAAAAGAAACATCTAACTAGAGCAGCAAAAATAATTAAAAAGCAGGAGAATACTTTAAGGGACCTTTGGGACAATATGAAGCATAACAACATTTGCATCATAGGGGAATGAAAAGGAGAAAAAAGTGATATATATAGAATATGTTTGGAGATAACAGAAAATGTTCTGAACAGTGTGAAGGAAAAAGTTACACAAATTCATGAAGCACAGAGAGTCCCAATCAAGATGAACCCAAAGAGACCCACATCAAGAAATATAATTAAAATGTTAGAGACAAAGAATCTAAAAAGCAGCAAGAGAGAGAGAGACAGTTACCTACAAGTGAGTTCCCATTAGACTGTCAGCTTATTTCTCAATGGAAGCACTACAGACCAGAAGCAATTGGCATGAAGTATTAAAAGTAATGAAAAGCAAGTATCTGGATCCAAGAGTACTCTATCCAGCAAGGCTATCATTTAAAATTGAAGGTGAAATAAAGAGCTTCCCGGACAGAAAAAGCCTAAAGGTATACACCACCACCGAACCAGCATTGCAAGAAATGTTAAAGGGACTACTGTAAGAAGAAGAAATTGAGAGAGAAGAGAACATAGGTATAAAGAAAAAATGCTAACAAATAAGTACCTCTCAACAATAACCTTAAATATAAATACTAAATGCTTCAATCAATATACATAGGATAGCTAAATGGATAAGAAAACATAATCCACAGATATGCTGTCTAGAAGAGACCCACCTCAGAACATATGATTTATACAGGATGACAGTGAAGAGATGAAAAAAATATTCCATGTAAATGGAAACAAAAAATGCTGGGTAGCAATACTTTCATCTGACAAAAAAGACTTCAAAACAAAGGCTATATAAGAGACAAAAAAAAGTCATGACAGGATACTGAAGAAAATGATTCACCAAGAAAATATAACCATTGTAAACATATACACACCCAACATAGTATCACCTATATATATTTAAAAATCTCTTAGTGGACTTTAAGGGAGAGCTCAATAGCAATACAATCATAGTAGGGCACTTTAACACCCCACTGACATCACTGGGTAGATCTTCCAGAAAATAAATTTATAAGAACACAGTGACCTTAGAGAACACACTAGCTCAGATGAATTTAATTGATATTACAGACCATTTAATCTCACAGCAGCAGACTATGCATTCTTTTCACATATACAAGGAACAGTCTCAAAGATAGAACACATGTTAAGATGCAGAATTAGTCTTAAGGAATTAAAGAAGATTGAAATCATATCAAATATCTTGGATCACAATGGCCTGAAACTAGAAATCAACTATACTAAAAAACTTAAAAACATTCAAATATGTGGAGGCTAATTAGTATGTTATTAAACAATGAATGGATTGCCAACAAGATCAAGGAAGAAATCAAAACATCCTATAAACAAACGTAAATGAACACACCACAACTCCAAATCTATGGGATACAGTGAAAGCAGTCCTAAGAGGAAAGTTCATAGCACTGTAGGCCTACTTCAAGAAATAAGAAAAAAAAATCTCTAATAAAGTATCTAACCCTACAACTAAAAGCATTAAAAAACAAAAAACAAGAAAAGCCTAGAGTAAGTAGAAGGGAGGAAATAATAAAGATCAGAACAGAAATAAATTACATAGAGACTATAAAAACAATACAAAAGGTCAATGAAACCACATGCTGGTTCTTTGCAAGATAAACAAGATTGATGAATCCTTAGCCAGATTTATCAAGAAACAAGGAGGAAAAAAACACACATATAAATAAGATCAGAAATGAAAGAGGCAAAGTAACAACTGATGTTACAGAAATTTAAAAAGGAATTGCATGAAATTATGAACAAATAAATATATGCCACCAAACCAGGCAAGGTGGGCAAAATGGACAAAGGCCTAGAAACATACAATCTCCCAAAACTCAATCAAGAAGAATCAGAAAACCTGAATAAGCATATAATAACTAATGAAATTGAAGCAATAACAACAGCAACAAAGTTCCAACAAACCAATGTGCTGGACCACATTGACTTAACAGGTGAGTTCTAACAAACATTCAAAGAAGAAATAACACTTATGCTCCTCAAACTATTCTAAAAAATGCAAGAGGAGGGGAGACTTCCAAACCCTTTGTACAAGGCCTGTATTGCCTTAATTCCAAAACCACATAAAGACACTACAAAGAAAGAGAATTATAGGCCAATATCTCTGATGAATTTAGATGCTAAAATCCTCAACAAAATATTAACAAATTGGATACAGCAATACATTAAAAGTAGTTGGATTTATTCCAGGGATGCAAGGCTGGTACCATATTTGCAAATCAATAAATGTGATAAATTACATTGAAAAAATGAAGGATGAAATCACATTATCATATCAATAAATGCATAAAAAGCATTTGATAAAATCCAGCACCCATTAATGGTAAAAAGTGTAAGCAAAATGGAAATAGAGGGAAAACACCATAACATAAAAAGGGGGCGTATGTGACAAACCTATAGCCAATATCATGCTCAATGGGCAAAACTGAAAGCATTTCCGTTAAGATCAGGAACAAGACAGGGATGTCCTCTTTCACCATTCTTATTCAACATAGTACTGGAAGTTCTAGCCACAGCAATAAGACAAGAAGAAAAAATAAAAGGCATATATCCCTAGCTGGTTTGGCTCAATGGATAGAGTGACAACCTGTGGACTCCTGGGTTCAATTCCAGCCAAGGGCACATGCTTGGGTTGTGGGCTCGATCCCCAGTGTGGGGTGTGCAGGAGGCAGCTGATCAATAATTCTCTCTCATCATTGATGTTTCTACCTCTATCTCCCTTCCTCTCTGAAATCAAAAATATACATATGTATATTATTACATATTAATTATATATTAAGAGAGTTGCAAATTAAAACTATTATGAGGTGTCACCTCATACTGCCTGAATGGCTATCATCAGTAATCAAAAAACAACAAGTGCTGGTGAGCATATGGAGAAAAGGGAACCCTATTACACTGCTGGTGGGAATGTAGAGTTGTGCAGCCACTGTGAAAAAAAGTATTGAATTTCCTTAAAAAAATTAAAAATGGAAGTGCCATTTGACCCAGTTATCCTACTTCTGGGAATATATCCTAAGAATCTTGAAATACCAATCAGAAAAAATATATGCACCCCTGTGTTCATCGCAATGTTATTCACAATAGTTATCACCTGGAAACAGCCCAAGTGCCCATCAGTAGATGAGTGGATAAAAAATATGTGGTACATTTATATAGTGGAATACTATGTATAATAATAAAAGCATAATATGCTAATTAGACTGGACAGCGAATGGCCTTCCTAATGTCATTCCAGACATCCTTCTGGATGAAGCTGTGGTGGTGGGGGCGAAGGCAGAGGCGGTTAGGGGCGATCAGGCAGGCAGGCGAGCAGTTAGGGGTGATGAGGCAGGCAGGCAGAGTGCTTAGGGGCGATGAGGCCGGCAGCCAGAGTGTTTAGGGGTGATCAGGTAGGCAGGCAGGTGAGTGGTTAGGAGCCAGCGGTCCTGGATTGCAAGAGAGATCCTGGATTATGAGAGGGTGCAGGCTGGGCTGAGGGATGCCCTCCCACACAATGCACAAGTTTTGTGCACTGGGCCTCTAGTCCTATCTAGTAAAAGAGTAATATGCAAATTAACCATTACTTCGTGACAAAGATGGCAGCGCCCATAGCCACAAGATGGCGGTGCCCAGTCCTCTCAGCCCCGCTGGAGTCCCTCAGTCCCTGGGAGGGCGGCCGCTAAGAGCAGGCAGTGTGAGCAGCCTGGCAGAATGCTGCCCAGAGGCCCTCCTGACCCTTTATAAAAAACAAAAACAAATTCACTCCCCACAGAGTGATTCCCCCACCACACACACACATGCAGCCTCAGGGTCTTAGCCTTGGAAGCGCCTTCACCCCCATGGAGTGATCCCCTCCCAGTGGCAGCCTCAGGGTCTCAGCCTCCGAAGCGCCCATGCCCCCATGGAACAATCCCCTCCCAGCGGCAGCCTTGGGGTCTCAGCCTACCTTGAACATCCCCACAGAGTGATTCCCCCCCCACACACACACACCTATAGCCTCAGGGTCTCAGCCTCAGAAGTGCCCGTGATGTGACCGGGGCGAGTGATCCTGCCCCACTGGCAACCTCAGGGAGTCCACCTCGGAACTTCCCTTGCCCCCAGCCTAGTGATTGGAGGTGGGGGCGGGTCGGGTATCTGGACAGCGCTGCCCAGCAAACATCTCCCATTGGGTAGAAACTTCTGACTGGGTTAAGGAGGTAAATGGGTTTTGTTTCAAATTTTTACAAACCGCAAAGGAAATGTCTGAGGTAGGGTTTCACATCGGAAGTAACTTACAACTAATTTCTGAAGGCAAACTGCGACATTGCAGTTACATTACTGCAGAGTACCCTGTGGTCTGGAGGTTGGGCTCTGCAGCGGCAGTGGCGGGTGCTCCCTGCCTGGTTCCTAAGCACCTCAGGCAGGCTTGAGCCCACCCAGGAAGGCCTTTTCCCCTACAGTTTTCACCAAGGCAGGGTGGTTTTGTAGACATGAATAAGAAGTGCCCACGCACAAATCCTGAAGATGCTGGGCTGGCAGAAATGACAAACCGGGAAAAGAGCAAAACCAGAAACACCACCGATCCCAACATGGATCATCTTTTTCTTCAGATGATGGTGTGTTTCCATCTTCGTCTTCTGGAAGCGAGACAGATTCAAGTACTGATGATTCTACCAACGGAAAAGTTAAGAGAAAGAGAGGACAGAAAAGGAATAAAAGGAAAAAATAAAGAAAGGACAAAAGATGAAACATCAAGAAAAAGAAAGAGAAAGAAAAAAAGGAGAAAACAACCACATGATATCACTTTTCCAAGATCTCATGAAATTCCTGTTTAAAGAGTTTATTTTATGACACTTTTAGTTTGGGTTTACATTTTTACTGGTTTGTCAAGACCACAGCAGGTACACTGTCCAATATGTTTTTAAAAAAATATATGTTATTGATTTTTTACAGAGAGGAAGGGAGAGGGATAGAGAGCTAGAAACATCAATCAGCTGCCTCCTGCACACTCTCTACTGGGTATGTGCCTGCAACCAAGATACATGCCCTTGACAGAATCAAACCTGGGACCTTTGAATCCTCAGGCCGATGCTCCATCCACTGAGCCAAACTGGTTAGGGTTGTCCAATATGTTAAAGAAAAAACCCTATCTAATAAAGAGAGAATATGAAGGGGAGGGCAGGTGGGGCGACCAGGCTGGCAGGAGAGCAATTAGGTGTCAATCAGGCTGTCAGGGGAAGTGGTTAGGGGCCAGTCAGGCAGGCAGGCAGGTGAACAGTTGGGAGCCAGCAGTCCTGGATTGTGAGAGGGATTTCTGACTGCCGGTTTAGGCCAGATCCCATTGGGCCTATAAAAAAGAAGGAGACAGCATGGGTGGACCTGAGTAAAATAAGCCAGTTAGAGAAAGACCAATATCACATTATCTCACTTATATGAGGAATTTAATGAACAAAATAAACTGATGAATAAAATATGTCCAGAGGCATGTATTCATGGAACCAAAAGACAGAAGTCAGAGGGAATAGGTGGTGGAGGAGACTGGAAGGGATTAACCAAAGAACATGTATGCATACATGCATAACCCTTTGAGACAGAAAATAGGGTGGGGAAGGATTAGGGTGGGGTGGGGCTGGGTAGAGGGGGATAACGGGTTGAAAATGGGGGATGGCTACAATACTGTCAACAATAAATAAATAAAGTGAAGAGAAAGTTAGACTTCTGCTTGAAGGTCTTTTCAGGTCTGTCTTGAATCACCAAGACAGACTTGAAAAGATGACTCACAATATGACTATAAACATTGTCAAATACATGTTTTAGAAAAGTGAGAGGGGCTGAGATATGGGGACATGTGGGTAGAAAGAGAGAGAGAAAAGTAGAGAAGGACAGAAAACAAGGGAGAAGGAGAGGGAAAGGAGCAAAGATAGACAGATGTATGGGGAAAGAGCAAAAAGAGACAGTAATGGACAGAGGCAAAGATGGGGCAGCTTGCTTTGTTGGGCAGAATGGTTGAAGATGGTAGGGTCTTGCTCTGCCCTTTAAATTTTGGTTGATATTTCTGTGGTCAAAAAGAGGAGGTTTCAGCAAAAGATGAAAATGCAATGATTTTATGCCCAGCAAAATATAATAATAATAATAATAATAATAATAATTATATATATATATATATATATATATATATATATATATATATATATATATGCTGCAGGTGAGATGTTTCTCACATGTCTGGGCTTTTTGCTTTTATAACTGGCTCATTCTCTGTCTCCCTCTTCATAACCTTGTAGGTTACTATCTAAAACCTTTTATATTAAAAATTAAGTGGCAGTAGTGTGTTGGAACTCACTCTCCTGGCTTGTGGTAAATACATAGAGAATTTTTTTTGAGGTGGTTGTTAACTGTTGGTAGCTTGAAATCAGCCATGGTGGGAGTATTTACACTTTGGTCATTGACAAAAGAGAGCTTCCCCTACCAAGCCAGTTTACCAACATACCAGTGAGATAGGACTTGGCTGGATAAAATTGCATGAAACTAATTTTGTTTTCTTGCTCATTCTTATGTGTGATTGATGTCCTGACTTACATCTTTGACAATGAAGGACAGAATTGATCATTGGGCCAATTTTACAATTTAAAACAACATGCAAATCCAAGGCCCAAACTTACCTGCATTTAGTATTAAAATTAAATCCCTACTTCCAAGAGATCATCTCAAGGAAAACAACATAAATTGAGGAGAACTGACTTCTTTTATTTTAGAAATAAAAACAGAGGTACAGAAGTATATTGTACAAGGATTATTAATATTTATGTGGTGTAGTACCTTGGTTGTAGTAATGGTATCACAGGTGTATGCATGTCCACATTCACCAAGATGTATACATTAAAATTGTGCAACTTTTTGTATATCAATCATACCTCAATAAAGCTAAAAAGAGACCTTTTCAAACTAAATCAAACTCAAAATGCAAATTTTAATAGGCAGTAAGTTAAACATTCTGATTTAATTATTGTTGATTTTATTTTGGGTGAAAACAATCAAGATATTTCTGTTATCTTTGTTTCCAGTTGTTTCTTTTCAGTGTTACAATTGCATTAATATACATGGTACTTCTTTTTATTCTAGAGTTTAATTTGTTTTAAATTTTTTATATTCATGACTTCAGTGACAAAATTTTGAATTGGATTTAAACTAAGTCTCTTGTTCACTGGTGGTCATTCCTGGACCAAAACCATCACTTTCTGATTCTGCTTTTTCCATGATGTCTCACAAAGATTTAAAAGATCATCAGTTGCACATTTATTTATTAAGCTTATATTATCTTCAGGAGATGTTCAAATTACTTTATATTTTGAACACTAATAGTTATTGGGTGCCAACTCTAACAGGCTCTGGCTGGCACTCTATGTACTTGGTTTTTCTAAAACTTCTTGGCAGTGCCATTAGAGTAGACCTTATTTCTTCTACTGTCACCTCACCTCCACCAAAAACTTACTTGCTCAGAGTCACACCAATAATATGTGGCTTACTAAGTGGTCTAAAGTGTTTTATTCCAAAGATTAAAGTATTTACATTATACCAGGCTAGCCCCCATTTTAATCTTCCTATTACCTTGTAAAGAATGCAGAGTAGGTAGTATCACTGCTTTGCAGATTGTTTTTTTGAAAGGCTTAGAGGCAGTAATTTAACATCAGATGGTTAGAAAGGTCTTCTGACATTTCTTCTAGAGCTCCTCCTCAGATGGACAAAATTATGAGAGCAATAACAAAATTAAAATGAGGTTATTATATCTAACTTTATGTGAAACTTTACCAAGACATTATTTCAATCTCATAAAAGCTTCTTCTGGATTACATATACACTGTGTACATATGTCTTAAGTGGCTCACATTTCAAAAGTGAGAGCAAAGGCTGAAAAGGAACACTTCCATTGCTGTTTGTGCCTGCTTCCATCCAGAATATGCTTGGTGCAATGTGTTGTATCCATCCACCTTGCTGTTTATGGGAAATCCCCAGTTCTCACCATCCATGCTCTGCTGTTACTGGGCCCCAACTACTGCCCTAGGAAAAAGTTGCTGCTTCATTTTTGTTTCTTGGGGTTCTTTTGTTACAAGGAATTCTTCCTAGCAACTTGAAAATCATTTTCTGTCACCCAAGGAACCTTTAGTCACTCAGGTTTACACCTTGTTTTTGCAATCAAGGATAAGTAAAAAAGTGGAGAAGAGATAAAATGAAAAAGACATCAAAAGAGTGTTTGCTGAGAGTGTATGGCCCAGAGGGGCAGAACTGAGAGAGGCCCACCCCTCTCTCCTTTCTGGTGTGCTTCAGGGGATCACTGGAAAAAGGGTCTGTCCCTCCCTGGGAGCGTGACTAGGCCAAGTTGAAGTCCATTTGGCTTATATCCTTCCAAACTGCCCAGCCAATAGAGGGTTTTGGTGAGAAGAGCAGTTATGAGAGCCACACTGTATGTCTAGTATGTACTTCAAATTTACTACTGATTATAAAAGCAGTAGTAGATGTTTAGACTTAAAAGAGCTGGTATTTAGAATCATAGTACCTAATTTCCAGTTGACAACCCACTGTGGAATTCGAAACCTCCAGAGCAGATTAATTAGTGATTTTAGTGGTTTTAAAGAGGGCTGCCCCTACAGGCTTGCCCCTTTCTTTTGTTCTCTACCACGATTGCCTATTATTTCTGGCTGTACATGCAACCCAATCCTCAGCTTTCAATCTCTCAGATCTAACAGGTGGGCCCAGCAGGGAGCAAAGGGGCTGTTCTCACTGCGCAGAAGACATGTGCAAAGCTGTTCCTCACACCAGGAAGGATGACAGCCACAAATTTTAGCAACAACAAGATTGCAGGGGAAACCCAAAGACCATGCTATGTGGTTTCACACTATCCAGTTGACAGCACCTGCCATTAAATGATCATCTACTTATGTCACCATAAACAACACAATTTCATATTACTTTTATTTGAGATACAGGCAGTATCCCAATTATCTCAAAGAACCTGATTTTAAGACACAACCATAGCAAACGGGGAAGCATAGGAGAGTCAGATTGAGAAAGAGCTATTCGGGAGCACTCTTCTATTTGGGGCCACTATATTTTGGTTATAAGTTCATCTTCATTGTATATTGGAAACCAAGAGAGGGGGAAAAGAGTTGCTAAATAAAATTTGCATTTCAAATAATGTTTTTAGGCATTCATGTGTTTAGTGATAGCTGTGTTTAATTTCCTTATTGGGGAAATACTGCTTGAGCTTCTCCTTCATGCCAGGCATTGTCATGTGTTTACACAAATTGTTAACATTCCTGTTATCCCCACATAACCTGGGGGACAAAAATAATTAGCCTAGTTTTATAGATGTGGTTCAGAAAGGATAAGCAACTTGCCCAAGATAACACAGCTAGCACTCCATTAAACTAAGGCATTGGCCCAGATCTATAAATATAGAGGCAGGGATGTTTTCATTGAGTTTTGGTGCTTGGAAATGAAATACATGCAGATGAGGGTTCCCTATTCAAAATCTTACCAATGTTGACTGAAGCAGAGTGTGAATCAATTGCCAGAATTTTCATAATTTAGCATCTCATCCAGATTAAAAGAATGTATTTGTCTGAACCATACTGTCACACTATACGAGTTCCAATTCAAATATTTAAAAGGTATTAGGTACCCAAAAGTCTTTTTCCTGTTTCTTTCAAACAAACTGGATTAAGTTAGTACTTAATGCCGGGGTCCAACCCCAGCAGGTCCAGGGGTTCCCAAAGGCGTAGACGGAGTCGGCAAAGAAGGAAGGACACGGAGACAGTGTTCAGTTGATCAGCAGCCTAGCCAGGATCTCCAGCCAGGATCTCCAGCCAAGTTCTGGTCTGGATCTCCAGAGAGGTTCTGCTGTTTATTGTCTTGTTACATCCGTATTTATACCAGTTGATTTTAATCCTGTCAATTTCTATTACAAAGGTTAGGGCGTTTCTTATCTCCATAACAGGGAGTAAAGATTATGTAGCTTAAGCATGATTGTTTGTAGTTAAAGTGATTAACTACCTGCCTGGCACTTAGTTAAGGAGTTTCATCCCCTCCCTACCTTCAGGGAAAAATCCCTACCTGGGGAAACAACCTTTCTCGGAGAGGTGACCTTGGTTAAAACACACAGCGCTAAGGGGAGCAAACATATTAAGAACAGTATGCTATATACGCCAGGTCCCTTGAAACATATGCTGTGTAGATGTTTCTATCCTGCAGCGACTGTGTCAAGCAGCAAGGATGGACCGGCTTCCGGCAACTTAACCATCAGGGAACTGGTATCTTACTTTGTTTGCATTTAGGGGAGGTACCTGTCTAGAAGTAAATATTCAACTCCAATGCTACCCTTTTCATCAGAAAAAAGCTTCCCTTTTACCACTCCAAAGCTTTTTTCATTCCTCTGCCTTTGAGTTTCTGCTGGAACACAAGTGACAATGGCTGACTTCCTTTCTCTAAAAAATCCAGAATAAGTTGTCTTTCTTTTCTCATTTGATTGATTTTCATGTAGTTCCACACCAGACTCTGCAGCCATGACATCAGCAATTGTTTGGGGAAAACAGACATCATTGAATAGCACACAAATAAATGCATTGCTATTATTGTAACTGGTGTTATGAAGAAAACATTCATGAGCCAAGGGAACAGCATGTGTATAGGCTGAAAACCTCAAGGCAAACAAAAGGAGTAGTGATCACTGTGGGTAAAGCTGGGTGAGCAGGCAGCTGCGTAGGTAGCTGGAGAAGTCACAAAGGTCTGGCAGTAGGGGCCCTGTGAAGGAGCAAAGGGAAACCATTGAGCATTTAAGCCCAAAGTGATGGCGTTAAAGCAGTATTTCAGAAGATCAACCGGGAGTCTCCAGGAGGACTTTCTGGAGAATCATAACCAAGTACCTGTTTTAAACTGAACAACATTTCATCATTCAGTGTGATTTTAGAAATGTCAAATCTGAATTCATTATAAATAGCTACTAAGCTTTTTTTCAATAGTCAGTAGGTAAGTTCACAAGAAAAACAAATTATATCATAATAATTTAAGAAAACTTGGAAAATTGAAAAGTCTTTAAAAAGCATCAACTTAACTAACTTAAATATCAAATATGAACACATATCACCACAACCATCAATAGAAAATAGGTCGTTAATTGCCCCAGCCAATGAATTAGGTAAAGAGATATATATGTCACATTTAGAAATTTGTGACACTTTAAATACTTAACTCACCTGCTGTATGTGGACCCCAGAGCTACAGTCATTATCTTGGAGGGTTAGCAGTTGACACATTCATCACAATAGGCACTTGTTGAAGCAATAACATTTATTTACTTATCCAAAGCTCCATAATATTTCCCATGTCATGTTTAGCAATATATGTCCAATTTCATTGAATTTAATGTTATCACACAAAAGAATGCTGGTGTGAAAGCCTCAATATGTGAAAATAATTAGGTACCTCAGATATTAGCCACATTATTTTGGCTAGTATTTGAAATTGGACAAGCAATAAAAACAATTTAAAGTTTTAAAATTTGATTTGATTTTGCAGTCCCAAGAATAGGTAGGTCTCTATATAGATATACCTTATTTGTGTTCAATGAAGGAAGCTAAAATATTTTCTAATATTATGTTAATACTAGTGACCTGGTGCACGGATTTGTGCACATTGAAAGGAAATTAATTAGAAGAAATATTTTAATATCGCTATTCGCCCTTTCTCTATAATAGCAGTGTCAACCAAATTCACGATTGACAATGACAGATCAAAACACACGCACATGATTGGTGCCAGCGAGAACTTTGTATGTATCGCACATGTGCAAGTCAACTTAGCGTTTTATATATATAAAATAAACTTGCTTAATTAGACCTGCTTTCTGATTTAGCTAAACTTTTTCCAGCCCAGTGAAGCACCTCAGGTAATTGTTAGCAACACAACAGTAAATATCAACACGAAGCAGATTATTATTATAGATCACTCAGGGAGAACAAAGGGTAAAATATTTAACTGTAGCAGTGTTTGACTATATTCTGTGCAGTGAGAAAACCTGAAGTCATTTTGAAGTTCCACCATTTCTTACTTCTTTTTAGTTAGGTCAAGTTTCTAAACTTTCCAAATCTCTGTTTTCTGCTAATGAAAAGAAAATAGGATTCTATCGAGTCTATCTACCTACCCCAGGACTTCTGTGAGGGTCAAATGAGATGAGGCATGTGAAAACGCATCACAGGCATGTGGTGAAACTGTAAAATGTTTGCACCTAGTTATAAAGCAAGTCATGTTCCTGGGCTGAAGAAACTCCAAGGAGGCTAGTCACTAGGGAGAGGAAGTGGGGGCGTTGCTAAGTGACATCATTACCTGGCTCCCACACTGATCATTTCCAGGCTGGGCTAGGCTGTGGGCCACATTTTGTGCCATGGGGTCTTGGCAGCTTTGGCTGCGATTTGGTGGGGTGTCGCTCTGGGGTGATGGCAAGGCCTGTGTCCCACTTGGGGGAAGTCAAGTGTTGGTTTGTGGGTGCCAGGTCGTGGTGCTGTTTCTTTTTAAATGGCCATTGCTTGTCATGGCAGCTCCTATGTTGAGCATCTGCCCCTGGTGGTCAGTGTGCATCATACTTACTGGTTGAATGGTTGGATGGACACTTAGCCTTTTATATATAGACTAGAGGCCCGGTGCACAAAAATTTGTGCACTCGGGGGGGAGGGGGGTGCCTCAGCCTGGCCTGTGCCCTCTCACAGTCTGGGACCCCTCCAGAGATAACGACCTACTGGCTTAGGCCTGCTCCCGGGTAGCAGAGGGCAGGCCCCATCCCTAGATGCAGCCTCTGGTCGGGCTCAGAGCAGGGCTGATTGGAGAGTTGGGGCGCCGCCCCCTGTCATGCACAGAGCAGGGCGGATCGGGAGGTTGCGATGCCACCCTCAATCACACTCAGGGTAGGGCCGATTGGGGGGTTGGGGCACTGCCCCCTGTCACACACAGAGCAGGGTGGATCAGGAGGTTGGGGCGCCGAACCCTGTCACACACAGAGCCGCAGGGCGATCAGGGGATTGAGGAGCTCCCCCCTACCAGGCACAGAGCAGGGCGGATCAGGGGGTTGGGGCACCGCACCCTGTCACACACAGAGCCGCAGGGCGATCAGGGGGTTGGGGAGCTCCCCCCTATCAGGCACAGAGCAGGGCTGATCAGGGGTTTGGGGTGCCTTCCCCTGTCACGAACAGAGCAGGGCAGATTGGGAGGTTGTGGCCCCGCCCCCTGTCACACACAGAGCCTCAGGGTGATCAGGGTGATCGCTGCCCCCTGTCATGCTGATCCTGGTGCTGGGAGGCCTCTCGGCTCTGCTGATCCCGGTGAGGGTAGGCATATTACCCTTTTACTATATAGGATAGTGGTGCACAGTTGGGTGCCGGCTGGTTTGCCCTGAAGGGTGTCCTGGATCAGGGTGGGGGTCCCCACTGGGGTGCCTGGCCAGCCTGGGTGAGGGGATGATGGCTGTTTGCAGCTGGTCACACACCCTTCAGGGTGGGGGTCCCCACTGGGGTGCCTGGCCAGTCTGGGTGAGGGGCTGAGGGCTGTTTTCAGGCTGGCGGGTGACTGAAGCTCCCAACTGCTCCTTTTTTTTTCTTTCTTTTTTTATTCTGGGCCAGCTTTAGCTCTGAGGCTTGGCTCCAGCTCTTAGGCCTCGGCTGCTGAAAGCAGGTATCTGGTTTGTTTGGGTTCTATAATCGAAACACTGTTTCAACTCCAGCTCTGAGATCACAGCTGGCTGAAAGCAGGTTTCTGGGGTTTTGTTTAGCTTCTATATTTGTAACAACGTTTCAAACTGCAAGCTCAGAGGCCAGCAAGGCAGGCGGGGAACGTTGGAGTCCTCCTTCACTGAAGCAAGCAAGCCTCATGTTCGCTTCAAGCTGCCTGGCTGCCGGCCGCATTCTTGGCTGGAAGTTAGTTTGCATATTGCCCTGATTAACCAATGGGAAGGGTAGCGGAGGTATGGCTAATTACCATGTTTCACTTTTATTAGATAGGATACTATAAGCTAATATATTATTTCTAAAAAGTCAATTATCTTAGTTCATTATAATTATAGCTGAAAAATGTTGACTAAAGATATCACTGCTCCACATGAATTTTGAGCAGTTTTATTTCCAAGGAAACTGGTTAATTGTCAGCAAATGACGTTCCCAAAGCAGTGCAAAAAACTTTGCCAAAAGTACTAGTAATTGAATCTCATTATAAAGTGGAAATTGAAGTGTTTTTCTTTTTTAAAAAAATCTTTATTGTGGAGAGTATTACAGATGTCCCACTTTTTTCTCCCCATTATCTCCTTCCACCCAGTTCCTGCCCTGACCCAGGCTTTCACCACCCTACTGTCTGTGTCCATATATAATGCATATATGCATATAAGTACTTTGGTTAATCTCTCCCTGCCCACCCTTCCCTCTGAGATCCATCAATCTGTTCCATGTTTCTGTGCCTTTGGTTCTATTTTATTCATCACTTTATTTTGTTCATTAGATTCCTCATTCATTTATTTTGATTTTTAGATTCAATTGTTGAAAGATGTTTTTATTGCTCATATTATTTATCTCTTCTCCTCCTCCTTCTCCTCTTTTCTCTTCCTGTTCTCCCTCTCTTCCTACCCCCCTCCTCCTCCTCCTCCTCCTCCTCCTCCTCCTCCTCCTTCTCCTCCCCCTTCTCCTTCTCCTTCTCCTTCTCCTTCTCCTTCTCCTTCTCCTTCTCCTTCTCCTTCTCCTTCTCCTTCAGAATACCCTTCAAAACTTCATGTAATACTATTTTGGTGGTGATGAACTCTTTTACGTTTTTCTTATCTGTGATTCTCTTTATCTGACCTTCAATTCTAAATGAAATCTTTGCTGGGTAGAGTAATCTTGGTTGTAGGTCCTTGCTATTCATCACTTTGAATATTTATTGCCACTCCCTTCTGGCATATAAAGTTTCTGTGGAGAAATCAGCTGATAGTCATATGGGCCCTCCTTTGTAGGTAACTAATTGCTTTTCTCTTGCTGCTTTTAAGGTTCTCTTTTTGTCTTTAAACCTTGGCATTTTTATTATGATGTGTCTTGATACAGGCCTCTTTTGGTTCCTCTTGTTTGGGACTCTGGGCTTTCTGGACTTATATACCTATATTTTTCACCAGGAAGGGGAAGTTTTCTGTCATTATGTATTCAAATAGGTTTTCAATATCTTTCTCTCTCTCTCTCTCCTCCTTCTGGCACCCCCGATAACACAAATATTGGTATGCTTGAAGTTGTCTCAGGGGTTCCTTACACTATGTTCATATTTTTGGATTCTTTTTTCTTTTTGTTCTTCTGATTGGGTGTTTTTTGCTGCCTCATATTCCAAATCATTGATATTATTCTCAGCATCCTCTACTGTGAGTCCCTGTAAATTATTCTTTATTTCAGTAAGTGTATGCTTAATTTCTTCCTGGTCCTTTTTCATGTCGTTGACATTCTCAGTAAGTTCCTTGAAATTCTCATTAAGTCCATTCAAGTTCTCATCAAGGTCCTTGAGCAACCTTATAACCATTGTTTTGAATTCTGTATCTAGTAGTTTGTTTATTTCCATCTCATTTAGTTCTTTGTTTGGAGATTTCTTCTGTTCTTTCATTTGTGACGTGTTTCTTTGTCTTTGCATTTTGGCTGCTTCCCTGTGTTTGTTTCTATGTATTAGGTAGAGCTGCTCTATCTCCTGGAATTGGAAGAGTGGTCTTGTGTAGTAGATGTCCTGTAGGGCTCAGTGACTCAGCCTCCCCAGTCACCTGAGCTGTGCACTCTAGATGTGCCCCTGTGTGGGCTGTGTTAACTGTCTTATTATATTTGAGTTTTGATTGCTATTGGCATCACTGTGAGAAGTTGTCCTCCAGGCCAATTGGCTGTGAGGACCAGCTGTGACTACAGTGGAAGAGCTGCTGTGTAGGAAGAGTTGCTGTGCCGTGGAAGAGCTGCTGTGCAGGACTTGCTTCACTGGGGCTTTGGTGTTCACTGAGTCTGCCCCTTGAGTGTGTCGCTTGTGAAAGTGTTGATTTGTAATCTGGCATGGTCTGAAGCTGTCCACTGGGTGCACTGGCTCTGGGGACCCCTGGGAAGTATAAAGTCAGCCACCTAGGGACACCTGGCAGGAGATACAGAGCAATCTGCAAATGGCTTCTACTTGTGTTGCATTTGGAAATGCCCAGGAGGGGCCAACTTGTGAAGCAAGGTAGGCTGCTGCTAGTGCCATGTCATGCTGACACCAGCTGCTGCTTGTTTGAAAGACTTTAGGAAAGTCTGAAGCCTGAGCAAGGACAGGCAATTCATATGGAAAAGCCATTACAAATAGATTGAATGAGGCTGCAAATTGGATGGGGCTGAGTCTTAGAGAATCACCAGAGTGGAGCAAACAGTGTGAGCCAGGTTGATGGAAACTCAGATATGGCTGCCTGTCAGCTCTGCAATGAGAGAGGTCTCAGCATAGGAACAATGACTCCTGTGAGCATCATTATCTAGGAGAAAGCTGCCCTCTAGTTCTTGTTCCGATGCCAGATAATCAAGTTTCTCCCCATACGTCCTTGGATCCCCCAACCTGCTTCCACAGTGCTGGAGTTCAGAGGGACCCTGTAAATTTGTGTGCTGGCCCTTTAAGAGGAACTGCCTGGGAATCCAGCAGTCTCCACGTTCCTTAGGCACAATCCCTGCAGGTTTTTACAGCCCATGGTTATGGGGACTTCTCTTCCCAACTGTGCAACCAAGAGCTGGAGATGTGTTGTGGGGCTGGGACCCCTTGCTCTTCATGAGGGACCTCTGCAGCCAACGTATCCCTCACAATTGAAAAACACCACACTGAGTGCAGGACCAGCCCATCTGTGCCTCCATCCCTCCTACCAGTCTCAATTTGCTTTCTTTTTCTTACTTCTCTAATTGTAGGACTTCCATTCAGCCAGATTTTAGGCAGTTTTGAATGATTGTTGTTCTGTATTTTAGTTGTAATTTTGATATGGCTGTGGGTGTCGGCAAGTACTGGCATTTACTTATGCCACCATCTTGGTTCTCTCTTTTTATTTTTTTATTTAAAAAAAAAATTAATGGTGGTATTATTGCAAGTGTCCCCCTCTTCCTCTCCATTGCCCATCTCCATCCACCCCATCAACCCCTTCCATTAGCCTTCACCAAACTGTTGTCCATGTCCATGAGGTATGCATATATGTTCTTTAGCCAATCCCTCAACTTCTTTATATAGTCACCCATTCCCCCTCCCCTGGGGAACTGGCCAGTCTGTTCCATGTATTCATGCTTCTGGATTCATCTTGTCTATCAGTTTATTTTGTTCATTAGATTCCATATATTAATGAGATCATATAGTATTTGTCTCTTCTGTAACTGGATTATTTGGCTTCCCATAATACTCTCCAGGTCAATTCATGCTGTTTCAAAGAGTAAGAAAACTACCTTTTTACAGCCATGTAGTATTCCATTGTGTAAATGCACTGCAGCTTTTTTTATCCACTGAGCTACTGATTGGCAGTTGGACTGTTTCCAGATCTTAGCTATTGTAAATAACGCTGCTATGAACATTGGGGTGCATCTATTTTTCTGATTGGTGTTTCAGAATTCTTACAGTATGTTCCCAGAAGTGGAGATCACTGTGTCAAAAGACAGTTCCATCGTTAAATTTTTGAGGACACTTAATGCTGATTTCCAGAGTGGCTCCACCAGCAGTGTACTAGTGTTCCTTTTTCTCCAATCTTTGCCAGCACTTGTGTTTTGTTGATGGTAGCCATTCTGACAAGTGTGAGGTGATACATCATTGGAGTTTTAGTTTGCATCTCTCTGATGATTAGTGACTTTGAACATTTTCTTCATGTTTCTTGGCCATCTGTTTGTCCACTTTGGAGAAGTTCTAGGTGCTTTGACTATTTTAAATTGGATTATTTGTCCTCCTTTTGTTAAGTTGTATGAGTTCCTCATATTTTTTTATATTAACCTCTTATCAGATGTATCATTGGCAAATATATTCTCCCATATAGTGGCCTCTGTTTTCATTTGGTTGATGGTTTCTTTTGCTGTGCAGAAGCTTTGTATTTTGATGTAGTCTTATTTGTTAATTTTCTTCTTTGTTTCCCTTGGTCTAGGAGATGTATCCATAAACATATTGCTATGAGAGATGTCTGAGATTTTGTTGCCTATATTTTTAATAGGATTTTTATGGTTTCACAATCTACATTTAATTCTTTTATTCATTTTGAGTTTATTTTTGTGTATGGTGTAAGTTGGTGGTCTAGTGTCATGTTCTTGCATGTACCTACCCAATTTTCCTTACACCATTTATTGAAGAGACTGTCTTGACTCCATTGTATGCTCTTGCCTCTTTTGTCAAATATTAATTGAGCGTAATGGCTTGGGTCAATTTCTGGGTTCTCTGTTCTGTTGCATTTATCTATATGCCTGTTCTTGTGCCAGCTCCAGGCTGATATGATTACAGTGGCTTTGTAGTATAACTTGATATCTGGTATTGTGATCCCTTGAACTTTGTTCTTCTTTCTCAAGATTTCTTCAACCATTCAGGGTCTTTTTGGTTCCATATGAATTTTTGGAGTATTTTTTCTAGATCTGTGAAATGTGCCATTCGTATTTTAACAAGGATTGCATTGAATCTATAGATGCTTTGGTTAATGTGGACATTTTAATGATGTTGATTCTACCAATGCATGAATATGGTATATTATTTGATTTGTTTATATCATCTTCTATCTCTTTTTTCAACATCCTGTGGTTTTCTGAGTACAGGTATTTTACCTCCTTGGTTATGTTTATTCCTAAGTCTCTTAATGTTTTTGTTGCAATGGTAAATGGGACTATTTTTGTTTCTCTTCCTCAGAGATCATTATTGTTGAGTAAAAATTCCATCAATTTCTGAGTGTTAATTTTGTAACCTGCTACATTGTCAAATTCATTTATTAAATGTAGTTGGTTTTTGTGGAGTCTTTATGGTTTCCAAGTACAATATTATGTCATCTACAAATAATGATTGTTTTACTTCCTCCTTTCCAATTTGGATGCCTTTTATACTTTCTGCTGTCTCATCGTGTGGCTGAGACTTCCAGTACTATGTTGAATAAGAGTGGTGAAAGCTGACATCCTGGTCTTATTCCTGTTCTTAGGGGGAATGTTTGAGTTTTTGCACATTGAGTATGATGTTGGCTGTAGGTTTGTCATATATGGCCTTTATTATGCTGAGGTATGATCCCTCTATTCCCACTTTTCTGAGCGTTTTTATAAAAAATAATAGGTGTTGGATTTTGTCAAGTGCTTTTTTGCATGAATTGATATGATCATGCAGGTTTTGTCTTTTAATTTGTTTATGTGACATATCACATTTATTGATTTACAAATGTACTAGACTTCCATCCCTGGTGTATGATCATGGTGTTTGATCTTTTGGTCATGGTGTGTGATCTTTTTAGTATATTGCTGTATCCAATTTTTAAATATTTTTTGAGGATTATATCATATATGTATATCAGGAATGTTGGCTTGTATTTCTCTTTCTTTGTATTGTCTTTATCTGGTTTTGGGAGTAGGATAATGCTGGCCTTATTAGAAGAGCTTGGAATTGATCCTTTCTCTGGGTGTTCTTGGAATCATTTAAAGAGGATAGGTGTTAGGGGTTTTTTTTTTAATGTTTTTAAATCTCCCTGTGAAGTCATCCAGATCCAGGATTGTGTTGGCTAGTTTTATTTTATTTTATTACTGCTTCAATTTCATCAGTTGTTATTGGCCTGTTCAGATTTTCTAGTACTTCTGATTCATATTTGAAAGATTGTATTTTCTAGGAATTTTTCCATTTAGTCCAGGTAGTTCTGCTTGTTGACATATAGTGGTTCATAGTATTTTCTCACAACCCTTTGTATTTCTGTGGTGTCAGTTGTTACCTTACCTCTTTCATTTCTGATTTTATTTATTTGGGTCCTCTCTCTTTGTTTCTTTAGGACTCTGGCTAATGGTTCATCAATTTTGTTTATCTTTACCAATATCCAGTCTTGGATTCATTGATCTTTTTTATTGTTTCTTTTAGTCTTCATGTGATTTATTTCTGATCTTTATTATTTTATGTCTTCTACTTACTTTGGTCTTTTATTGTTGTTCTCTTTATAATTACTTTATTTGTAGTGTTAGTTTATTAGAGCTTTTATGTTTGTTTTCTTGAGGTACACCTGTAATGTTATGAACTGCTTTTGCTGTGTCCCACAGATTTGAGTTGCTGTGTGTTCTTTTTCATTTGTTTCCAGGAAGTTTTTTATTTCTTCTTTGATTTAATTGTTAACCCACTCATTGTTTAATAACATACTATTTAGCTCCCATGTGTTTGAATATTTCTGAGTGTTTTTATTGTGGTTGATTTCTAGTTTCATGCCATTGTGATACAAGATGATTTCTTACTTGATATGTTTTCAATTCTCTAGAACTTTTAGAGACATATTTTGTGTCTTATCATGTGGTCTATCTTTTAGAAGGTCCTGAGTACACTCGAGAAGAATATATATTCTGCAGCTTTGAGGGAAATGTTCTGTAAATATCTGTTAAATCCATCTGATCATCTGTGTCACTTAAGGTCTCTGTTCCCTTATTGAATTTTTGCTGGAAGATCTATCCAGTGATGGCAGATGTTTCTGGTTATTCCTCCTTTTTTTTTTTTTTTTTAATTTGGGGGTTGTTTATTTGTCTCCCCATTTTAATTGTCTCTTTGTGTTTGTATTTTTGTATTAAGTATATTTGCTGTGACTCCCAGTCTTGTGGGGTGGGCTTTGTAGTGAACTAGAGGCCCAGTGCACAAAATTCATGTAGTGGGAGGGGTTTCCTCAGCCCGGCCTGCACCCTCTCGCAGTCTGGAACCTCTCAGGGAAAGTCCGCCTTGGGGATGGGGCCTAAGCTGGCAGTCAGACATCCCTCTTGCAGTCCGGGGTTCTTGCAGTCCATGACCCTTTGCTCCTTACTGCCTGCCTGTAGTGGAGGTGGGAGAGGCTCCTGCCACTGTGCTCACAAGCCATGAGCCCAGCTTCTAGCTGAGCGGCACTCCCCCTGTGGCAGCGTACTGACCACCAGGGGACAGCTCCTGCATTGAGCGTCTGCCCCTGGTAGTCAGTGTGCATCATAGCAACCTGTCCTTCCACCAGTCGTTCCACTGGTCATTCAATTTACATATTAGGGTTTTATTATATAGGATGTCCTGTAGGACCTAGAGGTGTATTTTACTTGTACTTCTGAGCTATATGCTCTATGTGTGTCCCTTTTTTGGTTTATTTGGACTTTTCTGTTGTGATTTGGTCTATACTGTTGTTGTCCTGTTCAGGGGAGGACTCTCCTTTCAGACTGGCTAATAGTAAGGCTTAGCCTCTACCACATCTTGTGAGCTGTTGTATAGGTGTTGACAGGATAAAATAAAACAAAACTGGCAGGACACAACCTGGAACATACAAAATATCCTAAAAACCACAATGAAAACAACCCAAGAGAAAAGAGAATAAAGAAAGAGAAGAGAGAATACAAATACTAAGGCAAAAGAAAATAAAGAAAAGAATATCATCACTAATAGTAAAATAATAATAATAATAATAATAATAATAATAATAATAATAAAGCTACTGGGAGATAAAATGGGCAGACAAAACATTTTGAAAGTAAGAAAGGGAGACCGAAAGATAAGAGTAGAGAGTAGTAATAGGACAATGGTAAAAGACAAGAAGACAGAGAAAGAAAAAATGTAGTGGTATCAAGAAAAGAGAAAAAGGTAAAGCAAAAGAAAGAATGAAAAAGAAAAAAAAGGGGAAAAAGAGAAAAAAAAAACCACACGGATAGAGTAAGGAACGAGGCCAATAAGAGATATGGAAGAAACAAGAGACAAAAGCAATAACCTTAATAATAATAATAATGATAATAATAATAATGATAATAATAATAAAGCAATAAAGCAGAGAATATCATTAAATTATTGAAAATAGAACAAAAAACAACAAAAACAAGCAAAGCAAAACAAAACACCCCCCCCCCCCCAAAAGAAAGAAAAACAAACAAACAAAAAACCAGAACAACAACAACAAACTCCAGCCAAGTGAAGTTTGGGCAGTTTATGATGTCTGAGGTTCACTGTTTTACATGCTTATTTCAGGCCTCCTTAGACATACTTTTGTGTCAGCTAATGTCAGGAGCTGACCAGGTTTGGCTCTCAGTGTCCTTTTGTAACTGGCTGGTCTGAAGTTCTCTCTGGACCACCTCCAACTGTCAGCTATTCTGCCTCCCCCATGTGGTTGTCTGGACTTTCTCTATTGTCTTCCAAGGAGAGTCTTTAGGGCAGATGCAGGCTAGTGTAACTAGGACTAGTGGGCCCTTTGCTTAGAGATTTCGCCATCAGGCACTCACTGAGAGAAATTAATCTTTGCTTTAAAGTCAACTCTGCAGTCTCTACCATATCCTCCAACTCTAGTTCTCCCTAAAATGGCCTGATGAAGGTTCAAATTAGATAGGTGTTGACAGGGTACTGCCTTTTCTGTATGAGCAGGTTAACCTGGCCTGGGCTCAGTGGAATTGATCAAAAGAGACTCCTGTGAGGACATTGCCTACCACCTGGTCCCAAATAATAGTCCCTGAGAGTCTTACTCTTGGAAAGTCCTCTTCTGAGCTGCTCTCCTTTCCCCCACTGAACTGTGCCCAGTGGGAGTATCTGGAGCTTCAGAGAGCTGATCCAAGCTTTTTCCAGTTGGTGGCAATGCTCCTAACCTGCAGGAGAGGTAAATGTGCTCCACCTCTCCTTTCCCATTTCTGGCTGATTGAACTCACAGGGTGCTCAGGTTAGCCTCTCCACGTTGAAGGCACAAAGCCCAGCTCTTGTTGGTCTGTATCCCCAATATAAGCCTTCCCTGTGGATGCCTTCAGTTGTTGTCCAAAAATTAAATATATACATATATATATATATATATATATATATATATATATATATATATATAGAGAGAGAGAGAGAGAGAGAGAGAGAGAGAAATGAACCAGAAGAAAACCTGCTTTGTAAGGACCTGGAGTCCTTGCATCTCCAGTCCAAGCAGGAGAGATTACAAAGTCAGCCACTCAGGTCTCCCACACAGTTGATCTCAGTGTAGCTGGGGCCAAGATTCCCCATTCTGCTGGAAATTCCAGCTCTCCCATTTCAGATCACAAATCCTGCTGTTCCCTGTAGGCAGCTCCAGTTTCTCTCTGGCCACCAGAGGACACTCTTTCCCTTCCCCATGCCCCAGTTTAGATGCTTTCTGGGGCTCTGTACAATGCCATACAGGAAATCAGAAGTTCCCTTTAAGTCACTGCTGGGTGCAGCCCATAGGCCCCATATAGCCTTTCTAGCAGTCAGTGCCTGTAGTGTATCTTTCCTATTGGATTTGTTGCAATTTAGTGTGTTCTTTCACTGGTAAGGTATGGACCCTACCTCACAGGCAAACTGTTCCCCTGGATCCTTTGCCCAATACTGCTCTCCTTTCTGTCTCCACTACTGAGGGTTTGAGATCCACGCATTTGGATGCCAGGCTATTCTCTCAAAGGGAGAGAGCTTTATAGCCACTCTCCCTCTGGCCTCACAGCAGAGCACCAGCTCCTGGGAGCTTCCTCTTTCCATAACTCCTCCTCTCTTACCAATCTCTGCATTGCTTCTTCAGTGCCCCTTGGTCAAAATATGTCTAATAAGCTATGATTCTCTTGTTTTTCCAAGCTGACTGCTTTGTATTTTAGCTATAAATCCAGTCTGTGGCTGGGAGAAAGGACACTCAGTCTCCTGTTAGAGTGCAGCCATCTTTGCTCTCTTAGGCCATGGCTGTCAGTGACAAATTCTCTCAATTTTTATTTATCTCTTTGTGGGTTTTTAGCGGATAGCTTTGCTGGATAGAGAATTCTTAGTTGACAGTTTTTTCCAGCACTTTGAATATGTCTTCCCACTGCCTTCTAGTCTCAATTGTTTCTGATGAGAAGTCAGATGTTGATCTTAAATAATATTTAAAAGGTCACTCTTCTCTTGCTCCTTAAGACTCTCTGTGTTAGACTTTTGACATGTGTTAGACTTTTAGATGTGTCTGGATATTGAATGGATTTTATACTAGTTGGGGTTTATTGAGTTTCAAGTTTTTAAACAATCAACTTTGGAAAGTTTTAAGCCATATTTCTTCAAATATTATTTCTGCCTCATGTCTCTCTTTGCTCCTTTTCAGATTCCTATTAAGTGTATGTTGGTATGCTTGCTGTGTCCCACAGGTCACTGAGACTCTCTAAATTTTTCTTCATTCTTTTTCCTTTCTATTTCTCAGACTAGATAATCTTAGTTGACCTGGGGAGAAATAGATGGAAATAGGACAGGAAAAATACCATGAAGCATTTTATCAGTTCATATGATAACTAAAAGAACACAACCTATGAAGGTAAAAAAAGCAGCTTAAGTAAAATTTTTGGAGGGAAAACGACAGAAAGAAATTAAATTTGAGAGTATTTTTGAGTATGTTAATCATGGAAAAAATGCAGCTTCTTTTGATGGATTTTTTAGAAAAAAATTTTTAAATGCAAACAAAAAGAAAAATTATTTAAAATTGCATACAAATTTGATAAGAAGAGACCATACAGACCTCAAGACACATTTAAAGTACACAAACAAGCAATATTCTATAGCACATCCATTTGGATGTGTGCTATTTGCATTTTTAGTGAAAGGAAATGAATTCAATAAAGGGCCATAGGGAAAGTGCTATCTAATCTAATAATAGACAAGCATGGTAATTGACCATACCTTCGCTACACTTCCTATTGGCTAATCGGGGTGATATGCAAATTAACTGCCAATTAAGATAGCGGTTAACCGCCAGCAAAGATGGCAGCTAATTTGCATACTGCAGGCAGGGTAGGACAGCGCAAGCTGCCATTCAGGCCCTGTGTGTGATTGGGGGGGTGGGCGGGGGCTGGGTTGAAGGCAAGCGGTGCTGATTGCCTGGCCGGAGCCCTTGCGCACCCACCGGAGACAGAGGGCCCACTCCTGTGTGCGACCCGGGGTCGGGCGGGGGGATCAGCGGCATCGCTTGCCTTAGCATGAGCCCTGCCCGCCCGCCAGAAAGGCGAAGGCGAAGCTGGAGTGCTGGAGCCACCCGGGCTCTCCCCACCATCCACGCTTCATGAATTGCAAGTTTCTGCGGAGGCGGTGGCTGCAGGATGCAGAGCGGGAGACAAGGGAGTGGGCCAAGCGTGGCTCGGGCGTGGGCGGTGGGGAGGAGGAGGCACCTAAGAAGTCCCCAGCTGCCAGCACTGGGAGCTGGAAACTTTGTGCTGGGGCACTCCGGGCGGGGCTGGTGGCAGAGGGGAGCTGGGACTCTGGCCACTGCTGCCGCCGCCCCCCAGCTGGCTCTGGGCACTTGATGCGCTGGCTACTGCTGCTGCTTTGGTTGCTGGAAGCTCCGCTGCTGCTTGGGGTCCAGGCGCAGGAGGCTGACCAGGGGCCTGGCCAGGTCAGCAGCCCCCGCTGCCACCTCAGCAGCAACAGAGCGGGGAGCAATACAATCGTGAGAGGAGCCTGAGCCCCACCCACCCACCAGGGACATGGGGCCCTCTAAGAGAGAGAGAGAGAGAGAGAGAGAGAGAGAGAGAGAGAGAGAGAGAGAGAGAAAAGAGAGAGAGCGGAGGAATTTGGCACCCCACATCCCTCCCTCATTGACCACTGTGATTCCAAGCCAGCCAGGGAGGGCTGCCTTCAGGCCGCAGCTCCAGGTCCCTCACCCCCACCCCAGGCCCGAGAGCACAGTGCTGGCCAGGGGCACCTGGGAGTTCTGGGAATGCAGCACAAGGGGCTGGCACGAGGTCCAGCAGGCGGGGGGCTGTGTTTACACTGCCAAGTTCCCCACTTCTGTCCTGGCCCGCATCCCTCCTCCTTCCCCTTAGAGGCCCAGCTCTTGCCTACATGCTTGCTGGGCAGGCCCAACTGCACCAGGGAGTGAGCCATGGCAATCAGGATGGCCACTTCCTGGGATGGGATGGCCAGACCATGGGGATTCATGAGGGCGATGAGGCCCGTGGGGCATTCGCAGCCCTCGGGTGGCGGGGGTGGCTGGTCAAGCCGAGTCTGGCTTCAGTGGGGCCAGTGGGAGCCCGAGGCCACCCCAACCCCCACAGGTCCTGGGTAGACTGTGGCTCAGTGAAGAGCAGTATTTCCATGCATGGTGCCCAGGGGCGGCTGTGAGCTGCTGCAACCCCACCCCACACTTCAGGGAGGGGGAGAAGGCTCTCAGACACCAGTACCCTAGGCTGCACCCCCTGGCCTATGCCTCAGCCTGCCAGGTTGACAGGGTCCAGAGCCAGTAAGCTGTTCCCTTCTCCCACTGGTAGAACAGGGAGGAGAGCGCTGGGTGAAGGGAGGGGACCTCAGCTGGGATTCTCCTGGTGTGGGGAAGGGGCCCAGCCTGGGCCAGGTGGGGAGCTTAGGAAGTCTGGCTAAGCAGGCGCTGGTTCATACCAACTCTTACTCTGCCATCTTCCTCCAGCTCTTCAAGCTAGCCCCCCTGCCCCACCTGTCCGGGGGAACGGGCTCTGGTTGACCTCCCTGAGCTCAGACTGTGGACCCAGAGACCTCAAGGAAGAGTGTCTGGCCAGGCCTGGGCAGGGGCCAGTACAGAACTACCAGGGCAGAGTTGCTTTGGTGTTTTGGTGAAGTTTCCAACTGACCCAAGGAGGAAACCCGAGAGGGGAAAGGCCGGGAGGCATGAATTGCCAGCACTTTAGCCACTTGAAAACAGCTCCACTTGGAATGTGAGGCGGTTGTATGTTCAGCTGAGAAGTGAGGGGGCTGAACTGCACTGTCGCTGGGCTCCTGTCAGTCCGAGGCCCCAGCGTCCACCACGACAAGGAAAGAACAGAGCGAGGGGCCCGGAGGAAGGGAGGACAATTGAAGAAAACTGTGTCTAGACTTTCCCCAGCCCTCTCCTATCTGCTGCCTACAAGAGCCCCAGGCCCGGCCACAGTTCTGTCTCCACCTTTTAGTCCCCTATTCTCCAGCCACAGAGGAAAGAAATAAGGAAGGAGTCTGTGCTGCCTTCAGAAAGTATCTATATACTTGATCGGCCAGTTGCCTTCCGCAGAGGGAGGTCAGACTGCGGCTTAGGCCCGCTCCCCACAGGGACATCAGTAGGACATCCTGTGAGGGCTCCCAGACTGTTAGAGGGGTTGGCTGGGTTGAGGGATGCCCTCGGAGTGCACAAATTTTGCACCGGGCCTCTAGTCAACAATATTCTAAGTACTAAGCTGAACTTGGAAAACATTGCTCAAATTCACTTGTAATTTATATGACAGCAAATTAACCATGAATAAAAAAAGAAACATTTTGATGGAAAAAGATAAAACTTATTAAAGTTTTGTACAATATTTTATAATTGTTGATAGCTTATTTTTTTCTTTAAAAGTCATATTTTCTCATATGTGAAAATAGTCCATGAAAGTATTTGTAGTAAATTAGCATATTTGAAATCAAAATTTAAATGATCTTGTTGTGTATAAATGCAAATTATAAATATTGATTCATGAAATTTGTTCAATTGAGCAACCATGAATAAAAATCTATAATAATAAAGAGGTAATATGCTAATTAGACCAGACAGCCGAACGACCTTCCCGACATCCTTTCTGAGGAAGCCATGGTGGCGGGGGCCGAGGCAGAGGCAGTTAGAGGCGATCAGGCAGGCAGGTGAGCAGTTAGGGGTTATCAGGCAGGCAGGTGAGTGGTTAGGAGCAACCAGGCAGGCAAGCAGAGGAGTTTAGGGGTGATTGGGCAGGCAGGTGAGCAATTAGGGGTGATCAGGCAGGTAGGCTAGCAGTTAGAGGCAAGCAGGCAGAGTGGTTAGGGGTGATTATCCAGGCAGGTGAGTGGTTAGGGGTGATCAGGCAGGCAGGCAAGTGGTTAGAGGCGATCAGACAGGCAGTTGAGCAGTTAGGGGCAATCAGGCAGGCAGGCGGAATGGTTAGGGGCAATCAGGCAGGCAGGCAAGTGGTTAGGAGCGATCGGGCAGGAAGGCGAGTGGTTAAGAGTAATGAGGCATGCAGGCAGAGGAGGTTAGGGGTGATGAGGCAGGTAGGCAAGTCATTAGGGGCGATCAGACAGGCAGGCAGATGAGCGGTTAGGAGCCAGAGATCCTGGACTGCTGCAGGGATCTGGCATAAACCAGTCAGACATCCCCCAAGGATTGCGAGAGGGTGCAGGCCAGGCTGAGGGACCCCCACTCCATGCACAAATTTCATGCACCGGGCCTCTAGTTATTACATAAGTCAACTCTAGTTGGTTTTGCCCAGTGGTGAGAATGTCGACTGTGGACCCAAAAGGTCACGGGTTTGATTCCCAGTCAAGGGCATATACCTGGCTTGCAAGTTTGATCCCAGGCCACAGTCGCGGCAACCCATTATTGTTTCTCACATTGATGTTTCTCCCTCTCTTCCACTCTCCCTCACCGCTCCCTTCCACTCTCTCTAAGAATCAATGGGAAAAAAAATTCTCACATGATGATTAACAACAAAGCAATACTAATAATTACATAATTCGTTGACATACTCAATTCAAGATGACTAAAATATAATCTTTACAGTCATAGGAAATATTTTAAACTGACTTCTTAAGAATGCTTAAAATAATAGTTAAAGTTATAAACTTTACAAGAAAATGAATTAAACTTAAAATCATGAATCAAATTTATTCCATTAAGAAAGATTTTATATATATATATTTAATTAAAGGAAAATAATACAGAATCAACAGAAAGATTATGTACAACATGTGATTTACATGTGGGGGACATGTGTGTGCACAATCCATAGGGCATACATGACAATTAGTTCTGATTTTATAATCATAATCATATAGTGTAGGCACATCAATGGAATGGGAGAGTTGCTCTAAAACATTAGAGTCCTTGTTCAAATATAAGAGATTCTCCTGTTGAATAACAAACTTTCAAAATTTTTGAGTGGCAGGAGACATGGTAAAGGTTATCTGGCAATGGCAAAAGTAATGACCAAAGACAAATTGTGTACTTCCATTATCAGTGGCAAATACAATAAAAATTGCTAATATCCTACAGTTGAGCTAGTATACCTGGGAAACTGAATCTTTTAGTAACAAATGGCTCCCATAAATAAAAATGGTGCTAGCAAGGGTTAATGTTTAAAGTCTTTTCTATGACAAAAATTTTTATCTGTGTGTATAAATAGATGATGGGTGCTTTGAGTGGTGCAGTATAAGAAATAAAATGCAGCAGCTTTTTAAACAGAAAGCAGAAAGCCGAGTAAACAGTAAATTTTGGTGCCTGGCATAATAGGTAAGGAGTTCTAGGAATCCTATTTTGTATTTAGTGAAACATTCCCATAAATAGACCACACCAATGACCAGTTTCAGAGATTTAAAATAATTAAATATCTGGCATCAAATGACAGTGAATGGCAGTTAAGTTTTTAATGATTCTGGAGTCATATTTTGCTCATATAATACTCCAGAGTAGTCACTACAACATTAGTTACTCAGTTATATGTTTTTATAGATGGTGCATAAAATTCTGCATGGGTAAGGTCCGTAGGCCTAGCCAGCGATTAAGGCCGATCTGGGGGGCGACTGGTGGGGTGATTGGGGGTCCCCGCTGGCAGCCACCTTGGAGGCGACCAGTGGGGCAATCAGCGGGCCCTCACTGGCACCCACCTTGGGTGGCCTGAGGCCTGTGGGCTGATGGCAGCTCCTGCATTGAGCATCTGCCCCCTGGTGGTCAGTGTGCATCATAGCGACTGGTCGTTCTGCCATTGGTCAATTTGCATATTAGGCTTTTATTATATAAGATTGGTTTTTGAGAATGCTTGATATCAAACTCTATACTGCACTGGATTTCATTTAATTCCAAACTTTGTGGACTTTCCTGATTGTGTTATAGTCAATTTTCATCAGTCAGAGTGACAATTGATATATACTAGAGGCCGATGCACAAAAATTCATGCAAGAGTAGGGCCTCCTTCCCCTGGTTGTTGGCACCGGCTTCCCTCCAGCACCCAGGACCGGGGTTTCCCTCCAGCCACCAGCAGGCACCTGGGATCCGGGCTTCCCTTGTCTGGATGCCAGCAGGCACCTGGGACCCAGGCGGCTTCGCTCTGGCTCTGGCTTCGTCCGGAAGAACATCTGGTCTAATTAGCATATTACCCTTTTATTATTATAGATTGATTTCAGAGAAGAAGGGAGAGGGAGAGAGGTATAGGAACATCAATGATGAGAGAGAATCATTGATTGGCTGCCTCCTGCACACCGCACACTGAGGATCAGCAGGGCTAGGCAAACTTTTTGACTCGAGGGCCACAATGGGTTCTTAAACTGGACCGGAGGGCCGGAACAAAAGCATGGATGGAGTGTTTGTGTGAACTAATATAAATTCAAAGTAAACATCATTGCATAAAAGGGTACGGTCTTTTTTTTTTTTTAGTTTTATTCATTTCAAACGGGCCGGATCCGGCCCGCGGGCCGTAGTTTGCCCACGGCTGATCAAGCGCAACCCAGGCATATGGCATGACCTGGAATCGAACTGTGACTCCCTGGTTCATAGGTTGATGCCCAACCCCTGAGCCATGCCAGCCTGGCCAGGGGTGTTTTTATTTAGAATTTCTCTGTCTAATGTGATAACCACTATCCACATGTGGCTGTTGAACCAGACATCAAAGGCTTCAGACAGAAGAAAAGGAAATAAAATGTTTTAATAATGTTTATATTGATTATGTGTTATAATTATAAAAATGTAAATATATTGGATTAAATAAAATACATGATCAAAACTGATTTCATCAATTTCTGTTTACTTTTTAAATGTGGCTACTAGAAAATTTACAATCACATATGTAACTTTCATTGTTTCTGTTGAATAGGTCTGATTTATAGGATAAATAAAATATATTCAGGTTTTTGGGGGAACTGTGAGAAAACACATGAACTTGCCTTCTTAATGCCAGGCATTTCCACTGGCAGGCGTCTTTGGTGAGACAAATGATAAGGAAGAGGAGGTCCTGATAAAAGAAAGTTACTAGTTTGCTAATTACTGGTCATGTCTTTCTTTTCTACTGTAATGTGTTCACTGAGCCTGATTTGCTTTGTTTATAATCACTCTGTTGGGAAAACTGCTTGATAGAGGAGAGAATGGAATAACTGGGTTCATTAGGGCTACTTTTAAAGATGGCCTTTTAACTCTTTAATCATTACTAGTTAACTCATATGAATCAGGGAAGCATGATGGCAAAAGAGGAATACTGAAGGTTAGCATTAAAATATGGCAAAATCAAATACAAAATGTGCTACATTTTAATTTACTAGAGGTTTAATTTAGTTTCAGCATCTATGAGGCTGGGAGTATATTTATGAAATAGTAGTTCAACCAGATAAGTAAGTTAGCCATTTTAATATGAATTTTACCCATAATTGATCTGGTTGTTTATATTAGTATCTGTTGGCAAGGCATCTGAAAGAAGTAAATTGCTCATGCTCTAGTCCAATGGTTGCTATTCAGAGAGTACCAAAATAAATATATGAAAAGTGTTTAGTGTCCTGACTACTGAATGATTTGCTGGTTAACTGAACATTTTGATTTCCAAACCCATTTATTCTTAAATTTTCAGATGTGACAGAATTTTCAGTGTGACAGAATTTATATGTTCTTGAGAGACAGACTTCTAATCAACTGATATTTTTCATCTCTAGTCTGAATATATATAATGAAGGCCTGAGTTAGTTCATGAGAAAGATGGAAAAGGTAGCTGGATTTGTAAAAAAACAGAAACACTTAGAAATTTAGTCAGCCACTTTGGGGAATGTTGAGCTATGGGTGAGTGAGAGAAAGGAGTAAATGCCAGATAAGTCCCAGACTGGTAGCATGAGTGAAACTGTGGGTGCTGGTGCTTTCTACAGTGAGAGCTGCTTTCAGGGCAGCAGGGTTAGGAAAGATCTGTGACAAGTTCAGTGTTAGCCATATGTAGAGCATCTATATATACAAAAGCCCAGCGACCAGAATGGTGGAACGATCAGAATGACGAGTGGCTATGACATGCACTGCAGCAGCCAACCAGCCTGATTTGGGCCCTGATCGGCCCCCAACATCCCAATCCAGGGCGGCGCTGGTCAGCCAAATGCCTGTGGCTCTTCCCCCTGGCCAACCCTGCCCCCAGTTGCGCCCCCTACCCTGATTGAGGGCAGGGTGGGTCAGTCAACTGCCTGCAGCCCCTCCCCAATGCTGGCCCGGCCGATGGGCCCCATCAGGGTGGGCCAGACGGACCTCACCTGTGCATGAATTTTTGCACCAGGCCTCTAGTAAAGTCATCGAAGCCCTGGTTTGGAAGAATACTTAAAGTTCATCAAGTCCAGTGGTCGGCAAACTGCGGCTTGCGAGCCACATGTGGCTCTTTGGCCCCTTGAATGTGGCTCTTTCACAAAATACCACGCATGGGCACGCACGTACAGTGTGATTGAAACTTCGTGGTCCATGTGCAGAAGTCGGTATTTTGTGGAAGAGCCACACTCAAGGGGCCAAAGAGCCTCATGTGGCTTGCAAGCCGCAGTTTGATGACCACCGATCCAGTCCAATAACTTAGGGCCATATGAGTAGTTTAACATAATAAATATTAAATGCTTTCTGTTTCCAAAGCTCTATGCTAGGCATTGAAAGTCACCATTTGGAAAAAAATTTTAAAAATTTAAGGGTTTCATTCAGTAAAGTGCTGTTTATTAAAGCTTCATTGTACAGCAACTTTGAATGACTCCTCTTTCCTTTCTGAGACTTGTCAGTAAGCAAGGAGTCTTTCATGGGGAATTATTAACCCTCCAGCTAAACCAGAAAACTTCAGAAAACACAGGCTTCAAATGCACTGCAGATGAGAGGTGGCACTTCACACTCCCAAAGAGATTTGGAAGATGTTAGCATAATTAATTTTCATTAATGTATTGAGTATCTATTATATGCCAAGGGCTGTGGTGAATGAAACAGACATAATCAATGTCCCATAGATCAGCAGACACAATCAAATAAACTGTATGCATGTAAGAGAGAGAGAGAGAGAAAGAGAGAGAGAGAGAGAGAGAGAGAGAGAGAGAGAGAGAGAGAGAGAGAGAGAGAGAATATGAATAAATGAGAATGAAGAGTGAATAATTGGACATTAGATTGTGGTAAGAAGAAGTGATGTTTTGAGGTAAGATCTTTCATTAAGGATGAAAGGGAATTATGTGTGGAACATTCTTCTGTTGGTAATTGTAAAGGGATAAGGGTGAAAATATATGAGTTTTATGTAAAATTGCCTTTCTGGTGAGTCTGCAGTTTAAATTGGAACACCTTTGTTTTTAAAAGAATCTAAATGTGCTATTATAATGAAAAATTTGATTATTTTCTCAATAATACTTGTTCTTATTGGAAGACTATTTTTTCTGCAGGATAGTAAAAAGATTAAGAATTATGATCAATTTATACATGATTTATGTGTTGCCCCCCCCCCCAACAATTCTGAGAGATTGCATGGGCTTTGATAACTTTCGTTTAGATAAATCTACTGAAAATAGTAATCAGGATTGGCCTTTTATCTATATTAGATTCATTACTTATTTACAGGGTAATAACTTAATACTCTAGTTTGCTGGCATTTCAGGTGTGACAAAATAAGGTAAACAGCTTATCAGCTGTAATTTAAAATTGTAAATGCAGCAAAATAGTTGCTCTCTGGAATATCAACTCTGATCAAGTCTTTGGAATGGCAAAAATTAAACCTGTTCATTCTTTTAAAGTTGTATTTTGTTTATGCAAACTTAAGTTCTCTACGAAATATTAGGGAGACAGTTGTTGTTAAAAATAGTATCCTGTTAGTAATAAGGTGATTGAAAATGATCAAAATTGCAAGTAGGAGTAATTGGAAATATTTTTAGTTCATTAACAGAAACCTAAATATACTTGGCGATTTTTACAAAATAGTAATTGTATTAATTAGTCATGAGAGATTACCTTTATAGTTTAGATTGGATGATTTTATAAATGACACTTAAAATAATCATTCTTAACTTCTTGGAAGTCAAAGACAAACAAATACCGTGAATATGACACAGTTAATTATTTTATTACATTTTTTTTTCACATGGCAAAAGTCATTGGATATACATGCTATTTAGAACAAATTTGTTTCATTAGTTCTTTGAATGTAGTCTTGTTTATTGTTTTGTTTCAATGGTGTGTTTTTGTTTATTTTTTCTTTCTCTAAGAGTTTCTTTCCCCATGAATAGTATGGATTTGGAAAGCACTCTAAAGGAAATATTATTTTAGAGAATAGGGTATATTTGATACCTTTCCAATATAGAATATATTCCAGGTCCCTTTATGTAGCTCATCTGCCTTTGTTTGCTGCTCTTCTTTAAGACTATTTAGATCCTTCCAATATGGAATGTTCATGTCTACTTACAACCCATGGCATTCTGAGGAGGATTCATTACAGGAATATTGCTGGGATTTTGCTGTGAACATAGAGGACAAAGATTTTGCAAGTTCATGATCTGATGTTTCTCCCTTTAAGTGTTTGTTAGTACAGCCTGGGAGCTCACAAGTAATACTCAAGAACACTCAAACTGAACTTGCTGTCTGAATTAATAAAATTTCCCTAACCTTTATTGATAAGAAGGCACACATGGCATTCACATGAATTTGATATTTATGATTTTAGGTGTTTGAGCCTGTTCCCAAGGGTCCATGATATATAGTAATTTGAAATTTCTTCATGATGCAACTGGAGTGGTGAGCAGTCAGTCCATGATTTTTCCAGTCTCATACCCAACACACAGTTGACAAATGGGACTTTCTGGATATCAGGCATCATTCTGTCCTCAGGCATTCTTACTTTCCCTAAGTGGGAAAAACTTGATTTCCTTGTGCTAACTCTTCATCAAGTGTGATAAAAATCACTATGAGATCTGGAAAGAGTTATGTTATGAATCTAAGCATAGGAAACAGCAATTCAGACATTTCCATATTTACAAATATTTAAATTAAAAAGGTACTGAAACATGTTCTTTTAAATATACACAATCTTAACAGATTCTCATAATATTATCATTATTCTATTTTACAGATTGAGAAATGTAAGCTAAGAGACTTTAAATTACTTGACTGGGGTCAGTTAGCTTTGTGCACCAGACCCAGGTTTCCTGGCTACAAATCCCTACTCTTTTATCTTCCACAATTGTTCCTGACCCAGGTCACATCAGATAGAAGGTTCTTTGCTCAAGAGGTTGCAAGTCAATTTCTCTGACAATGAAACAAAGTAATTTTTTCTTCTCTAAAGCATCTACCTTTAGGCTTTCCTTTGTCCTCTTCTGGGGGAACCTGACCTCCTGTGTCTCTTTCAACTGGAAAGCTGTAAATTGGTTTTTGCACAACAGGCAAAAAGTTTCACCAGAGGGCCATGAATTGTAAAATATATACAAATGTAAACATATATACAAATTAGGTAATGTCTTGGTACTCTGTGTCATGTTTCTTGTTTTATTTGATAGATTTTCACATGTAGATCTGGCTTTGTGATCGTTTTGTATCCTAGTTTAAACTAGAAATTACCATAGAATTTGTCTAAACTGTGTTCCTCTACCTTGCCATTCATGCCTGCCCCCTACCCCTCACCTTTACTGGACTCCTTGGAAAATGTGCCTGCCTTTGAGCTTTCTTCTGTTTTCTTTACCAGTGTTTTTTCTAAAAGTTTCTGTGCAATCCAAACTTCATTTTCCTCCTCCAGCAACACAAGTGTGCTGCTGTGCTATAGATTCTGTCTGCACTTTGCTGGAACTTAGCCTGGGGCAGTTACAGCTTTTGCCATTGAATAGCGTATTTTCTTGCATCCTTTTATATGGTTTTCAAAAGGTACCTACAAAGTGTTAGCAGATATCCTTATAAAAAGCACTTTGCCATCTTTTTAGAGTTTTATTATTTTGTCTTTGATCTTTAAAAAGAAGTTAATAATAGTTTGACACATGCTTTTGTGATGCAAGATTATGTATTGAATTTTCCTTGTATGTGATCATCATTATCTCACAGTTTCCTGGCCTCTGAAATAAAAGGGATAATGTGTGATAACTGTTTTTTGTAACTTCTTTTCTCTTTGCACATACATTTATATTTGTTATTCTTTACATTCAGAATAGACCTTTTTTATCAGAGTATTCAGTTACCCTTCCACATACTTAGTCCTAGCCAATATCTAAAAAAAATTTACAAATATATATATATATATATATATATATATATATATATATATATATATTGATTTCAGAGAGGAAGGGGGAGGGAAAGAGAGAGAGAAACATCAATGATGAGAGAGAATAATTGATTGGCTGCCTCCTGCACGTCCACTACTGGGGATCAAGCCTGCAACCCAGGCATGTGCCCTTGATGGAATCAAACCTGGAACCTTTCAGTTCGCAGGCTGATGCTCTATCCACTGAGCCAAACCAGCTAGGGCCAGGCCAATATTTTTAAATTATAATCATCTATTAAAATCAGCTGACATTCAAACTTCTTGCTTAAGGTTTTATGACACATTTGAAAGTTACCTTATTTATAATATCTAAGTAAATGTAACTTTTGAAATTTATATTCTGTTTATCTACTGCATCACATATATTGGTATTTCACTTAAGCTCCATTGAGTTTTCTTGGTCTCTTTTTGATACTTCTATGCTGGTTTTCAATATTCCAGTGCCACAGTTTTCTATGTTGGTAAAGACATTAATACTTAACAGAGTTGTTGTGACTTTTAAATTAGGAAAAGTAAACCAGCACCTGGTATATAGTGTTAAGCCCAGATTTCAAGACCCCCCAAAGATCCATCAGGGAGCACCAAATCTGATGCAAAAGCAGAGAGTCTTTTATACAAGCTCGCTTGGTCCCCCCCTTGCTTCCATTACTGGATGCAAGAGAGAGCCCCGAATTCCAAGAGAACAAAGAATTTATAGGGCTTGGGGTCGGGGCAGGGTGCAGCTAGGGTCTGGTTACACAAAGACAGGGGGGGTGGCCAGCATACTTTTGGCCTTGGGCTAGTTTCCCCCGCTTTCCCATTGGCCGAGATAAGGGCAGGCTGAGTAACTGATACACCCTGCGGCTTTTTCTTGGAAGAGGGGTTAAGGATACAGCCGTCAGTCCTGCTCTGTCCTTTCAATAGTAGACTATAAATGGTAGCTATTATTACTATCTTAAAATTTACAAGTGATTTTGTTCTTTCTGACAGTACTCTATGTTCTCTTTAAGAAAACATGAAATTTATTTGTTTTATTGGCATATCTCTTTTTCATCTCCTATTTGTCCTCCTCCCCACACTTTATCCCTTCATTTATTCAACAAATATTTATTGAGCCGCTTCTATGAGCCAGGGCCTGTTTGAGGCTCTGGAGATTCAGCCATGAACAATAAAAGCTCCTGCTTTCATAGAGCTGATTTTCAAGAACAGTGTGTGCAACTTTTTTGTCTGTAATTTTAAAAAAGTATATTTGTTCAATGCACTATATTGTTAGGTACTCTGTGGAAACCCAAAGATAATGGAATAATTTCATGGCCATATGTTGAATTTTTATAACCAGTTCAGAAAATAGTTTTGCTTTTTAAAAGATCAGGTAACTCTGACTCACTTGCAGTATTCATGGAAGGACTCATATTAAGACAGAACATCAAAAAAATATTTGTTTTGTTATTGTTTATTACATGATTTTTCACAGTTAAACCTTGTTTTTTCTTTTGCTTTTTTTTAGAACCATTAATATCATTTAAAACTTTATTAAGTGATAATTGGGAACTAATACTGCTTTTAGAACAAACAAAACTTTATAGTAAAATTAACAAATCCATTAAATTTGATTACATATTTTAATAAGAGATCTTTGATTTTTAATTGCAAAAGCAACATGTACTAATTATTAGAAAAAATAGAAACATTAGAAAATGCAGATAATTAAATTTTGAAAATAATGTCTACTTACATAAATTCTCTATTATATATTTCAAACTTTTCAGTGAATCCATTTATCTTTTTTAAAAAAATGGAATCATAGTTTGCATATTGTTTTTTAAGTTTTCACTTCTCAATGTGTTGTACAGTTTTTCATGCTAACGACCAATATTCTTCAATAATTTTGATAGGTTTTATATTTTTTGTAGGATTCTAATTCAGTTTAGTTTGTTAATACCCTATTGTTACCTATTTACAGTTTTTATATTCTTATAAGCAATCTTGCCATGATTTTTAGTCTTATAAGAAGCATTTTGTATATCCTCAGATATTTCTTTCTGATAAATTATTAGTAGTTAAATTGAATAAACTTTTATGGTTTTTGTTAAAATTACTTTCCACAGAGATTTTTAAAATTTACATTTTCCAACAATGTATGAGACTATGTTTTTCCAAATTCTTAATAATTTGGAATATGGCAAATATATATTTACACACAGAGAATTAGAAATGCAGTCCTCATCATACTCTCTCTAGTCCTGTGATCTTTCTTCATAGCAGTCTGTGACAGAATGACAGTTTTCAAGGTCATTTTCTCCTCCCTGGTCTCCAAGGTCAAGCATCTGGAACAGTCATAGTTTGGAAAATGTAGCTCATACTTGCTAAAGTCACAAGATTGATTGGAATCAGTTTGGCAGCAGAATGTTCTTTTAATAGTTTATACAGCTGTTTTTTTCAAATATCAGATGAGATTGGACTGTTGAGAAAAGCTGGGCAGATGGCTTTGAAGAGGACACAGGGCTAGCCTGGAAGTGCTCCCTGAACCAGAGAGAGGGTGAAGGAGCAGAGGCCAGAGAAGGGGTCTGTCATGGTGAAGCTTCCTATACCCCTCAGTGTGCAGCTAAAGCTTTCCTTAGAGTTTGATTTGTTCCTTTTTGGTTTCTTACGAATTGTGGATGTTTGAGAATTTAAAATTTATTTGTTTAATTTTCCATAGAATTTAAAACAATAATAATGCAAGCATGTACTTAGTTGCCATTAACATGGTAGATGATAGGATGATGTAGTGTTGAGAGAAGCAGCAATGCTAGAAGAACACATATGGGTGCACACACCCACATTTGCAAATGAGCCAAAATATGGCATTTTCTACTTGGCCTCAATATTTATTTTGTGATTCTTGATCTTTTAGCAAGTATAATTTTTCCTGTGTGCCCTAATATAAAACTACACTTGAATTTTTCTTATTTGTTTATGTTAGGGTCTCCAAAGGAGGAATGCACGAGGCTGAAAGGGGTAAAGAATTATAAATTTGTTACATCTGCTAGCAGAAGGGCTGAGACCAAAATGGCATTGGCAGGGCAGAGTAGGGGGAGCAGGATATTCACGTATCTTGTAAAGGTCGATAAACTGGTCCACTGGAAACTGGCTGAGGCGGTTTACTGGAAACTGAAGGCCATCAATCATTAAACCTATAATGACAATGACAGGAAAATTGCTGGGAGAGTCAAGAGCCCCAAGCGGGGCATAATGGAGTGCAAGAATGTGCCTAACAGTTTATTGCTTAAAATGCTTCACTAGAAAAACAAATTTTAATGTAGCATTAGCATCTCAATAAGTTTTCAGATCTCAAAAAAAGATTGCAATCTCTTCAAAAGAATATGTTGATACTTAACTTGGATGAATAAGCTCAGTTCTATGGATCATTTTAATGTATGTCAAACTCGTTTTATTCTCTAGCACATATTATACTAGCAAATATTTGACTTACATTGGATGATACAAAATTAAAATGAAAAACAATTTAAAAAATTTAAAAGTTGTCAGTGTCTTTGTCTGTATTATACTTGTTTTGGAAAAAAATTGTCACCTCACTTGCTAAAGAAAGGACAGATCTTGAAAAGACCAAAAAGCCTATGCTTACATATTTTGGTTCTTGGCTAAACTAAGTCTTGAGTTGGCCAGTGCCAAGAATAAAAATTGGATATTTTTCTTCATACATTATACCTGGCCTCGTGAGTAGAGCTATTGTCTTTAAAGCGTGTTTTTTCCCCTCCAATCTCATCATACTTCTAAAAGGAGATAAGGTGGATAATCAAAGCTAAACAGTTCTTTGTACAACAACAAAAAGGCAAGAGTGCATCCAAGCTTCATCTAGCTAATATGAAAAGAAACCAAATAAGCTTCCAATTAGCCTGACCTGTGCAATAATATGCTTTCTTTCCTAGTTAATGAAGAGGGATTCAGTAAGATCTAGATCATGAGTTCTGACCTTTCATCTTCCATGAGAAAAAAGTTTAGCCTAAATTAACAAAAGTGAAAGCTTTGTTTAGCAAGTCTCCAGAGTGATAAGTCTTATATTTTTTATCTTTTCTCAAACAAGTCCTGTGGCTCATAATTTGGCATTTGTAGAGTACACACATAGCATATGCCATGCCACACATCTTTTCCAATTAAAGCCCAGAGTCAATAAGATGTCTTCTAGCAAACAAGGAATGTGTCATTAGTGTTCCATGCTGAAGAAGGCACAGAGTCTTAGAATGTCAGACATGGAGAACACCTGAGAGGCCACCTGGTCCTAGCGCTTTATTTTACAGATGAGGAGACTGAGGCCCAGGGAAGTGAAATGACTTGCACAAGATCCCATAAACCAAGAAGGTCCTGGAATCTGATCTTATTCATAAAACAGCCAGTTATTTTCACTAAAGTCTATTGCTTTGATGATGCTAAATTATTGTCTGTTCACAAAGGTAATGCTATTCTTTACTATTAAATATTTCAACAATTTTTTACTGGGACACAGATATCAATTATATATTCCTTTACTTTTATAGCAATGTATAGGGTACATATTTAATATATTGAAAATATGGATTATGTGAATAAACTTCATATTTGTGCATTCAATTAACTAACATGTATTGAATGTCAATTGTGTGTTGGCAATATCAAATCAAATAATAGAGGAAAAACATATCCAGGGATTTCTTTTTTCTTTTCTTTTTTTACAAAAAATATGGTTAACATCATATGGTTATTCTAGGTGACTTCCTTTTATTTACATCATATGGTTGTTCTAGGTGACTTCCTTTTATTTATGATGTGTAAATTCCTCAATATATTTCAAATAACCTTTCAAATACTTTGAAGTTAGGTAACTTCCAATACTTTTATTAATGGTATATGATGGTATATAAATGGAATATAATGCTAATTTATGTAATGATATTTAAAAATGAGTTCTTTTTAAGATATAAAAATATGGCACCCTGCTCTTAATGCAGCTTTGAAAATGAGAGTTCTCACTGATCAAACAGCCATCAGGTTATAGAGCTTGTCTCATGAAGTGCCTGGTAGCTGCCAATGTATGGCTTAGTCAGACCCAGCCAGCCTGGAGGCCTGGCTTCCTCCAGCCTTACCTTAGGACTGCCATCAACTGGGACATGTTGGAGCCTTTTTTAGGAGTTTGGGATCCAAAGAAAGATTACTCGCTTCTGCCTTCAAGATGATACTCTAGGGTTCTCAGCAAAAATAAAAATGACAGAGAGTAAGTGCCCAATGACGGCTATTGGAAGAGAAAGTCATCACTAGAAGGTGGTGGAGGGGTCATTAATATGGTGTATTGGAGCATGTGGTGTTTAAGATTCATCTTGAGGATTAAATGGAAGAGAATAGGGAGGGCCAGACCCTTAGAATGGAGGGATAGTGGTGAAGGATAGGAGTCAAGTGGGAAAGACATTGCTTGAGGCTAAAAATCACCTAGTTTCCTTCCCACTTTTGCCACATCAAATACAGATGACCTTGACGGGTTTGAACTGCACAAGTCCACTGATATGAAAATTTTTTTCAATAAACACTACAGCTATTTTCTCTCTCTTACAGTTTTCTTAACTTTTTCTTTTCTCTAGATTACTTTATTATAATAATAAAATATATAGTAAATATAACATACAAAATATGTGTTGAATGTTTCTATTATCAGTAAAACTTCCAGTCAGTAGTAGGCTGTTAGTAGTTAAGTTTTTGGGTAATTAAAAGTTATATGTGGATTTTCAGCTGAATAGGATGTCCGTGTCCCTAACCCCCACATTGTTCAAGGGTCAAATGTAATTAGCTACTCTTCTCAGCATCACTGTCCCAGACACAAAGCTTTGCTCCTGAGCATTTAAGAAATTTGGGGGTAGATTGGGAGATTTCAGCAATTATTATTTTTGTGTCTCACTGGTTCTGTAAACAACAGTCCAAGCTTAAGTCTGAATGGAGTCCCCAGATTCCCAAGCATCATCATTCCAGACCACCTACCAAGAAGTCTTCTTTTACCTATTTCCTCACAGAAGAGTTTGCTACAAGGGCATAATAAGACATTTAGGTATCAATAACAAGGAGAAAAGATTAATTTGTTTTAATATACTGGTTTCAAATTTCAGCCTTATAATGACTCTCTGTTTATGACCAAAAAAACAAAACAAAAAACAAACAAACAAAAAAAAAACCCACACAAAAAAAAACAAATCTGGAAAGAAGGAAAGTCAGAGGCCTGAGGATAAAGGTTTTGTCTTCCTGACAGCAGAAAGGAGGCCTTGCTCGGTCAGGTGGAAGAGGCAGGTTTGTGCTGGACCTGAGATTAAAGGGGAGTGTTTTTCTATTTCAAATGTATTTGAAAGGAGAGAGACAAAAAGTTGAGGTCACCAATACCACCACTGATTTTCATCTCAAGATAGAGCGTTGGCAACTTTTGGGAAACTTATGAGATTTGGGTTCAGCCCACCATAGCTTTGGGCCATAACAAGCCTCCCAGTTAGGCTGAGTAAATGTAATATCCTTGTACACGTTTAATTTTGATACCAGAAATTTATTAGGGGAATTTAAAAGCATGCCTGAAAAATCAAAATCTTTATCACCATTAAGATCAGTACTCATCTTGTACGCATATATTTTGGATTTCCTACCTAGAAACCAGTATATGTTCAATACATTTTAGTAGCAAAACCTTTAATAACTCCAACTGTGTTTACTTCAGCTGTTTCTGCCCTGCACATTTTCACTCCATCTAGAAGTATTTTTAAAAAGGTAAGGATACTTTTTATTTTAAAGCAAAACCATAACACCATATCTTACATAAAAGTTTAATAGTAATCTTTCAATCATGCACGGTACCTTTGATAAAAACTTTAATGATTTTTTTAAACCTTTATGAGAGATTTTCTTCTAAAGCAAGCTTGATATGTTATTCACACAACAATCAATCATTGAGTACAGGCTCTGTTGGACCCTGTTCTGTATATCTGGGTGTGGGGAGAAAACCTTCACTGTATAGTCACAGAGTCATGATGGAGGACACTAAATTTATTACACCTAATTTGATTTTTTTTAAAAGCCCCACAAGATACTTAACATAAGAAAAATATACTTATGTTCATGTTTGTTTAGCAGCAATTTACTAAATGTCTACCATGTGCATGGCACCAAGCCAGTTTCTGTGGAGGAAAAATGATAACCTAAAGGATAAAGGAAAGTGGGAAATATTTTGTTGGTCACTCAGGAAAGGAAGAGAGAGAAGGAGGTGAAATACCCCTTTCTTGATCCTCAAATGTTCAGTAAAATCTCTAATTATCACAAAATGCTTGGTGAGAAACTAGTAGAGTAGCAAACACAATTCCCTGCAAGCTTCAAGAATGCCAAGTAGAAGCCTAGGGGAAGATATGAAGCAAGGAGCACTTTAAATTGTCACCTGTCACCTAGTTGGGAATTGGGTTCAGGCAAATTAAACTAGATCATTGACATAAGGCTCTTAACTGATGAGAGTGAAGGAGAAAATGGTACCAAAGAAAGCCAGATTTTCAAAGGTTGAGAAGGAGGACGTGAGTGAGTGGAATACAAGGGCTTGGTGATAAAACCAAAGTGAGCTTGAGGGGCAAGACAGGTTGAGGAAGAGTTCTTCTGGGGATAAGAGAAATGTAAGTAAGTTCACTGTCTGAGGAAGAATAAGAAAAGAGAAAGGACTCCTGAGGAGTAAAAAGATACATATAGGGCACACATTAAAGAAGGTGAGGGACATGTCACCTTCTAAAATCATAAGGAAAGAGAATAAGATAAATAGAAATTCAAGGAAACTTTAGAAGGAGAAAAGGCAAGTTTGTGAAGATTAAGCTGAATTTTTACAATGGTATGGTAGGTAGATAACAGCTGCTGAAAGCGATTCATTGTCAACCAGAAGTGAAGAACATGGGGTTCTTCTCAGGTGAGGATTTTTTAAAAAGTGAAACATTTTAAATTTTATGAAATTGTAGCAGTCTTAGGAAAAAACTGACTAAAAATGTCCTTAAGATCATGTAGAAAAAATATAATATAACTAGAGGCCCGGTTAGTTACAGGTAAGGTCCCTAGGTGAGGTCTCTAGGCCTGACCGGTGACCAGGGCTGATTGGGGCCTTACTTCATTTTTCACCATCCCCTGGTGGTCAGCACATGCAATTTGTTTCATGGATCGAATTTTGGCTTTTTCAGTAAAAACTTTTTCCAACCCCAAATTCTAAGAATTTATCTAGAGCTAAAGATTATGAAAAAGGGCTAAGTAGATGAGGGATTCTCTGACTGCTACATAAAATATGATTAAAGTAGATGTTCATGGGGTCCAGACAGAAGCCATGATGAAGTCATAATAAGGATGAAGGACCAGTGGGCAGACTTAAGAAGATGGTGGGTGGAATTATGGAAACTTATGGTCAGAGAGGATCTCAGAATTTGGTATCTAAGAAGTATTGTGATTCTGAGTGGATGAAATGAGTGAAAGAAGAGGACATGTGGAGGTGGAAGACCCATCCATGTGGATGTGAGGTGGCCTGCAGTCCTGTTAGGTGATGAGTGGAGAGGAGGGCCAGCTACTTACTAAAGGGCCCCTTTTTTAAGATGTTAAAATCAGTCTGCTCAAAAGCATTCCACTTTAATAATTATTTATCAAAGTGTTTGGTATTTTATGATGGTAGGAGTATATCCTATATAATAAAAGGCTAATATGCAAATTGTCCCCTTGGGAGTTCAACTGACTGGGAGTTCGACTGCTTGCTATGACATGTGCTGACCACCAGGGGGTGGTGCAAAATGAAGTAAGGCCCCAATCAGCCCTGGTGGCCGGTCAGGCCTAGAGACCTCACCTAGGGACCTTACCTGTAACTAACCGGGCCTCTAGTTATATTATATTTTTTCTACATGATCTTAAGGACATTTTTAGTCAGTTTTTTCCTAAGACTGCTACAATTTCATAAAATTTAAAATGTTTCACTTTTTAAAAAATCCTCACCTGAGAATATTTTTCCATTGATTTTTAAAAAATATTTGTTTTATTGATTTCAGAGAGAGAAACATCAGTGATGAGAGAGAATCATTGACCCACTGCCTCCTGCATGCTCCTTACTGGAGATCAAGCCTGCAATCTGGGCATGTGTCCTGATTGGGAATCTAACCGTGACCTCCTGGCCCATGGGTCGACATTCAATCACTGAACAACACCAGCCGGGCATTTCCATTGTTTTTTAGAGAGAGTGGAAGGGAAGGAGGAGGAAGAAAGAGAGAGAGAAGCATCAATGTGAGAGAGACACATCGACTGGTTGCCTCTGGCACAATCCCTGAATCCAGGCGGTGAGCAAACCCGAAACCCAGGTACATGTCCTTGACTGGGAATTGAATTTCTAACCCTTTGGTCCACTGGCCAATGCTCTAACCACTGAAAACACTGGGCAGGGCTTACTTATTTTTTCAACCTTAGGGCACTTCACAAAAATGCTCAAAAAGAGGATCAGTAACTGAAGTCACTGAGGAAGGTGAAGGTGAGAGGTCAGTGTGTAAAAATAATTTAAGTAATGCTACCAAAGCAATGGTCTAAGTCACTGACTAGAACAAGAGAAATTGTTAACCATACTTAGCAGGAAAATAGGCTGGTTGTATTTTGGATAAATTTTCATTAATAAAGCTTGAAGGCAAAAAGGTTAAACTTCAGAATGCACCAAGCTAACCAGAATACCTCAGATCAGTGCATTTGATATTTTAGGTATTTCTGCATAATGAAACACAGCAATTGACAGAAGTGTACTTTGTTTTTATTTTGTTTTGTTTGTTCTGCCGTTTAAAATTCCCATTAAAAGACTATTTCATTGCAAGTCTTGTGACTTATAACCTTATTTGAAACTTTCTGGATGAAAAAGGATGTTTTCAATTATAAACCAATCATTTCCAATCTAGTTAAAGAACCTAAAGACCAACACCACCTCATGACCATTGGCATTAAAAGCTATTGATAGATGTAACCATATGATTGGCTATTGAACTGTTTTCTTTGTCAGAATGAAATCAGTCTTTGAAATTAGAGCATGTTTGCTCTATTCACTCTGGAAAAAGCCAAGAACGTAAAAATGCCCTTTGCCCCCAAAACAAGTTTTCAACCTTCTGCTCTATCATGATTTTCTCCCTCTTAAAATGAGAGATGAGAGAACGGATTAGAGATATCATATCTGCTAGATTTGGATTGCATTGGGGCCTGTCTTCATCGATAATTTTTTTCATATTTCTTTATTATTAAAAGGAACTTGATTGAAACAATGTGTTTCATAATCAGTAGAGAGGATCAGGAGATGATCTAAAATAGGCTATCTTTAGCTTTACATTTGTATGTGGATGAGATTCATCTTGGAATTAATTTCAAATCACAGATGTGGCCCCAGGAGAGAGAAGCCACTCTGAAAACTGACTAGCTTTTATCATCCTACCTTTTACTAAAAGCTTCAGTATCCTTTCCTGGCTCAGAGAAGACTATTTCCCTTCATGCTTAAGGGGCTTTAAAGGACTTAACTGCATACAACATATAATAGCACAGGAATCAGAGTAGGTTTTCTTTTTTAAAGGTCTGAGTAAATAGCTATATAACTTTGTGGCCAAGAAAGTGAATGTTAACTATCAGAATTAAATGTGCAATCATAAAATTATGTTATTCATATAGCTCAGAGATTTTCAATAGGGTACTGCAAGAATTTTAAAAACAGATTGAACGCGGGGACACCATTTCTGGCCAGTCTGTGCCAGCCGAGCGTGCCCACCAGCAACCATGTCTAAGGTACCCACAGTTGGCATTGATCTTGGCATCACCTACTCTTGTGTGGGTGTATTCCAGCATGGAAAAGTGGAAATAATTGCCAATGATCAGGGAAACCGAACCACCCTGAGTTATGTTGCCTTTACTGATACTGAACGATTGATCAGTGATGCTGCAAAGAATCAAGTAGCAATGAATCCTACCAACACAGTCTTTGATGCCAAGCGCTTGATTGGACATAGATTTGGTGATGCTGTTGTCCGGTCTGACAAGAAGCATTGGCCTTTCATGGTGGTGAATGATGCTGGCAGGCCCAAGGTCCAAGTAGAATACAAGGGAGAGACAAAAAGCTTTTATCCAGAAGAGGTGTCATCCATGGTTTTGACAAAGATGAAGGAAATCACAGAAGCCTACCTTGGGAAGACTGTTACCAATGCTGTTGTCACAGTACCTGCTTACTGCAATGACTCTCAGCATCAGGCCACCAAAGATGCTGGAACTATTGCTGGTCTCAATGTACTTAGAATCATCAATGAGCCAATTGCTGCTGCTATTGCTTACACTTTAGACAAAAAGGTTGGAGCTGAAAGAAATGTGCTGATCTTTGACTTGGGAGGTGGCACTTCCGATGTGTCAATCCTTACAATTGAAGATGGAATTTTTGAGGTCAAATCTATAGCTGGGACACCCACTTAGGTGGAGAAGACTTCAACAACCGAATGGTCAACCATTTCATTGCATAGTTCAAACACAAACATAAGAAGGATATCAGTGAGAACAAGAGGGCTGTCTGTCACCTTCATACTGGTTGTGAATGTACTAAGCATACTCTCTCTTCCAGCACCCAGGCCAGTATTGAGATTTATTCACTCTATGAAGGAATCAACTTCTATACCTCTATCATCCATGCCTGATTTGAAGAATTGAATGCTGACTTTTCTGTGGCACCCTGGACCCTGTAGAGAAAGCCCTTTGGGATGCCAAGCTTGACAAGTCCCAGATCCATGATATTGTCCTAGTGGGTGGCTCTACTCGTATCTCCAAGATTCAGAAAATCCTACAGGACTTCTTCAATGGAAAAGGGTTGAATAAGAGCATCAACCCTGAAGAGGCTGTCACTTATGGTGCCGCTGTCCAGGCAGTCGTTCTCTCTGGAGACAGATCTGAAAATGTCCAAGATCTGCTGCTGCTGGATGGATGTCACACCTGTTTCCCTTGGTATTGAGATGGCTGGCGGCGTCATGACTGTCCTGATCAAGCACACCACCACCCTCCCCACCAAGCAGATGCAGACCTTCACCACCTACTCTGACAACCAGCCTGGGGTGCTCATCCAGGTTTATGAAGGTGACTGTGCCATGACCAAGGATAACAACCTGCTTGACAAGTTTGAACTCACAGGCATACCCTCTGCACCTTGTGGTGTTCCTCAGATTGAAGTTACTTTTGATATTGATGCCAATGGCATCCTCAATGTCTCTGCTGTGGATAAGAGGACTGAGAAAGAGAACAAGATTACCATCACTAATGACAAGAGTCATCAGAGCAAGGAAGACGTTAAGCACATGGTCCAAGAAGCTGAGAAGCACAAAGCCAAAGATGAGAAACAGTAGGACAAGGTGTCTTCCAAGAATTCACTTGAATCCTATGCATTCAACATGAAAGCAACTATTGAAGAGGAAAAATTTCAAGGCAAGATCAATGATGAGGACAAACAGAAGATTCTTGACAAGAGCAATTAAATCATCAACAGGCTTGGTAAGAACCACACTTCAGAAAAGGAAGAATTTGAACATCAGCAGAAAGAGTTGGAAAAAGTCTGCAACCCCATCATTACCAAACTGTACCAGAGTGCAGGAGGCATGCCAGGAGGAATGCCTGGGGACTTTCCTGGTGGCGAGCTCCTCCATATGATGGTGCCTCCTCTGGGCCCACCATTGAAGAAGTTGATTAAGCCAGCTTTGAACATAGATCTAGCATTGTACCACACAAAATATTGAAGGACCCAAATTTGTAGCAAATTCCATGGCAGTTTTAAAAGTTGAGCTGCTATATAGTCAATAACTGGGCATTCTTGATACTTGAATGTGGACTGTGCACAGGGAAAGGAAATATAATGCACTTTATAACTGTATTGTAAAGTGGAAAATGCAGTATCTTAAATAAACCTATTTAAAATTGGCACAAAAGAGAATTTTAAAAACATGCAATACCTTATATGCATAACCCATGGCACAGACAATAGGGTAGTGAAGGCCTGGGGCAGGGGACAGGGGTGGGCTGGAGAGGATCAATGGGGGAAAAAGTGGACATATGTAATACTTTCAATAATAAAGATTTAAAAAGTACAATAAAGAGGAATGAACACACACACACACACACACACACAACACAACACACAAACCAAACCAAACCAAACAAAAACATGCAATACCTGACTACTTAGTCAGAGGCACTGACCTCTTTTCCCTTAGATTGTCCAATTTAAAAAAGTGACAACAATAGCCAACACAACAATAGCCACACAGTGTGAATAAATCAAAATTATACCTATTTTTTGTCAGAATTATTTTATGCTTGTCATGAGATGGAAAAGATTGAAAATCACTGATGTAGATGAAAGCAAGATGTGTACAGAGGATGTAGAGTAGATAACTGTTCAGATAATTGCTGTATTAGTCAGGGTTTTCTAGAGATGGGTAAACATAGAAGGAGATTTATTTTAAAGACTAGTCTCAGTTGATTATGAAGGCTGTTAAGTTTAAAATCTTCAGGATGGGTCAGCAGACTGGAGACCCAGGGAAGAGCCAGTGCAGCACTTGAAGTCTGAAGGCTGTCTGCTGGCAGAATTCTCTCTTGCTCAGGAGGAGGTCAGTCTTTTGTTCTGTTGAGGTCTCTAGCTGATTGGATGAGGCCCACTGGCATTATGGAGGGCAATCGGTTTTACTCAAAGTTACCAATTTAAATGTTAATCTCATCCAAAAACACACTCACAGAAACTTACAGAACAGTGTTTGACTATATATGTGCCCCAGGACCCAGCCACATTGACACATAAAATTATCAATTACAAGTGGGAATGAGTGGCATTGCAAATGTGCTATTTGCAATACTGGCACAACAGAGTGAATTCCAAGGAAGAGAAGTCTTTATCTGTTTCTCATACTTTGAGAACTGATGACTTTACTTAAAATTAAAGTAGCTCAAACATACTGTTACTCTTAAGAAAAGTCTAATTTAGAAGATATTTTAGGCAACCTATTTTAATTTGATTGCTCAGGTTTGAAACATTTCTGCTAAGTTTGTATTTACAATATCAGCAAAACAAAGACTTATGGAAATATAGTCTCCTATACCTGTATTAATTCATATTCTTCCATGTTGTCTATCACAGCTTGCCACTTAAAAATAAGCAATCTTCTATTATTTGATTACCTTGGATTTAGTAAGAAAAGCCTTTGTATTCTGTCTGTTTGAGGAAGAGGGAAAATAATCATTGATGAACTTGAAGAGTCTTCCAGATTGTTTCTTAACATTTGAATTGGCCTAAGTAAAGATAAAGGAATATATATCTTTTTCATTCTGATTTTACTAGTAGAGTTACAAAATTGGTTTCCTTCTATTTGTTCCCTGAATTCTTTTAATCCCTTTTATTGTATCTTGGTGTGTGTCTCATTAAAAAGATTGTTCCGTATTAACCAAGACATTGAAAATGTATAACATTAGATTTAGCAATAATATAAATAATATAACATTTCATTTAAACATTAAACACATTCTCCATTGAATTTTTTTAGACACAGGTACGTATATTTTATCTTTCCAATATTATATTGGACAAATGGAAATATTGGTGATTTGATGTAAAAAGTAAAACCCTAATAATAGTTTTGTTTATTTTCTTGATCGTATTCTACTGAAGCAGAAGTTTAAAAAGAAAAGGAAGAAACCCTATAACTAACAAGTTAACTCTGAAAACACTTGGGAATAAATTGCTCAGAGCATATGCTATTTGATGAAAATTCACAAATTACTCTTCATAGCTTTCTGAATTTGTGGCATCTCTCTCTCTCTCTCTCTCTCTCTCTCTCTCTCTCTCTCTCTCTCTCTCTCTCTTTTCTCTGTCGTGTGTTTTCAAATTAAATGAACTACAGTAACAACCTGTATGCTTTTGAATGGATCTGAATGATGAGCCATTTCTTACTGCCCTGGTCTGTGCTGATTTATGTCAGTTGCCCTTAAATGCATTGTGGTATTTGGGCAGTTGATAAATAACAATGTCATCACAGGGCCATCACAACTGCTGAATGATGCAATTGCTTGAAAAATTTAAAGCCCATAAAAGCTTTAGGTCAGGTTCAGAAGTTCATGTACAGTGCCAGATATTTGAGGACTGAATCAGGGCCTTAAGTCTGCCAAAATAATGCCTCATTTTTTAAACCTGATCTTGGGCAAAAGCTGCTGGAAGCCTCTCATTTATCTAAGCCAACCATTGACAATGAAGCTTAAAGGAACATAAAATGTATTTTCTAAAGGAACAGGCAATTTTGCCAGTTGGCTGCCTTCATTTATTTTTAGTGTAATTATTAGGGGCAAGCAGTCTTGCAAAATTGGTACCTTACAGTCTGTCTTCTTGTGAGCTGATACAAGGATGTTCTATTAGTTAAGAATATGTGGCTTGAGGTCAATTGAGCTTTATTCTTTCAAGATTTGTCTTGTGGGACAGAATATGATTGATGATTCTTTGGTGTGGGAAACTTACAGAAAGAAAGCAGCTTCAGAAGAACCACTTCCCTGCTTTCACGCTTGCATTTTACCTGATTAAGTCACTTGACGCTTCCCACAAACAACTGTCAAAGCACAGGAGCAGCTTGAGCAAAGGCATCAGAGAAGCAGGTGCAAATGGTGGTTAGGTGAACACTAACAAGCAAATTTTTGGCCTCATGTGTAATGTAAGACAGCAATTGGAAACAAGACCTGAAAAACAGCATGAGGGCCAGACTGAGAAAGATCTTGAATGCCCTAATTTGCACTTAATCCATTAAACAATAAGAAAATGTTGAGGGTTTTAAAGCAGCAAATCCATGTGTATAATTGATTAAAGATTAGAGATCACAGACAGGGTATGTTATATTAGTGCAGAAATTGTCATTTAGGATTTTATTTGACATTTTTGTGACCCTGCAGCAGAAGATGCACAGAGGGACCCTCCAGGCAGAGCAGAGAGCAGGGGCCAAAGAGCCAAATGTGATTGATGTTCAAGGGCACTGAAGAGTGACCCCTCTGTTCCAGTTGTGTTTCAAAGTCCCAGAACATATGAGGCTTTCTGCAGGAGGCTGGCAGCATTCTCAGCTTTGGCAAGTGTAAAAAGTGCCTTCTGTCTTGATTAGAAGAGGTCCATTTATTTTCTACCTGTTGCCAAATTCTTCCTGCTGTCTTTCAGTAGGTTGCTGAAGTTTAAGCCCCTTTGCTACCCAGAAGTGTTCTCTGGCCTTAATGTATTGACACAGCTGCTGAGCTCTGGAAAATCTTGGGCTGCCTTTAGAAGCCATGCAGCCCTAACACTCTCAGGACGGGATACGGGAAGGACTGAGTCAAATATGAATCCCGGTGATTGTGACGCCCCAATGCTTCAAAATATAAGTAATGAATAAATACCATACTTTTAAGTGCAGTATTACTTACACTCAAATATTAGGTTCTTAATATTTTGTGGCTCTGGCCAGATAACACACCTCAGTTGGTTGGAGTATTGTCCTGATGCACCAAGGTTTCGGGTTCGATCCCCAGTCAGGGCACATACAAAAATCAACCAATGAATGCATAAATATGTGAAAAAACAATTGGTGTTTTTCTTCCTTCCTTTCTCTCCCTCTCCCTCTCTCTCTCTCCCTCTCTCTCTCTCAAATCAATCAAAAAATTGTAATTTGGTACTTAGTATTAATACATATTTTACTCTGATAGTGACTTTTATGTCCCTGGGGGACAATTAATGCATGGTTTTAAGAGAAAGAGATTGGTGGGAACTAGGACCTGGGACCATGAATGTATTTTCCTGTGCTTATGGTCTCTTTACACATGTACTGCCTTTGGAAAAAATTTTCATATTTTTACTAGAGGCCCAGTGCACGAAATTTGTGCACTGGTAGGGTCCCTAGTGCCTGCCAGCTGCCAGCTGGGTACTCCCACCCTTCCCCTGGCCACCTTCCTGCCACAGCCACTGGCCAGGGCCTCCCTCCATTCCCCCAGCTGGCCCCGCCCGCACCCCCTGGTCGACTCCCAGAAGAACTCCAGTCAAGGGGACAATTTGCATACTACACTTTTATTATATAGGTTTAGACATATGTAGCAGAAGTAATTAAGCCTGACCACCCCTGAGGTGTGCCTTCTTTAAGGAAAAAAAAATATATGGTATTTATTCATATGGCATTCCCTTTTCCTGGTTCAATGATCATATCTGGCACCTATCAACTCAGTTTATCACATACAAGTTATTTTTAAAGATTAAAGATTATTTTCTTCAAAGGTGAAAAATGTTTACAAGTCTCTTTAAGGTTATCTTTTGAAACTCCAAAGTGTGTATCTTTTATAAAAATTAAAGTCACCTAAACTTTTGTGTGCACAGGTATTATAGGGAGTGGGGTGGGGGGGTGGGGGTTCTGCTCAAATGAGAACAGCTCTCAGACATGCTGATGGGGGTCTTCTGGAGTGTCCTGGGCTGAAACCATTTCCTTACTCCTAATCTATAGAATGAATGAGCTGTGGGTTAAAGCTAATGTTTCAAGGTAAAATCAGAAGCCCACTGCAACATGAATAATGTTTCTTTATCATCTCCATGGAAACTACTATTTATCAAGAAACACCAGTACTTCAGAAGACAGGGAGGAGTAAGTAGTTTCTGTAACTTTGGGGTCAGCTGTGAAAAACAGACTTTTGAACCACAGGTTGAGACAGAATGAGTAATGAGAAAGCCATCTGTGTGCTGTGAAAAAGCCCTGTTAGGCCATTCTTTTGGATTTTCATAAATGGCAAAATAAATATCAAGCTGTAAGATGTGATTCAAACAAGGAGTTAATACTTTTCCCCAAAACAACTATGCCTTGCATCTGGGTGGGCCACTTAGTGAATGAGTGCTCAGATATCTTCCAGGTGGATTTCCTGGGATGTCAGGGGGAGAGTTGGCACCAGTTTTAGGAATGCTGAGAGCAGCTGCCTGTACAGCCTTGGGACAAAATGATCCCCAACCTCATGCATGAATCACAGCATTGCCTACAGTTGTCCCCACTGTGGGCACTGATGTCAGCATGCTATTCTCATGCTGCATCTCAGCGAGCTCTGGAAAATCTTGACCTGCCTTTAAAAGCCATGCAGCCCTAGCTGCTGAGTCCTGAGGACCATGGTGCCCCAGTTACTGATAGATGAAGGGAGGAAATACAGGTGTCGACTGAGTTGGGAGATGCCAGGAGAAAGAGGAGAAGTGGTGAGAAAGGGCAAGGAAAACCCAAAAGTAGGGCCCAGAAGTAGGTCCCGTGGGAGGCTAGACCTGCCATCACTAGCACAGCATGCAGCCAAGCTGCCCCTACCCCTCAGGATGGGGAGGCTCCTTGGACCTAGTGAAAAAGAAGTGGGAAACAGTGAGGCGATTATGTGAGAAAAGCTCTAGAAAAGTTCAGAATGAGTGATATATTAGAAAAGTAATTCTTCACCCTGTAAGCTTTTGGCCTTCAAAGCATATATTATGATTGAGTCACCTAAAATTGGAGGGAAATAGAACAAGTTTTATAGACATGGGTTCTATCTTGGCTTCCCAGTAATGGTCTCAGCACTCAGGGCGGGTTAAGTATCTTTTCTCTCAGCCTCTGTAAAAAGTCTGGGCAGCATCGAACTCAGGGTCATTTTAAATATGAAATGAGACCATGTATATGAAACGATTAAGTATCTTACTGGTATGGGTAAAAAGAAAAAGCATTTCTGTAGGCCAACACGGTCTGCAAAAATGGGGTGGCAGGGATAAAACCTCATGTTGCTGCAGGAATTCATCGCAGAGGGAAGGAGGTGTGTGCCACTCTGGCAGGCTGTTCAGTGACTCACCAGAATCCTTCTGGGGCCCTAACCCAGCTGCCTGGGGAGGGGCAGGCATCTGGAGCTTGTGTCTTCTATGGTGTGTGAGAGGTTGCTGGTTAGCCATCTGCATTGTATATCGTCACCACCTTCACCGAGAAGTCACCACCAATATTCATTTTGAGTCCCTCTCCAGCTCTAACCTGGCACATTTCCCATCCTTCTCTGCTTGTGTATTCAGAGCACAAGGAAGGACAAGTAATCTTAACATTTTTATTCACAAAATAGCATTAAAAATTGAGCTTTTGTGAAAATATTAAACTTTCTCAGTGCAAACATAATTGACTTTTTAAAAATTATTATCCAGACTTCCTGAGGTAACAAGTTATCTTCCTCCTTGTTCCTCCTGACTCTGTAGGTTTCCCTTCCATGACCACATGTCCTGAGCTTGATGCATGTCAAACACCCTATAGGCTTGTTTACATACTGACAAATCAAGGGGTAGTTCTACTTACAAAGGCAGCCTGTTACTCAGGGAAGCATCTTAGGTCTGACATCAAGGGGATCCCATTAGTGTCTGTAAATCTCTACCCTCCCCCACCTCAGTCATTTGCTTAGAGAAGTATGGTAGATGCACAAAGCTGCCAATAATTCCCACAAGAAACCATCTCAAGAAGCCTGTCTTAGCTGAATTATGAAAACTGCTGCTTTGTGAAAGAGGTGATCAATTCTATATCATCAGTGTGTGCTTTTGATTTTAGCTGGCTATTCAGATCTGATTGAAAGTATTTATACAAACCAATTTATAGCAATGAAAGCAAATATACATCCATGAAAAGGTGTAATGGGTAAAATTGTGCTAGGATTTAAGGGGTCACTTGCTGAGCTGACTTCAGGACTAAATCCCCAATATTCTGCCCCTTCTGGCCCTCTTCTGCAGGAATAATGTACTTCATCCATTTCTAAGTGCAGTTAAAACTTATGAATTCTTTTTTTTAAGTTTTTTCTTTTTCATTAAATTATTGGGGTGACATTGGTTAATAAAATTATGTAGGTTTCAAATGTACAAATTTGTGATACATTATATGTATATTGCATTGAATATTTTTAAAGTTTGTCTTTATTGTTGAAAGTATTACAGATGTCCCGTTCCTTCCTCATTGACCCACCTCAACCCTGCACCCAGCTCCCCAGCCCAGGCCTTCACGGCACCATTGTCTGTGTCCATGGGTTATGCATATGTGCATATAACTTCTTTGGTTAATTTCTTCTCATCCCCACCCATTCCCTCTGAGATCCCATATTCTGTTCCATGCTTCTATGTCTCTGGGTCTATTTTTTTCATCAGATTATTTTGTTCATTAGATTCCACATATAAATGAGATCATGTGATACTTATCTTTCTCTGACTGGCTTATTTCACATAACATAATAGTCTCAAGGTCCCTCCATCCTGTCTCAAAGGGTAAGAAATCCTTTTTTCACATCTGCATAGTATTCCATGGTATAAATGTACCAGAACTTTTTTATCCACTCATCTACTGATGGGCACTTGGGTAGTTTCCAGATCTTAGCCATTGTAAGTAGCACTGTTATGAACATAGGGGTGCATGTATTCTGTCTAATTGGTGTTCTGGGTTTTTTAGGATATATTCCTAGAAGTGGGATTATTGGGTCAAATGGTTGTTTCATTTTTAATTTTTTATGAAACTCCATACTGTTTTCCATAGTGGCTCCACCATACTGCATTCTCACCAGCAGTGTATTAGGGTTCCCTTTTCTCCACATCCTCATTAACGCTTGTCCTTTGTTGATTTGTTGGTGGTAGCCATTCTGACAGGTGTGAGGTGATACTTCATTATCATTTTAATTTGCATCTTGATGATTAGTGACTTAGAGCATTTTTTCATATTTCTCTTGGCCATCAGCCTGTCCTCTTTGAAGAAGTGTCTATTTAGATCCTTTGCCAATTTTTTAATTGGGTTGTTTGTCTTTCTTTTGTTAAATTGTATGAGTTCTTTACATATTTTGGAAATTAAATTCTTATTAGATGTATCATTGGCAAATATATTCTCCCATACAGTGGGCTCCCTTTTTATTTTGTTGATGGTTGCTTTGGCTGTACAGAAGCTTTGTATTTTGATGTAGTCACATTTGTTTATTTTCTCTTTTCTTTCTCTTGCCCTAGGACAGTGGTCGGCAAACTTATTAGTTAACAGAGCCAAATATCAACAGTACAATGATTGAAATTTCTTTTGAGAGCCAAATTTTTTAAACTTAAACTATATAGGTAGGTACATTGTTATTAACTTAATTAGGGAACTCCTAAGGCTTAGGAAGAGCCACACTCAAAGGGCCAAAGAGCCACATGTGGCTCGCGAGCCGTAGTTTGCTGACCACAGCCCTAGGAGATGTATCTGCAAACATATTGCTAGGAGAGATGTCTGAGATTTTGCTGCCTATGGATTCTTCTTGTATTTGGGGGGTTTCACAATTGACATTTAAGTCTTTTATCCATTTTGAGTTTATTTTTGTGTATGGTGTAAGTTGATGGGCTAGTTTCATTTTTCTTTTTTTTGTATGTACCTGTTCAATTTTCCCAAGACCATTTATTGAAGAGATTGTCTTTACTCCATTGTATGCTCTTGCCTCCTTTATCAAATATTAATTGAACATAATGGCTTGGATAGATTTCTGGGATCTATATTCTGTTCCATTGATCTATATGCCTGTCCTTGTGCCAGTACCAGGCTGATTTTATTACAATGGCTTTGTATTATAACTTGATATCTGGTATTGTGATCCCTTGAGCTTTGTTCTTCTTTCTCAAAATTGCTGTGGCTATTTGGCATTTTGTTCCATGTAAATTTTTGGAGTATTTGTTTGAGATCTGTGAACTATACCATTGCTATTTTAGTAGGTATTGCATTGAATTTATATATTGCTTTGGGTAGTATAGACATTTTGATGATTAATTTATTCCAATCCATGAACACAGTATATTCTTCCATTATTTTGTATCTTCCTCTATTAGTTTTTTAATGTCATGTAGTTTTCTGAATACAGGTCTTTTGCCTCCTTGGTGAAGTTTATTCCAAGGTACTTATTTTCTTTGTTGCAATGGTAAATGGGATTGTGTTTTTAGTTTCTCTTTCTGAGAATTCATTATCCTATATAATAAAAGGCTAATATGCAAATCAATTGAAAGGTGGAACAACTACACTGACTACAAGGGGGCAGATGCTCAACACAGGAGCTGCCCCCTGGTGGTCAGTGTGCTCCCACAGGGGGGAGCACCACTCAGCCAGAAGCCCTGAGCTGGGCTCATGGCTGGCGAGCACAGCGGCGGTGGTGGGAGCCTTTCCTATCTCCGTGGCAGTGCTAAGGATGTCCAACTGCCAGCTTAGGCCCATTCTCCATGGGGAGTGGGCCTAAGCCATCAGTTGGACATACCCCAAGGGGTCCCAGACTGTGAGAGGGTGCAGGCTGGGCTGAGGGAACCCCCTGAGTGCATGAATTTTGTGCACCAGGCCTCTAGTTGTTGTATAAAAATGCCTTTGATTTCTAGATGTTCATTTTGCACCCTGCTACTTTGCTGAATTCATTTATTAAATCCAGTAGTTTCTGGTGGAGTCTTTAGCATTTTCTATGTATAATATAATGTCATCTGCAAATAATGGCAGTTTTGCTTCCCCCTTTTCAGTTTGGATGCCTATTATTTTTACTTTCATTTTTAAAGCTTTATTGTTAAAAGTATTATATATGTCTCCCTTCCCTCCTCCCTTGTTGTCTCACTCCATCCCAATCTGGTCCTCTCCCCAGGCCTTCCCAACACTATTTATTGTCCATGAGTTATGCATATCATATAAATTATTTGTTTAATCTCTTCCCATTCCCCCACCCCTTCTGAAATAAATCAGTCTGTTGCATGGCTCAATGTCTCTGGATCTGTTTTATTCATCAGTTTATTTTCTTCATTAAATTGCCATGAGTGAGATCATGTGATACTTGTCTTTCTCTGACTGGCTATTGCACTTAGTATAAAAATCTCCAGGTCCATCCATGAAGTTGCAAAGGGTAAGAACTCCTTCTTTTTTTATAACCACGCTATTTAGGCCTCTGGGATTGGGCCTAAACTGGCAGTCAGACATCCCCTTTGCAATCTGGGACTGCTGGCTCCAAACCGCTCACCTGCTTGCCTGCCTGATGACCCCTAACCCCTCTGCCTGCCAGCCTGATCACCCTTACCTTGGCCCCCAGCTGGCCTGATTGCTCCTACCGTGATCCCTTGCTGGTCTGATCACTCCTAACTGCCTCTGCCTTGGCCCCCAGTCTGGCCTCCCTATGCAGGAGTCTATCTGGCAGATCAGGGGAAGGCACCACCCCCATTACCTCACTGCTGCTGCCACTGCTGGCCTGAGTCTCAGCCCTTTGCAGCCACCCATGGCTGCCTGAGCCTTTGCTCTTGTAGCCGATGTGGCTTTGTCTGGAACAACATCCACTCTAATTAGCATACTACCCTTTTATTAGTATAGATTTGGGGACCATTACAACCACGCAGAACTTAAAGAAAACACATGGCCCTGGCTGGTTTGGCTTAATGGAGAGAGCATCTGCCTGTGGACTGAAGGGTCCCAGGTTTGATTCTGGTCAGGAGTACATGCCTGGGTTGTGGGCTCACTCCCCAGCAGGGGGCTTGTGGGAGGCAGCTGATTAGTGATTCTTATCATTGATGTTTCTATCTCTCTCTCCTTCTCCCTTTCCCTCTAAAATCAATAAAAAAATATTTAAAAATAAAGAAAACACATGATCTTCATTTTGGGCTTTGTCATTTTACAATATCCTTTTTGCAGTATTTTGACTTCCCTCAACTTTCCTTTACCCACTCTTAAAATGCAATCTATTTTGGGTAAGATGATCAGGAAAGTGATTCTAGTAGGTAGAAATTTTTTTGGAGAGGATGGGAACATGAAAATATTTAAAAATTGAGCATGGTGATGGTTGTACCACTCTGAATTTACTTTAAAAAAACAGTTCATTGTTCACTTTAGGTGACATGTACAGAATATGAATTAGATCTCAACAAAGCTGTTTTTTTGTTTCTTTTTAAATAAAGACCAGTCTTATAATCAATTGCAGATGTTTTCAGAGGCCCCCCAGGATTTTCTTACTGCATCTGAAACCACGGCTGCGACTCCCAGTTGCCTCTAGTCCTGGTGGATTTGGATGGTGTGGTTTGCAAAGGAGAAGGTGGCAAGAGGCTTGTGGAATTTCTGCAACCCCATTCCTGCAGTCTCCTCATAGGGCACCAGGCCCATTTCCACTGTGCCAGCTCTCGGTTTCCTTTAACCTGTTGGGCAAAAGAATCCTGCATGCTCTGGCCAGAAAGTGCATTCTCTCCTTAGGTGGCCCAAATGCTTTCTTTAAAGTAGTTTTATGGATTCAAAAGAATAAACAGAGATGTGGAAAGCTTTTGTCAAATTCCTTTTATATGATTCTTCCAGTTTAATGGGAAGTGAGATGTGGCTCTGAATTCATCCCAAAAGATGTCTTTGGGCAAAAGCACCCAGAATGGCACAACTCCTGCAGGATTCCCCACACACTTCACTGTCAGGACTCAGGGGGGCTTGAGGGTGAGCGAGGTGGCGGTGCCAGCACAGGACCTGGGAGACGGTAGTGCTTTCTACACTGCCCAGGCCCACATGGACTGCAGCTGCACCCGCCAAGGTAGGCAGGGTGTTTCTGCTGTTTTGTTTTGGTCTGGCCTCCACCTCATCTGCCACGGACCTGTGCCTGCACTGACTGTGAACAGTTTGATGGTCCTACTTTTTGGTAGATGGTGGACGCACTCCCACCTCCTGGAGACTGGCAGTTGAACACTGATGGTTTCTGAGTTGCTCACAGGAGAGTGCAGCCCTAGGTCCAGAACAGACTTGGGTGTCCTCGGCTAGGAGGCCTCCCCAGGCTAGGGGCCACTGGCGGTTTAAAGGCTGCCCATGCCCCTGATCATGGTGGGGGTCCCTTCTGGGGCACTGGCCAGCCTGGGCTAGGGGCCACCAGTGGTTTGAAAGCTGGCCACTCCCCTGATCCAGGCAGGGGTCCCCACATGGTGACCGTTTGTTCTGCTCCCTCAGCTCCCTAGCCTGCTGTTCGGTCCTCCATCCAGTTGTTTTGGTCGTTATGACTCCTGGCTTTTTATATATTAGGACTAGAGGCCCAGTGCACAAAAATTTGCCTGCCTGATGCAACTGATGCCCTGTGCCCTCTCCCAGTCTGGGACCTCTCAGGGGATGTCCACCTGCTGGCTTAGGACTGCTCCAGGGGGCTCAGGCCTAAGCTGGCAGTCAGACATCCCTCTGGCAGCTCAGGAGCCCTCAGGGGATGTCCACTTGCCAGCGGGGAGCAGGTCTAAGCTGCAGTCGGATATCCTTAGCGCTGTTGAGGAGGCAGGAGAGGCTCCCGCCACCACCGCTGTGCTGGCAGCCGTCAGCCTCGCTTGTAGCTGAGCAGAACTCCCCATGTGGGAACACACTGACCACCAGGGGGCAGCTCCTGCATTGAACGTCTGCGCCCTGGTGGTCAGTGTGTGTCATAGTGACCAGTCATTCCCAGGCATTCTGCTGTTAGGGTCAATTTGCATATTATCCTTTTATTATATAGGATAGAGGCCTGGTGCATGGGTGGGGGCCAGCTGGTTTGCCCTGAAGGGTGTCCCAGATCAGGGTGGGGGTCCCCTCTAGGGTGCCTGGTCACCTGGGTGAGGGGCTGATGGCTGTTTTCAACCTGGCCACACCCCCTGGAGACCCAAGCTCCCAGCTTCTCCTTTTTTTTCTGGGCTTCATTTATCCTCTATAATTGAAACTTTGTAGCCTTGAGCAGATCCCAGGTCAGGCTGGAAGCCTGGGTTGCCCCTGGTAACTCAGGCTCCCAGCACCTCCTTGAGCGGAGGTCACGGCTGGCTGGAAGCAGGTATTGAGATTTATTTATCTAACTTCTATAATTGAAACTTTGTAGCCTTGAGCGGAGCTGAGGGCCAGCCAGGACAGGTGGGAAGCTTGGCTTCCTCCATTGCCTGGGCAACCCAAGCCTGCTTGTTCCAGCTCCGTGGCCGCTGCCATCTTAGTTGGGTTAATTTGCATACTCGCTCCTGATTAGGCTGGTGGGAATGGCTTGTGAGTGTAGTGGAGTGGCGGAGTGATGGAGTGATGATTAATTTGCATCTTTCTCTTTTATTAGTGTAGACTAGTGGCCTGGTGCACGAAATTCGTGCACATTGAAAGGGAATTAATTAGAGGAAATATTTTAATATTGCTATTTGCCCTTTCTCTATAATAAAAGTGTGAGAGATAAAAGGAAATGAGTATAATGTATATGAAAATAATACATAATTTTATTAATAAATAAACAGTAATAAAATGATATAACAACAAACTCATGATGTAAAAACAACACTGATGCAAATAATGACTGATAAAGTGATTAAACTTATTCTAATATCTCCCTGTGATGAGGAAGCTGGGGTGACAGATCACACTGTCCCCGGAAGCCTGGGTCAAGCACTGGAGGGCTGGTTGGGAGCGTGACTGGTGGTGAATTGCAGCCAGCCGGGATCTCCCCCAGGAGGGCCAGTTGGGGGCGTGACTTCTGGCCACCACTGTGGTTGCCCCACCAGCCCCAATTCCCGGCGGGAGAGCCTGTTGGGGGCTGACAGCAGGCAGACCACAGCAGCCGCCCCGCCAGCCCCGGTCTGCCGGCGGAAAAGCGGGTCGGGAGCGTCCACCCCGCAAGCCTTGGTCTGCCAGTGAAAGCAGGTCGGGGGGGGTCCACCTGCAGTCACGCCCCCAACCCGCTCGGGTTGGGGGCGTGACTGCAGGCGGATGCCACAGCTGACCCGCAAGCCCCGATCTGCCGGCGGGAAAGCGGGTCGGAGGCATCTGCCCCGCAAACCTCAGTCTGCCGGTGAAAGCGGGTTGGGGGCGTCCGCCCTGCAAGCCCCAGTCTGCCGGCGGGAAAGCGGGTCGAGGGCGTCCGCCCTGCCAGCCCTGTTCTGCCTGTGGGGAGTGGGTTGGGGACGTGACTGTGGGCGGACGCCGCAGCCACCCCGCCAGCCCCAGTCTGCCGGCGGGAGAGCCGGTTGGGGTCTTGGCCAGTGGGGGACAGCTGAGGTCACACCCCGCCAGCCCTGGGTTGGGTCGCCCGCTATCCAGGTCACAGATAGCAGGCCTGGATGGCAGAGGGGCAGGCAGGATGGCGCTATCCCATCCTGCCTGCAGTATACAAATGAGCTGCCATCTTTGTTGGCTGTTAACCGCCATCTTAGTTGTCAGTTAATTTGCATATCACCCTGATTAGCCAATGGGAAGGGTAGCGGTCATACGCTAATTACCATGTTTCTCTTTTATTAGATAGGTTAGTGTTCTATGGTATAAATGTACCACAGATTTTTTATCCTCTTATCTACTTATGGGCACTTGGGCTGTTTCCAGATCTTAGCTAGCTAGCTATACATATGCTTAATATGTTAATATGCAAATTGCCCCCTCAGAAGTTTGGGAGAGTGGAAATTCGATCGCTTGCTTTGACATGTTCTGACCACAAGGGGGTGGCGTGGAATGAAGGAATGCCCTGGCCAGCAGCTGGGGAAGGGAAGCCTTGGCTGGCAGCTAGAAGGCCTCGATTGGCCCTGATTGCTGGTCAGGTTAAGGGACTGTACCTGTGCAGGAATTTCATGCACCGAGCCTCTAGTTGTAAATAATGCTGCTATGAACATAGGGGTGCATATATTTTTTCTGACTGGTGTTTCAGGTTTCTTAGGCTATACCCCTCGTAGTAAGATCACTGGGTCAATTGCAGTTCCATATTTATAATTTTAATACATATTTTTTATTGAATTCAGAGAGGTAGGGAGAGGGAGAGAGAGATAAAAACATCGATCATAAGAGAGAATCACCCACTGGCTCCTCCTGCACACCCCCTAGTGGGAATTGATCCCGCAACCTGAGCATATGCCCTGACCAGGATCGAACCCTGACCTTCTTGTTCACAGGACAATGTCCGCCACTGAACCACACTAGCCGTCTATTATGAACTTTGGAAATAATCCTAGAAGCTCTAATAAAACATATATTGCTCAGGTGGCACGAATTTTTAAGGGAACTTCACATTGTTTTCCATAGTAGTTGTACCAGTCTGCATTCCCACCAGCAATATACTAGGGTTCCCTTTCTCCACATCCTACCCAGCACTCGTCTGTTGATTTATTGATGGTAGTCATTCTGGCAGGTGTGGGATGGTACCTTACTGTACTTTTGATTTGCATCTCTCTGATAATTAGTGATGTTGAACATTTCTTCATGTATCTTGGCCTTTTGTATGTTCTCTTTGTCTATATAGGTTATCTGCCCATTTTTAAAAAAATACACCTTACTGATTTTTTTAGAGAGAGGAAGGGAGAGGGATAGAGAGTTAGAAATACTGAGCAGCTGCCTCCTGCACACTCCCTACTGGGGATGTGCCTGCAACCAAGGTACATGCCCTTGACTGGAATCAAACCTAGGACCCTTGAGTCCGCAGGCTGATGCTCTATCCACTGAGCCAAACCAGTTAGGGCATCTGCCCATTTTAAATTGGATTTTTGTCTTCCTTTTGTTGAGTTATATGAGTACTTTATATATTTTGGAGATTATCAGATGTATCATTGGCAAAAATGTTCTCCCATGCAGTAGGTTACCTTTTCAATATGATGCTGGTTTGTTTTGCTGTGCAGAAGCTTTTTAGTTTGATGTAGTACCATTTGTTGTTCTTTTTTTCCTTTGTTTATTTTGCCATAGGAGATGTATCTGTGAAAATTCTGCTATGCAAGTGTCTGATATTTTGATGCCTATATTTTCTTCTAGGATTTTTATGGTTTCAGGACTTACATTTAAGTATTTTATCTATTTTTATTTTATTCTTGTATATGGTGTAAGTTGGTAGTCTAGTTTCATTCTTTTGCATGTACCTGTCCAATTATCCCTACACTATTTATTGAAGAAACGGTCTTTACTCCATTTTATGTTATTGCCTCCTTTATCAAATATCAATTAAGCATAATTATTTGGGTCAATTCCTAGGTTCTCTGTCCTGATCCATTGATCTACATGCCTGTTCTTGCCCCAATACCAGACTGTTTTGATTACAGTGTCTTTGTAGTATAATTTGATATCTGGTATTGTGATCCCTCCAATGTTGTTCTTCTTTCACAGGATTAATGTGGTTATTTGGGGTCTTTTTTTGGTTCTATATGAATTTTTGGATTATTTGTCCTTGATCTGTGAAATATGCCATTGGTATTTTAATAGAGATTGCATTGAATCTATATTGCTTTGGGTAATATGGCCATTTTAATGATTTAATTCCACTATGAACACCATATAGTTTTCCACTTGTTTATATTTTCTTCTACATTTTTTTCAATTTCCTCTAGTTATCTGAGTACAGGTCTTTTACCTCCTTGGTTAGGTTTATTCCTCAGAATCTTAATTTCTTTGTTGCAATGGTAAATAGGATTTTTGTCTGTTTCACTTTCTGAGCAATCATTATCCCATATAATAAAAGGGTAATATGCAAATTGATTGAACAATAGAATGACTGGTTGCTATGACAATCACTAACCACCAAGGGCAGATGCTTAATGAAGGAGCTGCCCCCTGGTGGTCAGTGTGCTCCCACAGGGGGAGCACCATTTAGCCACAAGCCAGGTTGATGGCTGGCGAGCACAGCGGTGGTGGTGGGATGTCTGACTATGGCTTAGGACTGCTCCCCGAGGAGCGGGCCTAAGCCATCAGTTGAACATACCCTGAGGGCTCCCAACTGCTAAAGGTTGCAGGCCGGGCTGAGGGAACCCTCCCCTCCCAGTGCACGAATGTTTTGAACTGGGCCTCTAGTTAGTGTATAAAATTGCCATCAATTCCGGGTGTTAATTTTGTAACCTGTTATATTGCCAAATTCATTTATGAAATCTAGTAGTTTTTGTTGGAGACTTAAGGGTTTTCTATGACGTGACACTATCATGTCATCTGCAAATAATGATAATTTTACTTTCTCCTTTCCAATGTGGATGCCTTCTAATTTTTCTTCTTGTCTGATCACTGTGGTTAGGACTTGCAGTACTATGTTGAACACGAGGGTTAAAAGTGGGCATCCCTGTCTGTTCCTGTTCTTAAAGGAAACATTTTTGGCTTTTGCCATTGAGTATGATGTTGGCTCTTGGTTTTGCATTTTTGGCCTCTATTATGTTATGATATTATCCTGCTAGTCTCACTTTTGCTGAGAGTTTTTAGCAAAAATGTTTGCTGAATTTTGTCAAATGCTTTTTCTGCATCTATTGATATAATCATATGATTTTTATTTTTAAGTTTGCTTATGTGATGTAGCACATTTATTGGTTTGTTACTATTGTACCAGCCTTGCATCACTGGGATAAATCCAACTTGGTCATTGTGAATATTCTTTTTAATATATCGCTGGGTCAAATTTGTTAATATTTTTTTGAGGATTTTGGCATCTATGTCTGTCAGGGTTATTGCCTTATAATTCGTTTTCTTTGTAGTGTCTTTATATGGTTTTGGAATAAGGATAATGCTGGCCTTGTAAAAAGAGCTTGGAAGCATTCCTTTGTCTTAGATTTTTTCTAAAAGTTTGAGGAGAATAGGTGTTCTTCTTTGACTATTTGGTAAAACTGCCATGAAGTCATCCAGTCCAGGACTTCTCTTTGCTGGGAGTTTTTGTTTTCTGTTTGTTTGTTTTTTATTACTGCTTCAATTTCATTAGTTGTTTTTTATGTATTCAGATTTTCTGATTCTTCCTGATTCAGTTTTGGAAAATTGTATGTTTGAGGAATTTGTCCATTTCTCCCAGGTTGTCAAATTAGTTGGCATATAGTTGTTTGTAATGTTTTTTAAAATACTTTGTATTTCTGTGGTGTCAGTTTTTACTTCACCTCTTTTATTTCTGATTTTAGTTACTTGTAGCCTCTCTCTGTCTGTGTTTTTTGTTTGTTTGTTTGTTTGTTTTTTATGAGTCTGGCTACTGATTCATTAATCTTGTTTATAGTTTCAAAGAACCAGCTCTTGTTTCTTTTGTATTATTTTTTTAGTCTCTATTGCAGTTATTTCTGGCTGATCTTTATTATTTTCTTCCTTCTACTTACTCTGGGATTTTCTTGTTTTTCCTTTTTTAATTCTTTTACTTGTAGGGTTAGATAGTTTATTAGAGGTTTTTCTCATTTCTTGAAGTAGGCTGCTGTGTTATGAATTTCCCTCTCAGGATTGCTTTTGCCATGTCCCATAGATATTGGGTTGTTATTTGTTAAGTTTCTTTTATTTCCAGGAATTTTTAATTTCTTCTTTGATCTCATTGGTAACTTATTCATTGTTTAATAACATGCTATTTAGCCTCCATGTGTTTGAATGGTTTTTAGTGTTTTTATTATAGTTGATTTCTAGTTTTATGCCATTGTAATCCAAGAAGATGCTTGATATGATTTCAGTCCTCTTGAACTGGTAGAGACTTGTTTTGTGTCCTCACATGTGTTCTATCTTTGAGAATGTTCCATGCACACTTGAGAAAAAATGTATATTCTGCAGCTTTAGGGTGAAGTGTTCTATAAATCTCCATTAAGTTCATTTGATTTAGTGTGTCATTTAGAGTAACTATTTCCTTTTTGATGTTTGTCTGGAACATCTATCCAGTGAAGTCAGTGTGGTTTTGACATCCCCTACTATTACTGCATTGTTGTTGATCTCTCCCTTAATATCCTCCAGAAATTTTTTTTATATGGTTAGATGCTCCTATATTGAGTCCATATGTGTTTACCAGGTTTATATACTCTTGTTACACCAATCCCTTTAGCATTATGTAGTGATCTTCATTGTCCTTTGTTGTGGCCTTCATTTTGAAGTTGGTTGTGTCATATATGAGTATTGCTATCCCAACTTTGTTTCCATTTGCGTGGATATTTTTTCCCCATCTCTTCAGTTTAATCCTTTGTGAGTTTTTTGTTCTGATGTGGGTCTCTTGCAGACAGCATATATATGGGTCATGTTTTCTTATCCATTCTATTATCCGATATCTTCTCATTGGAACATAAAACTGTTGACATTTAAGGTTAATATTGATATATACTTATTTATTGCCATTTTTATTCTTTATTCTTATGTTTATCTCTATGTCTATTTGTTCTTATTATTACAGCAGTTCCTTTAACATTTCTTGAAATGATGGTTTGGTGGTGATAAACTCCTTTAGCCTTTTTATTCTCTGGAAAGCTCTATTTCACCATCTATTTTTAATGGTAACATTGCTGGATAGAATAATCTTGGTTTCCTTGGCCTTGAATACTTCATGCCATTCCCTTCTGGTATGTAGAGTTTCAGATGAAAAATCTGACAGCCTTATAGGAACTCCTTTGTAGGTAACAAATTGCTTTTCTCTTGTTGCCTTTATGATTATCTCTTTGTCTTTAATTTTTGGTATTTTAATTATGATGTGTCTGGGTGTTGGCCTGTTTAGGTTCTTCTTGCTTGGGTTCTCTGTGCCTTCTGAACTTATGTGACTTTTTCCTTCACCAGGTTAGGGAAGTTTTCTGCCATTATTTCTTCAAATAGGTTCTCTATACCTTGCTCACTTTCTTCATCTTCTAGCACTCCTATAAGGCAGACATTGCTTCATTTCATGTCCCACAGCTCCTTTAAATTGTCTCCTGTTTTAATTTTTTTTTTTCTTTTTGGTTCTCTGAGTGATTTTTTTCTATACTGTCTTCTAACTTGCTGATCTGATAATTGGCTTCCTCTAATGTGTTCTTTATTTCTTCCAGTATATTCTTTATTTCCACTGTGTTATTCTTCATTTCCAACTGGTCATTTTTCATAGTTTCTATATCTTTTTTCATGCCGTTGATCATCTTTATAATTATTACTCTGAATACTGTTTCTGAAATTTCTTATCTCCATTTCAGTTAACTTTATTTTGGAGAATTCTCTTGTTCTTTCATTTGAGCTCCCCCCCCCCCTCTCCCATTTTGGCTGCCTCTTTGGATTTGTTTCTATGTATTATTAGATCTGTTATGACTCCCATTATTTTTTGGACAGTCTCTGGTGCAGGCCTACTATGTCAGACACTATTTGTAACTGGCGTTATTTGGAGTTATCAGCAATCCACAGCTTGTGCCTCCCTCTGCTATGGCTGGGTGCATTTGTAAAGGACCAGGATGTGCACCAAGGTCTGCTTTTCCTAGCTCCAGGTTCAGCAGCAGATAGGGAAAACATTCAAAGCACCCTAAGGTATGATTGTGCCTGCAGGCTGATTGTTATTCTAAGTCACTTAATGAACCACAAACTTTAGACCACAGTAGGGTGTAAACTCCACAGGGTGGGGTCAGAGATTTTATAATGGGTTTGGCAATTGTCTCCCCAGCAGGCTAACACTGCCTGGATGCCTAAGGGCTGCCTGAGGAAAATATCCTCTGTAGTATGGGGAAATAACTCATCACTGGGATCCATGCAGCTGTCTTCTCAGCAATATCCCCAGGGCCACCAATCCAGGATTCTCCTTACATAGATCTAGTCCACTCTGCTCTCCTTCTGCTGGAACCCAAGATGAGTGGCTGCACAGAAATTTTGTGCACTGGCCCTTTAAGAGAGTTCCTGCATTTCCTAACATCGCTCAATGGCAGACAAAAACACTGCTGCCTTTCACATTCAGGTATTACATGGGCACTGTTCCCAGTTCTGGTGTTCTCAGATGGGGAGTCAGGTTTGAGGTTTATATCCCAGACTTAGCAGGGGTAAACCCCCCACAGCTGAGATAGCCCTTTGGAATTTCAGCTGCTGCCTGTGGGAGCCTGACCAGCTCTCTTGCACCTCTGGATCTCCTACCAGTCTCTATACAGTTGCTCTTTATGTCCTTAATCACAAGGTTTCTCTAAAGCCAGTCTTCAGTTGGTTATTCAGGATGATTTTTCTATATTTTATTTATAATTCTAAGTTGGTTCTTTGAGAATGAGAGTGTAGCTTCCACTTAATCCACCACCATCTTGGAATCTTACACCTTGTTAATTCTTGATTATCTTCTTCAACTTTCTTCTTATAAGAATTTGAGTTTTTTACTTCTCCCTAAATCTTGGGATAAAGAGGCATAGTAATACTTCTGTGCTGAGTACATGAATTCTTTCCTGACATAACATATATTTCTTGCATTATAATAAATTTCTATTTGTTACAAGTATAAATTTAGAGTGAATCTTTAATATTCTGCTAATTATCTTTACCACCAGAGAGGAGGAAGATTCCAGAAAGAGTAGAGGGCCTGAGGAGGCAAACATCATAGCTTCTCCCTAAGCCCAAAGGGTCTAAGGCTGCCAAGGCTGTCCCCTTGCAGTAACCAAAAGAAGGAAATATGGGGAAACCACTTATCAGTGCTGGCTGGTACCTGGAGAGCTGTCAGTTACCTGGAGTCACTTATCTGCCTTTCTAATTGCAAAATAAATAGCCCCTGCAGCCTGCTTTTTTTTTTCTTTTTTTTTCATAACCTTATCTACTTTTCTGGTAGCTGCTTTTGAATTTTATTTTACTTTTTATTTTATAAACACTGTCTCTTCTCTCCGTATATATTTTAAGTGTCCCATTTTTTTTAAAGCAGAGAACAGGGAACAATATATTTTCTAAAGGAACTGCCAATGCCACACTTGCTATTGTTAACCTCCATGCCCTAAAAATCCCAAAGGATGCCAAATCTTCTTTGCAGGAGGCATTGTTTCCAGTGAGAAACAGTTTATTGGCTTTCTATACCTCTGTTAGAGTCATGGTGAAAAAAGAGGATATGAAGGGGAAGTCAGCTGGCAGCACATTCTTTCTGAATCCGTATTTGGAAAGATTTCCAGATTTCCCTAATTGCTGTTTTTATTCATAGAACTTCTATTTCAAGGACACATGCTCACATGTGGATTGACAGGCACTAGCCCCAGTAATGGCTGCATGGTCTGTAGTGCCTACAAAGGCTTGTTTCCATGGTGATAGAAGGCTCTGAGGAGACAGGATTATGGGACTGCTGGGACAAGGGCACTGACACACAAAGGCCCTTCTCGTGTGTGTGTGTGTGTGTGTGTGTGTGTGTGTGTGTGTGTGGTGTGTTGGGGTATGTAGAGTGTCAAGATTGGAAGGGGCTTGGTAGGTGGGAAATGAGGGTAAAAGTGTTAACTGGCAGAAAAGCCTGGGGAAATGAAGAAAAGGTAAGTACCTTGGTTATAAATTAACATGGAAGGAGCAAAAAGAGAGAAGGCAAATATTATAGGCATGCCCAGTCTGGGTAATGTAGGGAAAGTAGTTGTTAGTCACATTTGAAACATGTCATTAGCCAGAGTAGGAGTGGCTACTGCAAGCATGGGAAAATTTGAGATGCATAAGCTCCTAAACAAATGAGTTCTCTCTCTCTCTCTCATGTGTTGGGCTCCTGCCTCTCTTGTTGAAAGGGGCATGTACTCCTGCACTCACCTATATGGCTCACAGACTCCACACAATGGACTAATGGACTGCGACTAGCCTGATGCTAAACTGGACCCAGCTTCACTATGGAATGGAAACTTTGGACACTGGCTTTGCTCTAGCTCCGCTGAATCCAATGGTGCACCTCTTAGAAGACTGGTTCAAGGGAAATAGAACTTTAGAAGCCAAGGGATGTAACTCCATGAAATAAAAATCACTCGTCCTCCCATACAAGTCTTAGGAAATTCTTTTTTTTCAAGGTATCATAAAGACCTGAACCCCAGCACTCAGTGGGAAGAGGGATTCCTCACTTCCATTGGTGGACACCCCACTTCCACCAAAAACAATACCTGGATGAGAATTCTAGAAAATTGAAGAAGGAAGCAAATTTAAATGTAAAAAGGAAAAGGGGAAATGAAGAATTTCTCTTTCTTCAGAGCATTCTCCTCTTTTTTGAAAGGTTTATGGTGGCAGAATTATTCCACATAAAGATGGAGAGGAGATTCAAGTTTAGCCAGCAGAAGCAGATGGTGGAATGGTTTGAGTCAGTGTAAGTGGCACTCCAACATTGCTGGCTTACTGTTCTGGCCCCACAGTGAGTCAGGGAGAGAAGAGGAACTGACATCCCCTGCCATGGCAGGGTTTGTGGGACACATGAAGCCACTACTTCCCCACCCTATCACGTGAGGCAGGTGATAGCTTCATCTAGTCTTACAGAAGGCACTGCTGTTTATCAGAGACTTTGGAAAGATATCCAAAGAATTCCATTCTATTATCATTTACTTCTTGAACATGGACTGAAAGCTTTGCCCTCAGCCAAAAGGCAGTCACCCACTCTAGGGGTCTGGAATTATTCTGCTTGTCTCTGGTCCTAAAACATCAATGATTTTTTTTAAAAAAATGATTAACCACCTATTGTGTGCCAGCAGTTTTCACATGCTAATCAGCACCATTGGTGCTAAGGGGTATCTGTCCCATTTTGCAGTTGAGAATATGAGGTTCAAAGAGGCTGAGTGCTTTGCCCATAGTCAAGGATGCAAGTCAAGTCCAGATTTCCAGATTGCAGCTCCATGCTGCTTCCTTTATTTGCTGTCCCTCTTTTCTGCAAATTCTTAACTTCCTGATGGAAGGATTCAGGCTCTGAATCTGCACTGAACTATCCTCTGGTCATGAGTATGGCAGTGGAAGGACTGAGAGGCCTAGCATGCACTGACCATGCTCGGTTCCTTTGAAGGTACTTTCCAGAGGTTAACTCTCAACCAACCCTAGAAAAGAAGCTTGATACACAAGCAGACAAAAAAGCCATTCACCTAATGAGTAGATTCTTGAAACCAAGCTTTCCCAAATCATGTGTGTATCTCCCCCAAGTATGTGATTTGTGATTCAGTTTTAGAGTTTAATAAAATCATATTGTGAATCTGAAAACTGATGGAAAAGCATTCATTTATTGTGTTAGTTGTAGTACTTTTTATTTGGATTTCTTAATATTCACATTGTGCTCTCATTGTGGGCCCATTCAGGGTTGAGAAATTAGTGGTACCCCATCAATTCTGACTTAACCAAATTAAAATTTACTTAAATTGGTTGCCCTCACACAGGTGGTTGGCCAGATTCCTGATCCCTTCTTTTCTTTTGTGCAAAATCTACAGGGTGCTGGGACTCTACCTCAAGGCTTCTCCATTCTGATGCAGCATCCTGCCAGGTAGTACAGTGGAACCTGGAGGCAGGAAATGATTTCAATCTTAAATGTGTGATGAATTTCTATAACCATTAAGTACTCCTGAAATGTTTTATAATTAGGACTTTTTCATAGAATTTTGCCTTTGAGAGAGTTGTAAAAATTACACAGCCATGAGATGGCTACTATAAAAAACCAAAAGCCATCTCACACACATGAGGATGGCTACTAAAAATAAAACAAAACAAAACAAAAACCAACAAATAACAAATGTTGGTGAAAATATGAATAAATTGGAACTCTTCTTCACTGTTAGTGGGAAGGTAAAGTGGTGCAACCACTATGGAAAACTGTATAGCAATATGCAAAAAATTAAACATAAGTTTACCATTTGATTCAGCAATTCTACTTCTGGGTGTATTCCCCAAAATATTTAAAGCAGGGTCTCAAAGAGATATTTGCACACCCATGTTCATAGCAGCATTATTCACAATAGCCAAAAGGTGGAAGCAACTCAAGTGTCCATCAACAAATGAATGAACAAAGAAAATGTAATATATACATACAATGGAATATTATTCAGCTTTAAAAAGAAAGGAAATTCTTACATATGCTGCAACATGGAACCTTGAGGACATTATGCTAAGTGAAATAAGTCAGTTACAAAATGAAAAATACTGTTTTTCCACTCATAAGAGGTACCTAGAGTAGTCAAATCCCTATAGCCATAAAGTAGAATAGTGATTACCAGGTCTGTCTGGAGGGGGAGATTGGGAAGAAGTTGTTTTTTGGGGTACAGAATTTCAGTTTTGCAAGATGAAAAGAGTTCTGGGGATGGATGGTAGTGACAGTTGCACAACAGTGTGAACTGTACATCCACTTGAAAAAGGTTAAGATGGTAAATGTTATGTGTATTTTACCAGAAATTTAAAAAATACATGAAGGGGTTTCTCCTATTAGTCCCAAGTATATGAGATTTCATTATATTTCCAGTAGCAAACTTAAGGTTGTGATGTAGTTTATCCAGCATGACAAAAGAACCAGTGTTTTCTGATCCAGCTGGCTTGATGCCAGAGTTACTCAGAGAATCTTTCATGTCTCCTGGAGGAGGGACTGACCAACTGCATGTGGTTGTCTCTGTGGAGACAAAGGTCATTTTCAGCCCTACTGCAAGGGAACACATTGTAAAAACTCACTGTTCTCCAGCTGTTAAGATTTGAATGAGGTAAGTGACCATAACTGGCCTTTCACCACCAGGATTTGTTTTCAGTCAAACATTATAATTTGACTGAGTAGCCAGCTCAGCATCTTTTGAAATGAAAAAGAAAACCCAAATAACTCAAAATGCTGAGTCAGTACTTTGGCATTGGGAGTGGAAAGCAGTGAGAAATGGGTAGGCTTTTAGGAATCTGACAGGAAAGGAAATATTTGGGAACAATAACACTTATGGATTGACTGTTACCTGCCAGGCAAGGACAGTGGCTATTTACAAGCTTTGTGCCCCTCATTCACTTGCACATTCTCTTTCTGATTGTTTTAGTTCTGAATCTCCTACTGTCCTTTGTCTTCCAGGAAGCCTCAATGATTAGCTTTACATGTCCTGGGTCATAGGCTATATTATCTGGCATTTAACAGTCACTGGACAGCACTTGCACTTAGTTTCCAACTTTGGATTGCTTCTTTTTCATGGGTGAGTTCTGTCTTCTAGCTGGACTTTAGTCCTCCTAGACAAAGATTGGTCTTCCCCTCTTTGTGGCTTCATTGCTTAGCAGAGATTGGGCATTGGGGACAGCTTGATAAATTACTAAATTCTGGAGAAGTCAGAATCCTCATTATTTTTTAATATATTTTATTCATTTTTTACAGAGAGGAAGGGAGAGGGATAGAGAATGAGAAATATCGATGAGAGAGAAATATCATAAGAGAGAAACATCAATCAGTTGCCTCCTGCACACCCCCTACTGGGGATGTGCCCGAAACCAAGGTACATGCCCTTGACTGAACTCCAACCTAGGACCCTTCAGTCCACAGGCCGATGCTCTATCCACTAAGCCAAACCGGTTAGGGCCAGAATCCTCATTTGAAAAACAAATAGCTATAACTTCTATTCAAGGAAGACAGTGTTATAAGGCTTGGGTAAAACATATATGTAAAGCATTTAGCATTCAATAAATGGTAGTTATTACTCTCTTTACTAGTATTACATGTCATAGGTATGCATGGTGTTTTGGAGTTAACCTTATAATCCTTTTATAATCCTTTTAAAAAATAATTCTATTAGGCTGATAATTCATGGCATTCTCTTTTTGTAATATTTTTGCATGAGATGGGGACATTTAAAGAAAAAAAGATGTTGAAATCTGACATAATCTCACAGTCCAAGAGTGTTGGACTTTCCTGGAGTTCTGGTGACACCATGTGGAAAAATATGTTATTACATGTTGACTGTTTTAAAGAGTTCAAATTCTATCGCATTGTTAAAATGGTAAATTATTCTGCTATGTATAAATTCTGAGTTCCCCCCACTTCCCCCCCCCCCACACACACTTAATTATAATATTGTTTTAAGGACTAAAGTTAAAGAATGGAAAGCTTCTCTGGCCAGTCTGCTCAGTGGATAGAACACCAGCCCATGGACTGAAGGGTACCCAGTTCGATTCTGGTCGAGGACATGTACTGGTTGCAGCTTGATCTCCAGCTCTGGTCTGGGCATATATGAGAGGCAACTAATCAATGTGTCTCTCTCACATTGATGTTTCTCTCTGTGTCTCTCCCTTTCCACTCTCTCTAAAAATCAATGGAAGAATATCCTCTGGTGAGGATTAACAATGACAAAAGAATGGAAAGCTGATTCTAAACTAGTGCATGTAAACTTATTGAATAGAGAAAAAGAACATTGAATTTCACAGAATATGATCAATTCTTTTTAAGTGGGGAAGTGTTTTCTTTATATTATGTCAATACCATGACATATTTGAAAGCGACACCAATTTACAATGACTCAGTTGTAACCAGCCAGTAAAATTTAATTCAGAATTTCTATCATTCTACTTTGTGTTACCTACCCCAGTCTGTAATGGGGTTGGCATTTAAATGCTCACAGAATTGTTGCCAATGCAACTGGACCATGGTGGAGAGTAGGATAGTCTTGTTCCTAGAGTTGTTTCCAAACTCTTTTTGCCCATCTTGACTTTCCTCATGGGAAATAAATAAATACTTCTTCACTATTTTCTACATTGCTGGGAGTGGAGTTACTCCTTGAGCCTGGAACTGTACTCATGGGTTTATTATTACCTTAGTTACAAAAATGGGAGTTTTCTAAACTCGAACATTTGTTCTTCTCAGCCTTTCTCTCCTTGTCACTGCCAACACCCGTCTCTGGCTTGTCAACCTCATAGGTATTTCCTCACTCTTATTGTTCAAGGTATCCTGAGGAATAAGAGACATAGATAATTAGAACACACCTGGTTATTGGTAGTAAATACATTTATATACTTTAGTCAGCAAATATTTTAGTTAGGGCAATTTATGAACAATATGCTCTAGTCATAAGGGCTTTACAACATTCATCCATCTGTCAAAGTGTAGTTCATCAGAAAGAAGTCCTTGTACTCATGAGAACTTTGCATGTTCTCAAGTAACTTATTTGGGGTGGTCTGTGTGGCTCACATACTTTTCCTCCTGCCAGTACCATGAAGGACTACAGAAATGGTGCAGGGAAATGTGCTTTCATCTGCTCACACACTTCCAAGGGGGAGCAAAATCAACCATCCTTTCTGAAGAACATAGTTTTGCATCCAGTTTACTGATACATGCAGTAACATATATTTGGAACAGCTAAGGCAATTTAAATTCATATATATTTATGAGATACAGCATCCTATTTTTGTCATTTTTTTAACATCTGGAGATTGTGAGTTTCACAAATGAAGCTCTTTGAGTAGTATTGATGCAATTCCTTAAACAGTGATGTCCAGATCTATTAAGGCTTAAACTCTCCAGGTTCCTCCTAAGGCTTTGCTAATTATTTTAGGACATTGTACTGCTGATTATTAATATCCTGTTCTGCTTGGTGGAGTTGACTGAAAGAGTCATTTACTACACTTTCCAACAAAGCCTCATTTAAAAACTATGAGAAGTTGAAGTGCTGGGACAACCTTTCTAATTATCTCACAGAATTTTGCCTCAAGCTCCTGGCTAAAGGATTATCCATAACAGTGTACAGAAGTGTCTGAAGTTGTGAGGGAATGGAGGTGAGCTGTGTGCCAGCCTTGGCAAGCTTCTGGGTTGGAGACAGGTCTGAGGGCTTTCCATGGAATCCTTTCATACCCAGCCAGGCTTCTCCTGTCATCCTCAGACTGACTAGAGTTAGTCAGGGCAGAGTTCCTCCCTTCCCATCCCCTGACTCCAGACCTACTTCCTATGCTGCTCTGAAAAAGAAACTTTTCCATGTCTCATCTTTTAGAGACCTAGCTTAGAACCTCTAGGGAACAATTATCTTAATTGGATGAACAATTCATGCCATAGGATGCTAAGGGGTTTGCTGGAAGACTGTCTCAACTCTGTGTCATGGACAAGGCAGTGTCCAGATAAGGCACAGGTGCTGCTCTGGTTGGGGAAACTCTGGCTGGAGAGTGTGGTTCCTCACGTGTTGCAGGAAGGTGCACTTGCATTTGAGGCTGCTGGTCCATTGTAAAAGTTTCCAAATCACATCAAGTAAACAGCCTCTGACTTTACAAGTGGACAGATTACCCACTAGACTAGAGAGCAAGCATGTCAAACTCGCGGCCCACAATGAATATTTTTGCAGCCCAGCCCATATATCTGTATGTAAGAAATGTGTATTTTTGTTGTTGCTTTTTAAAATGTTTTTTATTGATTAAGGTATTACATATGTGTCCTTATCCCTTCATTACTCCCCCAACCCCCCCACTCATGCCCTCATCCCCCTGTTGTCTGTGTCCATTGGTTAGGTTTATATGCATGCATACAAGTCCTTTGGTTGATCTCTCCCCCTTACCCCCACCCTCCCCTACCTTCCCTCTGAGGTTTGATGGTCTGATTGATGCTCCTCTGACTCTGGATCTGTTTTTGTTCATCAGTTTTAATAAAAATTTTGTAACTTAATTTTTACAATATTCAGTTATATATAACTAGAGGCCTGATGCACGAAATTCATGCAAGGGGCTCAGCCCCTGCAGTCACAGTGGCCTTCTGCCTTGGCCTCCGCTGCCTCGTCTTCATCCCGAAGGTCATCTGAAAGGACAATCAGTCTAATTAGCATATTATGCTTTTATTATTATAGATTATTAATAATGAACAACTACATTCGCTAATGACTGATTACTATAATTGTGTTGCATTCATTTCTCTTACGCATAGGTGCACCATTTCTTTCCACTAATACTAGCAGTGAATATTTTATTTAACTTTTTTTCAATCTGTGATTTCTTTATTGATTAAGGTATTACATATGTGACCTCATTACTCCTATAAGCCCACCACACTCATGCCTTCGCCCCCCTGTTGTCTGTGTCCATTGGTTGGGCTTATATGCATGCATACAGGTCCTTTGGTTGATCTCTCCCCCTTACCCCCACCCTCCCCTACTTTCCCTCTGAGGTTTGACAGCCTTATCACTGCTTCTCTGTCTCTGGATCTATCACTTTTCATCATCCTATGTTGTTCACTATATTCCACAAATGAGTGAGATCATGTGGTATTTATCTTTCTCTGACTGGCTTATTTCACTTAGCATAATGCTCTCCAGTTCCATCCATGCTGTTGCAAATGGTAAGAGTTCCTTCTTTTTTACTGCAGCATAGTATTCCATTGTGTAGATGTACCACTGTTTTTTAATCCACTCATCTGCTGATGGGAACTTAGGCTGTTTCCTAATCTTAGCTATGGTGAATTGTGCTGCTATGAATATAGGGGTGCATATATCTTTTCTGATTGGTGTTTCTAGCTTATTGGGATATATTCCTAGAAGTGGGATCACTGGGTCAAATGGGAGTTCCATTTTTAGTTTTTTGAGGAAACTCCATACTGTTCTCCACAGTGGCTGCACCAGTCTGCATTCCCACCAGCAGTGCAAAAGGGTTCCTTTTTCTCCACATTTGTTGTTTGTTGATTTGCTGATGATCCCCATTCTGACAGGTGTGAGATGATACCGCATTGTCATTTTGATTTTCATCTCTCGTATAATTAGTGACTTTGAGCATGTTTTCATATGTCTTTCGGCCTTCTGTATGTCCTCTTTCAAAAAGTGTCTATTTAGGTCTGTTGCCCATTTTTTGAGTGGATTTTTTATCTTCCTTTTGTTAAGTTGTATGAGTTCCCTGTAAATGCTGGAAATTAAACCCTTATTGGTGATAACATTAGCAAATATGTTCTCCATGCAGTGGGCTTTCTTGTTATTTTGTTGATGGTTTCCTTTGCTGTGCAAAAGCTTTTTATTTTGATATAGTCCCATTTGTTTATTTTCTCTTTGGTTTCTATTACCCTAGGAGCAGTATCAGTGAAGAAATTCCTTCAGCATATGTCTGCAATTTCACTGCCTATGGATTCCTGTAATATTTTTATGGTTTCCAATCTTACATATAAGTCCTTTATCTATTTTGAGTTTATGTTTGTGTATGGTGTAATTTGGTGGTCTAGTTTTATCTTTTTGCATGTATCTGTCCAATTTTCTCAACACCATTTATTGAAGAGTCTTGACTCCATTGTGTCCTCTTGCCTCCTTTGTTGAATATCAATTGGGCATAGTGGTTTGGGTTGATTTCTGGGTTTTCTATTCTATTCCATTGATCTATATGTCTGTTCTTAAGCTAGTACCAAGCTGTTTTAAGAACAGTGTCTTTGTAATACAGTTTGATATCTGGTATTGAGATCCTACCTACTTTGTTCTTCTTACTCAGGATTGCTGCAGGTATTCGAGGTCTTTTTTTATTCCAGATGAATTTTTGGAACGTTCGTTCTAGATCTGTGAAATATGCAGTTGGTATCTTAATAGGAATTGCATTGAATCTATAGATTGCTTTGGGTAGTGTGGGCATTTTGATGATGTTGATTCTACCAATCCATGAACACGGTATGTTCTTCCATCTGTTTATGTCTTCCTCTACCTCTTTTTTCAGTGTCCTGTAGTTTCCGCATATAGGTCTTTTACCTCCTTAGTTAAGTTTATTCCTAGGTATCTTAATTTTTTTTGGTGTGATGGTAATGGGATTGCATTTTTTAGTCTCTCTTTCTGTAAGTTCACTATTGGTGTGAAGAAATGCCATAGATTTCTTGGCATTAATTTTGTATCCTGCTACATGGCCAAATTTGTTTATTAAGTCTAATAATTTTTTGATGGAGTCTAGGGTTTTCTATGTACAGTTTCATGTCATCTGCAAATAAGGACAATTTTACTTCTTCTTTTCCAATTTGGATGCCTTTTATTTCTTCTTCTTGTCTAATTGCAATGGCTAGTACTTCCAGTACTATGTCAAACAGGATTGGTGACAGTGGGCATCCCTGTCTTGTTCCTGTTCTTAGGGGAAATGGTTTTAGTTTTTACCCATTGATTATGATGTTGGCTGTGGGTTTGTCATATATGGCTTTTATTATGTTGAGGTGTGACCCTTCTATTCCCGCCTTGCTGCGAGTTTTTATCAAGAAAGGGTGTTGGATTTTGTCAAATGCTTTTTCTGCATCAATTGATATAACTATGTGATTTTTATCTTTCAATTTGTTTATGTGATGTATCACATTTATTGATTTGCGTATATTGCACCATCCTTGCATCCCTGGGATAAATCCTACTTGGTCATGGTGTATGATCTTTCTGATGTATTGCTGGATCCGATTTGCTAGATTTTTTTTGAGTATTTTGGCATCTATGTTCATGAGGGATATTGGCCTGTAATTCTCTTTCATTGTGTTGTCTTTCCCTGGTTTTGGTATTAGGGTGATGCTGGCTTCATAGAAAGAGCTTGGAAGTGTTCCTTCCTCTTGAATTTTTTGGAATAGTCTGAGGAGGATAGGTTTTAGTTCTTTCTTGAATGTTTGGTAAAACTCCCCTGTGAAGCTGCCTGGCCCCAGGCTTTTGTTTGCTGGAAGATTTTTGATTACTGCTTCAATTTCTTTTATAGTTATTGGCCTATTGAGATTTTTAGAATCTTCCTGATTGAGTTTTGGAAGGTTGTATTTTTCTAGGAATATGTCCATTTCCTCCTGGTTGTCTAGTTTGTTGGGGTAGAGTTGTTCATAGTATTTTTTAACAATCCTTTGAATTTCTGTGGTATCTGTTGTTATTTTGCCTCTTTCATTTGTGATTTTGTTTATTTGGGTCCTCTCTCTTTGCTTCTTGGTGAGTGTGGCTAAGGGTTTATCAATCTTATTTATCCTTTCAAAGAACCAGCTCTTGGTTTCATTGATCTTTTGTATTTTTTTTGTGTGATTTTTTGGGTTTTTGTGTGTGTGTGGTTTTTTTTTGTTTGTTTTTTTTTTGTCTCTATGTCATTTATTTCTGCTCTGATCTTTATTACTCCTTTCTGCTCACTCTGGGCTTTTCTTGTTGCTCTCTTTCTAATTCTTTGAGTTGTACATTCAGATGATTTACTATAATTTTTTCTTGTTTTTTTGAGGTAGGCCAGTAGAGGTATAAACATCCCTCTCAGGACTGCATTCATTGTGTCCCATAAATTTTGGATTGTTGTGTTTTTATTGTCATTAGTTTCCAGGATGTTTTTAATTTCTTCTTTGATCTCATTGGTAACCCAATCATTATTTAATAGCATGCTATGCAGCTTCCAAGTGTTTGAGTTTTTTTTGGATTGTTTTTATTGTAGTTTATTTCTAATATTATGCCATTGTGGTCTGAGAAGATGCCTTGGTATGATTTCAATCTTCTTGAATTTGGGTAGACTTTGCTTGTGATCCAATACGTGGTCTATATTTGAAAATGTCCCATGTGCACTTGAGAAGAACGTATATTCTGTGGCTTTGGGGTGAAATGGTCTGAAGATGTCAATTAAATCCATCTGATCTAGTGAGTCATTTAGGATTGCTGTTTCTTTGCTGATTTTTTGTCTAGAGGATTTATCCAATGATATCATTGGTGTGTTTAAGTCCCCATACTATGATTGTATTGTTGTCAATCTCTCCCTTGATGTCTTCCAGGAGTTTTTTTAAGTGTTTGGGTGCTCCTGCATTGGGCGCATATATGTTTATCAAGGTTATATCCTCTTGTTGTATCGATCCCTTTAGTATTATGAAGTGGCCTTCCCTATCTCTTGTTATGGCCTTCACTTTGGGTCTATTTTGTCAGATATAAATATTGCTACCCCAGCTATTTTTCATTTCCATTTGCCTGAAAGATATTTTTTCATCCCTTCACTTTCAGTCTGTTTGAGTCCCTTGTTCTGAGGTGGGTCTCTTGTATAGAGCATATATACATGGGTCATGTCTTTTTATCCACTCAGCCACCCCATGTCTTTTGATTGGAGCATTTAGTCCATTTACATTTAAAGTTATTATTGAAAGTACTTGTTTGTAGTCATTTCAGCAGCAAATATTTTAGCAGCCGATTGCCATGTTATTAGTCTTGTACTGACTTGTTTGTTGTGCGCAACAGGAAATATTTCGCTTTCGGAGAACAGGAAAAATAGGTTTATTTGCATTATACTTATTAATTCGTGCAGTTATTCAGTTTCTGGTAAGTTAATGTTCAAGAAAAAAATATTAATTTTTATTAAAATGTTCTCTATTATTTTATGTTAATGATTACTCATTTATTTCAGCCCTTTGTATCCAACATGTCTCTATTGAAATAAACCTATGTTTCTATGAAAATTGAAGCTTTTATTTTTATTTTATTTAATTTTTTTTTGTGGCCCACATAAACTTAAACCTTGTTTATTTGGCCCATGTTAGCCTTTGAGTTTGACATACTTGAACTAGAGAGTTGGTACAAGACTCTGAGAGTAGTTGATCCAAATGGCATTAGACATCAGGTTTTCCTGGAGCCCTTGTGTGAAGTCCATAATGTGACATCATATGATTGAGGATGGATCAGTGGAGGCATCAAGAGAAGAAAACACAAGCAAATCTATAATACATGAAGTCAAGATTTCAAAAAACAAACTCATAGTGTCCTCTTGCTCAGGTGATACAGACCCCCCCCCCCAACCCTTGCTTTTCAGTTTTAAATACATTTTAAGAGACAGTATCAAAACTCTGTTAGAAAACAGGGTAGGGGTACCCAGTTGAGGAGGTGTAATGGCTTCACCTTTGAGGCTGCTGACAAAGTAGGCACCCTAGCAATCCTTCATATACTAAATGGAGCACAACTTGTCCAGAACGCTGGAATGGACCTCTTGATGTTGTCTACCTGTACCTCTGGACCCTTGTGTTCCTGGTGGGGAACACTGTGAGGAGCTGGATGGCATAATCCAGCTCAGTCTTCAGTCCCATGCAGGTCAGAGTCCTTCTTCCTAGTCTCAGTCACCTTAGTTCTCCACTGTGGCACATAGGTCTTCTTCCTTCATTCTCAGTTAAGCTTAAAGTTCAGTTGTTTTTACATTCTGGACATCTTTTGAATCTGCCTTCTTATTTCTGTCTTCCTCACTATAGTATTCCCTATTATTTCTTTCCCAATCTGTTTCAGTGGTTCCCCAGGATCCCCCCTTTTTTTAAAATATATTTTATTGATTTTTTACAGAGAGGAAGGGAGAGGGATAGAGAGTTAGAAACATCGATGAACAAGAAACATCAATCAGCTGCCTCCTGCATGCCCCCCACTGGGGATGTGCCTGCAGCCAAGGTACATCCCCTGGACTGGAATTGAACCTGGGACCTTGAGTCCTCAGCCCGACGCTCTATCCACTGAGCCAAACCAGTTAGGGCAGGATCCCTTTTTAAAATGCTACCTGCTACAGGTCAATTCTCTGTATTTGGTAATGTGCAGTGATCCCACCATATCAAGGAAGAATGCCTCTGTGGGCTTTCAATTTTCTTTGTAATCTGAATCCCTCCTCATTATGGTTTTGGAATTTCATTAAGAAACTAGAAGCCCGGTACACAAAAATTTGTGCACTCTGAGGGGCGGGGGTCCCTCAGCCTGGCCTGTGCCCTCTCGCAGTCTGGGACCCCTTGGGGGATGACCACCTGCTTGCTTAGGCCCACTTCCCAGTGGATTGGGCCTAAGCTGGCAATCAGACATCCCTCTGGCAGCCCGGAAGCTGTCGGGGATGTCCACTTGCCAGCGGGAAGCAGGCCTATGCTGCAGTCTGACATCCTTAGTGCTGCTGAGGAGGCAGGAGAGGCTCCCACCACCAGCACTGTACTGGCAGCCATCAGCCTGGCTTGTGGCTGAGCAGAGCTCCCCCTGTGGGAGCTCACTGACCACCAGGGGGCAACTCCTGCATTGAGCATCTGCCCCCTGGTGGTCAGTGTGTGTCATAATCCCCAGTCATTCCCAGTCTTTCTGCTGTAAGGGTTAGTTTGCATATTACCCTTTTATTATATAGGATAGAGGCCTGGTGCACAGGTGGGGGTCGGCTGGTTTGCCCTTCAGGGTGGGGGTCCCCACTGGGGTGCCTGGCCAGCCTGCATGAGGGGCTGATAGCTGTGTGCAGGTTAGTCAAGCCACCCCCCCAGTGGGGAACCTCACCCCATGGAGGTTTGGCCAGCCTGGGTCAGGGGCTGATGGCTGTTTTCAGGCTGGCTACACCCCTTTAGGGTGGGGGTCCCAACTGGGTGCTTGGCCAGTCTGGGTGAGGGGCTGAGGGCCATTTTCAGGCTGGCCAAGCCTCCCCGGTGGCAGAAGTTCCCAGCCTCTCCTTTTTTTTCTTTCTTTTTCTGGAATTTATTTACTTTCTATAATTAAAACTCTGTAACCTGGAGTGGAGCTCAGAGCCGGCCAGGGCTTGGCTTCCTCCATCGCCAGGGGCAACCCAAGGCTCCAGCTCCATGGCCACAGCCAGCTGAAAGCATGTATCTGGGGTTTATTTACCTTCTATATTTGAAACTTTGTTGCCTGAGTGGAGCTCAGAACTGGCCAAGGTGTGTGGGAGGGAAAGCCTCCTGCTCACTCCAGCTCCGTGGCCATGGCCTGCTGAAAGCAGGTATCTGGGGTTTATTTACCTTTTATAATTGAAACTTTGTTGCTTTCAGTGTAGTTTAGAGCTGGGCCGTGGCAGGCGGGGAACCTTGGCTTCCTCCATCACTGGAGCAAGCAAGCCTCCTGCTCACTGCAGCTCCGTGGCTGCCGGCTGCCATCTTTGTTGGTGGTTAATTTGCATATCTTGCTGATTAGCCAATGGGAAGGGTAGCGAAGGTATGGTCAATTACCATGTTTGTCTATTATTAGGTAAGATATTTATTGAGTTACTATGTATGGAGCTCTCGGAATAGAGAATTTCTTTCCTTCCTTCCCTCCCTTCCTCCCTGTCTCTTTATTACTACTATTACTACTACTACTACTACTACTACTACTACTACTACTACTATACACACACACACAAGCACACACACACACACGCACACACATGTGAGCTGAGCACTTAGTAGGCAGTCCATACCATATGTCCAGTGGTTGATAGATTTGCATAATTGAGAACCCACATGGGGGAAGAATTTGTGAAAATGTTTTGGGAGGCACATAAGTTCAGAAGAAAAAGAAAGAGGATAGGAATGTGGTAAGATGGTGGACAAGATTGGATTGGCTTAGAAGTTGTGCTGGTGCTGAAACAAATGGAGAGCAAGGTGTAGAAATAACTGACAGTGGGAAGAAGATAGACATCCAAATCTGTAGCCAGCAGTCCATGGACTAGAGCTTTAATTATTTGGTTGGAACAGAAGTACCTTGGAGTGCAGTCAGGGAAGACCTGGGAGGATGTGGTCTAGACATAGAAAGGAAATCAAAGGTATAACTATTATTAGTTGTTAGAAGACAGGAGCAGTTTGTACCTTGATCCCTAACCTGGTACCAAAGGAAAACATAGTACAAAGATGGGATTTCATCCCAGGGTTGTCTTGGCAACTCCAGAGCTCAGCCTGGGGTCCCCAGGAAAGGGCCTCTATTATGGATATTCTCAAAGCACATGTCATCTCCTGTCTCATCTCTCATGGGAGTTTCATCAGCTCTGAGCCTCCCCTTCAGGAACATGCCATTCAGCCTACAATCAGAAAATGTGGTTGCTGACAATAGAGATCCCATTTAGGGTCCAGGAACCCCTTGTGTCTTCTTTCTCAGCTTTACAGCCATAGTGCAGTCAGTTGTACAGTCTGGCTGTCTCATTGCCAAAAAGTATTCAAGAAATAATGGACCGCTGATATAGCGTGAAAAATTGTGAAAGAGTGGAAATTGTATACTTCAGTTGGTTGTTTGAGCTACATGATGCTGAACAGCTGGATTTGATTTATTTTTCTTTTTAAAATTCAACTGAGTATATTCCTGGGCCATTTGCTCTTCTTTATCCAGCATGTAGCTTGTTTTTCCATTATTCCAAGAGCCCTTATTTTGTCATGCCACTTCCATGGCCTCAGAAGTTCTGTGCTGCCTAGTCTCATCTCTGCCCTGGGTATAGACTGAAGTCTGTCAGTCAGTAATATTTATGTTACTGACATGAGGCTACCCTTTTGTGTCCCTACTGTACCAATTCCTCCCTAGCCAAAATATATATGAAATGAACTATTTCTATTCGCTTGGTTTTGTTTGTTTGTTTGTTTAGAAGCAGGGTTGCCTAGGAAAATTCCATCTTTCAAAAAATACAAATACTTTTAGAAGCCTAATACATAAATGCAAAGTGAATGGTCTCAAATGTGGGGAGGTGGATCATGTGCTCTCAGCAACAGATTTCTGTCTCAGGTGATGGGTAGAAAAAAATAATTACAAGGAAGATTAGTAAAACCTAGGAAAGCTGAACAGTTTTCTAAAAATGAGGGACTTGGTCCCATAAAGGAAAGGAGAAAGGGGCCTCTAGGTGGTCAGTAAGGTCTCAAACAGCATCACAATTTTGCTCATTTTGTAACATGTGTGTTTGGTGGAGACAGGCCCTTTACAGCAAAAAGGAAACCAGGTGAGGAGATGGGACACCTCTGGGTAGCATGCTGTATTAGTCACCTAGGACTGCCGCAATAAATAACCATAAACTTCGCTTAAAACAACAGAAAATATGCTCACAGATTTGGAGGCCAGAAGCCTGAAATCAGGGTGTCGACAGGGCCACACTTCCTCCAAAGGCTCTGGAACAGAATTCTTCTTGCCTCTTCCAGATTCTGGTGATGCCAGTTGGTTTGTGGTCTCATTGCTCCAGTCTCTACCTCCTTCATATGGCCTTCCTCTCTGTCTGTCCCCTCTTCTGTCTCTTGTTAAGACACTTGTCACTGGATTTAGGGTCCTCCCAGTTAACCCAGGACTATATTATCTTGAGATCTTTAATGTTTTCCAAATAGTGTCACATTTGCAGTGCTGGAGGTTAGGATTTGAACATATTTTTGTGTGTGGCGAGGTGCAGTTCAATCTATTACAAGCACCAATGGAATCATTACTTCAGACACTCAGATTACACCTCCTGATGGTTGATTTCAAAACTATGCTCATTGTAAATATAGAAGTGAAAATTCCTTGAGGCACTGTTTGCCTGTTACATTGTGGGGTGATTTTTCCAGTTTTACTTTCTTCTAACTTGTAGCATTTTACTCCAGAGACAGGGAGATTAAACTAGAGGTTTTGGTTTGTTCTAAACTGGAGTGGCATGTTGTGACTTCTTGTTTGTCTGGCTGGTTAGGTTTGTAAGTGGGAGAAAGAACTTCCAGAACTATAAGGGCTTGTACTGTTCTGAGAAATATTTTGTTTTTGCAATGTACCTGCAAAGGCAATTGGTACAGAAATCCTCTGAGCTTGATCTAGATAAGGTGGGTTTATTTTCCCTTCTTGATTTGCTCTTTTGTTTTTGCTTTCTCTTAGGAAGATTGAGAACCTATAACCTAATGAAAGAATGTTCATTTCAATTTTATGAATCAGAAACTTGATGTGGCAGTATCCAAGTTGCAATTCCATTTGTGAGAGAAGAATTTCAGCTGTTCCCTTATAATTGAGTTTCAGGGACGTTCCATTAGATCAAACAGGCATGTTGGCCATAACATAATGCTATCATTTTATTTTCAATGTGGCAGCTGTTAATGCTGATTTGACTTTCTGCCAAATACTATCGGCAGTCATAAATTCAAATAGGAGCAGCCTCATGTGTTAGGAAAGGGAAGCAAATGGAATTCTATTGGAGGAGGTACAGGGCTCAGAGCCCCAAGTCCCTGCTGGATGCCACTGCTCCTTGCTCCATGGAACATGTCCCCACTATCTTCCCTGGAAACTGACACTTTCCATAGTAGTGGGAACAACTCTTGGGAAACTGTGGGAGGCATTCATCAAATTTATTGCCTAATGGCTTTAAAAAGCATGCTTCAATTTTAAGATTTAAATAGAAATATTTCTTTCCCTAATATATTTTTTAAAATCCCACAAAACCTTAACAATTGTGTCATATGCTTTTATTGGGATTTATTCCTCAGCTTTGACTATGTTCTGGAATTGCTGTTGAGGTCAAAGTTTTATATTCTTTGGAGTTTTATTGTCCATACCTTACAAAATGTTCTATAGGCACCCAAATTTCAAATGGCTTGGTATTGCTCCAGTTATATCATTCAGACCTGTGGAAGTAATAGTATCTGTTTTCCTTATTTGTTGGACTTATTATTTTTAGTCTTTATTGTTGAAAATATTACATATGCCTCCTCCAGCCCACCCCCATCCCCCACCCCAGGCCTTCACCACCCTATTGTTTTAGTCCACGGGTTATGCATATATGCATACAAGTCCTTCTGTTGATCTCTTATGCCCTTCCCCACCCTACCCTGCCTTCCTTCTGAAGATTGATGAACTATTCAGTGTTTCAAGAAACCAAGATGGCAGCATAGGTAAACACCGGAAATTGCTGCCTCGCACAACCACTTCAAAAATACAACTAAAAGACAAAACGGACATCATCCAGAACCACAGGAAGGCTGGCCGAGTGGAAATTCTACAACTAGAAGGAAAGAGAAAAGCACACTGAGACTCAGAGGAGGTGTGGTGTGGAAGTAAAGTGCAGAGGTACGGAGGCGCAAGCGGAAAGTGCTGGCAACTGAGAACGGGGCTGTCTTTTTCAATTGGGAGGGACACACAAGCTCCCAACTGCTCTGAATGCCAGTTCTGAGAGTCTCTGGGGACCCAGACTCATACGGGGAGAAACTGGACTGTCTGGCATTGGGCGGAACTTGAGGATGGCTTTCTCTCAGAGGTGCTTGCAGCAATTACCATGGAACAGTGAGAACTGGGACCTCGTAAGGCAGGACTGAGGATCAGCCATAGCTGTTTGCTCCACCCAGTTGATTCCCTGAGACCCCGCCCCACCCAAGCTGTGCACACAGGCTTTTGCATATGAATGGCCTGGCCCTTTGCAATCTAAAATTACCTAACTAACTGCAGCTGGGTCAGAGAGACCCAGAACATCCAAAAGAAGGCCCAAGGCCCCACAGCAGCTTGCATCACTTTACAGCTGAGCCTCCTCTGGGCATCTCCAAACCCCAAACAAGGAAAAGGAATATGCAGATCTCTCCGTAGCTCCTGCTGGGTAGCCTCAGGCAGAGGCTAAATTAGCACCTCCTTAGAGATCCAAGAGCCAGAGCCAGTGTACCCAATGATCAGAGTGGGACCATCCAGATTACAACGTTTCAGATCCATAAGTGACACACTCAGGGGGCAGACTCAGTGAGCACCAAAGCTCCACTGAAGCAAGTCTTACCCCAGAAGTTGTCTCCAGCACAGAAGTTCTCCCACTGCAGACAGAGCTGATTCTCACAGCCAATTGGCCTGGAGGTCAATTCCTCCCAGTGATACCTACAACAATCAAGGCTTAACTACAACAAGATTGTGCACAAAGCCCACAAAGGGGTGCACCAAGAGTGTCCACCTCAGGTAATTGGGGAGGCTGAGATACTGGGCCTATCTGACACCTAGCACAGAAAGCCACTCTATCAACACAATGCAGCATAAAAAATGTGGAGACAAAGAAGCAGGTCACAAATGACAGAAATGGAGGAAAGCAAACAACTGGATATAGAGTTCAAAACCACAGTTATAAGGTTTTTCAAGAATTTCTTAGAAACCGCTGATAAATTTAGCGAGACCCTCGAGGATATGAAAAAGGACGAACTAGAAATTAAGTATACACTGACTGAAATAAAAAATATTATACAGAGACCCAACAGCAGACTAGAGGATCCCAAGAATCAAGTCAAAGATTTGAAATACGAAGAAGCAAAACACGCCCAACCGGAAGAACAAAAAGAAAAAAGAATCCAAAAATATGAAGATAGAGTAAGGAGCCTCTGGGACAACGTCAAGTGTACCAACATCCAAATTATAGGGGTGCCAGAAGAAGAGAGAGAGCAATATATTGAAAACCTATTTGAAGAAATAATGACAGAAAACTTACCCTACCTAGTGAAAGAAATAGAACTTACAAGTCCAGGATGCTCAGAGAACCCCAAACAAAAGGAATCCAAAGAGGACCACACCAAGACACATCATAATTAAAATGCCAAGAGCAAAAGATAAAAGAGAGAATCTTAAAAGCAGCAAGAGAAAAGCAGTTAGTTACCTACAAGGGAGTACCCATACGACTGTCAGCTGATTTCTCAATAGAAACTATGCAGGCCAGAAGGGAGTGGCAAGAAATATTCAAAGTGATGAATAGGAAGAACCTACAACCAAGATTACTTTACCCAGCAAAGCTATCATTCAGAATTGAAGATCAGATAAAGAGCTTCACAGATAAGAAAAAGCTAAAGGAGTTCATCACCACCAAACCAGTATTATATGAAATGCTGAAAGGTATCCTTTAAGAAGAGGAAGAAGAAGAAAAAGGTAAAAATAAAAATTATGAACAACAAATACATATCTATCAACAAGTGAATCTAAAAATCAAGTGGATAAATAATTTGATGAACAGAATAAACTGGTGAATATAATAGAATCAGGGGCATAGAAAGGGAGTGGACTGACAATTCTCAGGGGGGAAGGGGTGTGGGGGGTGAGGGAAGAGACTAGATAAAAATCATACACCTATGGATGAGGACAGTGGGGGGGCGGTAAGGGCAGAGGGTGGGGTGGGAACCAGGTGGAGGGAAGCTATGGGGGAAATAAGAGCAATAAATGTAATAATCTGAACAATAAAAATTTAATTTAAAAAAAAACTATTCAATGTTTCTACATCTCTGGATCTATTTTTGTTCATCAGTTCATGTCAGAGGTCTTCAAACTTTTTAAACAGGGGGCCAGTTCACTGTCCCTCAGACATTCCACACATGTGCACTGCGGGCCCGGGACGAGTCGGTTGCTAAGCAGGACAGGCAGCGGTGGCAAAAACACCTGGCAGGCCAGATAAATGTTTTCGGCGGGCTGCATGTGGCCCGTGGGCCGTAGTTTGAGGACCCCTGGTTTATGTTGTTCATTATATTCCACAAATGAGTGAAATCATGTGATATTTTTCTTTCTCCAACTGGCTTATTTTGCTTAGCATAATGCTCTCCAGGTCTATCCATGCTGTTGCAAATGGTAAGAGTTCCTTCTTTTTTACAGCAGAATAGTATTCCATGTGTAGATGTACCATGGTTTTTTAATCCACTGATCTGCTGATGGGCATTTCGGCTATTTCCAAATCTTAGCTATTTAAATTGTGTTGCTATGAACATAGGTTGCATATATTATTTCTGATTTCTTAGGATATAATCCTAGAAGTGGGAACACTGGGTCAAATGGGAGTTCCATTTTCAATTTTTTGAGGAAACTCTATACAGTTTTCTGCAGTGATTGCACCAGTAGGCATTCTCACCAGCAGTGCACAAGGGTTCCTTTTACTCCACATCCTCACCAACACTTGTTGTTTGTTGATTTATTGATGATCCCCATTCTGACAGGTGTGAGATGATACCGTATTGTCATTTTGATTTGTATCTCTCAGATGATTAGTGACTTTGAGCATGTTTTCATATCTCTCTTGGCCTTCCTTATGTCCTCTTTTGAAAAGTGTCTATTTAGATCCTTTGCCTACTTTTTGATTGGATTGTTTATTTACCTTTTGTTAAGTTGTATGTGTTCCCCATAAATTTTGGATATTAGGCCCTTATTGGATACTAGTGGCCTGATGCACAGATTCATGCACATTAAAAGGAAATTAATTAGAAGAAAGATCCATGTGGTAATTACACTACTGCAAAAAATTACATGTCAAAATAGTATGTATAATATAGTATTATAAAATTAAAATACAAAATATTTTAATATTGCTATTTGCTTTTTCTCTGTAATAGAAGTGTCAGAGATGAAAGAAAATTAGTAAAATGTATATGAAAATGATATATATATATATATATATTCATTAATAAATAAACAATATTCTGTTGATGATGTCACTTTCTTTCAGCTTCAGAGGTGTGTTGTGCCCATAGCTGGTCTTCAGATACATTCTGGCATTGTGTGCAATTGTCACCAGTGAGACCTTTATCTGTATCATGCATGCACAAGTCAATGTTTATTTTTAAATTGCCAGTGCGAGTCATAGGTACCAGCTGGTCGGTTGGTCTTACTGTCAGATGAATGTATGGTTGGTAACTTAGCCTTTTATATATATATACTAGAGGCCCGGTGCACAAAAATTTGTGCACTCGGGAGGGGAGGGGGTGGTCCTCAGCCAGGCCTGTGCCCTCTCACAGTATGGGACCCCTAAGGGGATGACCACCGGCTGACTTAGGCCCACTCTCCGGGGGATTGGGCCTAAGATGGCAATCAGACATCCTTCTGGCAGCCCGGCAGCCCTCGGGGGATGTCCACTTGCCAGCAGGGAGCAGGCCTAAACTACAGTCGGACATCCTTAGTGCTGCTGAGGAAGCAGGAGAGGCTCCCACTACCACTGCCGTACTGGCAGCCATCAGCCTGGCTTGTGGCTGAGCAGTGCTCCTCCCCTGTGAGAGTGCCCTAACCACCAGAGGGCAGCTCCTGCATTGAGCGTCTGCCCCCTGGTGATCAGTGTGTGTCATAGTGACCAGTCATTCCCAGTCCTTCTGCTGTTAGGGTCAGTTTGCATATTACCCTTTTACTATATACGATAGAGGCCTGGTGCATGGGTGGGGGCTGGCTGGTTTGCCCTGAAGGGTGTCCTGGATCAGGGTGGGGGTCCCGCTTGGGTGCCTGGCCAGCCTGGATGAGGGGATGATGGCTGTTTGCAGCTGGTCACACCCCCTTCGGCGTAGGGTCCCCACTGGGGTGCCTGGCCAGCCTGGGTTAGGGGCTGAGGGCTGTTTTCAGGCTGGCGGGTGACTGAAGCTCCCAACCTACCCTTTCTTTCTTTCTTTTTTTTATTATGGGATTTATTTACCTTCTATGGCTGTCACTGGAGCTGAGAGCCGGCTTTAGCTCTGAGGCTCAGGTCCAGCTCTGAGACCTCGGCTGCTGAAAGCAGGTATCTGGGTTTGTTTGGCTTCTATAATTGAATCACTGTTGCAGATCCAGCTCTGAGGCCTGGCTGGCTGAAAGCAGGTTTGTGGGGTTTGTTTAGCTTCTATAATTGCAACATTGTTTCTTATAAGCAGCTCAGAGGCCGGCAGCGGCAGGCGGGGAACCTTGGCTTCCTCCATCACTGGAGCAAGCAAGCCTCCTGTTTGCCTCAGCTGCCTGGCTGTCGGCCGCCATCTTGGTTGGCAGTTAATTTGAATATCACCCTGAGTAGCCAATGGGAAGCGTGTCGGAGGTATGGTTAATTACCATGTTTGTCTATTATTAGATAGGACTAGAGGCCTGATGCACAAAGATTCATATAAGAATAGGCCTTCCTTCCCCTGGCTGCCTGCACCACCTTCGTTCCAGCCAGAGCCACCTTTCTGCCTTCCCCCCCACCTCATCCCAGCCGCTTAGTGCCTGTGTATCCAAATTAACCTGCCATCTTTGAGTTAATTTGCATACTCACGCCTGATTGGCTAATGGGTGTCACAAAGGTAAGGTCAATTTGCATCTTTCTCTTTTATTAGTGTAGATAGGTAACATTAGCAAATATGTTCTCCCAGGCAGTGGGATTTCTTGTTGTTTTGTTGATGATTTTATTTGCTGTGCAGAAGCTTTTTATTTTGATATAGTCCCATTTGTTTATTTTCTCCTTAGCTTCCATTGCCCTAGGTCCTAGGAGCTGTGTCGGTAAAGAATTGCTATGACATATCTCTGTTATTTTGCTGCCTATGGATTCTTGTAAGATTTTTATGGTTTCCCATCTTATGTTTAAGTCCTTTATCCTTTTTGTGCTTATTTTTGTGTATGGTTTAAGTTGGTGTTCTAGTTTCATTTTTTTGAATGCATCTGACCAATATTCCCAACACTGTCTTGAGTCCAGGGTACGCTCTTGCCTCTTTTGTCAAATATTAATTGAGCATAATGGCTTGGGTCAATTTTTGGATACTCTGCTCTGTTCCATTGGTCTGTATGTCTGTTCTTGTGCCAGTACCAGGCAGTTTTGAGAACAGTGGCTTTGTAGTATAGCTTAATATCTGGTATTGAGATCCCCCAACTTTGTTTTTCTTTCTCAAGATTGCTGCGGCTATTTGTGGTATTTTTTTATTCCAGACGAATTTTTGGAGAGTTTGTTTTAGGTCTGTAAAATAGGCTGTTGATATTTTAATGGGAATTGCATTGAATCTATAGATTGCTTTGGGTAGTGTGGACATTTTAATGATGTTGATTCTACCAATCCATGACCATGGTATATTCCTCCATCTGTTTATGTCTTCCTCTATCTCTTTTTTCAATATCCAGTAGTACAGGTCTTTTACCTCCTTAGTTAAGTTTCTTTCTACGTATCTTACTTTTTTTGTTGCAATAGTAAATGGAATTTTTTGTTTGTTTGTTTGTATCTCTTTCTGTGAGTTCATTATTGGTGTATAAAAAAAAATCCATAGGTTTCTGGGTGTTAATTTTGCATCCTGCTACATTGCTGAATTCATTTATTAAATATAGTAGTTTTTTTGATGGAGTCTTTAGGGTTTTTTACATGCAATATCATGTCATCTCCAAATAATGACAGTTTTACTTCTTCTTTGCCAATTTGGATGCCTTTTATTTCTTCTTCTTGTCTGATCACTGTGGCTAGAACTTCTGGTACTATTTTGAACAGATGTGTGAGAGTGGGCATCCTTTCTTATTCCTGTTCTTAGGGGAAATGGTTTTAGTTTTTGCCCACTGAGTCTGATGTTGACTGTAGATTTGTCATATAAGACTTTTATTATTTTGAGGTATGATCCCTTTATTCTTACTTTGCTGAGTTTTTATCAAGAAAGGGTGTTGGATTTTGTCAAAAGATTTTTCTGCATCAATTGATAAGATTATGCAATTTTTATCTCTCAATTTGTTTATATGATGTATCATGTTTATTGATTTGTGGATATTGTACCATCCTTGCATCACCAGAATAAATCCCACTTGGTCATGGTGTATGACCACTCTAATGTAATGCTGAGTCCAATTTGCTAGGATTTTCTTGAAGATCTTAGCATCTATGTTCTTCAGAGATATTGCCCTGTAATTCTCTTAATTTGTAGTGTCTTTATATGCTTTTGGGATTATGGTAATTCTGGCTTCATAGAAACAGTTTGGAAGTGTTCCTTCCTCTTGAAATTCTTGGAATAGTCTGAGGAGGATAGATTTTAATTCTTCTTTGAATATTTGATAAAACTGCCATGTGAAGCCATCTGGTCCAGGCCTTTTGTTTGCTTGAAGTTTTATGATTATTGCTTCAATTTCCTCTATAGTTATCAGCCTATTCAGATTTTTTTTTATTTTTCTTGATTTAGTTTTGGGAGGTCGTATTTTTCTCAGAATAAGTCAATTTCTTCTATAGTTGACCAGTTTGTTGGAATAGAGTTGTTCAAAGTATTTTTTTTACAATTCTTTGTATTTCTCTGTTGTATGTTGTTATTTCACCTCTTTCATTTTTTATTTTATTTATTTGGGTCCTCTTTCTTTGCTTCTTGGTGAGCCTGGCTATAGGTCCATCAGACTTGTTTATCCTTTCAAAGAACCCACTCTTGATTGTATTGATCTTTTGTATTGTTTTTTTTGTCTCTGTCATTTATTTCCACTCTGATCTTTATTATTATTTCCTTCCTTCTGCTTACTCTGGGCTTTTCCTGTTGCTCTCTTTCTAATTCTTTAAATTGTAGGTTTAGATAATTTATTACCAGTTTTTCCTTTTTTGGAAGGTGACCTGTAATGTTTCCCTCTCAGGAATATTTTCACCTTGTCCCATAGATTTTGGATTGCTGTGTTTTCATTGTCATTTGTTTACAGGCTTCTTTTTATTTCTTCTTTGATCTCTTTGGTAACAAAATCATTCCTTAATAACATGCTATTTAGCCTCCAAGTTTTGAATATTTATTATTGTTTTTATTGTAGAGGCCCGGTGCACAAAAATTTGTGCACTCGGGGGGGGGGAGGGGAGGGCCCCTCAGCCCGGCCTGTGCCCTCTCGCAGTCTGGGACCCCTTGGGAGATAACGGCCTGCTGGCTTAGGCCTGCTCCTGGGTGGCAGAGGGGAGGCCCAATCCCTAGGTGCATCCCCTGGTCAGGCTCAGAGCAGGGCCGATTGGGGAGTTGGGGCACCAGCCCCTGTCATGAACAAAGCAGGGTGGACTGGGAGGTTGCGATGCCACCCTCAGTCACGCTCAGGGTAGGGCCGATCGGGGGCTTGGGACACCGACCCTTTCACACTCAAGGCAGGGTCGATGAGGAGGTTGTGGTGCCACCCGCTGTCACGAACAGAGCAGGGCCAATCAAGGGGTTGGGAAGCTCCCCCTGTCACTCACAGAATAGGGCTGATAAGGGGTTAGGGCACCACCCCCTCTAACACACAGAGCAGGGTGGATCAGGGGGTTGGGGCACCACACCCTGTCAAACTCAGGGCAGGGCAGATGGGGTGGTTATGGCTCTACCACGTCACACACAAAGCAGGGCCCGCGGGGGGCAGTTGGGGCACCGCCCTCTATCACCCACACAGCAGGGCCGATCAAGGGGTTAGGGCGCTCCCACTGTCACACTCAGGACAGGGCCGATGGGGAGGTTATGGCTCTACCCCATCACACACAGAGTAGGGCCCATGGGGGGTGGGGGAGGTTGGGGCACCGCACCCTGTCACACACAGAGCAGGGCCGATCAGGGGGTTGTGGCACCACACCCTGTCACGCACACAGCCACAGGGCGATCAGGGGGTTGGGGCATCTTCCCCTGTCACTAACAGAGCAGGGCAGATAGGGAGGTAATGTCCCCACCCCCTGTCACACACTGAGCCTTAGGGCGATCAGGGGGCTTGGGCTCTGCCCCCTTCAAATAGGTTTTATAATCCTTGCTCCTCTTCTTGTCATTCTAGCCCAGGGGTGGGCAAACTTTTTGACTCGAGGGCCACAGTGGGTTCTTAAACTGGACCAGAGGGCCAGAACAAAAGCATGGATGGAGTGTTTGTGTGAACTAATATAAATTCAAAGTAAACATCATTACATAAAAGGGTACAGTCTTTTTTTTTTTTTTAGTTTTATTCATTTCAAATGGGCCGGATCCAGCCCGCGGGCCGTAGTTTGCCCACGGCTGTTCTAGCCCCTCTATTATATCTATGTTACTTTGTTTCATGTTGTCCCAAAGCGCCTTTAGGTTCTCCTGCTTTCTAATTTTTTTCTCAAATTGCTGTTGAGATTGTGTGTGTTTTTCTGCCCTATCTTTTAACTCACTAATTCAGTCCTCTGCTTCTTCTAGTGTACTGTTGGAATCTTACATCATGTTTTTTATTGTAGCTATATCATTTTTATTTACTTTTGATTTTTACATAAATTGTTGAATTTCTCATCTATCTGGTTTACAAACTCTGAACCTTATTCTGAATTCTCTTTTCTGACATATTTCATGCCTCTATTTCATTTAGTTCTTTTCTGGCGATGCCTCTTTTTCTTTCCTTGGGGGGTTGTTTCTTTATCTCCCCATTTTTGCTGCCTCTTTCTGGCCCTGGACTCCTGCTTGGGTTTGAGAGGTTGAAGACCCTATCAAGGCAATGGTCTGGAAATCATTAGCCTAGAGGCTGGGTTTGCTTTGAGTCTCATGCCTTTATCATCTCTGTTCTGAGTTGTATCCCCTTCTCCAATGGACCTGGTTCTTTAGTTGTCTGCTTCAGATGCTCAGGGTGGTGGGAGCATGTGCACAGTTCCTCTGATGTGTGAATCCCTGTGAGGACCCATAGCCCTCTTGCAAGCAATTACTGTGCATCCCCAGAACCCAGGGCATGTTGGGGCACAGTCCTGTGGCCCCTGGCTTGGCACAATGGCTTACTTTGGGTCACCCCAGCAGTGCTTTCCTATGGCCTGGAGTGAGGCATGTGCTGGGTTGCTCTTGGTAGCACAGTCAGAGCTACCCTGTGGCCTAAGTGGGGCATACACTGGGTTATTAGTAGGTTTCCCTGGCAGCAAGATCCTGGCCTGGAGTGGAGTAGGCATGGGTTGCTTTGGGTCACACAGTCCTGCTTTCTTGTAGCCTAGAGTGGGATATGCATTTGGTTGCTCCAGTTCACCTTTCCTCAGTGTGGAGCAGGGCAGTTGCCCTGGGTAGCGCTGTCTGCGCTCCCCTGTCACCCAGGGTGAGGTGTGCATTTGGTTGCTCCAGATGGCCCCAGCAGTACTGTCCTGGGGGCAGGATGGAGGGGGTGTAGATTGCTCTGGGTCACACACTCAGAGATCCCCTGTGGCCTGGACTGGGGCATGCTCTGGGTTGCTTCAGGTTGCCCGGGCAGCTGGTCCCTGGGCTGGGGGTGGATTGGGCACCGAGTGGCTCTGAGTCAGGCTGTTAGCATGGTTCTGGGGCCCAGGGTGGGGGTGGGGCACAGGGTTTCCCCTTCTCTTGCACTCACTTCAGGGTCTTGGAACCATATCCTAGGACCCTGGGTCCTAACAGGCTGGTGAGGAGGCCTGGTGTGAGAACTCACTCTGGTGGCACACCCTCCCTGCAGACATCTTGGAGCCTGCCAAGAGGTACTGCACCACTCACTGCCGGGGCATGTCAGTGGTTCCACATGGGTTATGGCTAGCAAGCAGTGTTCTCTATTCATCCTCTGCCTTCCTTATTGAAAATTGTATCCTCAGCTGTGTCTAATTTGTTAATTCAGGGTGGATGTTCTCTGATTTAGTTGCTTTTATGGCTGGCCTAGGAGGAGGTGTATGACACTGCTGCCTATTTGGCCACCATTGTCTATTTCAGCTCTTTTTAAAAAAACAAAAAACAAAAAAAAAACAAAAAAACTTCAATGTTTTATGAGGGGGTCCTATGGTGGTAATGGTGGTGGCAGCAAGGATAGTGATGGAGTGGCAATAGCAGTGATGCTAATGGTTGTATCAGTGGTGGTGATAGTGGTAACAATCATTTTTGAGATAGCTTTATGGTAATGTCATTGTTTAAAAAAATAATTTATTTGAGAAGACTAATTTAAATTGTATACAAATCTCTTTTAATATGAAACTATAAATTTCAACATATAGATTACAAATAGAAATTTTTAAAGCAACCTACTCCATACTTTAATGTCAAATCATATTTACAAATATTCTAGACAGAAGCATATTTCCATGGCTTTGGTAATATCATGTTTTTACGTGCAACCTCAAGTGACAAGTCAGTGCATGAGAACATAAAAGGCAAAGTTATTGCCTTTATGTTTTTATCTTGAAAATATATATTATTTCCTTGGATTGTGATTTTCTTGCAAAACTTTAAAAAATGCGGGTTTACTGAAAGGTTCATGGGAGGAATTAATGCAATGATTGATTCCTTGGGGCCTGGCACATAGTAGGCTTTTACACTGGTCTTAGGCTCCTTGAAAACATCAGAATGGAGATTCATAGCACCAGGATGGTCCTGTTGTGCATGTTAAGAGTTACTAAGAGTTAACAAATCTGAGTGAGACCAATTAGTTGCTTTAAAAACATTTTGAACTCTTGACCCAGATAAACTATATCTGCAGGTGTCTCCTTGCATCGACTTTATGGGTTGAGTTTGTTTCTCTGGATTTGAAGCCCAACCTTTGAGATGCACGATTGCTAATTTTACGCACAAGCCAAGAAATAACCCACTGCAGTGCTGTACCCTAGCTTTTTAGTAACTCTTTTGCTCTGTTCTAAGTTTAGTTTGCTTCAAACCTGTTCTATCTGTGGTGTTTTCTAGGTTGATGAATGTTAGAGGGGCCTCTCAGAATGTCACTTATTTATCTTTCATTTTGGAATTCATGAGTAATGACCCTGACACAAGGACAGAAAATATAAATTTATAAATGAATAAATTTTTCTTAATCATTTTTGAAGGCATAGTTATTTTAGGAAGCTTTATGTGGATGTTTCTGAATCCAGGCCAGAGGAGCCTTTTGTATGGTTTATATGGTATTGTGGATATTTTTAAAATTGGGGGATATTTAATTTAACAATTCTTATTTTAAAAAAATAAAATAATAAAGTAGCACCGGAGGGCACAGTGCCTGGTACTGCTCACTTTAGACATGACTTTTATTGCCCAGTTTGCCATGGTCACTACTAATAGTTATTTTCCCATCTATATTTCTGCCTGGCACCAGCTAGCCATGCATTTGTGACACCCACTGTGGACAACTACAACACTTGGCACTGGTAATGAGAGCTTGAAGTGTGTCTCAGAGTTATGTGAAGGTAGCATTATATCCAACATCACTTTTCAAACATTAAACAGATAACTATGTATTATCTCTCAGCACCTTATTTTCTCATTGGGGCTTTCCTTTCCTGGTGTGTTCTTAAAGGCTCTGGAGTCAAGGGCTTGATACGTCCCAAAATAGTTTTATTTCTACTTTTTCCAAAGACCATAGTCAGTGTTTCTGCCTAATTGGAAATGAAGCCACAATCTCAGCTACTTATTTACATGGATATTTTATTTTATTTTTTTTATGTATTTTATTGATTTTTTACAGAGAGGAAGGGAGAGAGATAGAGAGTCAGAAACATCGATGAGAGAGAAACATCGACCAGCCGCCTCCTGCACATCTCCTACTGGGGATGTGCCCCCAACCCAGGTACATGCCCTTGACCGGAATCGAACCTGGGAACTTTCAGTCTGCAGGCCGACGCTCTATCCACTGAGCCAAACCGGTTTCGGCTACATGGATATTTTAGAAGGTCCCCTAAGCAATAGCATATATTATTAACTCTTTTTTTTTTCACTTTGAAAACAATGGCTTTAATAAGGGTAGTCCAATAAGCCAGTTCTTGGGTTTGCCTACCCTTCATCTTGAACACCCATTGTGTATCTTGGTCCACAAGGGCAGCTATAACAAAATACTGTAGACTGGGTGGATTATAAACAATAGAAATTTATTTTTCATGTTCTAGAGCCTGGGAAGTCCAAAAACAAGGCACCTGCAAATTCACTGTCTGAGCCTGCTTCCTAGATGGCCATTTTTTTGCCATAACCTCACATAGCCGAAGGGCAAAAGAACTTCTCAAGCTTCTTTTATGAGGACACTAATTCCATGACCTAATCACCTCCCACAGGCCCTGCTTTCCAGTACTATTGCACTGAAGATTAGGATTTCAATATATCAATTTGGGGGACTCAGCCATTCAGATCATAGCACCCACATTTGCTTCTGAGCTCAGATCACAGATTATTTGTATACTTTCCAAAAAGATGACTGTGTGATAGTTTCCACTTTCTTGGACTATTATTTAATTGCTGAAGTGAGTGGAGTAAGCTATTTTAGATATGTGGTAAACAACAGTAGCTATGTCTTACTTGGTGAAACCAAGCACAGGAATGGGATCAAGGTTGTGTTAAATTGGTAAGAGATCAGAATTATTGGAGGCCTCTGAAGTAAACTCTACTTTTTCTATGTATTCGAAGGGTTTTCAGTATCCTATGCTTAAATAATAGCCCCTGATTTCTCAGAATGATGCCTGACCCAGTGACATACTGTGCCTCACTAATGCCAGTTCTAGAAGTAGCTGCCGCTTATCTTTTTGTGTACCCTCTGTGGCCATGCATGGTGCTGAGCACTTTACATTAACTCACTGAATTCTCAAGGAAGTCTACAAATAAGCATTGGTAACCCAATTTACATATAAGAAATCTGAGGTTTGAAGATATTATATAGCTGTCCAAGGTCACACACCTATTAAGTGGCAGACCCAAGGTGTTGTTCAGTATTTGGTACTAGAAGGATGCTTTACACCTGAAGAAGAAAGAGAAGGAGAAGGAGAAGGAGAAGGAGAAGGAGAAGGAGAAAGAAGGGGAAGGGGAAGGGGAAGGGGAAGAGGAAGGGGAAGGGGAAGGGGAAGGAAGGAGAAAGAAAAGAAAGAAGGGGAAAGAAAAAGGGTTAGGGGAAAGAAAGAAGGGGAAGGGGAAAGAAAGAAGGGGAAGGAGATAGATGGGGAAGGGGAAGGGGTAGGGGAAGAGGAAGGGGAAAGAAGGAGAAGGAGAAGGAGAAGGAGGAGGAGAAATAATGTTAGTATTAAAAAAAAATCATCCTGAATAACCCACTGCATACTAGCTGAAGAGAAATTTTATAATCAAGGATTTACAGAAGAAGCCACATCGAGACTGGTAGGAAGGATGGAGACATGAAATGGACTGGCTTTGCTCCCATAGCTGGCAGCTGAAGTTCCTGTGAAGAAGTGTTGGATCTAAACCCCAGACTAGAGTACAGAGCTGTGAGAAGGTGCCAACATAACATCTGGCTATGAAAAGCATTGGGGCTTCTGTCTGTCAGGGAAAATAGGTACCCACTAGAGACACAGGTGCCTTCTTAAATGCCCAACACACAAAATATCCTTTGCAGTCACTCACCCTGGGTTTCAGTGGAGGGAGAGCAGAGCAGACTAGACTCATGTGAGGAGAGGCTGGGTTTGTGGTTATGGGTAGAAGGCTGAAGTTACAGCCACCAAGACCTCTGTGATGAGTAATTCCCCCCCCCCACCAGAGACACTATCTTTTTTGGGTAGAGCACTCACCTCTCTGTGGTATCAGCTCCACTCTCTGGACTCCCTTTTGCCTCACTCTGTGGAGCTTATTCCCTGCTGAAGAGTCAGCTTCCTTGGCCAGGATGTAGATGTCTGGGCAAACTCAGGGGATGACTGAGTTGAGTGGCTTTGGGGTGGAGACCATAGCCCCAACTTTTCCTTGAAACTGACCTACGCTTTCCCTTCAAAGGAGATCACCTAGAACCATCCTGCAGGCTTTTGGCACACCCACCATCTGAGCTCCAGAGGCCAGAAACTCCTCGTGACTGCACTAGACTCCTAGTGAAATCAACATCAATTGGCTGCCTCCTGCATGGCCCCTACTGGGGATTGAGCCTGAAACCTGGGCATATGCCCTAACCAGGAATTGAACCGGTGACCTCTTGTTGCATGGGTCAATTTGAGCCACATCAACCAGGCTAAAGGGTCTTCTTTAAGAAGAAGGAAGGAAAAAAACAAACAGAGGAACATAGTTAAAAGAGTAAAGTGGCAGTAAATACTTATCTATCAATAATCACTTTAAATTTAAATGACTAAAATGCTCAAATCAAAAGACATAGGCTAGCTAAATAGATAAGAAAACAAGACCCACATATATGCTCTCTACAAAAGACCCACCTAGAATGAGAGTGTAATACACACAGACTAAAAGTAAAGGGATGGAAAAAGATATTTCATGCAAGTGGAAATGCATAAAAGATGTGGTAGCAATACTTATATCTGATGAAATAGACTTTAAAACAAAGACTATAGTAAGAGACAAAGAAGGACACTACATAATGATAAAGGGAGAAATTTAACAAGGGGATATAACCTTTGTGAACATTTATGTATCCAACATAGGACTACCTAAATATATAAAGCAAATCTTGATGGACATAAAGAGATTGACAGCAATACAGTCAGAGTAAGGGATTTCAACACTGCATTGACATCAATGGATAGATCTTTCAGACAAGAAAGCAGCAGCCTTAAATATGATCAAATGGATTTATTGATATCTTCAGAGCATTTCACCCCAAAGTAACAGCATATACATTCTTTTCAAGTACATATGGAAATTTTCTAGGCTAGACAATCTCTTAAGAAACAAAACAAATTTCAACAAATTTAAGAAGATTGAAATCATATCAACTATCTTCTCTGGCCATAATGGCATGAAACTAGAAATCAATCACAAGAAAAAAACTGAAAAACACACAGTGAGACCAGAGAAAATATCAAAGGTACTTTGAAACAAATGAAAATGAGAACACAACAACCCCAAATCTATGGGACAGAGCAAAGGCAGTCGTAAGAGGGAAATTCATAGTATTACAGGCCTATCTCAAGAAACAAGAAAAAGCTCAAATAAACATCAACCTCACACTTAAAGGAGCTTTAAAAGAAATAGCAAAAGATGCCCAAAGTGATTAGAAGGAAGGAAATATAAAGATCAGAGCAGAAATAAATAAAATTGGATACATAAGAGCAATACAAAAGATCAATGGAACCAAGGGCTGGTTCTTTGAAAAGATAAACAAGATTGACACAGCTTTAAGGAAACTCATCAAGAAAAAAAGAGAGAGTACCCAAATAAATAAAATCATAAATGAAAGAGAAATAACAACTGACACCAAAGAAATACAAAAGATTGTAAGAAAATATTATGAACAATTATATGCAAACAAAATGGATATCTGGAAGAAATGGATAAATTCCTGGAAACATTAACATTTCAAAACTAAATCAGGTAGAATCAGAAAATCTGAATAGACTAATTACAACTAGTGAAATTGAAGCAGTAACCAAAACACTCCCAACAAACAAAAGCCCAGGACCGGATGGCTTCACAGGTGAATTTTACCAAAGATTCAAAGAAGAACTAACACCTATTCTTCTCAAACTATCCTAAATAATTCAAGGGGAGGGAAGATTCCTGAGCTCAATTTACCTGGCCAGAATTATCCTAAATCCAAAACCAGATAAAGAAAAATTTTCCGCTAATATCGCTAATGAAAATAGATGCTAAAGTCTTCAGCAAAATATTAGCAAACCCAATCCAGTGATACATTTAAAAGATAATACGCCATGATCAAGTAGTATTTGTTGAAGAAAGAAATTGAGAAAGATATAAATAGTGGAAGCATACACGATGTTCATGAATAGAAATAATTAACACCGTTAAAATGTCCATACTATCCAAAGCAGTCTATAGATTCAATGCAATTCCTATCAAAATTCCAATGGTGTATTTCACAGAACTAGAATAAATATTCCAAAACTGTATATGGAAACACAAAAAAACCCTGACTAGCAACAGCAATCTTGAGAAAGAAGAACAAAATTGGAGGAATCACTCCACCTGTTATCAAACTATACCACAAGGCCATAGTAATAAAAATAGCATAATAGAGGCATAAAAACAGACTTATAGATCAATGGAACAGAATAGAGAGTCCTTTATAATCAGTTAATATTTGACAAAGAAGGCTAAAACATAAAATGGGGTAACAATAGTCTATTCAATAAATAGTGTTGGGAAAAGTGGACAGACACTTGCAAAACTATGAAACTAGAGACCATCAACAAGAATAAACTCAAAATGGATAAATGTACACTACATACAAGAATAAACTAAAAGTAGATAAAAGACTTAAGTGTTAGACTCAAAATCATGAAAATCCTAGAAATAAATCTAGGCAATAAAATCTTGGACTTTGTAGCAATATTTTTTCTGATAAATAGCCTTCAGCAAGGGAAGGAAAAAAAATAAACAAATGGTTCATCTCAAACTAAAAGTTCTTTGCACAGCGAAGGAAACCACCCACAAAATGGAAAGAAAACCCACTGAGTGGGAGAACATATTTGCCAATGATACATCTGATAAGAGGTTAATATCTAAAATTTATAAAGGACTTACACAACTCATTACCAAAAAAACCCCAAGCAATTCAATTTTAAAAAAAAATGGTTAAAGGACCTGAATAAACAGCTTTCCAAAGGGGACATACAGATGGCCAATTGATATATGAAAAGATGCTCAACATTAGTAGTTATCAGAGAAAGACAACTTAAAACCACAATGAGATATCACCTTACACCTTTCAGAATGGCCATCATCAATAAATTAAGAAATCATCAATATATTAAGAAACAACAAGTGTTCGTGAGGAGAAAAAGGAGTGGAGAAAAGGGAACCCTCATGTACTGTTGGTGGGAATACAGTTGCTGCAGCCTCTGTGGAGAGGAGTACAGAGTTACCAAAAAAATAAAATAAAATAAAATAAAATAAAAACTGTAACTTCCCGCCCTGCCTGCATGGCTCAGTGGTTGACTGTCGACCTATGAACCAGGAGGTCATGGTTCCATTCCCAGTCACTGCATATGCCTGGATTGTGGGCTCGATCCCCAGTAGGGGGCATGCAGGAGGCATCCTATCATTCTCTCTCATGATTGATGTTTCTATCTCTCTCTCTCCCTTCCTCTCTGAAATAAATAAAATATATATTTAAAAAATAAAATATAATAAAAAAAGAATGACAGCTTTTTTAAAAGACTTTTTTAAATTTTATCAGAAATGTCTATCTAGAAAAAGGGTTGTAAATGTTATCATTTGCATAAGTTTATCATCAGTGAAATAAAAGGTAATAAAGGAATGTTGGGTAATGAATTTTTATGACAACATAATATCCTATCTAATAAAAGAGAAACATGGTAATTAGCATACATCCGCTACCCTTCCCATTGGCTAATCAGCAAGATATGCAAATTAACTGCCAGCCAAGATGGCGGCCAGCAGTCCAGCAGCTTGAAGCTAACATGAGGCTTGCTTGCTTCAGTGATGGAGGAAACCGACATTCCCCGCCTGCCTTGCCGGCCTCTAAGCTTGCAGTTTGAAACATAGTTACAAATATAGAAGCTAAACAAAACCCCAGAAACCTGCTTTCAGCCAGCCAGGATCTCAGAGCTGGAGTTGATACAGTGTTTTGACTATAGAACCCAAACAAACCAGATACCTACTTTCAGCAGCAGTGGCCTCAGAGCTGGAGCCAGAGCTAAAGCTGGCCCAGAATAAAAGAAAAAAGAAAAAAAGGAGCAGTTGGGAGCTTCAGTCACCCGCCAGCCTGAAAACAGCCCTCAGCCCCTCACCCAGACTGGCCAGGCACCCCAGTGGGGACCCCCACCCTGAAGGGTGTGTGACCAGCTGCAAAAAGCCATCACCCCCTCACCCAGGCTGGCCAGGCACCCCAGTGGGGACCCCCACCCTGATCCAAGACACCCTTCAGGGCAAACCAGCCAGCCCCCACCCATGCACCAGGCCTCTATCTTATATAGTAAAAGGGTAATATGCCTCCCAGCACTGGGATCAGCGGAGCCACGAGGCCTCCTGGCACCGGGATCAGTGTGACAGGAGGCAGCACCCAAACCCCCTGATCACCCTGCAGCTCTGTGTGTGACAGGGGGCGGGGTCACAACCTCCCTGTCCGCCCTGTTCTGTTCGTGACAGGGGAAGGCACCCCAACCCCCTGATCAGCCCTGCTCTGTGCCTGATAGGGGGGAGCTCCCAAACCCCTGATCACCCTGCGGCTCTGTGTGTGACAGAGTGCGGCACCACAACCCCCTGATTGGCCCTGCTCTGTGTGTGACAGGGTACGGCGCCCCAACCTCCCCGCCCCCCATGGGCCCTGCTCTGTGTGTGATGGGGAAGAGCCATAACCTCCCCATTGGCCCTGCCCTGAGTGTGAGAGTGGCGGCGCCCCAACCCCCTGATTGGCCCTGCTCTGTGGATGATAGAGGGCGGTGCCCCAACCCCCAATCCAGAGCGGGGGTTGCTCTGTGCGTAAAAGGGCGGAGCTCCCCAACCCCCTGATGGGCCCTGCTCTGTGCGTGACAGGGGGCAGCGCCCCAACCCCCTGATTGGCCCCGCTCTGTGCATGACAGAGGGTGGCACCGCAACCTCCCCATCGACCCTGCCTTGAGTGTGACAGGGGGCGGTACCCCAACCCCCCAATCGGCCCTACCCTGAGCGTGACTAAGGGTGACATCGCAACCTCCTGATCTGCCCTGCTCTGTGCATGACAGGGGCTGGCACCCTACTCCCCAATCGGCCCTGCTCTGAGCCCAACCAGGGGCTGCACCTAGGGATTGGGCCTGCCCTCTGCCACCCGGGAGCAGGCCTAAGCCAGCGGGTCATTATCTCCCGAGGGGTCCCAAACTGCGAGAGGGCACAGGCCGGGCTGAGGGATCCCCCATCCCCAGTGCATGAATGTCATGCACTGGGCCTCTGGTGTTAATGTATTTTAGAACCAGGAATGTATGGGATTATGTGCTCATAGAACAGAAAAATTATTGACATATTATCTATTGGCATAACAATGCTCAATGCTGAGTGGAGAAAAGAAACCAAGTATGGAATGAAATTGGAAGAGAAACCTCAAAATGAAGTTTGGCAGTATGAGGTAACCTATGTGTGCCAAGTTTTTACTGAAAACTAATTATAATGGTCTCATTACAAATTGTGCAGAAAGAAGAAAGTTGATTTCTGGTGCCTTAAAAACACAGGTGACTGGATTTTTTTAAACCAGTGGTTCTCAACCTTGGCTGCACATTAGAATCACCTGGGAAACTTTTTAAAATCCTGATTTCTGGGTCTCATCCTCTGAAAATTCTGTTTCTTTGTTATGGGGTGGGGCCACAGCATTAGTAACAAAGAAACAGAATTTCCAGAGGATGAGGCTCAGAAATCAGGATTTTAAAAAGATTCCCAGGGGATTCTAATGTGCATCCAAGGTTGAGAGCCACTGTTTTAAACAAAGATACAATCATTTCTTCTTGGTAAAAAGTATCTCGTTAATGTGTGGATAACAGAACATTTAAGCCTTTTTTATTTTAATGAGAAATTATAAATAAAGATTTTTAAAAGAAAATTAAAACTGAAAAGATATGTCATACTCGAGAATTCCAGTATTCCAATAAGTGGACTGAATTTCATGGCTTTTATTTTTGCAATTGTTTGTTTAAAAAGATAATAGTAAAACATTTTATTATCTAAACATCTTGAGAGACACCTGATGAAGTAAGTCATAATGGCTGTGGCTCCGAACAAAAGAGGACCTGACTGAAAAGATATCCCGTGTTTTGTTGGTAGAGGGCGCTCTTGTAAAGAAAATATTGGCCTGTGGGCACTGCTGAAATCTTGCCCAGCTCCCTGACATCAGCATCACCATGGAGATCTCATTACAATGAGAGGGAATGGATTCCACAGTCCTGCTTCAGAAATAGCAGATGCTATTATTGCTTTTGTTTGAATCTCTGCCCTTGCAGAGCAACGCAAACCGGAAGCTCAGAGGAGAGGAAGTCCATATTTGTCTCTGTGTTTTTATTTCTTCCTGTAAGCAACTTAGTCTCCCAGGAGGAGTGTGTGTAATGACAAGTTAAATGGAAAATATGTAAATTCAGATTTCAAGTAAGGAGAGTCAGAACACTGAATATGGTGTGTTTTGTTTTGGCTTTGAGTCAAAGAATTAAATTTTCATTAAAAAATTTATTAGACATTTTTTACTATAAACTATTACAATGGTTTCATTAACTGACATTTATAATACACAAACATAAGTTTCTATGTATTTGAATAGACTTGTTTTTCTGCAGCTTAATAACTAAGTATCTGAATTTAAGTTCTAACTGGCTTGGTTTCAAATTCCTACTGACCTCTGTTTATTCTGGGTAAATTTTTTAATCTGTAAAATAGGGATAGTAATTACATCAAACTATTGCCAAATAGAGTCTGTCTTCTTCATAGAAGAGAGGATTAGATGTAGTGATGTATATTACTATTTTTATTGCTATATCACATCATAAGAATTTTCATCTTTTCTTTATATCTTCATCATATAATTATTGTGGTAAAACATATGAGAACTAATACAGAAATTATCACTAACAGAAATTAAGTAACATAAGTATTACAATGATTATGGAAAATCTAGGTTCAGAACCCAGGTATTTTGATCTCCTTTCAAGGGCTTTTTTCATCACATCTAGCAATTCTAATCAACCATGTTTTTTGAGATACAGTGGGTATGGCATTATGCTAAGCACTATCAGAGATAAACTCTGATGCAGTAAATGGGATGTTTTTATATGGAGTTAGATTTCCTATAATAATCATAGCAGCAGTTAGAATTGAAAATTGATAGATTATTAAGCATTGCAGGCCATAAACTGATTACCTCATTTATGAAATACATATAATATGTATACATTTTTTTCTAATGTAGGAGCATTTTGACAGAAGACAGTTTTCTTAGAGGAATAAAAATCTCTGGGTTCCAAAAAAACCAAAAGTTGGTGACAAATCCCAAGAGGCCCTGAGTAAAGACAATGGTTCATAGGACTCTATATACCTGCGGGAGCAGGTGAACCTACTTCCAAATGATTTTCACAGCATCCTTTTGGTGGAAGCCTAATAAAAATCAGAAGCATGACCAGCTTCATGTTAGTAACTTCTACCAGCTTTGCACCAATTCCTTGATACTAATCCAAAGTATGTTTTTCACCAAAATAATATCCTATCTAATAAAAGAGAAACATGGTAATTAGCGTACGACCGCTACCCTTCCCATTGGCTAATCAGGGTGATATGCAAATTAACTGCCATCCAAGATGGCAGCCAGCAGCCAGGCAGTTTGAAACTAACATGAGGCTTGCTTGCTTCAGTGATGGAGGAAACCAACGTTCCCCCACCTGACTTGCCGGCCTCTGAGCCTGCAGTTTGAAACATTGTAACAAATATGGAAGCTAAACAAAACCCCAGAAACCTGCTTTCAGCCAGCCAGGATCTCAGAGCTGGAGTTACACATTGTTTCGATTATAGAACCGAAACAAACCAGATACCTGCTTTCAGGAGTGGAGGCCTAAGAGCTGGAGCCTCGGAGCTAAAGCTGGACCAGAATAAAAAAAAAAATAAAGAAAGGAGTGGTTGGGAGCTTCCGTCACCTGCCAGCCTGAAAACAGCCCTCATACCCTCACCCAGGTTGGCGAGACACCCGAATGGGGACCCCCACCCTGAAGGGTGTGTGACCAGCTGCAAACAGCCATCATCCCCTCACCCAGGCAGGCCAGGCACCCCAGTGGGGACCCCCACCCTGATCCAGGACACCCTTTAGGGCAAACCAGCTGGCCTCCACACATGCACCAGGCCTCTATCCTATATAGTAAAAGGGTAATATGCCTGCCAGCACTGGGATCAGCGGAGCTGCGAGGCCTCCCGGCACTGGGATCAGCATGACAGGGGGCAGCGCCCAAACCCTCTGATCGCCCTGCCGCTCTGTGTGTGACAGGGGGCGGGGCCACAACCTCCCTATCCACCCTGCTCTGTTTGTGACAGGGGAAGGCACCCCACCCCCTGATCAGCCCTGCTCTGTGCCTAATAGGGGAGAGCTCCCCAACCCCCTGATCGCCCTGCAGCTCTGTGTGTGACAGGGTGCGGCCCCCCAACCCCCTGATCGACCTTGCTCTGTGCATGTCAGGGGGCATCACCCCAACCCTCGGATTGGCCCTGCTCTGTGCATGACAGGGGGTGGTGCCGCAACCTCCCCATCGACCCTGCCTTGAGTGTGACAGGGGGCGGTGCCCCAAGCCCCCAATTGGTCCTACCCTGAGCTTGACTGAGGGTGGCATCGCAACCTCCCAATCTGCCCTGCTCTGGGGCGGCGCCCCAACTCCCCAATCGGCCCTGCTCTGAGCCCGACCAGGGGCTGCACCTAGGGATTGGGCCTGTCCTCTGCCACCAGGAAGCAGGCCTAAGCCATCAGGTCGTTATCTCCCAAGGGGTCCCAGACTGTGAGAGGGCGCAGGCCGGGCTGAGGGACCCCCCCCCTTCCCCCTGATTGCACAAATTTTTGTGCACTGGGCCTCTAGTATACTAATAAAATCCCTCTTCCCAAAGTGAGAAGGGGCACCCATAGACTACTTTCTCTCCACATCTACTTAGGAAAGAAGCCTTTGGTACAGTGCCTAGGAACTACATACTATGTTTTTTAAATTTTTTGATTATAGAGGCATACCTCATTTTATTGTGCTTCATGGGGGTTGTGTTTTTTACAAATTGAAGGCAAGACCCTCCACCAGCAATAAGTTGTAACTCGCTTTATTGCTGTGGTCTAGAACTGAATCCGCAATATCTCCAAGGTGTGCCTGTGTTAGGTATGCATTTGATTTATATTGATTTTGAAGTAAAAATACATTTGGGCTAATAAAAAATAGCTAAAATTTATTGAGGACTTATTATCTTCTGACTCCTGGTCTTAACTCATCTAATCTTTAAAACAGTTGATATGATACACTGAGGAACAAATTAACATCTAGGCGGTCAAATTGGCTTAATTAAGAACCTAGGCTTTGGCAACAAGGCTGTGCTCTTGTGAAATGGTGCCAGATAAGATGTCTCTGTTTTGTGTAAGAACCATACCCAATAGGAGACACTGTTTCTGCCTGTACTAAATTTAGGATCTTTTTTTAAAAAAATATGACATGTTTCAAGATAGCTGACTGGGGCTTCCTGACACCAATTCAGTGGTGGTGGCAGAGAAAGGGCTGCAACTCATCCAACTGCCTTCAAGCTTATGACAAAACCACTGGAAGCTAATACATAGTACTCTGCTGAATTACTAATTCACAGCAGTATGATAGGAATTCTTTGGAGTGTGAGTCTGTACACATACACACTAGAAAAAAATAGGTTAAGGATAAGGGCAGTTGTATTTTCAAGGCCTAGCACAGTGGCTGGAAAATAATAGGTGTTCAATAAACATTTATTGAATGGTCACTAAGGGTTCACAGCAAAGGTGAGTCACTTTGTATTAGAGTGGATAGAGAAGATAAGGCTTGAATCTTCAAGTGAGCTTTGAGTTAGAGCAAGAATTTCAATAGGCAAAGAGTTAGGTAGGAGAGGACACCTACTGGGGAAAAAAAAAAAAAACATACCAAAAACCACACTAGTAGGAAAGAACAGCCTTTTTTTCTGAAAAGAATAAGTCAAGAAGATAAGTTGGAGTTCTCTCTTTTCTCAAACTTGATATCTGTGTCTTTGCAAATTTTGATGGATGCTTCCAACATGTGTGCAGAGATTTAATAAAAGAATAGGTCAACTGTCACTATCTCCTTGTAGCAAGAGGCATGTTTGTGTTTTTTACTTGGATGTTTATATTGATTTTATAGAGAGGGGAAAGGAGAGGGAGAGTGAGAGAAAGGGAACATTGATGGGCTGCCTCCTGCATGATCCCTACTGTGGATTGAGCCTGAAAGCTGGGCATGTGCCCTGACCTGGAATCAAACCAGCAACCTCTCGGTGCATGGGACAATGCTCAACCAACTGAGCCACACTGGCCAGGGAAGAGCATGTTTTTTCTTTATCCATAAATGGAACTTTTTTGAAAGCTGGTTATCATATTTAATTCTGAGAATCTAAAATTTAAAAGGAATAACACTGCATAGATAAGTAAAAATCAGATCATTATTCAAAACACTGTTTTACATTTCTCTACCTTTTCTAATCCTTTGATATCAGAAAGTACAGTAATGCCTAAGGCAGTGGTTCTCAACCTTCCTAATGCCGCAACCCTTTAATACAGTTCCTCATGTTGTGGTGACCCCCAACCATAAAATTATTTTCATTGTTATTCCATAACTGTAATTTTGCTACTGTTATGATTCATAATGTAAATATCTGATATGCAGGATGTATTTTCATTGTCCGCGACCCACAGGTTGAGAACCGCTGGTAAGGGAAAATTCACAAATTATAATTGGCCTAGAACAGTGATTTTAAACCTTTTTCATCTCATGGCACACATAAACTAATTACTAAAATTCTGCAGTACACCAAAAAATGTATATCTTTTGCCAATCTGATACACAATAATAGGTATAATATTTTAATCTTCACCCGAGGATATGTTTTTTTTTTTTTTTAAAATATCTTTATTGTTGAGAGTATCGCAGATATTCCCTCCTTTGACCTCCCCCACTTGACCTCTTCCACTCAGATCCCACGCCACCCCAGGCCTTCACCCTATTGTCTGTGTCCATGTGTAATGGACATAAGCATATAAGTTCTTTAGTTAATCTCTTCCTGACTCCTTCTCCACTTCCCTCTGAGATTAATCAGTCTGTTCCATGTTTCCATATCTTGGGTTTTATTTTATTCATCAGGGTATTTTTTTGTTCATTAGATTCCTTGTTCATTTATTTTGATATTCAATTGTTGATAGATATGTATTCATTGCCATTTTATTGTTCATAATTTTTATCTTTTTTTATCTTTTTCTTTTTAAAGAATACCCTTCAACATTTCATATAATACTGGTTAGATAGATAGTGATGAACTCCATTAGCTTTTGCTTGTCTGTGAAGCTCTTTATTTGACTTAAATTCTAAATGATAGTTTTGCTGGATAGAGTAATCTTGGTTATATGTCCTTGCTTTTAATCACTTTCAATATTTCTTGCCACTCTCTTCTGGCCTGCAAAGTTTCTGTTGAGAAATCAGCTGCCAGCTGTATGGGTGCTCCCTTGTAGCTAACTAACTGCTTTTCTCGTGCTGCTTTTAATATTCTCTCTTTGTCTTTAACCTTTGGCATTTTAATTATGATGTGTCTTGGTGCAGGCCTCTTTGGGTTCCTCTTGTTGGGGACTCTCTGGGTTTCTTGGACTTGTATGTCTATTTCTTTCACCAGGTAGGGGAAGTTTTCTGTCATTATTTCTTCAAATAGGGTTTCAATATCTTGCTCTCTTTCTTCTCCTTCCTGCTCCCCCATGATGCAAATGCTGGTACACTTGAAGTTGTCCCGAGGCTCCTTACACTATGGTCATATTTTTGAATTCTATTTTATTTTTGCTCTTCTGATTGGGTGTTTTTTGGCTTCCTCATATTCCAAATTACTGATTTGATTCTTGGCATCCTCTACTCCACTGTTGATTCCCTGTAAACTGTTCTTCATTTCAGTTAGTGTATTCTTCATTTCTGACTAGTCCTTTTTCATGTCTTTGATGTTCTCACTAATTTTCTTGAAATTGTCACAAAGTACCTTAACATTCTCACTAAGTTCCTTGAAGCTCTCATTAAGATCCTTGAGCATCCTTATAACCATAGTTTTGAACTCTATAGGAAGCACTTTGTTTGCTTCCATTTCATTTAGGTTTTTTGTGTGTGTGTGTGTTTTGTTTGTTTGTTTTTAGATTTCATCTGTCTTTCATTTGTGACATGTTTCTTTGTCTCTGCATTTTGACTGCTTCCCTGTGTTTGTTTCTATGTATTAGGTAGAGCTGATATGTCTCCTGAAATTGGTAGAGTGGCTTTGTGTGGTAAGTGTCCTGTAGGGTCCAGTGACTCAACCTCCCCAGTCACCTGAGCTTGGCACTCTAGCTGCACCCCTGTATGGGCTGTGTGCACTGTCCTGTTGTAGTTGAGCCTTGATTGCTGTTGTTGTCACTGGGAGGAATTGACCTCCATGCCAACTGGCTGTGAGGACCAGTTGCCACTACAGTGGAAGAGTTGCTGTGCAGAAGACACCCCTATGGAGCAGGACTTGCTTCAGTGGGGCTTTGGTGCTCACTGAGTCCACCCCTTGAGTGTGTTGTTCATGGATACAGTAGAGTTGTAATCTAGTGTGGTCTGAAGCTGTCCATCAGGTGTATTGGCTCTAGGGCCTCTTGGGAGGTGCAAAGTCAGCCACTGCCTGTGGTCTGCCTGGGGCCACCTGGCATGAGCTACAGAGCACGCTACAGATGACTGCAACCTATGTTGGGCTTAGAGATGCCCAAGAGAGTCCAAGCTGTGAATCTTGGCAAGCTGCTGCTAGTGCCAGGCCTGGGGCCACTTATAGAGAGATAGGAGACACATGTGTCTAGCTGCTGCTTGTTTGAAAGATTTTAGGAAAGTCTGAAGCCTGAGCCAGAACAGGCCATTCCATTCATATGTAAAAGACACTGCAAACAACTTGGGTAAAGCTGAAAATTGGGGGGATGGGATCTTAGGGAATCACTAAGGTGGGAAGAACTGTGTGGGCCAGGTTGATGGGGACTCAGTCATCTCTGTAGTGGGGAAGTCCCAGCCTTTTTGCCTAGGAGAAAGTTGCTCCAAAGTCCTTGCCCTGATACCAGAAAATTTAGTTCCTTCCCACATGTTCCTGGATTCTTTCAAGCTGCTGACACAGTGCTGGAGCCCAGAAGGAGTGAGTCCAAGTAGGTCCATATGCTGGATATTTAAGAGAAACTTCCTGGGACTCCAGTAGTCTCTGTGTCACTCAGCCACAATCACCACTGGTTTTTATAGCTCAAAGTTACGGGAACTTCTCTTCCTGGCTCAGAAACAGTGGGTTGAGGGGTCTGGTGTGGGGCTGGGACCCTTTCCTCCTCCCTGGAAGCCTCCTTAACTAAGATATCCCTCCTGATTAAAAACACACCACAAGTGGGTGTCAGACCAGCCATTCCACACCTCCACCCTTCCTTCCAGTCTCAATGTGCTTCTTTACTTCTCTAGTTTCAGGATTTCCATTCAGCCAGATTTTTGGCGGTTCTGCATGATAGTTGTTTTGTATTTTACTTGTAATTTTGATGTGGTTGTGGGAGAATCCGAGTACCAGCATTAACCTATGCTGACATCTTGGTTCCCCCACTGAGGATATGTTAATTATTGATTTTAGAGAGAAAGGGGGAGAGAAAAGGAGAGAAACATCAATGTGAGAGAGAAACATCTATCAGTTGCCTCCAATATGTGCCCCAACCAGGGACTGAACTCACAACCTACCAAGGTATGTGCCTTGACCAGGAATCAAACCCTAAACCTTTGGTGTACAGAACGATGCTCTAACCAACTGAGCAACACGGCCAGAGCAAAATAGGTATAATTTTTATTCATTCACATGATGGCTATTGTGTTGGCTATTGTCATTTTTCTTTTGACAATCTAAGGGAAAAGAAGTCAGTGCCCTGACTAAATAGTCAGGTATTGCATGTTTTAAAAATCCTTGCAGCACACCAGTGTGCTGGAGAAAATGGTTGTAAGTGCTTCTCTGTGATTCTTTTTTGTTACACTATAGCTACCTTTAGTGTAAAGTGAATACAGTATAGCTACTTTTAGATCAATGACAGAGTGAGTATAGATAACTGAAGTGCACAGATTATTCTAAATCCTTCTTTATTGTAAGCTTGTGTTGAAGGCGCTTCTGCTATCAAGTCTTTTACCAAGGCTTCTAACAAGAAGGAGTTTTATAAATTTGAATTTCATCTACTGACCATATCCACCTTCTCTAGTGGGAGGTTGTGAGCAGAGAAATTGCTAAATGATACCAGAGCAGAGAACACAGAAAACATCACAGTTTCTGATAGTTCAACAAATTCTTTGATTTCAGTCACTGAACATTGAGAGGTAAATGAATACATGTTGCTTGAGACTGAAATGACTTTTCCTTATTGTTTTGTACTGGGTGATGACAGTTACTTTTCCTTAGCAATCACCACATTTCTTTTATGTTCTTGGAATCCTGGATTTGGAAGCAACATCAGAAGTTCATTATGTTTCATTTCCCACTTTCCTACAGAATTATAACTAAACTGTCCAAGCTGGATGGTTGTCTATTCTGTTCTTTGTTTGGAGGATGGTCATTGGTACATGTTGGAAAGCAGTTGGCTGACAACCTGCTTATGCGAGTTATAGTCTTGATAATACAGGGTGGGGCAAAAGTAGGCTTACAACTATTTGTATGGAAAATAATCCTATATAATAAAAGGCTAATACGCAAATAGACCGAATGGTGGAACGACTAGTTGCTATGATGTGCACTGACCACCAGGGGGTAGATGCTCAATGCAGGAGCTGAACCATGGTGGTCAGTGCACTCCCACAGGGGGGAGCACCTCTCAGCCAGAAGCTGGGCTCATGGCTGGCGAGCGCAGTGGTGGTGGCGGGAGCCTCTCCCACCTCCACAGCAGTGCTAAGGATGTCCGTCTGCTGGTTTAGGCAGTTGGACATCCTCCGAGGGCTCCCAGACTGCAAGAGGGCGCAGGCCAGGCTGAGCCCCCCCCCCCCCAAGTGCATGAATTTTGTGCACCAGGCCTCTAGTATAATCTGTAATAATAAAAGTGTAATATGCTAATTAGACAGGACATCCTTCCAGACGTCCTTCCAGATGACCTTCCAGACGAAGCTGGGGTTGCGAGGGAAGCCCGGATCCCGGGTGCTGGAGGGAAGCCTTGGTCCCAGGTGCCAGAGGGAAGCCGGTGCCAGCAGCCGGGGGAAGGAAGGCCTACTCTTACATGAATTTTATGCATCAGGCCTCAGTAATAATAATACAAGAATAAACTCTGTTTTGTGTACTCACAACTAAAAATCTACTTTTTGTTATTGGTAATCCTTACCCGAGGATATTTTTCCACTGATTTTTAGAGAGAGTGGAAAGGACTCTCTCTAACATCGATGTGAGAGAGAAACATTGATCTGAGACATCAATTGGTTGCCACCCACATACTCTCTGACCAGGGCTAGGGATCGAGCCGGCAAATGAGGTACGTGCCCTTGACAAGAATTGAACCTGGGACAGTTTAGTCTCTTGGCCAACATTCTATCCACTTAGCCAAACTGGCTAGGGCTGTAAATCTACTTTTGATCCACCCTGTATTATTTGCTCTTTTAGCAGTAGCATAGAACATACACACATATTTGAATGTAATCTGCTTAGCAATCTGATGTTCTAAAATGCAAGTGATGAGAATACATAGAAAGAAAGGACAATTTCCTTTTGAAAACAATACTTTTCATCTATCAGAAATTTGTCATCAAATGTTTGGCACATAGCCTGGCACAGAGTAGGCCCATTATAAATGTTTGCATTAGTAAAAACAACACAAAAAAACAAACAGCTAGAGAAATAATGCTGCCTATGAGGAGAGTGGGTAACTGTTCTTTGTTTTGTGTATTCCTAGAGTTCTTTTCACCTATGGTTGCTGTATGAGAAAAGAGTTCTGGAATCAAATAATTTTGGAAAATACTGAATCTTTCTATCTCCTTTTTGGAGTTGTGATGTACATTAGCACATTAAGTGTTTTCAGAAGTCACCTGTCTATATCTGATAAACTCAGTATTTCCCAAGTCTATTTGCACAGAAACTATTAACAACCCACACTTTAGGAAATATGCTCTTTAGGGTTAATTGTTCACAGTTTTTTGCCTGAGGGAATGACTATGTCTTACTCATTTCCTATGTACATTCTATATGATAACTAGTATATATAGGGACAATACAGATTTATGCAGATAGAATGAAAATGGCCTGTATGAGGTTGGATAAGATGACACCAACACTGACCAAGAAAGCTGGGTAGGGGAGCTGTGTCTTGAATGTAAAGATGAACAGGGTCATGGTTGGAATCAGAATGAAAGAGAGTGGTAAAATAGACAGTAGGTTCTGAATGCAAAGAACATGTTTTTAACCTGAGCTTCTGACACTGCTATTGAAGACCCTCAGTCCATCTTCCTTGATAATTACAATGTTCCTCTTAAGTCACCTTTGTTGTCAAGCCTTACAGACAGAGTAAGCACTGACGACCAAGGTAGTACCTCATTCATACTTAATGCTTATTATCAAACTGTTATAGAAATTTCATTCTTAAAACTACAGCTAAGTGATTATTTGGAAATAAGAGATTAATTGGAAAAACTATCTGGAACCTACACATATTTGCATTTAGGGACTTTAAATAATGTTTTGTTCTCCCACCTTACTATTGTAAGTCTTATAGCTCCTGGATGTGTCAGGGTAGTGTCACCAAGGATTGACAAAGAGTGGAACCCCAGAGAGACCCTGCAAATGAAACTACAAACAAGGAAGGACCTAATAGTAAACACAGGCCAAAAACTCTAACACCCCAGGAAGGTTTGACTATGGTTCTCAGATATCCAAGGGAAATGCTATTAGAAAGTCTGTTTCCTACAGTCTGAATGTGTGCCTCTAATTGGCTGCTTTAGGATTTGCTCCAAATGGTCACAGGAAATTGAAATGAGATAGAAATCAGCAGTGTTTACAGTGCCTTGTGTTGGCATTATACACATTGTGAACAAAATAGTACATCGTATATCCAAAGACAGAGATCAATATGCTTGAAATTATTCATTTTGACCACATTTACTTGAAAAATGGCATTTAGCTCTCAAAGTTATTGAAGAATTGTAGGTTGAATAACTATAAAAAGGTTGTTTGAAAACTTGCTTTTTAGATGACTATGAGAAGTTAGATAACATGAGCATTTTAAATTTGAGCATAGCTTGAGTAATGGGCATATAGTTATCTTCGTCTGTATATCTAAATCTCAGTAATAACTGTCTTTTTTCTATTATTTTTCTATTATTATGAAGGTTTACATTTTTGTCTCAACTAGATGTAGAAGGGGTCTAAAGGATATATTTATATTCATGTTATGATACAGCTATTTTTCTTCTGTTGTCACCCCAGTGAACATCATGTACATATTATGGCATCAGTTACTAAAAAACATATTTGTTGCTGAAATCATATGCTGACTTTTATTGCTATCAAGGAATATTATATTCAGAAGGAAAAAAGGGTGCTCCTTTTCCACATGTTGCTGCATTCTCTCTATTATAAAAATAAAGGGATATTACCTCTGAGCCTATTGATACATCAAGTAATAAATGTGACAGTTAATAGTTCTATTTTCCTTACCCCATCTTCCTGCACAACTGCAACATAACATGTTTCTTACTAGTAACAGATGCTGGAGACCTTCCTTTGAAATTCCTGTGGAGAAGCTGCCCTGTTGATTGCATTAGACAGGAAGTGGTTTCATGCAGATGTTGACTTGCTGGTGCATTGTAGTAATTGCTGTTCTGCTGACCCCTTGCTGAGTGCAATGCTTTTCTCTTGTAGGTGATGTGCCTTCAGGACTTTTTTGGTGACGATGACATTTTTATTGCATGTGGACCAGAGAAGTTCCGTTACCAGGATGATTTCTTGCTAGATGAAAGTGGTAAGGAAAAAAAAAGTTCAAAACCAGGGGAAATTTGAGGCAGCTTTCCAAAATGAGCTGCACCAGGCCAAGATCATGTCAACTCTAAAGCTACCAAATCAGTTTCAGATCCTCATCCAGTATGTCTTTTCCATACCTTGAATTTCTTTGATTTTTTTTATATAGAAAACAGATGAAATGATAATTGGAAAGGTTACATAATTTAGAAGGGTCAATGATGAATGGCTAACTTATAACCACTTAATAACTAAAATGATGTTCTATAAAAATCATGGTGTGGATTTCTACATTTTAACTGTATATTTTCCTCAAAATTTATATTTGAGATATTTATAATCATAAAATTATTGAGTATGTTTCTAGGCTCGTCTTTCAGGTGACTTCCTTTAGTTCCTAACTAGGAAAGTGACTTGGTGCCCCCCTTTTTATTAACATTTCAGAAGTTTATGTCATCACCATCTGCGAGGGTTAAAAAAAAAAAAGAGTAGTGTGGCTTACTTCCATTAAAAATGAAATGTAAAAAAGGGACCGTTGATAAACAGGGAAAGACACATCTTAGGAAATGAATATCAAAGGTTGTGACTCAAGAATGATGTTTTTTTTAATATTATAAATCATCTCAGAACCTTAACAGCATCATGGGAAAAGTTATTAAAGAGGCCTTTCCATGATAATCTTACCTCTAATTTAATTAGGGAAATGTTACATACTTATTGACAATTCAAATTCTAGCTAGTTGGAAATGATTTTTGAAGTGAATGAATGTTTTGCCTAGATAAATTCAATTAAACAAATTAGTAAGCTTTTAGCAAAATGGACGGGAAATACATGAGCACCAACATAATATGATGAGTGATGTAATATTTCTGCTCTAACACTGCTGATGTGTATTCACATAGAGTATCTATATTATATGCATATATACATATCAGTTACATGCATTTAAACATACTGTAATTATTTCATCATTTAAAAGTGATGTAGAATGTGTAGGGAGGGATAATAATAACAAAGGTTACCTCTTTATTGTGAAAATTTCAAAATGCCCAATAAATGTATATATAGATGTGTCATTTGAAAGATTGAAGTTATTTTGGTTCAAATTTTTTAGCTGGAAGAGTGGTTTGATACCTCTTTTCTTATAAATAAGTTTTCTTTGCTAAATATGTTCTGTCATCTCTAATAGGCATGCCCTTTGGGGGCAAAGATTTAGGGAGAGACCTCTACCCATCCCAACCCTTCTTTAGGCAGCTTTGCCACTGTATGGAACAAATGAATGTTAGGGGTTAGGCAGAAGAGCTGACAGCATAGTTTTGAAAAAAAATAAACTGTCTTGACTTTCAATTTAAAGAAAATAGATGCTTCTAATAGAATGGTCTGAGAGACCAGATGCATTCTGAAATGAAAGTTTCATTTGTTGATTTGATATAGAAAACAACCTATCAGACTGGAACTGGAATACAGCTGTTTCACATCAGCAGAGTTGGCCTGGGGTTCCCAAGTCCCCAGTCTCTTTCTACCCCATGTTAGAATCCTTTCTCATTAAAAAGGATTCACACAGATCTCTCCCTATCTCTATTTGTGTATCTATGTCTGTCTGACTGTCTGTCTATCTATCTATCTATCTATCTATCTATCTATCTATCTATCTATCTATCATCTATTCGTCTATATATCTATCTACATATCTATCTAAGTATTTGTCTATCTCTCTATCGGCACAGCAATGCACATCAGGACAACTTGCCCATAATTTGTGGTTTGGCCCTTTGCAGGCCCACTTCAAACTGTTTGAGAGAGAAAGTGAGAACTTCACATCCTTTCTCCTGATGAATATACCCTATTTCTTGATGTGAAATATATTTGCTGAGTAACTGTGTTCTCCCACATCCTAAAAGAAGCATGTGGATTGGGGAGGGGGAGAGAATCTAAATTAAAATTTTATTTTCTTGGATGAACTTAACCCTGAAACTAAAATCACATGTTGACAACTGCAATTTCCCTGTTGCTTGTACGCCATGTTTTAATGCTAATATATTAAAATTTGAATCTTCTAGAAAGTGCTCTGAGCATAATTTAGCATAGCTTATATGTACTTGCTAAATGGCATTTGCACATTGAGGCTTCATTTGGCCTGTTCCGAGTAGCTTCCTGTACCGCTGCTGATACGGACATCTTAAGAATTAATACTTACCCAGTACTGTGCTTGATTTAATGGTTCCAAGAAGTGGCCTTTTGCTGCAAGGCAGTACTTTTATTTTATCTTTCAAAATTAACCCGGCTCCCAGTGTGTTCAGGATTAGCAACAATACATCCCCCTAATTACTGCTGGAAAAGTTCCTGGAAGTGGCTCTTAAGGTCTAACCAGTGAGAAGTTTACCATTAGATACTTGTATTTCATGGGGCTATACTAGAGCCAGAGCAATATTAGAAACTGTAAGGAGCCTCCTTCCTCCCCTAAGTTTTCACCTGGAAAAAAACAAAAACAAAACAAAACAAAACAAAAAACAAACAACCCACAAAAACACCTTCCTGTTTCCAGCTCAAAATATAACTGTTTTAGCGATATCATCATCAATGAGTGGAGTCTCAGCACCTTCAAAAATGGTGGATACAATTCTATATAGAAAGACAGATAGGCCAACAGATCCTTCTCCAGCATGGCTTGCTAATTTAGAATGATGAAATATCATCCAGGAAAATGCCAAATTGGAGACAAGAAGCTTAACCTGGTTTTGCCTATATATTGATGATAAGTTGACAAATTTTTTATTTGTTGCCATTAAAAAGTGGTAAGATTTTGTTGAGAAATGCCTGCCTCACACCTGGGAGGGACAATTAACTCCTTGGTGATGAGTCTGTCACAGGATGTCAACTTTTGTCGACCCAACCCCCAGCCTCAACACTGATGTCCCCAAATTTGCTTGGCCAATTTCTTCACCCACTCACGTCAACCCTACCAGGCCTAAATATCTGTCATCCTCTTTTGTTTTAACTAATTTATTAGTGCTCTTGATTCTGATGTTAATAGGCATGGCTTTAAATATACATATTTTTGCTTAAATTTTTAAGTTTCCTAGGGCTGATATAACAAAGTTCCACAAACTGGGGGCTTAAAACAATAGAAATTGATTCTAGGACAATTCTGGAGGCCAAAAGTTAAAAATCAAAGTATGGGAAACACTATGCTCCCACAGGCTCTGGTTTCCGGTGGTTGCCAGCAATCCTTGGCATCCCTGGGTTTGTCCCAGCATCACTCTGATCTCTGCCTCCATTTTCACATGGCCTCTCTCTGTGTACAAAATTGCTTCTTCTTATAAGGACACCGGTTATTGAATTAGGGTCCACCCTAATCCAGCCTGACCTCATTATAACATGATGACATCTACAAAGACCCTATTTCTAAGTAAGGTCACATGTATAGGCCTCAACATAACTTTGGGAAAGACATAATTTATTCCACCACAAATGTTGTTTGAACTTGTCGTAAGTAAACACATTTCTATTTGTTTGCTTTGACCTGTCTTTAGATTTGCACAGCTATAGCTATATATTCATTAGTAGAATACATAAACAACAGATCTGTGACAAGGTTGCCTCTCATCTGACCTTTTATAGGTAGTATCACCTGATGGATCAGAGGAATGAATGCTGTGGGCGATCTGAGCCCCTTTGACTAAGATGAAAATATATGGTCTGAATGCTACAGGTGGTTGTATTTTTAATTGAGCTGCCTTGTCCAAAAGGTACTGATTTCCAGGTCTTTGTCAAATGTGCTGGAGGAGACCTCTGTTAGAATTGGCTCTTAATGTCTCTGAAGGGAGGGGTTGTTTGTTTGATGAGAGTCGTAGCACAGGGTTCTGGTTTGGGTTCTGTATCATTCAGTATTGTTAGAAATGCCCACTCGAAAAGTTGATGGTGTGTGGATGAAGTCATATGGGAGGGAAGCTAATGCGGCAGAAGACAAGATGAGAATTCACAAGGATTTTTATAGGAGGTAGTTTCTAAGAAGATAAAACTGAATTGGTACAAACAAAAAGTAATGCTCTGAGGATTTTTATTTTTTAAAAAAGCCAGTTCTACAAGCTTGGTTAACATCAATGTAGTTTTAACAGTAGCACATATGAAAATTAACTTTAGTTCACTGCAGGCTTATTGTGGCTCATTTACTGTATGTAATATAAGTATATTATCCTATATAATAAAAGGCTAATATGCAAATTGACTGAATGGCAGAATGACACACTGACTACCAGGGGACAGATGCTCAATGCAGAAACTGCCCCCTGGTGGTCAGTGCACTCCCACAGGGGGAGTACCGCTCAGCCAGAAACCGGGCTCATGGCTGGCAAGCACAGCAGCAGTGGTGGGAGCCTCTCCCGCCTCCAAGGCAGCGCTACAGATGTTCAAATGCTGGCTTAGGCCCACTCCCCATGGGGACATCCCCTGAGGGCTCCTGGACTGCGAGAAGGTGCAGGCTGGGCTGAGGGACCCTCCCTCCCCCAGCCAGTGCATGAATTTCGTGAATGTCAATAAAAATTCACAAAACTGGTATAGAAGTATAGAAGAAATTTAAATAATTGAACTCTCACATGATGTTTTTTTGTAAGTTTGTGACATTTATGCTTCTGAAATTATGAAAGTTTAAAACTGCTCTAAGACTTTTTGGCTACTCTATGTGTCCACGTGTGTGTGTCCACGTGTGTGTGTGTGTGTGTGCATGTGTGTGTGCATAGTGTCTCTGCAGAATGCCAATCCAGTTTCTCTCTGCACCAGATAGACCCATCTGAGTACAGGTTCTTCCTGGTTATGTGATTCTAGAAGAAACATTTCCTCGGCTGCTCTGATGGACCCCCATGGAGTTGGGTCCCCAGAATCTGCTTGGTAAACGTCTCTAGAAATCTTTCATTCTGACCACTTTCCAGAGACTCATGTCCTGAAAGAGATGAGACAAGTGACCTCAGCCATCACTCACCACAGGATCCTAATTGCTCTCCCCAATTCTGGGTGAAAGGAAAACAGGGTTAGAAGCTGAAACAGTAGAAACAGTATTGTAATAAGGTTAGAAGACACAGGTCTGGTCCAAGCTCTATGTCCTACTTGCTGTGTGGTCTCTAAATCTCCACACCTGCTTTCTATTCTGTAAAACACCATTTTTTTCCTGAATTGTAATGGACCTCAAATAAGATAATAAATGTAAAAGCACGTTCAAAACTGTGTTCCTTATTACTTAGTGACTGATGTTAGTGAGTGACACCTCGGCTGAAATATATCTCCTAGTGGATTGCAGCTGCACTCCATCACGTAGATTCATTTGCAAGGCTTAATTGGAGGCAGATGCCACCAAGATTTGCTTTTGGTACTCTTGAGAACAAAAAAGTGATTATCTGTTGCTTTCTTCTCACTCTCACTTTTATTCCTGTGGTGGAGTGAAGAGGAATTTAGGACCTTTGAAGATATTCACCCTGCTCTGGAGGGAATCTCTGGAAGATTAACCAAATCACATTTAGAACCATTCAGACTTCTACAACTGACAATGTTCAGGAGTCCCAGCCCTTATGTCCTTGTTAATTTGGGTCCAAGGGATTTTTAAAATATATATATATATATACATTTTATTGATTTCAGAGAAAAAAGGGAGAGGGAGAGAGAGATAGAAACATCAATGATGAGAGAATCATTGATTGGCTGCCTCCTGCATACTCCACACTGGGGATTGAGCCTGCAACCCAGGCATGTGTCCTGACCTGGAATCGAACCATGACTGTCTGGTTCATAGGTCAACACTCAACCACTGAGAAACACCAGCCACCAGGTCCAAGGGATTTTTGACAGCCACACTGATCTGTCCTGGAGCAATTGATGCTAGGAAACCACAGTTCACTGGGAACACTGGAAAGATGTTCAGAATCTGGGTAAAGACCAGGCTTCCTCACAAAGTCGTTTTTGAGCACTACTAACAAAATTCATTCTTTTATACATCCATTTATTATTCAACTACAGGCCAGGTGCACAAAAATTTGTGCACTCGGGGGAAAGGGGGGGGTCCCTCAGCCCGGCCTGTGCCCTCTCGCAGTCTGGGACAACTCGGGAGATAATGCCCTGCTGGCTTAGGCCTGCTCCCGGGGGGCAGAGGGCAGACCCAATTCCTAGGTACAGCCCCTGGTCGGGCTCAGAGCAGGGCCGATTGGGGAGTTGGGGCGCCGCCACCTGTCATGCACAGAGCAGGGCGGATTGGGAGGTTGCGATGCCACCCTCAGCCACGCTCAGGGTAGGGCCAATTTGGGAGTTGGGGCACCGCCACTGTCACACTCAGGGCAGGGCCGATGGGGAGGTTATGGCTCTAACCCATCACACACAGAGCAGCGCCCTTAGGGTGGGGGTTGGAGCGCCTCCCTCTATCACCCACAGAGCAGGACCGATCAGGGGGTTGGGGCACCACACCCTGTCACACACAGAGCCGCAGGGCGATCAGCGGGTTGGGTAGCTCTGCCCTATCAGGCACAGAGCAGGGCTTATCAGGGGGTAGGGGCACCTTCCCCTGTCACAAACAGAGCAGGGCGGATAGGGAGGTAGTGGCCCCGCCCCCTGTCACACACAGATCCGCAGGGCGAACAGGGGGTTTGGGCGCTGCCCCCTGTCATGTTGATCCCGGTGCTGGAAGGTCTCGTGGCTCCGCTGATCCCAGTGCTGGGAGGCATATTACCCTTTTACTATATAGGATAGAGGCCTGGTACACGGGTGGGTGTTGGCTGGTTTGCCCTGAAGGGTGTCCTGGATCAGGGTGGGGGTCCGCACTGGGGTGCCTGGCCAGCCTGGGTGAGGGGATGATGGCTGTTTGCAGCTGGTCACCCACCCTTCAGGGTGAGGGTCCCCACTGGGGTGCCTGGCCAGTCTGGGTGAGGGGCTGAGGGTTGTTTTCAGGCTGGCGGGTGACTGAAGCTCCCAACCGCTCCTTTTTTCTTTTTCTTTTCTTTTTATTCTGGGCCAGCTTTAGCTTTGAGGCTTGGCTCCAGCTCTTAGGCCTCTGCTGCTGAAAGCAGGTTTCTGGCCTTTGTTTACCTTCTGTATTTGAAACAATGTTGCGATCCTGCTGGCTGAAGCCCTGCTGACTAAAGCAGGTTTCTGGGGTTTTGTTTAGCTTCTATATTTGTAACATAGTTGCTTAGAATTGCAGCTCAGATGCCTGCAGTGGCAGGCAGGGAAGTTGGAGTCCTCCGTCACTGAAGCAAGCAAGCCTCATGTTAGTTTCAAGCTGCCTGGTTGCCAGCTGCCATCTTGGCTGGCAGTTAATTTGCATATCACCCTGATGAGCCAATGGGAAGGGTAGCGGTCATGTGCTAATTACCATGTTTCTCTTTTATTAGATAGGACTAGAGACCCGGTGCACAAAAATTTGTGCACTTGGGGGAAAGGGAGGGTCCCTCAGCCTGGCCTGTGCCCTCTCGCAGTCTGGGACCCCTCAGGAGATAATGCCCTGCTGGCTTAGGCCTACTCCCGGGTGGCAGAGGGCAGGCCCAATTCCTAGGTGCAGCCCCTGGTCAGGCTCAGAGCAGGGCCGATTGGAGAGTTGGGGCATCACCCCCTGTCATGCACAGAGCAGGGCGGATTGGGAGGTTGCAATGCCACCCTCAGTCACGCTCAGGGTAGGGCCGATTTGGGGGTTGGGGCACCGCCCCCTTTCAAATTCAAGGCAGGGTCGATGGGGAGGTTGTGGTGCCACCCCGTTACACACAGAGCAGGGCCAATCTGGGGGTTGGGGCGCTGCCCCCTGTCACACACAGAGCAGGGCCCATCAGGGAGGTTGGGGCTCCTAACCCTGTCACGCACAGAGCAGGGTCGATCCTGGGGTTGCGGAGGTCCACCCTGTCAAGCACAGAGCATGGTCGATCAGGGGGTTCGGGACCTCCCCCCTGTCACGCACAGAGCAGGACCCATCAGGGGGTTGAGGAGCTCGCTGTTGTCACTCACAGAGTAGGGCCGATAGGAGAGTTGGGGCACCGCCCCCTGTCACACAGAAAGCAGGGCAGATCAGGGGGTTGGGGCGCCGCCACTGTCACACTCAGGGCAAGGCTAATGGGGAGGTTATGACTCTACCCCATCACACACAGAGCAGGACCCGTGGGGGGGAGGGGTTGGGGTGCCGCCCTCTATCACCCACAGAGCAGGGCCGATCAGGGGGTTGGGGAGTTCCCCCGTATCAGGCACAGAGCAGGGCTGATCAGGAGGTTGGGGCGCCTTCCCCTGTCACGAAAAGAGCAGGGCGGATAGGGAGGTTGTGGCCCCGCCCCCTGTCACACACAGAGCTGCAGGGCGATCAGGGGGTTTGGGCGCTGCCCCTGTCACGCTGATCCCGGTGCTGGGAGGCCTCGTGGCTCCGCCGATCCCGGTGCTGGGAAGCCTTGTGGCTCCACTGATCCTGGTGCTGGGAGGCATATTACCCTTTTACTATATAGGATAGAGGCCTGGTGCATGGGTGGGGCTGGCTGGTTTGCCCTGAAGGGTATCCTGGATCAGGTTGGGGGTCCCCACTGGGGTGCCTGGCCAGCCTGGGTTAGGGGATGATGGCTGTTTGCAGCTGGTCACACACCCTTCAGGGTGGGGTTCCCCACTGGGGTGCCTCGCCAACCTGGGTGAGGGTATGATGGCTGTTTGCAGCTGGTCAGACACCCTTCAGGGTGGGGGTCCCCACTGGGGTGCCTGGCCTGTCTGGGTGAGGGGCTGAGGGCTGAAGCTCCCAACTGCTCTTTTTTTTCTTCTTTTTCTTTTTATCCTGGGCCAGCTTTAGCTCTGGCTCTAGCTCTGAGGCCTCTGCTGCTGAAAGCAGGTATCTGGTTTGTTTCGGTTCTATAATCGAAACAATGTATAACTCCAGCTCTGAAATCCCAGCTAGCTGAAAGCAGGTTTCTGGGGTTTTGTTTAGCTTCTATCTTTGTTTCAGTGTTTCAAACTGCAAGCTCAGAGGCCGGCAAGGTAGGCGGGGAACGTTAGTTTCCTCCATCACTGAAGCAAGCAAGCCTCATGTTAGTTTCCAGCTGCCTGGCTGCTGGCTGCCATCTTGGCTGGCCGTTATTTTGCATATCACCCTGATTAGCCAATGGTAAGGGTAGTGGTAGTATGCTAATTACCATGTTTCTCTTTTATTAGATAGGATAAGCTAAGCTAACTTTCCATGAGCCAGGCAATGTGCTGGACACAAATAATTGTAACAGTAATGTTTACATGAAATGTGACTTTTAATATTGTTTATGTTTAAAGATGTCAAAGGACAGTATGTGTGGACCTAGATGGTATTATGCTAAGTGAAATAAGTCAATAAGAGAAAGATAAATATCATATGATTTTACTTATATATAGAATTTAAAGAACAAAATAATCAAACAAAAAAATTAAAACAGACTCATAGATACAGAGAATGGGGGTTTGAGCAGAAAAGGTGAAGGGATCAAGAACTACAAATTTGTAGTTAAATTGATAGTCACAAAATAGTCACAGGGATGTAAACTACAGCATAGGGAATATAGTCAATACTGGTGCAATTACTATGTACAGTGTCAGGTGGCTACTTGAAATATCGGGGGGAACACATTGTAAAATATATGGTTGTTTAACCACTATGCTGTACACATGAAACTAATACAAAATAATGTTGATTGTAAACTGTAATTGGAAAATAAATAATTTTAGAGTTAAAACCAAAATAAATAAATAAATAAATAAAGATGCCAAGTGATCTTATATACTGAATTTGGAATCAGAATGCAAAAATGTTTCATTTTTGCTCTTGTGTATTTTATCTCTTTGGAAAAAATATTCCGGTAAAATGTCTAATGAATCACAAGAGACTGGAAATTCTTTATAGATTTGAAATTTTAACTGGATTATATGACCAGTTTAAATTGAATTTATGTGCAGATTTCTTTAAAATGTGTGGTAGTTTATGCTGAAAAATTTTGTTTCAATATGTTAATTCTAGAAATGTACAGTTCTTATAAAAAACACATTAGAGCTGTCTTATTGAATAATTGCAAGTTTCTGTGACATTTCAGTGTTGTACAGAAAATCTGGTATAATCAGTCCTTATTGCATTGATTATGGAATGAAGCCTGATGTTTGAAATAGAGGGTTTTGTTTCAAATAGAGAAAACACTGGTAATGTGCTTTGCTCTTATTAGCAAGTTCTCATTTGCCTCTTAGGAGTGGAAAAACCACAGGGGTTCTGGAGACTTTCTCCATCTTAGCTACATTTTAGCTCATGCATAAATATAAAATTTCCCAGAACACACAGTGATATTTTTAGTTTTAGTCCACTGCCAAGCTATGGAGACATATAGAATATTGCACTTTGGAGACAGAATCTAACTCAAGGACAAGCTAGTTCCTTTGCTACATAGATGATTTTCTACTTTGGAAATCATGATATTATATAACATATGTAATCTTTTCTTTATACTTTCTCTTCTGGTCCTCATGAGTTTCTTTTTATTGTATTCAGTATCAGTGACCCCTGAATTACTGATATAGACAAATCCTACAAAATATAACATTGAAAATGAATCCTGTACATTAAGAGTCTTGGAGATCATCAGCTCACCCTCCCTTCCAATACACAAGTCCTCCCCACAGCATTGCAACCATTGTTTTTTTATCTTCAACTAGAGCCTCCTATTTCTGGAAGCTTACAACTTATTAGAAGGTCAATTCCACTGCACACTAGTGCTAATTTTTAATAAGTTCTTTTTTATATTGAGCCCTAATTAATCTCTCTCTAGCTTGTACACAGTGGTCCCAATTCTTCCCTCCAGAATAATAAATACCACCTACTGCCTTCAATCTTAGAAGATGAACTTTCCCCTAGTCCTTGGGATGATCAAAGTCATTCACTATAAACTATTTTATTTTTCTTTCCCTCTAGACCAGGGGTGGGGAATGTCCAGCCTAAGGGAAGTATAAGGCTGACAAAACCATTTAGTCTGGCCCTGCCAAGGTATTATTGTAACTCATCTTCTCCTCCCTTTTGTTCTCTCACCTTTCAAGAAAGGAGAGTCTTTTCCTTCATAAAAGCAATGAGAGTGTTTTCGATTTTGTGTTCACTCTTCTTTGTGACTTGCCTCATCAGCTCTCCGTTCCTATCATTTTTGTGGATTCGTTGTTTTATCCTATCTTTATTGCCTCTTTCTCCTCAACCTGTGGCCATGTCTACATTTCTCTTATCCTAAAAGAGCCTTCAGTCATCTCTATCATCTTATCAAACTGCAATGCCTTTTCTGTCTCTGCAAACAGCTTTTTATTTTTTATTTAAATTATTTATTGTTGAACGTATTATATATGTCTCTTTTTTCCCCCATTACCAACAGTTTTTTAAAAAAGTTACAGTCCTAGAGGCTCACTTCTTATATCTTTGGGTAAATGATACTTTGAAAACCCAAGAATTATGAGGGGTTTTTCATGTAAACAATATCTTCCACTATCCTTTTAAATTTATACAGTGGCAGAGGTTCTTCTTTTGCCAAAGGATACTTGGACAATCTCAAGACTTTTCTTCTCCCTCCTAAGAGAGTAAAAAGTATTATGGACTTTTCAAAGCTACAAATCACCATGTTAATTCATAACTGAAAATATCCAGTCCTAGGCAATATCATTCAAAATTGAAGTTCTTTTTCCATACCTATCTAAGGCTCGATGTAGTAAAAGGAAAATGGTCAGGTCGATACCTTCTCTCTTTTTCACTCACCTCCTCCCTGTGGTTTTTTATCCTTTCAGGATTAGAATAGGTAAAGTAGGAGTTGAGTGGATGATGAGGAATGGGGAGGTAGAAGGTCCATACCTGACTGTACTGTTGTAAGATGGCTTTAGGCTCTCTTGGACAGCAGATGTTACATAAAGCCAGCTTCTCTTATGGGTGTTTTCATAGTTCTTCAGGGACTCTCACTGGGAACTTTCCAATATTCTGTTTTTGATGCCATCAATTCTGTTTCTTCCAGCTTTGGATGTTCCTCTTTCTATTTGTTTTCAAAATCTCTCTGTTGGCTTCAGATGGTCTTCTTGGGGATAATTTAAATTAGATTCATGCCAACTCCATCAGATTAATCAAAGCACTCATATGTCCTTTATACCAGCCCATGCACTCAATGCACCCAAGTTGCCTTCATGCTGCTGCCAGAGTTTTGAGGATGAGAGCCAAACAAACACCAGTCGCCTGTATCCCTCTACCCATACACAACAATGACTAAGCTCTTCAAATCTCCTAGTGAAGCACCAACTGAACCAAAAGGAAGCAACTCCCATCTTTTAGAATAAGGGAATTCACAGCGCAGCTCTCTCTAAAGAAAACCTTACCAATCTTCTTTCTCTGTAATAACGTAAGCCTTTTATACCTTTGAGGTGGGTAAGAAAACTAAGGCATGTAATTTTTTGCTTATATCTACTTTGAAATTTACATCTCACAATTCACTTTAGTATCTAATTTACATCCCATTGGAGTTTGGGTAAAAATATCAATTTGAAATCCTATTACATTTGCCTTCTACTCCTACCACATATAAAATAGTTCAATTAAACAAATATAATCTTCCAATTACTATATCCAATATTTTCATTTTTTCCCTTCTTCCACCTCAACTTTTTTGTAGCATTTGACATTTTTTAAAATACATTTTATTGATTTCTTACAGAGAGGAAGAGAGAGGGATAGAGAATTAGAAACATCGATGAGAGAGAAACATTGATCAGCTGCCTCCTCACACTCCCTACTGGGGATGTGCCTGCAACCAAGGTACCTGCCCTTGACCTGAATCGAACTGGGACCCTTGAGTCCGTAGGCTGATGCTCTATCCACTGAGCCAAACCGGTTAGGGCACATTTGACATTTTTGATGATTCCGTCCTTGAAATTCTCTCCCCTTTGTTCTTCATGGTGTTTTGCTGTCCTGGTCTTAGGCCCACCTCCTTGACTGTTCCTGATTTTTTTTTTCAGTTGTGTTCTTGTTCCATATAGGCCTTAATAATTGTTCCCTAAGATTCATTCCCCAATCTTTTTTTTCTACTTAATTACTCTATTCCTAGCCAAGTTTATCTACCTTAATGGTTTCAGCAATGATAGTGATGGTAGACAGTGATGGTGACAAATGGCAACCAGATGGTATGCAATAAGCAAAGCCTTTGGAGTATGTATAATTTTCCCAATTTTACAATTAAGGAAATTAAGGCTTTGATGATAAATTTGTCCAAGACCACACAGCTAGTTAGTGTTGAAGGCAGAGTTCAAAGCCAAGTTTGTTTATATTTGACAACACACTCAGTCTCTAAGTATACCTCCTCTTAAATATGTATCTCTAACGCTGACTCTTCTCATGAACTCCAGAACCATATTTCCAACTTTCTATTATGAACTTTCTTACGATTATTTCACAGCACCTGAAATGTAACACATCCCACAGCTGAACTCGTCTTCTTATTCATTTATTTATTTTTATTAAATTTATTGGGGTGACATTGGTCAACATGAACATATAGGTTTCAGGTGTGTATTTCTATGTTACAATATCTGTATATTGCACCATGTGCCCACCACACAAAGTCAAATCTTCTCCTGTCACCATATATTAGAACTCCCTTTCCCCCCCACCTCTTTCTCTCTGGCAATCACCACACTGCTGCTTGTGTTCATAAGTTTCAGTTTTATATTACACAGATGAGTGAAATTATATGGTTCTTACCTTTTTATGACTGACTTATTTCACTTGGCATAATGGTCTCAAGATCCATCCATGTTGTTGCAAATGGCGCTATTTCATCCTTCATATGTATATGTATGGCTTCTTCTTTATACAGTCATCCATCACAGGACACTTTGGTTGTTTCCATGTCTTGGCCACAGTGAATAATGCTGCAATAAACATAGGGTGCATATATCACTGTGAATACATGATTTTGAGTTATTTGGGTATATACTCAGGAGAGGGATTGCTGGGTGATATGGTAGGTCTATTCTTATTTTTTTGAGGAATCACCAGACTGCTTTCCATAATGATTGTACCAGTCTGCATTCCCACTAGCAGTGAATTAGGGTTTCCTTTTACCCACAAAATGTCCAAAATTTGTTGTTTGTCTTGTTAATAATGGCCACTCTAATAGGTTTGAGATTGCAGCTCATTGTAGTTTTTTAAAAATATATGTATTGATTTTAGAGAGAGAGGGAGAGGGATAGAGATATAGAAACATCATGAGAGAAAAACATTGATTGGCTGCCTCCTACTGGGGATCCAGCCCACAACACGGCATGTGCACTGACTGGCAATTAAATGGTGACCTCCTGGTTCATGGATGGATACTCAACCACTGAGCCACACTGTCCAGGCTAATTGTAGTTTTTATTTGCATTTCCCTAATTGCCAGTGAACATCATTTCATATATCTATTGACTAGTTGTAGATCTTGGGAGAGGTGTCTATTCAGGTTCTCTGCCCACTTTTTGATTCGAGTATGTGTTTGTTTGGTGTTGACTTTTATGCGTTCTTTATATATTTTGAAAATTAAACCTTTGTCAGAGCTACTGTTTGCAAATATCCTCTTCCATCTGGTTAGCTGCCTCTTTGTTCTGTTGTCAGTTTCTTTTGCTGTGCAGAAGCTTTTTAGTTTTATATAGTCCCTATCATTTATTTTTGCCTTTAATTCCCTTGCCTTTGGGGTCAAGTTCAAAAAATTTTCTCTATGACAAGGTCCATATATTTGATACCTATATTTTCTTCTATGTAACTTATTGTTTCAGATCTTATATTTAGATCTTTGATCCATTTTGAATAAATTTTTGTACATGGGGACAAACTCTAATCCAGTTTAATTAATTTGTGTGTGGCTTTCCAGTTTTCCCAGCACCATTTATTGAAGAGATAATCTTTTCTTTTAATTTAAATTCTTTATTGTTTAAAGTATTACATAAGTCTTCCTTCCACCCCAGCACATGCCCTCCAGCACCCCCATACTGTCTGTGTCTATTGGTTATGCTCATATTCATGCATACAAGTCCCTTGGTTGGTCTCTAACACCCCCACCCCCTCCCTACCTTCCCTTTTAGGTTGGACCTTCTATTTGATGCTTCTGACTTTATGTTTGTTCATCAGTTTATGTTGTTCATTATATTGAGTGAGATCATGTGACATTTATCTTTCTCATACTGGCTTATTTAGCTTAGCATAATACTCTCCAGGTCCATCCATGCTGTTGCAAATGGTAAGAATTCCTTCTTTTTTATCGCAGCATAGTATTCCATTGTGTAGATGTATCACAGTTTTCTAATCCACTTAATCTGCTGATGAGCACTTAGGCTGGTTCCAAATCTTAGCTATGTTAAATTGTGCTGTTATGAACATACCAGTGCAATATATTATCTGATTGATGTTTCTGATTACTTGGGATATATTTCTAGAAGTGGGATTACTGGGTCAAATGGGAGTTCCATCTTTAATTTTTTGAGGAAACTCTATACTGTTTTTCACAGTGGCTGCACCAGTCTCCATTCCCACCAACAGTGCACGAGGGTTTCGTTTACTCCACATCCTCCCCAGCACTTATCCTTTGTTGATTTGTTGATGATAGCCATTCTGATAGGTGTGAGATGGTACCTCATAGTTGTTTTGATTTGCATCTTTTGGATGATTAGTGACTTTGAGCATGTTTTCATATGTCTCTTGGCCTTCTGTATGTCCTCTTTCAAAAAGTGTCTATTTAGGTCTTTGCCCATTTTTTGATTGGATTGTTTATCTTCCTTTTATTAAGTTGTATGAGTTCCCTATAAATTTTGGAGATTAAACCGTTATCAGAGATAACATTGGTAAATATGTTCTCCTATGCAGTGGGATTTCTTGTTGTTTTGTTGATGGTTTCTTTTGCTGTGCAGAAGCTTTTTATTTTGATGTAGCCCCATTTGTTTATTTTCTCCTTAGTTTCCATTGTCCTAGGAGCTGTGTTGGTAAAGATATTGCTACGTCTGATATTTTGTTGCCTATGGATTCTTGTAAGATTTTTATGATTTCTCATCTTATGTTTAAATCCTTTATCTATTTTGAATTTATTTTTGTGTATGGTGTAAGTTGGTGGTCTAGTTTCATTTTTTAGCATGTATCTGTCCAATTTTTGCAACATCATTTATTGAAGAGTCTGTCTTGACTCCATTGTATGCTCTTGCTTCCTTTGTCAAATATAATTGAGCATAATGGCTTGGGTTGATTTGTGGGTTTTCTGTTTTGTTCCATTGGTCTATATGTCTGTTCTTCAGCCTGTACCAGGCAGTTTTGAGCAAAGTGGCTTTGTAATATAGCTTGATATCTGGTATTTGATCCCTCCAACTTTGTTCTTCTTTTTCACAATTGCTGGGGCTATTCAGAGTCTTTTTTTAGTCCATATGAAATTTTGGAGAGTTTGTTCTAGGTCTGTGAAATATACCATTGGTATTTTAATGGGGATTGCATTGAATCTATAGATTGCTTTAGGTAGTATGGACATTTTAATTATGTTAATTCTACCAATCCATGAACATAGTATATTCTTCAATTTTTTTATGTCTTCTTCTATCTCTTTTTTCAATGTCCTGTAGTTTTCTGACTACAGGTCTTTTACTTCCTCATTTAAGTTTATTCCTAGATACCTTAATTTTTTTTGGTGCAATGGTAAATGGGATTGTTTTATTAGTTTCTCTTTCTGTGTGTTCATTATTGGTGTATTAAATAGCCATAGATTTCTGGATGTTTGTTTTGTATCCTGCCATATTGCCAAATTTATTTATTAAGTCTAGTAGTTTTGTTTTTTTTGTTTTTTTATGGAGTCTTTAGTGTTTTTTATGTACAATATCATGTCATCTGTGAATAATGACAGTTTTACTTGTTGTTGTTGTTTTCCATTTTGGATGCCTTTTATTTACTTTTATTTTCAGATTGCTATGGCTAGCACTTCCAATACTATGTCAAACAGAATTGGTGAAAGTGGGAATCCCTGTCTTGTTCCTGTTCTTAGGGAAAATGGTTTTAGTTTTTGCCCATTGAGTATGATGTTGACTGTAGGTTTGCTATATAAGGCTTTTATTATGTTGAGATGTGTTCCCTCTATTCCCACTTTGCTGGGAGATTTTATCAAGATAGGGTGTTGGATTTTGTCAAATGCTTTTTCTGCACCAATTGATATGATTATGTGATTTTTGTCTCTCAGTTTGTTTATGTGATGTATCACATTTTTTGGTTTGCAGATATTGTACCAGACTTGCATCCCAAGAATAAATCCCACTTGGTCATGGTGTATAATCTTTTTAATGTAATGCTGAATCTGACTTGCTAAATTTTGTTGAGGATTTTATCATCTTTGTTCATCTGGGGTATTGGTCTGTAATTCTCTTTCTTTGCAATGTCTTTATCTGGTTTGGGGATTAGGATAATGCTAGCTTTATAAAAAGAACTTGGGAGTGTGCCTTCCTCTTGAATTTTTTTGAATAGCCTAAGAAAGATAGGTTTTAGTTTTTTCAATGTTTGCTAAAAATCCCCTCTGAAGACATTCGGACCAGGGCTTTTGTTTGCTGGAATTTTTTTGATTACTGTTTCAATTTCATCAGTGGTTATTGGCCTATTCAGGTCTTTTGATAGTTCTGATTTAGTTTTGGAAGATTTTATTTTTCTAGGAATATGTCCATTTCATCTAGATTGTCATATATATATTCCTTTGTATGTCTGTGGTGTTGGTGGTTACTTCACCTTTTTCTCTTTCATTTCTAATTTTTTTTATTTGGGTACTCTCTGTTTCTTGGTGAACCTGACTAGAGGTTCATCCATCTTATTTATCTTTTAAAAGAACCAGCTCTTTTTCTTTTTTATTGATCTTTTGTATTGTTTTTTTGTTTTGTTTTGTTTTGTTGTTTTTGTGTCCCTATTTCATTTATTCCCACTCTGATCTTTTTTATTTCGTTTTTTCTGCTTACTCTGAGCTTTTCTTGTTGCACTCTTTCTAATTCTTTAAGTTGTAGGGTTAGATAATTTATTACCATTTTTTTCTTGTTTGTTTGCTTGCTTTTTTTGGGGGGGTGGGGGTTGGCCTGTAGAGCTATGAACTTTCTTCTCAGAACTGCTTTTACTGTGTCCCATAGATTTTGGATTGATGTGTTTTCAATGTTATTTGTTTCCAGGATGCTTTTTATTTCTTCTTTGATCTCTTTGGTAACCCATCATTGTTTAATAGCATGCTATTTATCCTCCAAGTGTTTGATTTTTTTATTGTAGTTGATTTCTAATTTTATGCCATTGTGATCTTAGAAGATGCTTGTTATGATTTCTATCCTATGGAGTTTGGAGAGACTTTGCCTGTGTCCTAATATGTGGTCTCTCTTTGAAAATGTCCCATGTGCACTTGAAAAGAATGTGTGTTCTATAGCTTTGGAGTGAAATGTTCTGGAGATGTCAAATAATTCCACCTGATCTAGTGAATCATTTAGGTTTGCTGTTTCTTTGCTGATTTTTTTTGTTTAGAGGATTTATTCAGTGGTGTCTATGAGTTATTAAAGTCCCCTACTATGATTGTATTGCTGTCAATCTCTCCCTTGATATCTTCCAGAAGTTTTTTTTTTAATGTATTTGGATGTTCTTATATTGGGTGCATATATGTTTACCAGAATTATATCCTCTTGTTGAATTGCTCCCTTCAGTATTCTGAAATGGCCCTCCTTATCTTTGTTATGGCCTTCACTTTGAGGCCTATTTTGTCATATATACCCCACTTTTTCTTTTTCATTTCCATTTTCCTGAATATTTTTCCCATCCCTTCACTATCAGTCTGTGTGAGTTCTTTGTTCTGAGGTGGGTCTCAGACAGCAAATATATAGGCAAATATATAGGTCTCAGACAGCAAATATATATTTTCTTATCTATTCAGCTACCCTATGTCTTTTAAGTGGAGCATTTAATCCATTTAAATTGAAGGTATTATGTATAGGTACTTGTTTGTTGCCATTTTTATTCTTTATGGCTGTCTTCCTTCTTTTCTTTCTATTTATTCTTTTTAGCCATCCCTTTAGCATTTCTTGAATTGCTGGCTTGGTGGTAATAAAGTCTCTTACTCTTTTTTTTTGTCTTTGAATCTCCTGATTTCACCTTCAATTGGAATGATAGCCTTGCTGGCTATAGTATTCTGGGAGTCAGTCTCTTGCTTTGCATCACTTTGTACATTTCATTCCATACCCTTCTGGCCTGATGTGTTTCTGTTGAGAAATCAGCTGACAGTCTAATGGGAGATAACTTATAAGGCACTTCTTGTCTCTCTTCTGCAGCTTTTAAGAGTCTTTCTTTGTCGTTGATGTTTGCCAATTTAATTATGATGTGTCTTGGTGTCAGTCTTTTTGGGTTCATCTTATTTGGGAGTCTGTGTGCTTCTTGGACTTTTGTGACTTTTTTTCTTCCCCAAACTGGGAAGTTTTCTGTCATTATTTCTTCAAACAGGTTCTCTATTTCTTTCTCCACTTCCTCTCCTTCTGGCACTCCTATTTTGCGGATGTTGTTTTGTGTTGTCCCAGAGCTCCCTTAAACTCTCCTCCTACTTTTTATTTATTTTTTTCCCAGTTTTGGCTCTTCTTGGCTGTTTTTTTCTACCTTGTCTTCTAACTTGCTGATGGGGTCTTCAGTTTCTTCTAGTCTACTGTTGAAACTCTCCATTGTTTACTTTATTGTAGCTATGTCCTTCTTCATTTCTCCTGATTTTCTTTATTTTCTCTTGATTCTTACACATGTTGTTGAACTTGTCTTCTATTCGTTTCAGTGTCCGCATAGCCATTGCTCTGAATTCTTTCTCTGACAAATTGCTTGCCTCCATTTCATTTATTTACTTTCTGATGATTCCTCCTTTCTTTCTTATGGGGTTTGTTTCCTTGTCTCCCCATTTTTGCTATTTCTTTGTTATTGTTTCTATGTATTAGGTCAAACTGCTATTCCACCCAGATTTTTTGAGTTTGTCTTATATAGTATATGTTTTGTGGGACCCATGGTGCAATCCCTGCGGTCTCCTGGGCTGGGTATTCTAGGGAAGCCCCCTACTTGGGATATTTGCATATTGATGTTGTTGTCCCATTCATGGATGGAGTCTCCTCTCAAGGTGTCTGGTTATGTGACTCACTCTCTACCATGATGACCAAACAAACAACACAAAATACAACTCAACAAGACATCAGACAAAGGGAACAAAATCTGAATGTACTCATGACACCAATGACCACAATAAAAGTGACCACCAGAGCAAAGAGAATTAGGAGAGAGGAAAGAGAGAAAATATGATATTGAGGAAAGAAAAAAAAAAGGTAAGAGAGAAAGAAAAAGAAGAAAAGAAAAAGTAGAAAAGAAAAAGAATATGGGGAGAAAACAATGCATATCAAACAGATATACCAAAAAGTGCAAAAAAAAAAAAAAAACACCCAGAAAAAGGGGGGTACAGAATCTGTAGAGGCAGAGCGTCTATATAGAATGTAAGGTTAAGAAATTGTATGAATAGGGGAAGAACCACAGTTCAGTATAGAGGAGGTAGAAAGAGAATGAGTGGATAAGAAGAAAAGAAAAAGAAAATAATAATAATAAAAAATAAAAATATAAAATATATATATATATAAATTTATCTTTCATTTATTCATCCAGTTTTGGAAAAGGAGAATAGAGGAGAGAGCCTGTAGGCTTGAGTTTATTGAATGAGACTAATTAAACAATTGGGTGAAGAAGAGAGCAAGAAAGGAGAGGAAAAACAAGAATAAAAAAAAATTCACTAGTGAAGAAAGCGAAAGGAGAAGAGTGAATGAACTTGGAGTAGGGGAGAGGAAATTGGACATATGAGTAAGCCAACAGAGACTACAATAGTAATAACACATCAATAAAGAGATAAATAAGATCAATTTTTAACAAAGGGTAAAAAGAAAGGAAAGAAAAAAACTAAAGCAGGGACAGGAGAGGGGAAAACAGGATGAAAGAGGGAGAAGAGGGGAAGAAAAGGGTGTAAAATAAAGTAACAATAAAAAATAGAATGAAGAAAAAATAATACAAAAAAAAACAAATAGAAAAAATAAAGAAAAAAATTTTAAATAAAAGATAAAAAAGTGAAGTGTCATTAACTTCAGCCAAGTTTTTATGCCCCATGGGGGCTGGTTAAGACCCCACTCTTCTGTTCTGTTTGCCACTTCTCAGTTTCCTGTTAGGTAGTCAGAAATGTGTTGAAGTTCCAACCAATCCACTGCTCCTCTCTTTGTGTCTATCTCCACTGCCTTGGCTGCAAACAGGCAGGACCAATCTTCCAGCTTTGCAGGTCTGCCTTCTGTCAATCTTAGTCTCTCTAGTGTCTGTTTCTGACAAGGGCTTTAGTTGTGGGGAGTGGTGTATCTCTTTCTGGGACTGAACACCCCTTTTTAACCCAGTCCCTGAGGGCTTTTAGGGCTATTTAGAGTCTGTTTCCTTTGCATAGATTGGGGTGTAGTCTGGTGCTTGAGGCTGCTAGGAGGAGTTGGCTCTTCAGGAGAAAAATGGCTGCTTAAATCCGGAGGGTCAGGAATGAATCAGTGCCAGATTTCTGGTCACCTCTCTCCTCCACAGCCTCTCCCCAGACTCTACAAATCCACACCACTACCTGCACTGCAGCCATGGATTAGTGTTTGTATTTGAAAGGTTTTATGTACTGGGTTTAGTGAATAAAAGCAAAGACAAAAGAGAGGCAAAACAACCGTCCATCTTTATTTTCCTCGTCCCCCAGCACTGTGAGATTTGGGCAGCTCTTCAGGCTGCTCTTCTGGAATCAGCCTCTTGCAGCTGTGAGCTTAGATCTAGATTCCCCAGCCACAGCAGCCCTGTGGATTTCCCTTCCACAGTTGGATGTTATGCCTGTCCCCAAGGGATGTAGACTGAGTACAGCGCAGCTTCCTTCTTACTCTCTGGTCCCGGTGGTTCTGCGTCTCTCTCTCTCCAGCCCAGATCCCAATCCTACCATTCTCCAGGTGTCCTCTGCCCTTTCTGGCTGTGAATTGTCTCACCAGCTGTGTCTACTTCGCCAATTCCAGATGGATGTTATTTGATTTAGGTGCTCTTTCTATCTGCTCTGGGATAAAGCTCACTACAAGTCTGCCTACTTGGCTGCCACTTTTCCCAATATTCTGAAGAGACTATCCTTTCTCCACTGTCTATTTCTGGCCCCTTTGTCAAAAATTATCTGTCCATATACATATAGTTTTATAGCTGGGCTGGCTCTCTATTCTGTTTCATTTATCTGTTTCATGTGTATCTGTTTCTCTGCCAATACCATGCTGTTTTGATTATTGTAGCTCTGTAGTATAATTTGAAGTCAGGTAGCATGATTTTTCCAGTTTTGTTCATTTTCTCAGGATTGCTTTGGTTATTCCTCGTCTTTTATGGTTCCATACAAATCTGATGATTTCTCATTTTGTCTTTTTAAAAAATGACATTGGGATTTTGTTGGGGATTGCATTAAATCTGTATATTGTTTTGGGTAATATGATCATTTTAACTATGTTGATTCCTACAATCCATGAGCATGAGATATTTTTCCTTTTTGTTGTGTCTCTTTCAATCTCTTTTAATAATGCTGCATAATTTTCAGTGTATAGATCTTTCATGTGCTTTGGTAAGATTATTTCTAGGTATTTTATTCTTTTGGTTGCAATTGCAAAATAAATGGTTGTTTTTTTGTTTGTTTGTTTTTGGTTTTTTTTCCATTTCTTTTTCTGAAGTTTTGTTAGTATACAGGAAGGCAACAGATTTTTGACCATTGATTTTGTATACTAAAACTTGACTGTATTTGTTTATTGTTTCTAATAGTTTTTTGGTGGAATCTTTAGGGTTTTTTACATACAGAATCATGTCATCCACAAAAAAACTGACAGTTTTACTTCTTCCTTCCCTATTTGGATGCTTTTTATGGCTTTCTCTTGCTTTATTGCTCAGGCTAGGACTTCCAGCACTGTGTTGATTAAGAGTGGTGAATGTGGACATCCTTGTCTTGTTCCTGATCTTAGAAGAAAAGCTTTCAGTTTCTCACCATTGAGTATGGTATGAGCTGAAGGCTTATCATATATGGACTTTATACTGTTGAGGTACAATCATAAATGGATGTTGTATCTTATCAAATGCTTTTTCTGTATCCATTTTCAAGATCATATGATTTTTATCCTATCTTTTGTTAGTGTGGTGTATTACATTGATTGATTTGCCTATGTTAAGTCATTCTTAAGCCCCTGTAATGAATTCAACTTGATCGTGATGTATTATTATTTTTGTATTGTTATTTTGATGTACTGTTGTATTTGATTTGCTGGTATTTTGTTTAGGAATTTTGCATGTGTATTCATCAGAGATATTGGTCTGTAGTTTTCTTTTTGTGTGTGTAATCTTTGCCAGGTTTTGGTGTCAGGGTTATATTGGCCTCATAAAATGTGTTAGGAATTATTGCCTCTTCTTCAATTTTTTGGGAGAATTTGAGGACAGGTTTTAAATCTTCTTTGAACATTTGGTAGAATTCACTGGTGAAGCCATCTGGTCCTGGACTTTTGTTTTATGGGAGGTTTTTGATGGTTGTTTCAATTTCCTCACTGCTGATTGGTTTATTTAGATTTTCCAATTCTTCATATTTAGTCTAGGAAGATTACATATTTCTAGGAAATTATCCATTTCTTCTAAGTTATTGAATTTGGTGGCAGATAGTCTTTCATAATATTCTCATATGATCCTTTGTATATCTGTGATCTCTTTGGTGACTTCTCTCTCATTTCTGATTTTGTTTATATGGGTCTTTTCCATTTTTTCCTTAGTGAGTCTAGCCAGGGGTTTGTCAATTTTATTAATCTTTTCAAAGAACCAGTTCTTTGTTTTATTGTTTTGTTGTTGTTGTTGTTTTGAATAATCTTTTTGTTCTCTATTTCATTCAATTCTGCTCTAATTTTTATTATTTCCACTCTTTTCCTGACTTTGCGTTGCTTTTATTCTTCCTCTTCTAGTTCTTTAAGATGTGATGTTAGGTGTTTACTTGGGATTTATTTTGTTTCTTGAGATAGGTCTGAAATGTTATAAACTTCCCTCTTATTACTGGTTTCACTGCATTCCCAAAGTTTTGATATGTTGTATTGTCATTCTCCTTTGTCTCCTATATAACATTTTTTAAATATAATTCTCACCCGAGGATATTTTTCCATTGATATTTAGAGAGAGTGGAAGGGAGAAGGAGAGACAAAGAGAAACACTGATGTTAGAGAGACACATTGATTGGTTGCCTCCCACACGACAGGAACCTGCAATGGAGGTACGTGCCCTTGATCCAAATCAAACTCAGGACCCTTCAGTTCGCAGGCTGACGCTCTTTCCACTGAGCCAAACCAGGGCTCTATATAACTTTTAAAAAAATATATTTTTATTGATTTCAAAGAGGAAGGGAGAGGAAGAGAAAGCTAGAAACATCAATGATGAGAGAGAATCATTGATCAGCTGCCCCCCTGCACATCCCCTACTGGGTATTGAGCCTGCAACCCAGGCATGTGCCCTTGACCAGAATCAAACCTGAGACCCTTCAGTCCACAGGCCAATGCTCTATCCACTGAGGCAAACCAGTTAGGGTGGCTCTATATAACTTTTGGTGTCATCTTTTTTTAAAAATATATTTTATTGATTTTTTTTTTTAACAGAGAGGAAGGGAGAGGGATAGAGTTAGAAACATCGATGGGAGAGAAACATCTATCAGCTGCCCCCTGCACACCTCCTACTGGGGATGTACCCTCAACCAAGGTACATGCCCTTGACTGGAATCGAACCTGGGACCTTTTAGTCTGCAGGCCAATGCTCTATCCACTGAGCCAAACCAGTTAGGGCTTGATGCCATCTTTTATTTCTTCTTTGACCCAGTCATTTTTTTTTTTTTAGCAGTATGTTGTTTAATCTCCACATATTTGTGGATTTCTTTACTTCCTTTTTGCAGTTTTCTAATTTCAAGGCAGCATAGTCAGACAATATTCTTGGTATAAATTCAATTTTTTAAAATGGTTGATCCTAGTTTTGTTACCCAACATATGGTCTATTCTTGAGAATGTTCCATGTGCACAGGAGAAGAATGTATAATCTAATGTTCTGGGACGAAAGATTCTATACATGTCAATAATGCCCATTTGATCTAGTGTATCATGTAAGGCCGATATTTCTTTATTGATTTACTATTTGATTCATCTGTCTAGGGATGTCAATGGATTACTAATGTCCCCAACTATGTTTGTGTTTTGATGTGCTTCTCTCTTTAGTTCTGTAACTATTTTATATATTTTGGTGCTCCTTGCTTGGGTGCATATATTTTAAGAAGTGTTATGTTTTCTTGATGTAGTGTCCCCTTTACATTATAAAGTGTCCATCTTTTCCCCTTTGTTGTCTTGAAATCTATTTTGTCAGATATACTAGTAAGTATGGCTACATCTGCTTTTCTGTGGATGTTATTTGCTTGGAGAATCATTTTCCACACTTTTACTTTAAATTTACCTTTGTCTTTGCAGTTTAGAGTGTCTCTTGTAGGCAGCATATGACTGGGTTTTTGTGTTTTGTTTTTTTTATCCATTCTGCTACTCCATGCCTCGTTATTCATGAATTCAGGCCATTTACATTTAGAGTAGTTATTGATGTGTGAGGATTTCCTATAGCCATTTTATGTTTTTTTTCTTGGTAATTCTATGCCTCCATTGGTTTGTTTCCTTTGTGTTTCTGTCTGTTGTTTTTGTTTGGTGGTATTCCATACTTTTTTCCTCTGTGTCCTCTTTTTCAAAGCTATGCATCCAGGTTTGGGGATTTTTGTGAGTGGTTACCATTAGGTTCATAAAAATTAAACTTGCACATATACCATAGTTTTTCTTTCTTTTGAGTGCTTCTTATCTTCATCCTCCTTTGCCAGTTCAGACCTTTCCCCCTCCCTTTTTAAGGTTTTGTTGTCATAAATTATCCCTGTTTATACTCTAAGTTTTTTGTTGATCTTACTTGTAGTGTTGTGACTTTATTTTCTTTATTACAGGTAGAAAAACTCCTTTGAGTATTTCCTACATAATTGAGGTTATCTGGTGATAAAATTCCTCCTCTTCTTTATGTCTGGGGATGTATTTATTTCTCCATATTTAAAGAACAATTTTACTGCATATATTATTTGTGGCTGACAATTTCTTTTTTTCAGACATTTGAATATTTGGTTCCACTCTCTTTTGTCTTATAGAGTTTCTGCTGAGAGATCAGTTGAAATTCTGATGGGTTTTCCTTTGTAGGTCACTTCCTTCTTTTCCCTGGCAATTTGAGATTTTTTTCTCTGTCATTAATTTTTGACATTTTTAATACCAAGTGCCTTAGAAAGGACCTCTTTGGATTGAGGTAACTTGGTATTCCATTTCCTTCTTGGATTTATGGATCTAGCTCTTCCCATAGGTTTGGGAAGTTCTCATCAGTTAATTGTTTAAATGAGCTCTCTATTCCCTGTTTCCTCTCTTGCTCTTCTGAAATAACTATTATTCTAATATTGCTTTTTCTGATGGAGTCCGATAGTTCTTAGAGGGCTCACTCAGTTTCTCTATGCACAGGTTTCTTCTTCCCTCTACATCTTTTCTAGATTTCTAACTTTGATATAACTAATTCTTTTCTTTATCTGGTTGGCTCTGTTTTCTATGCTCAATAGTTTGCTCTTTTTAAAAAAATATTTTTTATTGATTTCAGAGGGGAAGGGAGAGGGAGAGAGAGAGATAGAAACATCAATGATGACAAAGAATCATTGATTGGCTGCCTCCTGCACACCCCCATTGGGGATCAATCCCGCAACCTGGGCATGTCCCCTTGACCAGAATCAAATCAGGGACCCTTCAGTCTGCAGGCCTATGCTTTATCCACTGAGCAAAACCAGCTAGGGAAAGTAGTTTACTCTTGCATGCTTCATTTCTAGATTTTCAGATTGGTTCTTTTTTAAAAGTTTCAACCTCTTTGGTAAAGTATTTGTTTTATTCATTGATTTGTTTTCTGAGTGCATTGAGTTTCCTGTGTATATTTTCTCACATCTCATTGAATGTTTTCAGAACTGCAATCTTTAAATCTCTGTCATTATAACACATATTTCCATGTGCTGCAGCTTGCTTTCTGGGGATTTTTAATTTTCTTTCTCATCATTACTCATTACTGTGGTTTTCATGGTATTGGCTATTCTCCTTTGCTACTGATTTTTCTCCCTATAACTATGGCTGATAGAAGCTTTGTCTGGAGAGGTCTTTCTACTATTTTCCAGTAGATGGCTCTGAGTTGCAAGTTTGTTTTTTTTTTTAAATCTCTGTGATCTCCCAGTCTTTAACCTCCAAAATTTCTTTAAGACAATACAGCAGTGCTAGTTGAGTGTGGGCTTCGCCTTCACTGTAATGGTAACCCTTGACCTCCTTGGGGTCCCGCCCCAAACATCTGACCTGGGAATCAGTCACAGAGGGAAACTGCAACAGCTCTTGGTTTATAGATAATATGCTCCTGGAACGGACTCCAAGCGAGTTCTGGTGTTCCAAGCTATGGCAGGACTCTGGGGTTTTGTTTCTTTGAAACATCACTGCCTGGCCCACGATGGAGAGGTGAATGGGAGAACCCGGTGCTCTGTCAGGCATCTGCTGACTCAGACTCTGTTTGCTCCCTCACCACTCACCCTACTGGGCTGTCCCCCTGCCACACTCTATTCCTTCTGGCTGAAGGAAGCACCTGCTAACTCTGGCTTTTTCCCCTCTCTAGGCCAAGCCTTGAGCTCCAGCTGCAGTGCTGCATCTGCGGGCTGTCTATGCTTTCCACCCTTCCTGTCTCCCCAGTTATTCTTGGTTGTCCACATTTAGATGTTTCAATTTGCAGATCTCTTGGGCATGCATCTGTGTTGAGCGGGATTTCTTTGTTGAATTATAGTTAAAATTTCAGGAGGAGAGGACAAGGTGTGCTCTCATACTACCATTCCTCTGATGTCATTCCTCGTTGTCTTTTGGTCAATCCCATCTCTCCATTGTGCTTCCTGTGTTAGTTCATGGAATCAGCATTCTCCCTGACACCAACTTTACAAAACATGAAGTTGTATTTTACTTGCACTTCACCTTCATTGTTCCTTAGCAATATCCACCCCCCCACCCCCCTGCTCTCCCAGCTTGTCAATGCCACTGCCATTATCTTAAATGAGTTCCTCATGATCACTTGCTCAGACTTTTTTAATGGCTCTTTAAGTTGCTTTCCTGGTGTCAGTCTTTTATTTTTCCACTCTGGGTCTGCACAGAGATTGAGAATCTTAAATTAATTTGACCAGCCCCTCCACTCTCCAGAGACTATTTGATAATCTGTTTAAGGGCAGTCAAAAGTCAGCTCTGTTGTACCTTTGCAGCTGTTATCATTGCTTTATTCCTCCTCTGCACTCCAGCCACAGTATTATTTTCTGGTCTCCCCAAAGCCATTTATTTTCATATCTCCATCTTTCCTCACACTGTCCCATCAATCTGGAGTGCTCCTTCTTTCCCCCATCACCACCCAACCAAGTCTCTCTTGCCCTTTTAGTTTTAATTCTAAAGTTGCCTTCCTTGTACTGCCTTCCTTCATCTACTTGGTTTCAATCAATCACTGATTTTTAAATAAATATGTTTCTCATATAATTCTCAGAAAAAAACTCTGTGGTATTGTTTTACAAATAAAGAATTCTGAGTTAGCCGTGACCAGTTTGGCTCAGTGGATAGAGCGTCGGCCCAAGACTGAAAGGTCCCTGGTTCGATTCTGGTCAAGGGCATGTATCTTGGTTGCGGGCACATCCCCAGTTGGGGGTATGCAGGAGACAGCTGATCGATGTTTCTCTCTCATCAATGTTTCTAACTGTCTATCCCTCTCCCTTCCTTTCTGTAAAATATCAATAAAATATATTTTTAAAAAAATAATTCTGAGTTAAGAGAAGTTTAAAAACTGCTCAAGGTCACATACCCAGTGGGCCACAGAGCTGGGATGAAAACCAGAGAGCCCAGACTCCTTGTTTTCATCTTACTTAATTATAAGTGCCCTGAGGTTGGTCCTATATATTATTAATCTCTATATCTCACAGCTCCTAGCACAGTGCTTTGAGTGTAGTAAGGACCTTGAAATGTTATCTAAATCAGTAGATGCAGGTAGAATATACTCCACTTGTCAACTCTTCAGATGCTTGAGGCCCGAGGCTTGATATTTCCCAGAAGATGATTTTCCAGGTTTTTTAGACAAAGTTCCTGCAACTGTTTCTCTTAAGACCAATCTACTATCCTGGTTACATTTCTCAAGATATTTTGTGGTCAACAATATCCTCCTTAAATAAACCAGAACTAAACACAGTTCTTTTTGGGGGTTTCAAATAGCACAGGAAATATAAACTTATTTAATAGAGACAACAAACTTGTTCAAATGCAGCCTAAAAGTGATTGTGGTTTCTTTAAGCAGTTGCCATGCAATGCAGGCCCATGGTTAACTTCTGACCAGATGAACATTCTAGAGCCTTCTGGTGATATATCAAGCCAGGCTCTGCTTCTTAATTGCATGTTTAAAACCTCCATCCAGTACTTTAGTTGTATTCACACCAGGATAATCTTATTAATTTTAGTCATTAATTCTGGTCATGTAAGAGCCTTAAGCATCCAAATTGTGCCTGAGGATAAATAATGGCAGATGATGGAATTGAAATAAGGTATTTTTGATTTCCAGACCTTTGCTTTTCCCAAGGAATGTAAGCTTCCAGGGATATGTTTAGCCAAAGGCCAGTAGTGTAGCTGCCTGAAAGCTCTCAGGAAGAAAAAAGAAAAAGAAATTAAAAGCTACAACATATGTTTTCTCGTGGGTGGAAATGGCAGGACAGTCCAAGGCCCGATGTCCACCTTTGGCTGGTTCATTCCCCTCCTATAGCTGAGTAACAGTCCCACAGGAAAGGACAACAGGTTTTCTTGTCTACTCCCCTGACTTGCACTGCTCTTGAATACAGGAGAGAACAGGGAAGACTTTCCTCTTAATGTGGTTCTTCAGGGCATGTGCACTTAGGAAAATTACTGTAGAAAAAAATACTTACTGTGAAAGTAATTCTAGAATCTAGTTTCAAAATTGGGCAATAATTTGATATGTATGTAGTTGTCATTATAGATATGTATTACAAGTGTTCTGAGTAAATAAAATATAATAAGATACTGATATTAAATGACTCTTTGCTGACTAAAGCTAGATTTTACCTGTAAATGGATGGGAAATAAATGATAATGCTTTTAGTCTAACCTGGCCTGTGTGGCTCAATTGGTTAGAGTATCAGCCCCTGCACAGACATGTTACTGATTTAAGTGGGGTTCTTGGGCTATCTCTGGATGAAGAATTTCTGAAAGCTCCCACAGTAGGATGAGGTATCTTAGAAGGCTTTATTTCTGTGGAATTAAATCCCTGAGCTTCCAAAGTCCCATTTGCCTTTGCCCAGTCATAAAAAAAAGTGTAGCTGAGGCTGGCTTTAGCAGAGCTAAAATCAGAGCCAGTGTCCAGAGTTTCCATTCCATGCCTGCAAAGTCCAATCCATCATCAGGCTGGCTTAATTTGTGTTTCCCACTGCAGCTCATCAGTCCACTGCATGTGGGGTCCTCAGAACCACATGGCTATAGAGGAAACACAGGAGAATGCAAGGAAGTGGGACCACCAGAGCCCCATGAGCCAAGAACCAAGTGAGAGAACTCCTTTGTTTAGGAGATTATGTATTCCCAAATTTCCACATGCTTGCAGTGGCCATGGCCACTGTGGCCAACGATTTCTGTTTCCAGGTGTCACTGACAGGAAAGTACTTTCCCTATGTCACCCCAACATCATTGAGCATGTGTCTATCTTCCCTGTGTTATATCTATTCCCCCAATGTTTTTCAGGAAATAGGCCAGTGGTTCTCTGGGAAGTGCAAAGTCACAGCTTCCTGATGAAGCTGACTAAATGACATGTCTATAATGCCTGGCTTCCCTGTTTGCTCCTTTCCTACTGTTAATAACTAGAGGCTTCTTGCACAAAGAGATTCATGCAATAGGCCTTCCCTTACCCTGGCTGCCAGCACCAGTTTTCCTCCAGCACCCGGGACACAAGCCTTTGCTGCTCGGGCCGGAGCCTTCAGTCTTTGCTGCTCTGGCCAAAGCCTTCAGTCTTTGCTCTGCCGATTTGTGCCTATGTATGCAAATTAACCGCCATCTTTGTTTGGTTAATTTGCATACTCTCCTAATTGGCTGGTGAGTGTAGCAGAGGGATGGTCAATTTACATGTTTGTCTATTATTAGGTAAGACTAGCTACTTACGATGGTATCAGTCCCCCCTTTGGAGAAATGAAGCCTATAATCTTACAAGGGTAAATGGGTAAAGGTCTGTATCTTCTTGTAACTATTTCATGCTATAAAGGGGTGTCATCCTGGTTATTCCAAGGCTCCAAGGTTCTCCCCTATTTGACAGAGAAAAGAGGAGCAAAATGGAAGGGGAGTCTTCATGCAGGGAAGAGGGATTCTGCAAAGTCTAGGTAAGTCTGGTGTCCCTGGGAAGCAGCATAGGTGATGTCCAGAGGATGACACATTGGACAAGCTGCCATCCTTGTTGTACTCTAGAAATGACAAGTTGACATGAAGGCTAAAAGGTATAATTTAAAAGTGAGGGGACTTATAACAGCTAAAGGTTTGATGAGAGGTAAAAATCCTTCTGATAAAGGAAATACCAACTTTGTAGTTTCGTAGTTTACATTGGAGAATTGGCTACCGTTTAGGCAGGCATGTCATACCTGTCTGAAACCCTTCTCTTCACAATATTTAACTGAAATTAAGCTAAGGGAAATATTCTAAGATTTACCCCATGAGAAACTTTGGGTCTTTTCTGCCTGAAGCATTTGGGCAGAAAAGAGAAAGCAATTTTAAGCAAAGCCAATAGACCATCCATACTTCATTTACTCAATCATAAGACCAAACCATTGAGTCTCATATCAGGAGAGGGTGGTATAGATGGCTTCTAAAGTGAGGTTTATATTGTGTAAATAAGCAAGCAGGTAAATAAGAACATAGGTACACATTCTACAAAAACAGAAGAACACAAAGCACAAAGATTAATGTACATAACAAATCATGAACCAGTTAGAAGACTTCCAGATGCCATGCTTTTGCTGGAATGAAACCAAGCAGTGATAATCTGATAGATTTCTTGCAGTTAGAACATCTCTGGTGATATTATCAGGTGCTGAGGTCTATATGGCATACACAGACACATCCTTAAAAACAAAAGTTTGAAGACAGTTCACTGTAATGCTGTCCAATATCCATAATTGGACATTGTGGTTTTCAATTAAGCACAGTTTTTCTCCCTAAAATTGCCCTTATTTTTAAAGAGACTGTATTAAGTCCAGTGTAATTTGGTCTGATTATTTGCAGAAACACAAGAATAGTAACTGATTAAATAGATTATACAGGCTTTTTTCACATTTGCTTTGCTGAAATTTTTCATAATGAATCTTTAGATTGAGCTACATTCACCCCACAAAGAAGCCAAGCCATAGTTGCCACCAGGCTTTGCCTGCAATACCTGTAGGTTTGGATCAAGTCCTCAAGTCCTTGAGGTTCCTAAAGATGTCTTGAGGTTCCTTTTTTGCCATCTGTCAGGAAACAAGCCTTCATTCCTTACCTGAAAAGACTTTCATGATCTATGTGACCAAACAAGGTATAAGGCCATTTTTGTAGTGGGTTTCATTGGCTTTGGAAGTCATTCTTAATTTTTAAGACTTTCTGGTGATAGCTTGAGTCCAGGCATGTCTCTCTTAGACATGGCATTCCAGTCAAATATGTTGTTAATAAGACCACACAGTTTAATCTGGTCTTATTGAATTTATGCAAAGAACCATATTTCCATGTCTCACTCATTAAGAGTGGCCACATTCTGGAGAGAAAAGGTAGGGAGAAAAAACTAAATGTAAGCAATTAGCCCTTCCAAGATTGGCAAACACATTTTATAACTTCTGGAAACATAGATTCTTTTTTGTCAAACATACTTATACTTTAAGAGACATACTTCCATGGACACAGGTATCATATAGCAAAAATTAATGATTTAGCAAATCACAAGTGAAATAAGTTAAATTGATTGGCTCAAATAACTTAGGCTCAATAAGATCTATTTCAGAATCTGCATTGCAGCAAATGGCTCAGATAAGAGTTCTTTTAGAGACTAGTTATTAGCACTTTAAAGACAGACAGTCCTTTCTCTGACAAATCCAGAATAAATTTCTTGCCAGAGTATGCATTTTCAAGGCATGGAGATTGTATTATTTGTTGACTCCAGGGAGAATATATATATATATATACCTTTCATCCTCTGAATTAGAGGGAAAGTTGAGGTAGGCATGAATGTATTCTATGTTCTCTAGTTTCCTATCACAGACCAGAATTTGGAGTGGCTTGTGACCCCTTACCAGTCACGGCATTTGCCCACAGCCTGAAGCCTCTTCCCATACCTAGGACAGAGACCCTTTCTGAAATAGTAATACAATTGTCCAGGTGTGGGGTCTTTAACTCAGCAGGAGAGATTGTGATGTCCTCTGATCTTACTGGAGGTCCCTCCCCCCTCCTCCCTGCCCTTAGGTCTGTTTACACAAGGGATGTCTATTGTCTCCACTGTCTGAGGTAGAAAAATACTATTTTTTTTTAACTTGTCTCTAATAGCTGGGCTAGCAATCTGTTGCTATCGTTTATATTTCTAACAGCCAAGTTCATTAAGAGGCTTGGAAGCATGAAGCAGCTTCCCACCCCTAAGAGAGGGGGTAGTATTCCCTGTTAATCTGGCTGGACAGAGATTTAATACCCAGGCCCTGTGGTTAAATTCCATTTGTAGTCAATTTCCAAGATTGGGTAACAGAAATCTTTCATTTCTGTGAGTATTTATACATTGGAGGCTTTTTTTCCTACTGGGTAGTTATATCTGTAGATGAAGCATTAATGACTTTGGAAGTAGCAATGTTTGCATGGGCCATAAATGTATAGCAGTTACATTTGTAATGGAAACACAGTATCAGTAGCAAGTATCAAGTGAAAAGAGCTGCAGCTTTTTAGTCCCATTGCCTTAACAATGAGCAGCAGCCAGGGAAACTCATCCTGAGACCCAGCAGATAACCAGCACCCCTCAGTGCAGGGAAACTCGCCCTGGACCCAGCAGATAATTCCACCCCCCAGTGCAGAGCCCTGAGGTCTGATCCATACTGGAAAGCCTGCGGGGCTGGGGGGTAGGGGGGGGGGAAGGATTGTGCCTGCATGGCTGCTGAAGGAGAAATTATCACAGGGAGAGGAGATAGGGGGACAGAACTGTATGCCCACAGCTCCCCCCCCAACCCCCCCCCCGCCCCCCCCCCCCCCCCCCCCCGCTCCCTGGGGCACCACAGCCTGAGACTCTTCCTGCATACTGCAGGGATGGGGATGAAGCAGCTGGGCACATTGCAAACTTTTGGGCTGTAAGCCATGCCCTAAATCCCCTCCAGGGCCTGGGGATAAGCACCACTGCTATGTGGGTCAGGAATCCATGGTGATTAAGCTGCCTAAATGGAGGTGAGAATCTGCCAAAAGAGAGTGAATCTGTGTGCCCAGGCCACTTCTAAGAGCCTGGCTGAGTGTGCAGCCACTGTGAATAGGTAAAGGAGTTTGGGGTGCATCCAAAGCCTCCTATGCCAGGTACAGAATTCACAAAACTGGCATCCAGTGAGCACACACTTTTCTTTCACCCTGTAGGGGCCCATAGCCCCACCTTCTGTGGCAGTGGTGCTAAGGAAGTGCTAGCACCAGCCCCACTGTTTGCCTGGCAGTTGTGGCTGCACCCTTGGCCACAGCCCTAGCCAGGGTCATAGCTGGATGCCCCACTCCCATGAAATCAGTCCTTGGTCTGTGTCATTGTCCAAGGTGGTGGACGGCAGAAAAAGGAACCAAGCTACCCATAAAGAAAGAGAGATGGAGGGAGGGAGGGAGGGAGGGAGGGAGGGAGGGAGGGAGAGAGAGAGAGAGAGAGAGAGAGAGAGAGAGAGAGAGAGAAGACCAAGTTATTCTTCTCCTACTGTTTTTCCCTCTGAGTGCACATGTGGGCACTGTGACTGAGCTTTCTGACAGTTTCAGGGACACAATTTCCATGTGTCTTTAGTACTCCCGGTGTCTGTCCCTTCTGGGTTGCCATCTGTTATTGGTGGAAGTAGTGTTGTTGGGTTAGAACTGTGATATTGTAGAAGGCTTTATTCCTGTGGAATTAAATCCCTGAGTTTCCAAAATCCCATTTCCCTTTGTCCCACCAAATAGCTGAAATATGGCTGGGACTTTAATAGAGCAATGTCCAGAGTTTCCATTCCATGCCTGCACAGTCCAATCCAGCATCAGGTTGGCTTAATTTGTATTTCCCACTGCAGTCCATCAGTCCATTGCATGTGGGGTCTGTATGTCCACATGGCTATGGAAAAACACAGGAGAATGCAAGGAAGTAGGACCGAAGAGCCTCATGAGCCAAGAGCCAAGTGAGAGAACTCCTTTGTTTAGGAGATTATGTATTCCCAAATTTTCACATGCTTGCAGTGGCCATGGCCACTGTGGCCAATGATCTTTGTTCCCAGGTGTCACTGACAGGAAAGTACTTTCCCTATGTCACCCCAACATCATTGGGCATGTGTCTATCTTCCCTTTGTTGTATCCCTTCCCCCAATGTTTTGCAGTGAATAGGCCACTGATTCCCTGGGGAATGCAAAGTTGAAGCTTCCTGGTGAAGCTGCCTAAATGCATGCATGTAGTGTCTGGCTTCCCCCTTTGTTCCTTTCCTATTATTAACTAGAGGCCCTTTACACAAAAATTTGTGCACTGGGGGCGGGAGTGGGGGGGTCCCTCAACCCAGCCCGCTCCCTCTCACAGTCTGGAAGCCCTCAGGGGATGTCCTACTGATGGCTCCCTCTCTGGGAGGAGACTGGGTCAGTCAGGGGAGGACACCACCTCCATCACCCCGCTGCTGCTGCTACTGCTGACTGCTGAGGCTGCCTGCCTTCCTCAGCCCTCACAGTCGCTGTAGCTTTGTCTGGAAGGACATCGGAAGATGTCTGGTCTATCCGGTCTAATTAGCATATTACCTTTTTATTAGTATAAATAACTAGCTAGTCACAACGGTATCAGAAGGGTCACATATTCAATTCCCTGCCTGAGCTTGTGAAGGAGGCAACAGATCAATGTTTCTCTCTCTTTCCCTCTCCCTTCCTCTGTCTCTAGAATCAATGAAAAACATATCCTTTGCTAAGGATTAAAGGAAACAAAAGTGATTGTGTGATTGATTTATCTTCATGCTTCAATAGGCAGAATCACTGTGAAATCATGAGTCTCACTTTCCTTGGAGACCATAAGCAGAACTGAAGAAGAGTTTCTCTATATTCATATAATTCTTAATCAAGTAATCAGAACAAAGGCAAGGAAAAGCAGCAGCTTTGTCAAGCAATGCCAGCAATGGAATTGTGTGAATCCATACCTATAAGTATAGAGGAGTGAATTGAGTAAGGGCTAGTCATTGTCAGAAGGTCATTTCTATCAAAGACAAAATCAATCTCTTCATTTAGTTTAGTTGTTAAAGCACACTAGGTCCAGCTGATTCATTTATTCTCTTTTGTTCACTTGTGGTGCTTCCCACCAATATGACAGCTGGAACATCTCCCTGCCAACAACTGAGAACTGAGGCTATAAAGATTTTTAGTTTATTAGCTCTGGAGGAAACAAAATTTCTTCTTTTATAGCTCTGCCCCTCAACCTTAGTGTCATCTTAAGTAAATTTATGTTGTAATATTTTTTTGTTGTTGTTCAGTGAGAATGCCATTAGAAGTCAGAAGATTAATTTACACTATGATTAGTATTCAATACCTATGGAAAAATGAGTACTGTTCCCCTGCCCCCCTCAGGTGAGATATAAAATGTTACCATATGCAATGGGCTTTCCAAATATGAAAATGAAGATTCCTAATGCACTAAGTAAAGGGTTTTCAGGCAATTAATGTAAATTCAATTTATTATATTATAGGATAGGAGCCTGATCTTATAATATGTGTGTGTATATGCATACACTCAAATTGTCTAATATTTTAGTGAATTTCTACTATGTGCCAGGCACTGCTCTGCGCACTGGGCACATAACAGTGAGCTAAGAAGTGAAACTTTCTTGCCCACATGAAGCTTATATTCTAGGTGTGGAGGATTTTTAATAAGAAAAATCATAAGAAAATTATACAGTGCATCAAAGAATACATAGTTTGAAGAAGAATAAAGTAGGGAAGTGAAGAAAGGAAGTGGACAGGGAAGGATGTGTAGGCTGTGAGTGGGGTGCAATTGGACATAATGTTTTGGAGAAGACTTCAGTAAGAAGGTGACATCTGAGCAAAGACTTGAAGGAGGTGATGGAACCAGCCATGAAGATCTCATGGGAAGAAAGCTCCAGATGAAGGGAGCAGTTAGTCCAAAGAGTGTGAAGCAGGCATATGCCTGATGGACCTACACATAGAACTCTGTGGTGGCAGGTGAGCTGCAAGAGTGCTCTGCCATTATGAAACTGACTACCTAGAGTTAGCACAGATATCAGAGGTTAAGCATACAATTCCCAGCATGACCACTCTAATTGCAGACACCAGTAACCAATTCAGGGGTCCTCAGGTCACCCACACTTCTGATCAACTTGCTACAAAGTCAGGGGTTCCCACAATCCCCCTAGGTTCAGTAATTTGGTAGAACAACTACTCAGGAAAGTGCAATACTTAAGATTACAATTCTATTTTAAATTACACAAATCTGGACCAGCCCAATGAAGAGGCACACAGGGTGAGGTCTGAGAGGGCCCTGAGTCTGTGCTCTTTCCTTGTGGAACAGGACACATCATGGTCGCGGCACACTGATGGTGTTCACCAACCAGGAAGTTCCAATGAACTCAATATACAGAGCTTTTATCAGAGTTTCATTGTATAGAACTGACCACATGACTGAACTCAGTTTGTAGCTCCCCTACTGCCAAGAAGTCAGCCTTAAAGCATCACCCTCAAATCACATTTTTGGTCTTTTTGGCATGACCAGCCTCCATCTTGAGTCATCTCATCAACATAAACTCAGATGTGACTCAAGGGGCCTTCCACAAATGACATGGATACTCCTATCACTTGGGAAATTGTAAGGATTTCAAACCTCCCTGCCAAGAACCCAGGAAGAAGACCAGACACATTTTTTTTTTTTTATCATACAACACGAGCCCTATCAAGAGCTGGGGATGTGTCTATGTTAATTCTGTAACAATAACAATGCCAACCACTTGTAATAAGGAGAAAACAAGCAGAGTAACAAAAACATGACTCATCAAAGATGGGATCTTTGCAGATAAAGACAAAGTAATTAGCTCTCACATCAAGAGATCAGGCTGACACGCCTATCTCAAGTTTGATTTCTGTGTAAGAGTCATAGAAATACTTTAATAATTATGTAGACAGTCAGCTATTAGTGAGCTGTGCTAATTGAGAAGGACTTGTGACATGAATCATCTGAAAATGTGTAAATGCAAAAATCCCTTTTATCTGCTTGTTGAGTGCACTTTACATTTCACACTACATATATTTCTTTCAAATAGATCATTTGTGAACAGAATTACTTTTGATCAAGATGATTTCTAACTGTTAGAATTGAAAGAACTTTAGGGAATTTCTAGTTTGTTTCTTCCATTTCATATGCCAGACAACCAAACTCTGGGGGAAGGGAGGGTTAGGTTGCTTGCCCAGGATCAGACAATATGCTGGTATTAGAGCTGAGGCTTAAAGACAGGCTGCTGGTGTATAGTCCAATATGTGAAGTTACGTAAGTCAGTCAGTCAGCCAGTGCATCAGCATCAGCCCAAAATGCACCCTCAGAAGAGCACTAACTTGGAAGGTAAGATTCATGGATAAGACCATTTCCCGCCCTTATCACCTATATGAACCTGTATAACCTCTCTGAGCCAGTGTCTTCTGGTAAAATGGAGATAAAAGTAGTTCCAATCACAAAACATTGCCATGAGGATTAAATGTAATGATGTGGGTGAAATCATGTTGCAAAGCTGTAATATAACAGACAAATGTTACATTTGATATTATTACTATTATTTGGGGCTTAGAAATCCTCATCTCTTGATTAAAGTGGAACCGATTTTAGATCTTTATTTGGAATCTTGTAACATTTATCTAGACAATACTGTATGTTAGTGAATATGGGAGATACTAATTTATGATAAAAAGTTTTGCCATGACTTACAGAAAGAGGCCATTCATGCTAGGCTGCAGATTAACTCAAATCAGAGAGCAGTATCAGGGCCGCGTGGCAACCCAAAGAGAAAGGCTCAGAAGTTCAAAGCCTCTGATGATGCTCTGTGTGGATTAAGACTCCTGAGGACCCTTGACATTAAGATTAAATCTGCAGATATTTATTCCCTCTGGCCAATTGTTATTGTGTGTCAGTTTCTTTACTAGTTTTACATACAAACTGAAAGGTTAGGTAAAGCATACAGTTCTGGAGGTTTCAAGCATGGAGACACATAGAATAAGCAGTATAGCTTGAGGTTCATGTGTAGTTCTATTTGCTATAGTGTTTGTTTTGCTCATATACATAAACTGTCAGAAAATAGATTAGAATCATGAGAACTATCCAAAACAACAACAAAAATACATAGAAAAATAAATATTGGCTTAAAGATAAAATGAATATGCTGTTAATAAAAATGCATTAAAATGGAAATATGCAATTTAAAACATTAAAATGGAGTAATTTTTTTAACCTATTTTTGTAGCCTAAGAAAAGTGTTCTACCAAACTGACTGATACCATTATTTTAAAAATACCTGTAGGATGTTCCTCGTTATTTGTACTGATCTTTAGGCTAGTTAATAAATGGCATCATTTCTGCAACTTTGCTTTAATATGATGAAAGCATTAGCATATTTTATATAGTCTTTTAAATGTGCTGCAGATAATTATATAATTTCTCATCTTTGGGTTGTAGCCATCAGCAGGGCTCTGTTTGAATTATTTAGAGTGATGATAATTATCTTGCTTAACTATCTCTTCTCTAGCAGTTTGCAAAGGAAGCTTGGCCCAGGATGTCTATGACAGGGCCACCTTGGAAGAATTCTAGCTGATCACCTTCCTGGCCACTCCCCTGTCCAGTATATTTCCACAGAGAAGAGGAGGAGAGTCAGTCTATGTATAGTACATAACAAATCTATGAAATTGCCAATTAGAGTAGGGAAACTTTGATTATAAAATTATTTGCTCACTTTTGGATTTTGATGGTGAATTATTAGCAAGCAACTGCTCAAGTGTAGTGGGTGGTTCTAAAAAATATTGTCTAAATTAGGGGCCAGCACCTTTTTCTGTAAAGAGCCAGATAATAAATATTTCAGGCTTAACAAATCATACAATTTTTGTTGCAACCTCTCATCTCTACTGTTATAGTGTGAAAGCAGGCACAGACAATATGCAAACATGTGAGCATAGCTGAGTTCCAATAAACCTCTATCTATATATATAAAGAGCCAGGGGCTGTCACATCCGAAACAAACGAACGGATGACTGAACAGGCTGAGTGGGGCAACAAGGTTAGCAGGGGAGTTAGTGAAGGACAACCAAACTATTGAGCAGCAGGCTGCATAGGGCGAACAAGCCGGCAGGGGGGTTATTGAGGGATGACCAAACAGCTGAGCAGCAGGCTGCGTGGGGCAACCAGGCCGGCGGGGGTGGGGGGGAGGGGTGGGGGGCAGTGAGGGGTGACCAGGCCAGCAGGGGGCTCAGTTGGAGGCAACCAGGCCAGCAGGAGGTGCAGTAAGGGGTGACTAGGCTGGCGGGGAGGCTGTTAGGGGCGACCAGGCTGGTGGGGGGGGGTGGTTGGGGGTGACCAGGCTGGCAGGGGGGGCAGTTTGGGGCGATCAGGTCAGCAGGCAGAGGTGGTTAGGGGCGATCAGGCAGACAGGCAGGTGAGCAGTTAAGAGCCAGCGGTCCTGGATTGTGAAAGGGATGTCCCCCGAGGGGTCCTGGATTGGAGAGGGTGCAGGCTAGGCTGAGGGGACCACCCTCCCCCATGCGCAAGTTTCATGCACTAGGCCTCTAGTTTATAAGAATAAGCTTTGGACTGAATTTGGCTTGCAGGCTGTAGTTTGCTAAACTCTAGTCTGAAGCATTGATTTTGAGTCTTTTGTGGAATATGCTCCTTCATGAGAACTTAATGAGAGATACTCCATAAAAATAAACATTTTCATGCATAGGTGTATACATGAACACACAATTCATACACACAAGCCATCATGGATCCAGTCAAGAACTCTTTTTTTTTTTTTTCTGCTCCTTTGTTCAAGAACTCTTGGTCTAAGTGGAGTGTTCCTGACACAGAGTCTTTGTAAGGCTCAAGGCTTTACTCAGACTCTACATTTTATATGGAGGCAGAATTCTTGCACTAGGGGCAGTGTCACACATCAAATGGTTTCAAGGAGATGAAGCCCTGGACATGAAAACACAGAGGAGAAACATGGGGAATGGAGGCAGTTCACTCTTGACGTTTAAGTAAACAGTGGTTGACTTGGGTACAGGCTTGTTATTTTAAATATGGATGCAACACCCACATCTTTATGACCCCTCCTGGACTGTTCTGGATCACACTGTCTCCTCTTTTTGAGTAGACATCTACATCTAATTCCTACATTTGTTCTGCTTTTTATTTTTCTCTCATTGCCCCGCAGGTGTTAGGGTCAAGATTCCCCAAATTTATTGTGGTAAACTTGAAGGCAAGAACATAATATTTTATATATACTTTTAGCTCCCCAGTGAACCTCATTATTATCTTGGCTCCTCGCCTCCCCTGCCTCAGGCTCCTCTCTACACCCAGCTTCCCAGAGTTGGTGTAGAGAGCCACTTCTGTAGGTGAGTCATGTACACTTGCCCATGTGGGTTCACTCTGCTCCTCCTTCCACTCTTTAAGAGCCACGGCAGTGTCACCACTTCTGTGGAATCTCCAGGAATATCCCCAACCCCAAGGTGGAACTCATGGCTGACTCTTGTGTTACTATGACACTTTGTTCTTCAAGTGTGAGAGCTGATAATATTGGATTACAATTGTTTGCATCCCTATTGGTCCACTTTAGGAGGCTGTGAGCAGTAACACAGCCCAGGCACTGTTGGTAGAATAAATGGCTTGACAGAAAAATGTTGGATATTCAGTAGGCAAGAACTTTATTGGGTGAGGGTAACTATAAGATGAAAGGGAAAATTAAAAACACACACACACAAAAAAAACACACAACAACACAAAACCTTTAAGAGAAGGGAATTGATGTTTCACATATATTTAATTTGTCAGATTGTCCCATCAACATTTCTCTCTCTCTCTCTCTCTCTCTCTCTCTCTCTCTCTCTATATATATATATATATATATATATATATATATATATATATATATACTTAGTGGTAATTATAAAGAAAAAAAATGTGCTTAACCCAGTAGCATGGAAGTGAGGCCGAACTGCCCCTGGGGCAATACTGCACTCTTTTCCATAGATACTCCCCACATAAGGGCTCCAATGTCCTGCCCATGTGGTGATGCAGTCCCTTATAGACCAAACTGGTACAGCTCCCTGTATGAGATAGGAGGTAAGATTTAGGAGTCAGTATTCTAGAAGTAATGATGATGGGGTGGTGGTTGTGTGCAATTCCCATGGGAAGTGGCACAAACTCTGGCAAGATGACTACTAGGGTTAGGAACTGAACCCAGGACCAGCTAGAATGACGTTCTAGCATGAAAATTACCTGACTACCACCAGGACAAATGTATTCAAAGTCCTAAGAGCTTACTTCCCTTCTATTACCTAATGCCAGTGTTGTAACCAGGTAGGCTTGAGTGTTTATTTTCATACTGTCATCTTTCTCTCTGGTCAAAAGTTAGTGGTAGAATAGTGCAGTGGCTAAGTGCATGGGGTCTGGATTGCCTGGTTTAAATCTTAGCTCTAACCCACACTGGCTTTGAGATTTCATTGTTTAGTACCTCAGCTTTTCCTCTGTAAGTTGCAGCCAACAATAGTTTATACCTCTTAGGTTTATTAAATAAATAGACTGTATAGAGAATAGTGCCAAGTCAAAGTAATACTCAATAAATGTTTCATTATTATTAATGTATATATATGTATATATAAAACATCTCTTTCTTAGCAGGACACTACGAAAGTAAGTGGAGTGGGCAGAGGGTGTACTCCAGCTGTAACCACCTGGCTATTTAATCTAGGAGGAGTTGAACCCTAGACACACTGAAACCTTTCTGAACATGAAGCAGTAGTAAACACCCTAGGTCTCCTTTGCCCTTCAAGAGCATTCTTCCTAGAATTGGCTCATGTATGGCACAGGTATGGGAGACTTATATCTAACACATTGATGCCTGCAATCCAGCCATTGCAACATATAGAAATATATAGCATTGAAATATTGTTGCTACCACTCCTACTAATAATAAAATAGCTGTTGTCCTTTATTGACTGAAAATTTGCTAGGCAGGATGCATTTATTTATCTGAGATATTTCTAACTTTCTCAAGAAGAATAGGAATGAGGAGTCAAGGGTCAGAGAAAAAATGAAAACCTCCCCAAGATTGCAAAGTTAGTATATGGCAGAACTGGAACATGAATCCAGATCTGCCTGCTCCCCTACCCCCAACACATTATCTTTGCATTGAGGCCATATCTTATTGGGACCAATTATAGCTCTCAGTGATTTAGGAATTGCTCAAAATATTGCATGGATCTAATTCATATAAATGTTTAGCCTCTATTTAATTACTGTTGGTGGTGATTGTTCTTTTTGTTTCTGATGATAAAAGAGAACACAAAGACCTCCTGAAAGTATACTTCACTATCCTTTTCCAAAACACAATTAAAGACTGTGCTTTCTGGTGGCAGGCTATGACTCACTGGTGAATCAGGGGCTGAGCAAGCCTGTGCCCTTTATGTTCAGTGCCACCAGCTTTATCATTCCTACTGTAGCCTCTCTGCCCCCACCACCCCTGCTCCACGCCTCCCTCATAAGCCTCCCAACTCCCAGAGAATGGATTGTCTCTTCCTTCATGTTGTTTCTCAGGCCCAGGGCAGTTCACCAAGTCCTAGTCTCCTTCCAGGTGACTCAGATGCACTTCAAACAGCTCCAGGGAGGGAACTGTGGTGAAATAGTGAAGCTGGGGGCATCTTGGATTGGGATACAGAGCCCGGTTAGGAGTCTGGGGTCTTTTTGGAACCAGACTAGTGTGAGCTCCCATAGGTCACTTGAGACACTGGTTTCTCAAGTCTTTGTTGTTTTTCCTCATCTGTTCACACCTTTTTTTTTTTTTTTTTTTTAATCTGGATGTAGAACTTTGGAGATCTTCCAAGCTGCCTTCTCTTCTTGAGCTCTTTTCCAGTTTTTCACTGATTAATTTACTGGCTGATTGACTTAGTGATTTTCCTTATGTTCCTGATTCATGGCAGTTACTCCAGTTCTTTCAGGTGCCCATGTAGAAACCAAGTCATTTTCAGGAACAAGGGAAAGGTGACCAGGCTTTCTATTTCCAGGTATACGGTTTTCAAGCCCTGCTTCTGTGCTTCTCTTTGGACCTCTGCTTCTTCAGTTCGAAAGCAAACAGTGCACTAAGACAAGTTTTGAGGTGCCCTGAGATGACAATGGGATTTGGGCCCCTTGAGTCTGTGTAACTTTGGGGAAATATCTAACAGCTCAGCGCCTGTTTCATCATAGGGTTTTTGTGAGGATTTAAAAAGATAACACATGCCAGGTGTTTGTCATAGTGCTTACTTGACCTGGATTGATGCCTACTATATGTCAATTTTTTCGATCTCCCTCCATTCTCTTCCAATGTTAAAATTCCAAGCTGTATTAATAATAATGGAAATCATGCAGCTTTATGTTCTTTACAACTTGCAACGTGCTTTTTATGTGTGCTATTTTCTGCAGCTCTCATGACAACCTTGTATTTATATAGAGGTGTTTGGTTACATTGTATAGCCTGTGAAATAAATTCAGAACCCAGATCTGACTTTGAGTCAATGAATATTTATTGATCATCTGCTGCTTGCTCACCTCTGAGCTTGATGTTGTGCAGTGTTGGAGGATGTGATCCTCTTCCAATGAGATCATGGTTGATGGGGTGGGGGGTGATAGGCAGAAGATACCTGAAACAAGCTGTCATCACACCAAATATTTATTGGACACCAACTGTGTGCAAGGTTGTGAAATTACAGTACCTATTTACTTTTTAAAGTGTGATTCATTTTTTTAAGTCACTTTTTTGTTTGCTTTCGAACTGAAGAAGCAGAGGTCCAAAGAGAAGCACAGAAGCAGGGCTTGAAAACCGTATACCTGAAAATAGAAAGCCTGGTCACCTTTCCTTTGTTCCTGAAAATGACTTGGTTTCTACATGGGCACCTGAAAGAACTGGAGTAACTTAAGTTAATTATCTTAAGAGAAACAGAGTTTGAAAGTGAGGCTTGAAAGTGAGACTTGATTCAGTGCAAGTCATATTTTGGAAAAACAAACAAAAAAACCTAGCCGTGTATTTCAAGATCAGGGCAGGGTTTCTAGCCTTGAAAATTTCTTTGTTGGACAGAGTTCATCTTCACAAACAAGGACATATAGCACATTCAGGATGGTGAGCACAGTATTCCTCTATTCATTTTTACCTCTGAATCAATATATTAAATTCCAAAAATCAGTTTCTAGTCCAGACATCTGGGTCTATCATTGATAACATTTTCTCACAGCTCCTGAGGTGACAACTTTATCTCTGCTTTGTCTTCTGGTCTTCTCTCTACTTCACCAGCCCCTTCCCACAGTCATCATCAGCTTTATCCATGTATCTTCCCAAATGTCTCCAAATCTTTGTTTTATACTCTGAATCTCTGCAAGAGCCTCTTAAGTGATCTTCATTCCTCTCTTCATTCATTCAACAAACATTTATTGAGCACTCATTTTGGCCAGGCACTGTTCTAGGTGCTGCTACCATCCTATATAATAAAAGGATAATATGCAAATTGACCAAACAGTGGAACGACTGGTCGCTATGATACTCACTGACCACCAGGGGGGAAGATGCTCAATGCAGGAGCTGCCCTCTGGTGGTCAGTGCGCTCCCACAGGAGAGCACAGCTCAACCAGAAGCCCTGAGCTGGGCTCACAGCTGGTGAGCGCAGTGGCAGTGCTAAGGATATCCAAATGTGGCTTGGGACATCACCTGAGGGCTCCTGGACTGCTAAAGGGCAAAGGCCAGCTAAGGGGACCCTCTCCACCTCCCCCACCCCCCATCCACAAATGTTATGCACTAGGCCTCTAGTGTTATATAAAACAGACTAGTCTTGCCTGGTAGAACTTAAAGTCTAGTGTGAAGTACAGTCATTAAATGAGTAATTATAGGTATGATCTGCATTATGACAAAGAAAGCATGGGGGCTGTGAAACCATGAATGTGGACCTAATATTTGGGCATAGGAAAGGCTTCTCTGAGAATGTGGAATTTAAGCTGAAGCCTTAAGGATTAATAAGTATCTGCCAGGCCACCAAGGCAGTTACCTCAGTTGTGAAGTGGAGTTGTGGTGGGTGTGGGTGGGGTGACAGAAGCTGTTCAGGTACAGAGAAAGCATGGTTCAATACCAGAATTAAGTAACTGCAAGAAATCCAACAAGGTTGGAGTGGAGGGAGGAAGAGAAAAAGCATCAGGAAATGAGATTTGGGCCAGGCTATAGTGAGTCTTCCAAAACCATTTTTAAAGATTTGGGACATCCTGGGAACAATAAGAACCAGGGTGTGACATGATTCAATTTAATTTTTTAAAAGATATCTTTGCAAACAGAGTTCAGAATAGAATGCAGAATGACCAGTTAGATAACAACTAGGATAGTCACTGTAAAGGTGTTGGTCACCTGTTTGGAGTTGTTGGCAGTGGAGAAAGGGAACAGTAAAAAAATTTAAAAAAACATGTAAAAGAAGAGGTGAGCAGTCATGGTGAGTGGGGAAGAAATGGGTTCAGGGAAACTGGTAGCTTCTTTGCTTGAGGTCTCTTAGGATAGTGGTGCTATTCACTGCTACAGGCACAAGCATGTCAAAATCAAAGGCTAACATGGGCCAAATAAACAAGGTTTAAGTTTATGTGTGCTGCAAAAAAACCCCCAAATTTCAATTTTCATAGAAACATAGCTTTATTTTGATAGAACACAAAGGGTTGCAATAAATGAATAATAGTTAACATAAAATAATAGAACATTTTAATAAAAATTAACATTTTTTCTTGAACATTAACTTACTAGACACTGAATAACTGCACAAATTAATAAGCGTAACACACATAAACCTATTTTTCTTGTTCTCCAAAAGTGAAATATTTCTGGTTGCATACACCAAACAAGTCAGTACAAGACTAATGACATGGCAACTGTCTGCTAAAATATTTGCTGCTGGTATTAGTGGAGAGAAATGGTGCACCTGTGCGTAAGGCACGTAAGGGAAATGAATGCAACACAATTATAGTAATCGGTCATTAGCGAACGTTGTAGTTCATTATTAATAATATAATCTAATAAAAGAGAAATATGCAAATTGACCGTACCTCCACTATGCCCAAGCCACGCCCACCAGCCAATCAGAGTGACTATATGCTAATTAACCCAACCAAGATGGCGGCCAGCAGCCACAGAGCTGGAGCAAGCAGGCAGCTTGGTTACCCTGGCGATGGAGGAAGCCAAGCTTCCTGCCTGCCTTGGCCAGCTGTGCCTCCACTCAAGGCAACAAAGTTTCAATTACAGAAGATAAATAAATCCCAGATACCTGCTTCCAGCCAGCCTCCACTGGGAGCTCGGGTGGCTGGGGACTGAAGCCAGCCTGCAAACAGCCATCAGCCCCTCACCCAGGATGGCCACACACTCATGGGGTGAGGGTCCCTGCTGGGGGGCTTGGCCAGCTTGCAAACAGCCATCAGCCAGGCACCTCAGCAGGACCCCCCATGCTGAAGGGGGTGTGGCAAGCCTGCAAACAGCCAACAGCCCCTCACCCAGGCTGTCCAGGCACACCAGCAGGGACCCCCACCCTGAAGGGGCTGTAGTCAGCCTGCAAACAGCCATCAGCCTCTCACCCAGGCTGGTCAGGCACCCCAACAGGGACCCCCGCCCTGAAGGGGCTGTGGCCAGCCTGCAAACAGCCATCAGCCCCTCACCCAGGCTGGCCAGGCACCCCAGCAGGACCCTCACCCTGATCCAGGCCACCCTTCAGGGCAAACCAGCCAGCCCCCACCTATGCACCGGGCCTCTATCCTATATAATAAAAGGCTAATATGCAAATCAACTGACCGGTGGAACAACCAGTCACTATGATGCACACTGACCACCAGGGGGCAGATGCTCAATGCAGGAGCTGCCCCCTGATGGTCAGTGCGATCCCACAGGGGGAGCACCACTCAGCCAGAAGCCGGGCTCATGGCTGGTGAGCACAGCAATGGTGGCAGGAGCCTCTCCCGTCTCCACAGCAGCGCTAAGGATATCCAACTAATGGGGAGTAGGCCTAAGCCATCAGTCGGACATCCCCAGAGGGCTCCTGGACTGCGAGAGGATGCAGGCTGGGCTGAGGGACCCCCCCCCCCAAGTGCATGAATTTCATGCACCAGGCCTCTAGTCCTATATAATAAAAGGATAATATGCAAATTGACCCTGACAGCTGAATGACTGGGAATGACTGGTCACTATGACACACACTGACCACCAGGTGGCAGATGCTCAATGGAGGAGCTGCCCCCTGGTAGTCATTGTGCTCCCATAGGGGGAACTCTGCTCAGCCACAAGCCAGGCTGATGGCTGCCAGTACAATGGTGGTGATGGGAGCCTCTCCTGCCTCCTCAGCAGTGCTAAGGATGTCCGACTACAGCTTAGGCCTGCTCCCTGCTGGCAAGTGGACATCCCCCGAGGGCTCCCAAGCTGCCAGAGGGATGTCTGACTGCCAGCTTAGGCCCCATCTTCTGGGGAGCGGGCCTAAGCCAGCAGGTGGACATTCCCCGAGGGGTTCCAGACTGTGAGAGAGCACAGGCCGGGTTGAGGGAATGCCTCCCCGCAAGTGCACAAATTTTTGTGTACCGGGCCTCTAGTTATGTATAACAGGATATTGTAAAAATTAAGTTACAACTTTTTTATTAAAATGTTTCTTATATACCATTATATTGGTTCAGCTGCAAAAAATATTTGTTGTGGGCCACATGTGGCCCATGGGCTGCGAGTTTGACATGCATGATGTAGGAGAGACAGGTAGGAGGAAGATATGCTCAGCTCTTTGGGAAGAGATGCCTCAGATCAGGTGTTCTTCCACCTATCACTCCCCACTCTGGTTCCTTCTATGCATGCCTGGTTCCTTCAGTGGCCCTCTAACTCAATTTTAACCACATTTTCCCACTTTTAGAAAGTGTTCAATTAACCTATTTTCTTTAAGCTTTTGTTCTTGCTATTCATTTTGGAACACACTACCTAACATTTCCGTTATTTATTTATTTTTTTAATGTTTCCTTCCTCTCTGATAATGAGTTTATCTTATCTGCCAGGCTCTGTGCCTAGTTCTTTACATGGATGAATTTATATAATTCTCACAAGCATCCTCTGAGAGTGTTATTGTCAGCATCCCCATTTTATAGAGCAGAAGTATCTGGTCAGAGAAGGTAAACTATTCATTGGAGGAGCCAACATGCAAGCCCAGCCTGCTTAACTTGAGAATTCATCTTCTTAACCATTATGCTTTAGTGTCTTCTGGAAGAAGAGGAAAAATGGAGGGGTCCATATGAGTGCCAGGAAGAGACAGTGATTTTCAAATGGATTCAGAATCCGTAAGGTTCCAGGAAGAGCCTCAGAGCCCACAGCCAAGAAAGCAAGCACCTCCTTCAGCCAGAGGGCATCTGGCTAAACATTCTGGCTCTAAGGAAGATTCCAAAGAAACAATATCCTCTTAAAAATACTCTTTGAAACTACTGGATTCAAGGATTTTCGTTGTTTTTCTTGTCGAAGGTGCCATAGAACTGCTAGGCACTGCCATAGATACCATAAGCCTAGAGAAGTCTTCCTGAGACAAAGGAAGGGCTATTTATTATTCCTAAAGAAATGAATTTGCTAGCTCTAGATTAGGGGGGAAAGAACTTTTTAAAAACTTAAATCAGCAGCAAACTTGTTTACTTGTTTTTGAAACTCCTGGGGATGAAAATTTCTTTCTGTTTTTTTCAACAAATTATGTCAACTTATTAAATTGGAGAACTTACATTGTTATCGACTTTGCCATTTTCAGAATGCTCTCATAAAGTTATTTATTTGAACCTTACAGCTACCTGGGAGGTAGGTAAAGACCAGCCTTTGGTACCTGTTTTACCATGCCAGTAAAAGGCTGAGTGATATGCTCAAGGTTGCTGCCTATCTCATTCACTGTTCGATGTCCATTGCACAACATGTAGTAGCTGCTCAATTACAGTTGAACTAATTGAATGACTGAACATAGATAGTAAGTGGTAGAGTTGCAATTCAAGCCCTTTAAATTGGGACTAGTTTTATTATCCCACGCTGCCTAAAATATGGCAGGAGTTCATCCATGGCAAGTCACCACTGTAACCAAGTATGAATGCAACATTGGAAATCTATTAACTTCTTGTTGTTTTTAACTATCAATTTAATATTTAGACTACACTCTTCTGTCACATAAGCTTGAAAAATCTCCCCCACAGTTCGTAACTCTCTCACATTTCAGGATTGCATCTATGTGATCTCCTACGTATTAGCTATTATTGCTAATTATATAACAATGATATGTTCCTTTGGTTACAATCTTTGATGCAATTTATAGAGCAAATTGTATCTTGGTTTTTGTGAAGGAGTGTAATTGTTCCAAATCTATTCAATGCATTTTTAGAAAGAAAAAGAAAAATGTTATATATGAGTTATATGAGGATATAGAATAGGTCCATTCCTTTTTGCTTGTCACTTGAAATGATCACATCTTAGCATGCCTATTAAGAATGAGCATAAAATTTGACTGTAAGAACATTTACAGAAGAGAATAAAGATCTATGACAGGGTTCGGATATGGTTTCTATTTGTTTTCTGGTCTGTCCGGTTTAAAGGGGCGTGAGCCAGCAGGCTCCAGAAGGCTCTCTACATTTACCTCAACTTCTGGAAATCTCAAATTCTGAAATGAGTGTCAAGCCAATTGTTCAGAGTCCAGCCAGCTAGAGAACTTCCCACAGGAAATACTATACTAATCTCTGCTGAAAATATTCCCAGGATAACTAATTACTTTAACAATGCCACTTTGCTGTGGTAATTGAAATGTGTAGGTGGAAGGTCATGCAAATTAATTTGGGATTCAAATTAAGTCTCCAGATTATAAACTTTCATTTCTTTGTTTTTGGTTTGCATTTAATTTGAATGATGAGAAAACAATTGGAAGCATGAAAACAAGGCTTGGCTTGCTTTCTCTTTGCTTTCCTCCTCCTAGCAGCTTAGCCTTCCACCTTCTAAAGTCCTGCAGGTGTTCTGGTTAGAGATAGGACAGGTTGTTTGAAATCTTCCACAGGTAGGGCACTGGGCGTGAAGTATCTCCTGTGAAGCACCATTTGAGGCAGGATAGTAAGAGGCCGCAGTAACACGCTGACCACAGGAAACATGAGCTGAGGGCCACAACCACACAAAGGAAACCAAGCAAAACCCATGCCTCAATCCAAGTGTAACTGCTTTAGTTATATGAAATCCAATCATTATGATTTATTTTTAATTTATTTTATTTTTTAATTGAATTTATTGGGGTGACATTGGTTTGCAAATCCACACAGGTTTCAGGTGTATAACATCATCTGCACACTGAAATGTATACCCATTGCCGCAAGCAAATTCTCATTCCATCCCCATTTCCCGCCCCACCCCCTGCTTTTGCCAACTCCACCTACCCCCACCCCCTTTCTCTCTGGTTATCATCACACTGTTGTCTGTGTCTATGTGCTATATATATATTTTTTTTCTTAATCCCTTCACCTTCTTTAATCCAATCCCCCAAGCCCCCTCCCCTTTGACAGCTATCAGTCTGTTCCATGTATCTATGCCTCTGTTTCTATTTTGCTTATCAGTTTATTTTGTTCATCAGATTCCACATGTGAGATAATATATTATTTGTCTTTCTCTGACTGACTTATTTCACTTAGTATAAATTGATTTTATAATTGAGCTATTATGGAAAGGATATCTAGAAGGACAGAGAGAAAAATATGAAAGCATAATTGAAAAAGAGATTAAAGAAATAGAAGAAAAAGAGGAGGGCAGGATTAGAGGATGACGGCTAAAAGTTATGGGGCATCACTCTGTGCTATTTGTTCAAGGCGGGCTGGGCATCTCACAGGCAGAGGAAGGCAGAAGGAAACCAGGACTCAAGGATAGAGAGACAAGCTTAGCCAGTGGGAAATGGGGGGGTCTGAGAGGAGCAGAGAGCTGCCTGGAGAACCTGAGTCAGTTCCTGGAAGTTCCAACTCTTTATCTATTGTGTGTAGCAGGGCTCTGGGTAGTAGAGTTACTGGAGATCAGAGAACTCTTTCAAGTGCTCATTAGCTCTTTCTATGCTGGAAAAAAAGTTGATAGATTTTTGTTAAAATGCAAAGGTTATGCATAGTGTGTGTCTTATGGATGTTTTGTTTGTTTTAGCCCATGGGAGTCTTGGGGGGTTGTTCCCTGTGTTATCAGAGAAAAGTGTGGATGAACTTTCTCAATTGCTAGTGGGAGTAGGGTTCTTGGGGAACCACTGGAATAAGCATTTCCAGAGGCCCCCATGGGAGGATGAGATGTGGTAGAAAGCTTTATTTTCATTGAATTACATCCTTGGGTTTCCAAAATCTCATTTACCTTAATCCAGTCCTAGAAAATGTGCAGCTGGGGATTCAGTAGAGCTAGAAGCAAAGCTAGCATCCACAGTTTCCTTTCCATGGTGGAGTTGCAGCATCAGGCTAGTTGCAGTCCATTAGTCCATTGTGTGGGGTACACATGGCCGTGAGCCATGTGAGCCACTGCTGGAGCATGAGAACCCTTGAAAGCCAAGGAGCCAAGAGAGCAAACTTTTTTTTGTTTAGGAGATTAAATATCTCAAATCTTCCTGTGCTTGCAGTGGCCATGCCTACTCTGGCCAATGACATATTCCCAGGTGTGACTGACAAACATGTACCTTCCCTATTTCACCCAGACTGGGCATGGATCTATTTTCCCCACTAATGATTTGTGGGGAATAGACTGGTGGTTAAACTGCAGCTTCCTGGCAGTGCTGCACAAATGACTATAATATCTGGCCATCCATTTGCTCCTTTCTTGTTAATAACTGGTTAATTACAATGGTATCATTCGTCCCTGAGAACAAAGGAACCTCTTGTAATATTACAAAAGAGAAATGGACTAAGGTCTCTGCCTTCTGTAGCTGCTTCCTGATATCAGAGGAGAGTAGATCTGCCTATTCCAAGGCTTGAAGGTGCTCCCTATCTGACAGAGGAAGGCAGAAGTAAAAAGGAAAACAAGTCTGTCTGTAGGGAAGAGGTATTCTGCAAAGTCCAGGTCAATCTGGGTCCCTGGGAGGTGAGATGGGCAATGTCCAGGAAGATGACAGGTTGGCAAGCTGGCATCCTTATTGTATTCTAAAAATGACAAACTTTTCAAGAAGGTTAAAAGACATAATTCAAAAGTGAGGAGACAGAACAAGTAAAGGTCTAGTGAGAGGTAAAAACCCAAGGGAAAGATTTATTTATATTGTTCCCAATTAGGTTGGAGGAATGGCTTACCTAGAGGCAGGTGTGCCACACCTGTCTGAAGTCCTTATATCCACTATACTTAATCTAAATTAAGCTGAGGGAAATACTCTAAGATTTTTCTCATGAGAAACTGTGGGCGTTTTCTTTCTGACCCATTTGCTTGAAAGCCGATAGACCACCCATGTTTCATTGACTCAACCATAAGTCCAAACCCGTTTGAGTCTTATTTCACGAGACTGTGATGCAGATGGCTTCAAGAGTGAGGCCTATATTGTGTGAGCATTCAACCAGGTAAACAAGTACATAGGCATACATTTTATGAAAACAGAAGTAAACAAAGCACAAAGGTTAATGCACACAGCAAATCATAAGATTTCCAAATGCAAGATTTTTGCTGGAAATCATGTAGTGAAAATCTGATAGATTGACTGTCTGCAGTTAGAATATCTCTGGTAATGTTATTAGGTGCTGAGGTCTATATGGCATACACAGACACAGCCTTAAAAACAAAACTCTGAAGATAGTTAACTACATTGGAGTTCAATACCTACAATTGGGCATTGTGGTTTCCATTAAAACACTTTTTTTTTTCCTCCTTAAGAGTACCCTCATGTTCAAAGACACTGTATTAAGTCCAGTTTTAGTTTTGCTTGATTGTTTGCATAAACACAACAAGAGTAGCAAGTGATCAAATTGATCCTACAGGCTTTCTCAATTTGCTTTGCTGCTGAATTTCATTCACAAGGAATCTTCAGATTGAGATTTAGTGAGCAGTGAGCCTCTCAGGGTGGAGAAGCCAAAGCCACAGTTGCCATCAGGCTATGCCTGTAATACCTGTATGTTTAGGTCATTTCTCAAATTCTTGAGGTTTCCAAGGTGTTTTGAGCTTTCTTTCTTGCCATCTTTCAGGGAAGCAACCTTTGTTCCTTCCCTGTAAAGACTGCCATGAACCACGTGACCAAGCAAGGTATTAGTCCATTTCTTCAAGTGGCTTTTGATTGGCTTTGAGAGTCAATCTCAATTCCTTAAGGTTTTCTGGTGGCATCCAGAGTCCAGGTATGGCATTCCAGTCAAAGTTTTGATTAATAAGACCACATAGTTTGGAACTGGTCTTATTGGATTTATGCAAATAAATGTATTGCCATTAAGAATTGCCAAATTTTGGAGGGATAAGGTAGGGAGAAAAAGCTAAAAGTGAGCAATTAGCATTTCCTAGATTGGCAAACACATTCCATAACTTTTAGCAACATAGGCTTCTTTGCTGGAAAACACACTGACATTTTAAGAGACATGTTTCCATGGAAACAGGTATACAGTAAAATTCACTTAGCAAATCACAGGTAAACCGAATTAAACTGATTGGCTTAGAATGCCTAGTCTCAGATAAGATTTATTTAGCAGAATCTGCATTCCAACAGATGGTTCAAACAAGATTTCTTAGAGACCAGGTATTAATTAGCATTTCAAAGGCAGAAAGGTCCTTTTGACAAACCCAGAATAAAATTCCATGCCAGAGTGGGCACTCTTGAGGAATGAAAATTGTATTGTTATTGACTTGGGGGAAAGAAAAATTCTCCTCCTGGGAGAAGGAGATTGGATAGCTGAGGAAAAGTATGAGCATCCTCACTTTTCCTGTCCTATCACCAGGGCAGGAACCCCCACTCCCAGTCTCTGCCTTCCTGAGCTGAGACAGAGACCTTCTCAAAATGGTAGTACAGTTTTTCCCAGGTGTGGAGGTTTACCGACATCAGTGTTGATCAGGCACCTTTCAGTTGGGTTTATTTAACTCCACTTGGGTGATTCTGTGGCCTCAGACCTCACTGGAGGCCTTCACTCCTGTGTCTGTCTATACAAGGGAGGTCTATTGTCTCTACTCTCTGAGGTTGAAACTGTAGTCTTTTTAACTGGCTCCTAATAGTTGGGCTAGTAACTGTCGTCTCATATTTTTTCTAACAGCCTCAGTCCCTTAGGAGGCTTGGTAGAGTAGACAGCTTCTCTTAAGGAAGAGATGAGCATTCCCTGTTAATTTGACTGAATAGAATTTAATGTCCCATGGTCTGGTTTTAGATTCTATTTCTGGCTAGTTCCCAAAATCGGGTAACAAAAATCTGTTATTTCTCTCAGGATCTGTACTTTCAAAGTTTTTCTCTATTGGCTATGTCTGTGGAAGAAGCATTAGTTGACAGGCAGTAACATTTGTACAAATAATGTCCCAAGCTTGATGTTGCGAAAGTGGCTTCAATAGCAACCTCTGCCCTTAAGAAAAATGGCCACTAAAGCCAAATAGCAGCCTTGAGCCTCCTGCTCCTCAGCAAGGAGCTGGGAGTATGGGGCCATTGCAGAGAGCAGAATTGGCTTGCCAGGGGCGGGCCTCTGCAGCAGCATTTTCTCTGCTGGCCAGGAAATTCATCTTCAGTGGAACTTCTAATCAGCATCCTCTGGGCCTCCCCAGCACACAGCCAGGAGGTCTAGGGTGAGTGCCCTAAGCTTGTCAGGACAGAGACAGAGAGGAGCCAGGAAGCAGAGGGAATCAAAAGTCTGAGGTAGCCCTTGGCCTGGTGCTGCATTGGGATGTCGGCACCCAAGTCCCAAGTTAGGGGTGAGGAATTGCTGGCAGGGGGGTTCAAAGAAACGTGGGGGGGGGGGCGGTTTGGTGGGGAGCTGTCCTTAAGTTCCCCTTTAAAATGCCTGCAAAATATTTCCCTGGCCCTCCCCTCCCAGCTTAGGCTTTTGGATTCTGTGCACTTTTACTGTGATATCACCAGTTGTTCTTGGAATGTAGTGTAGGCTTCCCTGTAAGTATCAGTTTACTAACTAAGACCTGAAAGTCCTTTTGGCCGTCAAAAGACACTCCATCCCTCAGAGCCTGAAGGTCAGATTTGGAACATTGAACTGTGACTCCCATCCTTAAAATCAAATTCCCTGGATTTGCTTGCTTGGTCCATTGTTTTAAAATACTTAGTCTCCCTTGCAAATGTTTATGTCACACATAGATCTGAGGGTTGGATTTAGCTTTGAATAAAAGCTACCCTCACTGTTCATTTGGTTGTGGCCTAGGAAGGTCAGTGATAAAACATAAATAAAACAATAATTAAAACATTTCCATGAATGCATAGGTTCCTTTCCTTTGAATTGCTCCTTACACTTTAAAAAAATTTAAACTTTCAGAATTTATTTCTTTGAATGGCTAATCCTAGGAGTCAAAAGTAGAGAGTAATGACTAGGAATGTGCTGCCTTTGTGACTGATATAATTAAAAATGTTGTGGTTTAAAGGAACCTCCTCGTTGCAACATTTACTGTACAAGTTACTTCCTTCAGTATGGTTTTTATTGTTGACCTAAAACCATTGAAATTCTGTGACTTTGGAGAAAAAAAAAAGATCTTTTTATTGTTTTCAGTCAGCAAAATAATGATATGTTCTAAGGTTTAATGAATTGATTGCTTTAAATTTCTAATATGATACTATTGTACTCGGGATTAACTTATTTTTATGTTTTTTCATTCACTGAATAGAGCACTTAACTTTCTCATGGGAAATTTTGGGTATAATTAGTAGAGATTCCAAAGCATAATGCCACAGTAAGTGTTTCTTTTAACTACTAATTTTCTACTTATGTGATAGGCAGTTAGACAGACATGATCAGAACAAAGGGCAATGGGTCAGGTACAGAAAATAACCAGCGCAGAAAGTCCCAGGGACCTAGCAATGGACAAAACTAGGAGAAGAAGGATCTTGCTCCCAGGGTGACCTTTTCTCCCCTAGCATATTGCTGGTCATGCAGTTTAAACCCCCTGACCTTTCCTCCCTGGCATGTTGCTAATTATGCAGATTAGATCCCCTTAGAGAAGGAATGAACAAGGTGGCCACAGAATAGCCCATAAGCATTTAGCCCCTAAGAGAAGGAGGTTCTAACCCACATCAAATATATCCAGGCCTCAGTTGTGCTTCAGCTCCAGGTCCAGAAAAGCAGCAAAATCAGACAAATGATGCTGTGGCTGTCTCAGGACCAGCTGCATTGACTTCCTGCCCTGGTGCTGACCATTCAGTAGAGATCACAACTCTGAAAGGACACACCTGTAAAGCTGATGAGTTTATTTTGTTGAGATCCTCTTCTAAAATCCTCACCTTTCAAAGCATTAGGATGGAGAACCCAGGGCACTCTCCCTCCAGAGGAGCATGCCCATGCCTTTTCCCTCTCTCATTCCTCTCCTCTACTACGCACATTACCTACTGAGCCCATTTCTTCTACTACTCCTTCTTCTACTTTTATGACTTTCTAAATAAACTTTCTCTTATAGGTTGAGTCTTGGATCTGAATTCTTTCCTACCCAGAACCAATGTTGTTGAACCAAGGTCCTGTCTGACACCACCAATCTAGCACCTGGTGCCATTTTCATCCTTGCTGCTGCCAGCACTTAGTGCCTCCTAAAACAATTTCTGCGATCATTGGTGCTCTTCAGTTATCTTATTTTCATCTCTTAAGTAATCTCCATCCAATTCACATTTGTTTGAATTATGAGATTTTACTGTTTTCCAAGGACTAAACTGGTTGCTGTAAATATAGTGATGAATAAGCTATGATCCTTGCCCTCAGTGAATTACTTTTTGCTTTTCTTTTGTGAGATGATTCATAATTAACTCAGAGGTAGGCAGTCTCAGAAAATATTAAGTTAATACATTCATTAACAATAATTTTGTTAATATATCTTTCTGTTCTCTAAAATTTTCTTCCTTTTTCTTATACTAACATTACTAACTTGGAATAGAAAATAATCCAGACTAGGACAAAGTTCAAGCCAGCATAGTCTTTTATTGTGCTTTCTTTCTGTAACTTTACTCTCCTACTAACATGAGGCTTAACTTTTTAAACATTTCTGACGTTTTCACATGTCCCATACCACAGTGTTTTCTAGGTAAAACCTCTTAGCAACGATTTATAACAAGAAATATTTATCCTGTTTTCTACTTCGATAGTGAGGAGAGTCTGGGATGTCACAATTTTAAATAAAATTGAAAAGTAGTGGTTTAGTGGGAAAATTAAAACTATGATAGCCCAGAATATATGTATAACTCCATTAAAAATAATTTATTTGAGAAGATAAATATGATAATGGAGGGGAGAGGGCCTCATCCCAACCAGGAGCTCATGGAGTGGAATTCTTGTGATATACCAAGAAAAAGAATTTTCTGAGACTCACACAGGGGGATGAGATATGGTAGAAAGCTTTATTTTCATGTAATTAGATTCCTGAGTTTCCAAAGTCCCATTTCCCTTTGTCCTGCCATAAAAGAAGTGTAGCTAGGGCTGCAGTAGAGCTAAAGTCAGAACCAGTGTCTTCTTTCCATGTCTGCACAGTTCAATCTAGCATCAGGCTGGCTTAATTTGTGTTTCCCTGCTGTAGTCCATCAGTCCATTGCATGTGAGGTCCACAGGGTCACGTGGCTATGGAGGAAACATGGGCAGTAGCAAAACAGGAGAGCCTCATGAGCCAAGAGAAACCAAGAGTGGTGAGCAACAAGAGAGATAATTTCTTTGTTTAGGGAATTATGTATTTCACAGGCTTGTAATGGCCATGCCCATTCTGGCCAACCATCTCTGTCACCAGGTTTGACTGACAAACACCTTCCCTAGTCACCCCAACTTTACTGGGTATGTGTCTATCTTCCCTTTTTTGGATCCCTTCCTGGAATGTTTTGAGGGGGAATAGGCCAGTGGTTCCCAGGAGAGTGCAAAATTGCAGCTTCCTGGTGAATCTGCCCAATGACATGCCTATAATGTCTGGCCTTCCCTTGCACCTTTCCTATTACTAATAACTAGCTAATTACAATGGTATCATTTAGGAAGAAAAGTGAAAAAATATTTTAAAATCCCTTACCAAACAAAAGTATAAAAGAAGTGCCAAGTGATAAAGTGTTAGAGCATTCATGGTTAGACAGTTTCAGGAAAATGTTCATTAAGATGTAAAGACAAGAAGAAATAATTTAACATATGAATACTGTATACTAAGGGAAATATTTTTATACTAGAGGCCTGGTACACGAAATCCGTGCATGGGGGTCGGGGGGGTCCCTCAGCCCAGCCTGCACCCTCTGCAAACCGGGACCTCTCAGGGGATGTCTGACTGCTGGTTTAGGCCTGATCCCACAACCAGCAGTCAGACATCCCTCTTGCAACCTGGGACCACTGGCTCCTAAACGCTCGCCTACCTACCTGCCTGATCACCCCTAACCACCTCTGCCTTCCAAACTGATCACCCTCTAACTGCTCCCCTGACAGCCTGATTGCCTCTAACTGCCTCTGCCTGCCAGCCTGATCTCCCCCTAACTGCTCTCCCATGTCGGCCTGATTGCCCCCAACTGCTTTACCCTGCTGGCCTGATCACGCCTAACTGCATCTGCTTCAGCCCCCACCACAGGAGGGTGCTGCCACAGTGGCCCCAGAAGGTCAGCACAATGTTAGTTTGCTCTGTAGATCGGACCAAGAGAGACTAATGAGAGTGGAAAGGGATTGTTCCTTCAAGGAATAATCTGTTTTAAGGAAGGGTTGTCAACCTTTCTTATTTCCAGTATGGAAGGAAAGAGGAGAAAGAAGGAAAGAAATATTTAAATTACTTTAGGAGTACTCTCTCATTTCTATTAGACACAAAATTGATACTTCCCTTTCAAATGGTTACTGACTAGACAAAAATATTGCATATACTCAGGCTGAGTGTTATCTCTGTGTGTTTTTTCCCCAAATTCTTTTTTCTTCTCTCTTTTATTCATCTTCTATAAAGTGTCAGACCACAGGTTGATTTTTAAAAGATGTAACAGTGTTTCCTCAATCTTTGCAGAGTAATACAGAATTTTATTATTTATTGGCTATTGATGCATTTCTTTTTATTACTGCAGACTTCAATAGCATGAATTTTCACCTGAAAATAGGTTGCAGACAGGTAAGAGAGTCACAGGTAGCCTGTCCTATTTTGTCGCCATGGAGAGCCATGCTTTGTTAGAGGAACTTGGGAAAGGGGACTGGGTGCCAGGTCCTTTTCTTTTTTTTGTACATTAAAATAGCTGGAGTTATATGATATTGAAAATGTGTGTAGTATAGTGTGACACAATACTGACATAGAGTGCTCATGACAACTCAGGAGCCCTAGTCTCTGCTTGCTGAAATATGCAAACTTCTGGAAATATGTTTCCTTTATTTCTATTGTTTTGTAGAAAAACATAACTTTTTTATTGCAAAGCTTTATGGTTTCTTGTTCAAGAAAATCTGTTCATCTCAATACTATCTCCCTGCACAAAATTGTAAGGAAAAAACAACATTTTTTCCTTAATCAACAATAGTTAATTGTTTACAGGATGCCCCCACAACTTATACCACCACAGAAAGGCCAAATTGAGGCACCTCATTGTCTAATCTAGTTAAAATTAGCATAATACATCTTCCTTTCCTTTGTCTTTAATCCAAGATTTTCTCCTCCTTGATTTGAATAACAAAATGGCCTGTTCTCTTTGGATAATAGAAAAATTTTCATCTTTTGTTGAGAAATGACAAGTGGTATTGGCAGAGATGTCCTATTTTCTATGCCTTATTAAAAATGTCTTAGCTCTTTTATAGTAATACCTGTAAAACATTTTTATTTCCTTCCATAATTTACATTCTGTATTATCCATCTCCTACTAATTCAAACCTTATCAGGAAAGACAAAAAGCAAGCTTACCCAACCATTATTCCTTCTTAAGTTGTATTCTTATGTCAGTGCAAACTTATTTTAAGACTAGAGGCCCAGTGCACAAAAATTTGTGCACTCGGGGGTGTTCCTCAGCCCGGCCTGTGCTCTCTCACAGTCTGGGACCACTCAGGGGATGTCCACCACTGTGCTGGCAGCCATCAGCCTGGCTGTGGCTGAGCAGAGCACCCCCTGTGGGAGTGCACTTACCACCAGGGGGCAGCTCCTGCATTGAGCATCTGCCACCTGGTGGTCAGTGTGTGTCATAGTGACCAGTCATTCCCAGTCATTCTGCTGTTTGGGTCAATTTGTATATTACCCTTTTATTATATAGCATAGAGGCCTGGTGCATAGGTGGGGGCCTGCTGGTTTGCCTTGAAGGGTGTCCCGGATCAGGGTGGGGGTGCCTGGCCAGCCTGGATGAGGGGCTGAGGGCTGTTTTCAGGCTAGCCATGCTCCCAGCCTCTCCTTTTTTTCTTTTTCTTTTTTTCTGGGATTAATTTATCTTCTATAATTGAAACTTTGTAACCTTGAGCATAGCCCAGGGCCGGCCAGAGCAGGCGGGAAGCTTGGCTTCCTCCATTGCTGGGAGAAACCCAAGCCTCCTGCTCACTTCAGCTCCATGGCCATCGCCATCTTAGTTGGGTTAATTTGCATACTCGCTCCTGATTGGCTGGTTGGTGTGGCTTGTGGGCATGTCTTAACTGTAGCGGAGAGACAGTTAATTTGTATGTTTCTCTTTTATTATATAGGATTCTAAGATCAAAAGCTAATTTTTAAGGTGGTGAATCTGTTTAGACTAAAGTTTCAATGTGGCCTATAGAGAAAAATTTAATGATCTTAGAGGTGTTATTATCTACACTAATAAAAGAGAAAAATGGTAATTGGCATACGGCGATACCGTTTTCATTGGCTAATCAGGGCTATATGCAAATTAACTGCCAACTAAGATTGGCAGTTAACTGCCAACAAGATGGCGGCTAATTTGCATATGTAGGCACAATGCAGGGAGGCGAAAGGGAAAGCAGGAAGAAGCCCCCTGCCACTGACAGTGATCTGAAACCCAGGGGGGAGCTAAGAGCTAGGGGGCAGCCATGATCGGATAATCAGGCGCCTTTGCCGCCCTGGCCAGTGATAGCAGGAAGTAGGGGTGGAGCCAGCGATGGGAGCTGGTCAAGGTCGAAGCTGGCAGTCCCAGGAGCTAGGGGTCCCTTGCCTGGGCCTAAAGCGAAGCCCACAATCGCGGCGCCCCCCGCTGCCACTGCAGGTCCCCGCTGCCTGGGCCGGACGCCTAGGCCAGAGGCATTAGGCCTGGGCAGGGGTGGAGCCTGCAACCGTGGGGAGCTGGGGGTCCCCTGCCCAGGCCTGACACCTCTGCCGGAGGCCTCAGGCCTGGTCAAGGGGCCAATCCGGTGATTGGTGATGGGAGGGTGATGAGGGTCAACTCCTCTGGCTGAGGCATCAGACCTGGGTGGGGGGCAGAGCCGGGGATTGGGGGGATAAGATGGTCCCCTTGCCCAGGCCTGAAGCCTGGGTCAGAGGCGTCAGGCTTGGGCGGGGGGTGGAGCAAGCGATCAGAGGGAGATGGGGGTCCCCTGCCCAGGCATGATTCCTGGGCCAGAGGCCTCAGGCCTGGGCGGGGGGCCAGAGCCAGTGATCGGGGGGAGATGGGGGTCCCCTGTCCAAGCCTGACACCTCTGGCGGAGGCATCAGGCCTGGGCAAGGGGCTGATCAGGCGATCGGAGGGTGATGGGGGTCAACGCCTGAGGGCTCCCAGTATGTGAGAGGGGGCAGGCTGGGCTGAAGGACACTCTCCCCCCCACACACACCCAGTGCACGAATTTCGTGCACCAGGCCCCTAGTTAAACATAAAAGATAATTTATATACTATACCTATTATCAATTCTTTTTTTTTTAATTTTTTTTTTATATGTATTTTATTGAGTTTTTACAGAGAGGAAGGGAGAGAGATAGAGAGTTAGAAACATCGATGAGAGAGAAACATCGATCAGCTCCCTCCTGCACATCTCCTACTGGGGATGTGCCTGCAACCCAGGTACATGCTCTTGACCGGAATCGAACCTGGGACCTTTCAGTCCGCAGGCTGACGCTCTATCCACTGAGCCAAACCGGTTCGGCCTATTATCAATTCTTAAAGCTTCTACCAATAAATAGGTAATATCCAAAATGTTGGTCTTGATCTATTCTTTTGATAATAAAAAAGATGGTTTTCCATGGAAATGACATTAAAGATGATGGTGAGAGTCCTAGACTAGCTCACAAAAGACTATATTACTTTCATTGAAACTGACGTCCAGGCTTCCCTGATCCCTGGCCTGGTGAGAGTGTGGGACAAAAGCCTTGTTGGTATCTACAAAACCTCCAACCCACCCTGGTTTAGGTCTCTGTGACTTCTCCCCTTGACCATCTTCACGCTGCCAAATCAATTTGTCCTACAACCCAAACCCATAATTATGCCACCATCTTTCTAAAATGAAACAAAACACAACAAAACCCACAAAAATAAAAAAAAAATAAAAAAAACTTCAATAAATTCCCAGAGACAATTGAATTGAGACTGGACTTCAGTGTCCTGCACAGCGGCTTTCAACCCACATTTCTAGACTCTATCAATAGTTTCCTCCCTCAACTAGCACATGCCCTGTGTTTATACCCACTTTATCAGGCATAATTCAAGGTTTCATTCTCTCCCTTCATTTCTGCCCTTCAGAATCCAGGAACAAATCCAACATCTGTGAAGTCTTTCCAAACATTCAAGTCAGAAGTAATCATTTGCTCTTTAGAAATCTCAGAGCTCTTTAAATACATTTTTCATGCATTGCCTTTTCCCCCAGTTTTTTATTCATTCAACAAGTAGCACAGACTTTGCTGTAGTTCTGTTGTTCCTTAATTTTAAATAGTGGATATTTAAGCAATTAATACAGTGAACTTAGAAAATATCTACTTCCTAAATATATCCCAGAGAGCTTATTTCTTTATGAATCCCACTTATAAAGACGAAGACAGAGGAATGAGTGCTGTGTGATTGCAATGCAAATTCTATTTCCCTCTCTGGATCCTTAGGTCATTAAGATGGGGTCTAGTCACTGGGCCTAGAAACTAGCAATGATGTCATTTGAGGGGGGAAAAGGACAATGAAACAGTCTGTATCTGTTTCAAGTTTTGTATGTTTTGGGTTTTTTTAAGTTTTTTTTGTTACTCTTCAACTAAGGATATATTTTCCATTGATTGTAGAGAGAGTGGAAGGGAGGGGGAGAGAGAGAGAGAGAGAGAGAGAGAGAGAGAGAGAGAAACATGGATTAGAGAGAGATAAATCAATGGTTCCTTCCTACACATGCCCTGACTGGCCGGGGTTGGAATCTGAAACCCGGGTACATGCCCTTGACCTGAATCAAACCCACAACCCTTCAGTGCATGGGCTGATGCTCTATCCACTGAGAGACACTGCGTGGGGCACAGTTGCTTCAATTTTTGAATAAAAAAGACTCTGTGGTAGGGGGTTAAACCTCATCTATATAGTGCTGTAAATGATACCTTGCAGGGATCTACAATGGGAATTAGACCTTCTGACTGGGATAGGTACCAGTTAGTAAATCCCATCTCTGACAGGCTTAAAGCCCCCAGAGTAGATTTGAGCCAGAAGTCACATATTGTAACTTGATTTCTCTGAAAAGCTCTTCACTTTGTCATTCTCTGTGTGCCAAATATTTACCTCCTGGGCATGAGATTGCTACCCAGAGCTGTTAGGGCTACACATTTTCCTGTGGAGGAAAGGAGAGGGGAAACCTCCACTTTCCCCAACATTGGAACAAAATGCATGAGCTTCTCTCTGATTGTACCAAATTATATCGCATATCTACCTCTAACTGCCAGAAGACTGTGATTGGCTTCTGCCACTCAGACTTGTCTCTGAAGCAGGAAGTGGTATTGATTCTACCCAAATAGCATGGGTATTGTTGTGGCGAACACAGTGTCCACCCAGGGCCAAGTTGGAGGGTTGGACTTATGGGGAGACATTGACTAACCAGAGGGCAACACGAGGTCATTATGCTTGTAAGTTGGGGAGAAGAGACAGGGAGTAAGCAAGGGTTTTTTGTTTTAATATTTTTATTGATTTTTAGACAAAGAGGAAGGAAGAGGAAGAGAGAAAAACATCAATCTGAGTATGAAACATCAATTGGCTGTCTCCTGCTTGCCTTCTATCAGAAATCGAGCCCACAACCCAGACATGTGCCCTGACCAGGAAATGAACCCATGACCTTTCAATGCACAGGATGATGCCCAACCAACTGAGCCACACCAGCCAGGGTGGCAAAGCAAGGGGTTCCATTGTCTTTCTGCGGCCTATCATTGAGTATTGCTATGTCTAGGTGTTGCAAGGTAAACAACACAGACCAGGTCAATGGGGAAGACAAACAAAAAATTACGTAAATGCCCATCTGGCATGGCTCAGTGGCTCACGGTTCGATTCCTGGTCAGGGCACATGCTGGGGTTATCGGCTCAACCCCCAGTGTGGGGCGGCAGGAGGCAGCTGAACAATGATTATTTCTCATCATTGATGTTTCTATCTCTCTTTCCCTCTCCCTTCCTCTCTGAGATCAATAAAAATATATTTAAAAGAAATTAAGTAAATAAGATAATTTCAGATTGTGACAAGTGCTATGAAGAAAATGGGAGAATGACTTTCAGAGATGAATGTAAGGTATTTTAGAAAGCATGACTATACTTCAGAAAGTAAAAGAGGATGGGGGGGGGGGCTGCCCCTTTGCAGTTTTGCTGAAGACCATAGCTGACTTGCTGTCCAAGGGATGATGTCAGCTCCAGAGCAGAGGTGTCCTGACCAATCTGGAAAGTCACTTCCCCAAATTCAGCCAGCTCTTGACAATCCCTGTTAAGCCATATCAACCTCCTTGGCTGTTCCAGTGTCTCCCCTTCTTTCTGAAACACAGAAAGGAAGGAGGCAGAAGTAGTAGGGGAGCTGAAACCATAAGCCCTTGTCCAGCTAGCACCCACCTCCTTCCCATCTCCTTTTTCTCTGATAATCAAGTCCAATGTTCAACAGAGGTCCCCATTGAGCAAGGCCTTTAGAAGAGTTCCCGACTAAAAATGCTGCTTACTGAAATTTCCTTACTACTGGAAATGTCTTATGATAATTTGAGCTGCTTGAAATGCTGTGTCAGTATTATTTGGGTAGAATAACCAATTAAATCAAATCAAACTGAACTAGTATGTATTAAATATTTCCTGTGCGAAAAAACCAAGATGGCGGCATAGGTAAACACCGGAAATTGCTGCCTTCCACAACAACTTCAAAAATACAACTAAAAGACAAAACGGACATCATCCAGAACCACAGGAAGGCTGGCTGGGTGGAAATTCTACAACTAGAAGGAAAGAGAAAAGCACACTGAGACTCAGAGGAGGTGTAGAAGTAAAGTGCAGAGGTACGGAGGCGCACGTGGCAAGGGCTGGCAACTGAGGACAAGGCTGTCTTTTTGAATCGGGAGGGAGTCACAAGCCCCTGACTGCTCTGAACTCCAGTTCTGGGTGAGTCTCTGGGGACCTAGACTCATATGGGGAGAAACTGAACTGTCTGGCAGTTGGCAGAACTCGGAACTCGAGGGTGGCTTTCTCTCAAAGGTGCTTGCAGCGATTACCAGGACACTGAGACACAGGGCCCCTTAGGGCAGGGCTGAGGATCAGCCATAGCTGCTTGCTCCGCCCTGTTGATTCCCTGAGACCCCGCCCCACCCAAGCTGCACACAGAGGCTTTTGCATATGAATGCCCTGGCCCTTTGTAATCTGAAAATTACTTAACAAACTGCAGTTGGGCCAGACAGACCCAGAACTTCCAAGAGAAAGCCCAAGGCCCCACAGCAGCTTGCATTGCTTCACAGATGGGCCTCATTTGGTCACCTCCAAACCCCAAACAAGGAAGGGGAATCTGCAGAACTCTTCGTAGCTCCTGCTGGGTAGCCTCAGGCAGAGGCTAAATTAGCACCTCCTTAGATCCAAGAGCCAGTGTACCCAGTGGTCATAGTGGGGCCATCCAGATTACAACTCCTCAGATCCATAAGGGACACACTCAGGGGGCAGACTCAGTGAGCACCAAAGCTCCACTGAAGCAAGTCTTGCCCCATAATGGTGTCTTCAGCACAGAAGTTCTCCCATCATAGACACAGCTGATTCTCCCAGCCAATTGGCCTGGAGGTCAATTCCTCCCAGTGAAACCTACAACAATCAAGGCTTAACTACAACAAGACTGTGCACAAAGCCCACAAAGGGGTTGCACCAAGAGTGTCCACCTCAGGTAATTGGAGAGGCTGAGCCACTGGGCCCTATAGGACACCTAGCACACAAAGCCACTCTACCAACACAGGGAAGCATAAAAAATGTGGAGACAAAGAAGCAGGTCACAAATGGCAGAAAGGGAGGAAAGCAAACGACTGGATATAGAGTTCAAAACCACACTTTTAAGGTTTTTCAAGAACTTTCTAGAAACCGCCGATAAATTTAGTAAGACCCTCAAAAAGACTGGTGAGACCGCTGATAAATGTAGTGAGATACTCAAGAAATCTAGTGAAACCCTCGAGGTTATGAAAAAGGACCAACTAGAAATTAAGCATACACTGACTGACATAAAGGATATTATGCAGAGTTCCAACAGCAGACTAGAGGATCACAAGAATCAAGTCAAAGATTTGAAATATGAAGAAGCAAAAAACACCCAACCGGAAAAGCAAAATGAAAAAATAATCCAAAAAGACGAAGATAGTGTAAGGAGCCTCTGGGACAGCTTCAAGCATACCAACATCAGAATTATAGGCGTGCCAGAAGAAGAGAGAGAGAAAGATATTGAAAACCTATTTGAAGAAATAATGACAGAAAACTTACCCTACCTGGTGAAAGAAATAGACTTACAAGTCCAGGAAGCGCAGAGAACCCCAAACAAAAGGAATCCAAAGAGGACTACACCAAGACACATCATCATTAAAATGCCAAGAGCAAAAGACAAAGAGAGAATCCTAAAAGCAGCAAGAGAAAGACAGTCAGTTACCTACAAGGGAGTACCCATACTACTGTCAGCTGATTTCTCAACAAAAACTTTGTAGGCCAGGAGGGAGTGGCAAGAAATATTCAAAGTGATGAATGCCAAGAACCTACAACCAAGATTACTTTATCCAGCAAAGCTATCATTCAGAATTGAAGGTCAGATAAAGAGCTTCACAGATAAGAAAAAGCTAAAGGAGTTCATCACCACAAACCAGTATTATATGAAATGCTGAAAGGTATCCTTTAAGAAGAGGAAGAAGAAGAAAAAGGTAAAGATACAAATTATGAACAACAAATACACATCTATCAATAAGTGAATCTAAAAATCAAGTGAATAAATAATCTGATGACAGAATAAACTGTGATTATAATAGAATTAGGGGCATAGAAAGGGAGTGGACTGACTATTCTGGGGGGGGGAGGGGTGTGGGGGATGCGGGAAGAGACTGGTCAAAAATCGTGCACCTATGAATGAGGACAGTGGGGGGGGTGAGGGTGGAGGGGGGGGGGGGATCCGGGTGGAGGGGAGCTATGGGGGGGGGGAGAGGAACAATTGTAATAATCTGAACAATAAAGATTTAATTAAAAAAATATTTCCTGTGCATAAAGAAAATCTAAATTCTTGTTTATTGTTATAAAAAACAAATAATGAATATTATCCCTCAAAGTATTATACAAAAGGCAAATGGTTTTATTATGTTCAGTTTCTTTTGCCAACACCCACACTTAGGCTTTTGTTACCTTTCTCCTGAACATGTAGCTTCCTCACTATTTTCTACACAAATGCTCCCTCAAAAAATAATTGTTCTGTATACTAAAGCTAGGCATTGATCATCTCATTCCTCAATTTCCAAGCCTTCTGTGACAGTCATTGTTCCTTTCTTGGCGGTGATTCTCCCTTTATTTTTAGTCTCTTATCCCAACATCTTCCTTCACAGGTATGGTGAACAGCTGGTAAAGCCTGAGGAGAAATGTTGACTCAGGGTCTAATAGGAGAGGGCTGAGAATAATTAGAGATACTTTGTTTTGCCTCATTACCATCCTCACTGCCAGCCCACCTCCACCATCTTTTCTATTCTGTCATTTCCTATTTATGTCTCCGCTGTTTTATCTTTGTTTTCACTTCCCTATTTAAACCATAATATGGAACTGAAATACATTTTTATAATCTGCTATGTTTACTGTTCATGTCCTCTGTTTTTTATTTTATAAGCAGGAGAGAACATTTCCTTATTTCTTGTTTCTTTCTCATTCTCTTAACATCTACCTCAACAAAATAATAAAACACACTTTGTTGAGTTTTTCCTTTTGCTGGGTTTAATTTTTTCTTGTGGCTGGAGAATTCTTATCAAATAAAAATTTCCCTATTCTTGTTTAAAATGGTGAACTTGGCTAGTGCATTTATATTATAATTACATTAACAGAAATTTTCATTTTTGCACATCTTTCCACATTCTATAAAGCAATAGTTCTCAAAGGGAGGCAGTTCTGCCACTCAACTGACATTTGGCAATGTGTGGAGGCGTTTTTGCTTGTCACAATTAGGATAAGAGGTATTGCTACTGGCACTTAGTGGGTAGAGGTCAGAGTTGCTGCTACATATCCTATAATGCAGAGGACAGCCCCCACAATAAAGAAACACCTGGCCCAACATATCAATAGTGCCAAGGTAAAAAAAAAAACAAAACAAACAAAAAAAAACAAACACAAAAGCAAACAAACAAACAAAGAAAAACTGCGATAAATTAGGGTAAGTCTCTACAGTGTTCCTACAGAAAACTCGATGAATAATTTCTATAAAATGTTTATTTATCTGAACTTAAAATCTCCTAAAGCTAAAAATATTGGCTTATGCTTTCTCCTATACCCACACTTCTTTAGTCATATATTGTACTACACAAAATATCTAGATATATTCATTGCTAGTATTCAGTGATTTCTTCTTTCTTACTTATTTTAGCATTACTTCATTTTAATTCTTGTGACATATTTTTCCATGATGTTGTGTTCTCGTTAATGAATAAAAAATAATAAATGTATTTAATATAATTCATTATAGAATAGGTATGATTTCAGAGAGAGCTAGGGGGATTTTTGATGATTTTTAAAATTTATATTTACAAAAATACCTATTAATGTTCTCAGGAATATGATTACAAAATTTGCTAGATATTGATTCCAATGTTCATTTTTCCAAAATTCTCAACAGATCTAAGATAAATTTCATGTAGAAATATCCTGTGTTATAGAACAGTGAGTATATCTTTTACCAGTCGTTACCTTTTGTCCTTATTTATAATTTTTTAAAATTATTACTTTAAATGTTCATTTGTTTCCTTCCTCACCTTGTCATTTTTTATAAGCTTCCAACATTTTTAAGTTATGGGCAAATGACCATACTAGAGGAGTGATAAATTGTGAAGACAAACTATACCTTAACAGAGTTCAATGGGGTAGCTAAAATATGCACAAGTTGATTCCATACATATGCAATGATTTACATATTTATCAGTGTGCTGCCTGGTAATTAGGCATGTAGTATCCAGTTCAAAGAAATTATTGTAATTAGAATTCCTTCTCTTTTTTTTGCTACTGTAAAATTTTAATATCTATATACTACATATTATATGTATATTCACACAAAAAACACATACACACATATATAAAACTCTTATTTAAATTATGTAGGAGAATTGAAAGACTAATTTATTCTTTTCTTTTTCTAATTTTTATTTATTATTATTATTTATTGTTTAAAATATTACATATGTCTCCCTTTTCCCCCATTGACCTCCTCCCTTCCACCCCTACCCCCAGCACATGGTCTCACCCCCCTAGTGTCTGTGTCCATTGGTTATGCTTATAGGCATGCATACAAGTTCTTTGGTTGATCTCTTACCACCACCACCACCACCACCACCACCTTCCCACTGAAGTTTGACAGTCTGTTTGATGCTTCTCTGACTCTGGATCTACTTTTGTTCATCAGTTTATGTTGTTCATTATATTCCATAAATGAGTGAGATCATGTGATATTTATCTTTCTCTGATTGACTTATTTTGCCTAGCATAATGGTCTCCAGGTCCATCCATGATGTTGCAAATGGTAAGAGTACATTAGAGCATTAAAGTCTCTTAAGATATGTCCCGGCTGGTACCAGGCAAGGCTATTAAGCTATGGTTTTGACTCCTCCAAGGCTATTATTTACCTTTGGCTAAAATCCACACTGTAATGTGTTGTTACAGAGCATTTACATTAAAGTAAAGTGATGTAATTCCAGGGATCAGAATAACAAAACTATAGGAGAGAAGGTTAGAGAATCTCCTTTTACCCTGCCCCCTACCCTAATCAAGAGAATCTGAAAAGGGGAAGAGGGCAGATGAGAATAAACAAAAAGGGAAAAGGATCTACAAAGATGAGCCCACTGAAAATGTGATTCTTAATGAAGCCTTTTCCTAGCAGCTACAGAGATGCTAAGGACAATCCAGTGACAGACCACAGTAATTTATTTTGCACTCAGCTCTACTCAAAACTCAACCACAATCTCAAATTTTAACTTTTTTAGTGGCTTTATTGAGATATGCTTTACAAACCATAAAATTTATGCATTTAAAATGTGTGTATGACTCAATGGTTTTCATTATATTCACAGAATTGTGCAATTTCACTGCGATAAAGTTTAGAAATTTTTTTATCAACCCCAAAATAAACGCATACCCATTAGCGGTCCCACAGTTCATTTGTATTCAAACAGAAAGAGAAAAATCCTATATGTATTTCTAAACTTAGATTTATAATGCAGTCATTTTGTTTTACCAAAGTAATGTTATAATTTGGGATAAAACTACTGTGATTGTTATAGCTCTTACACGGAAATGATAACTTTAAAGTTTGAAAGTTTAAAATAGAATCCAGGGAAGAATAACCAAATGGCAGCATAGGTAAATGCAGTACTCACTGCTTCCCACAACTACATCAAAATTACAACTAAAATACAGAGCAACCATCATTCAGAGCCACCTGAAATCTGGCTGAATGGAAGTCCTACAACTAGAGAAATAAAAAAGAAAGCACATTGAGACTAGTAGGAGGGATGGAAAGATAGAATGGGTTGGTCTGACACTCACATACTAGTATACTGATTTTTTAGTCAGGAGGGGTATCTCCAGGGCCTCCCATGAGAAGCAGGAGGTCCCAGTGGCACACCAGCCCCCCCACAGCCCAGGGTTCCATAGCTGAGAAGAGAAGTTTCCATGACTTTGGGCTGTAAAAACCAGCAGAGATTGTGGCTGAGTGACACAGAGGCTGCTGGAGTTCCCAGTGTTCCTCTTAAAGGGCTGGTGTGCAAACTTACACAGTCCTGTTTCCTCTGAGCTCCAGTTCCGGGCAGTGGCATTGTGAGAATCCAGGGATATATGGGAACTGCACTGTCTAGCATAAGAGCAGGAACTCTGGGACACTTTCTTCCAGACAGGGGTGATCACAGGGGTCATTGTGCTGGGACCTCCCCCATTGCAGAGCTGACTAGCAGCCATATCTGAGTTTCCATCAGCATGGCTCACACTGTTTGCTCTACCCTGGTGATTCCCTGAGACCCTACCCCATCCAATTTGCAGATGCTTTCCCATATGAATGGCCTGTACTGGCTCAGGTTTCAGACTTTGTGAAATCTCTTAAACAAGCAGCAGCTGGTGTCAGCATGCCCCAAACCTATCAAAAGGCCCAAGACCCAGCACTAGCACCAACCTGCCTTGCTTCACAGTTGGATCTTGCCTGAGCACTTCCTAGCCTAATTCAAGTAGTAACCATATCTCTCTGTAGCTTCTGCTGGGTGACCCCAGACAGTGGTTGACTTTGCACCTCCCAAGAGGCCCCAGAGCCAGTGCACCCAGTGGACAGTTTCAGATCCTATCATATTATAACTCTACACATCCACAAGTGACACACTCAAGAACAGACTCATTGAGCAGCAAAGCCCTATTGAAACAAGTCCTGCTGCATAGGGTGACTCCCGCACAGCAGGTATTCCATTGTAGATGCAGATCATCCTCTTAGCCAATTGGCCTAGAGGCCAATTCCTCCCAGTGACAACATCAATCAAGGCTTAACTATAAGACTGTGCACACAGCCTACACACAGGGGCATACTTAGACTTGGGAGCCTGAGCCACTGGGACCTATAGGACACTTATTACACAAAGCCACTCTACCAATTCCAGGAGACATAGCAGCTCTATCTAATACAAAGAAAGAAACACAGGTAAAGAGCCAAAATGGGAGACAAAGAAACATGTTACAAATGAAAGAAATGAAAGCAAGCAAATTACTGGATACAGAGTTTAAAACAATGCTTATAAGGTTATTCAAGGGTCTTAATGAGAGTTTCAAGGGACTTAATGAGAGATTTAAGGTATTTAGTAATATTTTCAAGGATCTTAGTGAGAATGACAAAGGCATAAAAAAAGACCAATCAGAAATTAAGAATACACTAACTTATTAAAGAAAAATTTACAGGGATTTAACAATAGGGTAGAGGATTCTGAGAATCAAATCAATGATTTGGAATATGAGGAAACAAAAAAACAACAACCACCTGATCAGAAGATCAAAAAGAAAAAAAAAAGAATAAAAAAATAAAGATAATGAAAGGGGCATCTGGGACAACTTCTAGCATGCCAGCATTTGCATTATGGGGGTACCATAAAGAGAAGAGAGAGAGTAAGATACTGAAAACCTATTTGAAGAAATAATGACAGAAAACTTCCCCTGCCTGGTGAAAGAAATAGACATACAAGTCCAGGAAGCACAGACAGTCCCAAACAAGAGGACCCCAAAAAGATCTGCACTAAGACATCATAATTAAAATGCCAAAGGTGAAGGACAAAGAGAGAATCTTAAAAGCAGCAAGAGAAAAGCAGTTAGTTACTTACAAGAGAGCACCCATTCGACTGTAAGCTGATTTCTCAACAGAAAATTGCAGGCCAGAAGGGAGTGGCAAGAAATATTCAAAGTGATGAATAGCAAGGGCCTACAACCAAGATTACTCTACCCAGCAAAGCTATCATTGAGAATTTAAGGTCAGATAAAGAACTTCACAAACGAGAAAAACTAAAAGGGTTTATTACCACAAAACCAGAATTACATGAAATGTTAAAGAGTATTCTTAAAGAAGAGGAGGGAGAAGGAGAAAGGAGGAGAAGAAGGAGGAGGAGGAGGAGGAGGAGGAGGAGGAGGAGGAAGAGGAGAAAAATATGAACAATAAAATTTCAATAAATATATATCTGTCAACAATTGAATCTAAAAATCAAAATGAATGAACAAGAAATCTAATAAACAAAATAAACTGATGAATAAAATAGAATCAGAGGCATAGGAACATGGAACAGACTGATGAATTTCAGAGGAAAATGGGGTGGGGGTGGGAAGAGATTAAACAAAGATTTTATATGCATATATGCTTTACCTATGGACACAGACAATAGGGTGGTGAAGTCCTGGGGTAGAGTGGGAACCAGATGGAGGGGGGCAAAAGGAGGGACATCTGTAATACTCTCAACAATAAAATTTTTTAAAAAAATAAAATAAAATAGAATCCAGTTTAGCTCTTTGTAAACATTGTTATGATTTTTAAAAATGTTTATAAAATTTAACATTTTGTGCTACTTCCTTAAGACATGACTCAACTATACAGTCATGTGCATTATTGGTCATTTCCAGAACCTACAATGTCACCCACCTAATGAGAACATTCCTTGAAAACACTTTGTAGCCTTTTGTTTAAACATCATATTGGATGGGTTTCTTATAATAATTAATTCCCAGAACATATAAAAGAAAATGTTTGCCAATCAGAATGCAAAACAGTTAATTCTGAATGGCAAAACATAAAATTTAAAGTCAGGAGAAAAAAATAAATATACACTGTTTGTAAAACATATGTCCTAAAAACTGTTAAATTTCATAATATACAAAGAATATTTACCATCCAATAAAGAAAAGTATAAATGACAGAGAAATGGATGAACAAAATGGACAAGCAGTTCATGAGAAAGTCCCAATTACTTATAAATATATGGGAAAAAAAGTGTTCAATTCTCTAGTAACAAAATATATATTAACATAACAGTGAAATACCATTTTCACTGAACAGGCAAAGAAAGTGTTATGAAAACATGAAAAAATACATTCTCGTACAAAGTTGATAAGAATAGGAATACTGTCAAATGGCACCAATGTGTAAAAATTTTAAAGGCACATCTGCCTTTGGTCATTGATCCATCAACTGTGTCTCTAGAAATGTTTTGTACAAGTGTACAAAAGTATATTATAAAGCTTATTGCAGTTTATTTGTCATAAAATAAAAACTAAAAGCTATCAATTGAGATCTGGCTAAATAAATTATGATATATCCATTTAATGGAATACTATACTGTCACTAATAAGAACTAGGTCAGCCCTAACTGGTTTGGCTCACTGGATAGAGCATCGGTCTGCAGACTGAAAGGTCCCAGGTTCGATTCCGGTCAAGGGCACATCCCCAGTAGGAGGTGTGCAGGAGGCAGCTGATCTATGTTTCTCTCTCATTGATGTTTCTAACTCTACCCCTCTCCCTTCCTCTGCAACAAATCAATAAAATATATTTTTTAAAAAAATAACTAGGTCAACTTATATGGGCCAATATGATAAGTTGTCCATTATGAATTGTTAGGCAGGAAAAAAAAAATCCAGGTGTCAACATTATGTATTCCTAGAGGCCCGGTGCATAAAATTCATGCATGGGAGGGGGTGTCTCTCAACACGGCCTGCACCCTCTCCAATTTGGGACCCCTGGCTCCTAACAGCTCACAGGCCTGCCTGCCTGATTGCCCCTAACTGCTTCTGCCTGCCAGCCTGATGTTCCTAGCTACTCTCCCCTAACCCTAACCCTAACCCTAACCCTAACCCTAACCACTCCCCTGCTGGCCTGATCGCTCCCAACTGCCCTCCCCTGCTGGCCCAATCACCCCCAACTGTCCTCCCCTGCTGGCTCGGTTTCCCCCAACTGTCCTCCCCTGCTGTGACCTACCTCCTCCACGCAAAGTGGCGGATACACTGGGACCGGCCTCCTCTGTGCCTCGTGAAGCCACGGGACCCCCAGGCCTCACAGCGAAGAGCGGCCACTGGGCCCTGCCTCCACTGTGCACTCAGCCATCTTGTGGTGGCCATCTTGTGGCAACATCATGCGAGGGCATCGCATGAGGGCGTGACGCCATTAGGCTTTTATTATATAGGACTAGAGGCCCGGTGTACGAATTTCCTGCACAGGGGGTGGGAGTTCCTCAGCCTGGCCTGGATCCTCTCCAATCTGGGATCCCTCTCGCAATCCGGAACCACTGGCACCTAACTGCTCACTTGCCCACCTGCCTGATACCCCTAACCGCTCCCCTGCCAGCCTGATGTTCCTAACTACTCTCCCCTGCCAGTGTGATCCCCCTAACTGCTCTCCCCTCCTGGCCTGATCACCCTAACTGCCTATCTGCTCTCCCCTCCTGGCCTGATACCTTTAACTGCCTATTTGCTCTCCATTCCCCTCTGTGCCCTTCTGACCCCTGGCACAGGCATGCTGAGAGCTCTCCGCCACGGCCCCACCCCCACCCCCATCCTGATTGGTCGTTGTGTGACTGTGTCCCAGCCAATTTGCTTATTCCTCTATTATTAGTATAGATATTCAATTTTAATACAAAAGAATGCATACATACATACATAATATGCATACATATATTCATATTTGTGCGTGTTTGGGTAAGCACTAACATTTTATGAAATACCAAAGAAATCATCAGTGCTTACCTTTGGGGTGCTGAACTGAGAGTCAAAGGAAGTGGAAGAGAGACATTTTTAAATTTATGTCCTTCTTTAATATTTAAATTCATTCTAAAAATTTTTAATTTTATAAAATTTAGGAACATTTTTCCCATTTAAAAAGAAACATTTATATAATACAGAAAATTGGAAATGCAGAAAAAATTATATGCAATCTTTTGACCTAGAGAAAAAAATTGCTGTTAAAACTTATTAAAAAATATCTCTTTAAAACATTTATTTGCATAACTGTCCACACTATACTCTGTTTTATAATGTACTTTTCTCACTCATAAACATTCCATATTATTAAATACTAGAGGCCCAGTACACGCAATTTGTGCAATGGGGGGTGTCCCTCAACCCAGCCTGCACCCTCTCCAATCTGGGACTCCTTGGGGGATGTCCGACTGCCAGTTTAGGCCCGATCCCTGTGGGCAGTCAGATACCCCTCTCACAATCCAGGACTGCTGGCTCCCAACTATTCACCTGCTTGCCAGCCTGATCACCCCCTAACCCAGCCGTGGGCAAACTATGGCCCGCGGGCCTGATCTGGCCCGTTTGAAATGAATAAAACTATTGAAATAAAAGACCGTACCCTTTTATGTAATGATGTTTACTTTGAATTTATATTAGTTCACACAAACACTCAATCCATGCTTTTGTTCTGGCCCTCCAGTCCAGTTTAAGAACCCATTGTGGCCCTCGAGTCAAAAAGTTTGCCCTCCCCTGCCCTAACCACTTCCCTGGCAGCCTAATCAATGCCTAACTGCTCTCCTGCCAGCCTGATTGCCCCCAACTACCTTCCCCTGATGGCTCGGTTGCTCCCAACTGCCCTCCTCTGCTGGTCCAATTGCCTACAGCTGCCTTCCCCTGCCAGCCATCTTGTGGCGGCCATCTTGTGATGACATGGGCATGGCCATCTTGTGACCACATGGGGGTGGCCATCTTGTGACCACATGGAAGCAGTCATCTTATGACCACATGGGGACAGCCATCTTGTGACCACATGGGGGCAGCCATCTTATGCGAGGTCATGATGGTCAATTGGCATATTATCTATTATATAGGACTAGAGGCCCAGTGCATGAATTCGTGCACAAGTGGGGTTCCTCTGGGTGGCCTGCAGGGATCAGGCCAAAACCCACAGTCCAATGCCACCTGCAGCTCCTCCCTGCTGCTCCTGCTCATCCCAGCCCCACTGTGCCTGCCATGGACTAGTGCCCAATCAGTCCCGATCGGGAGAGGCTCATGTTGCCACAGCAGTGCTCTCCAGCCATGAGCCCTGCATCTGGTGCCCTCCCAAGGGGAGTGGCCTGTGGGATCGACATCCCCTGAGGGGTCCTGGATTGCGAGAGGGTGCAGGCCAGGCTGAGGGACCCCACCGGTGCACGATCGGGCCGGGGAGGGACCATGGGAGGACTCCAGGATGTGTCTGGCCCATCTCGCTCAATCCCCATCAGCCAGACCCCAGCAGCAAGCTAACCTACTGGTCAGAGTATCTTCCCCCTGGTGGTCAGTGCATGTCATAGTGACTGGTTGACCAGTTGACTTCTGCCATATGGTGGTTGGTGAACATAATAGTGAGCAGTTGAGCAGCCTTAGCATATCATTAGCATATTACGCTTTGATTGGTTGTTCGGTTGTTCTGCTGTTCGGTCTATTTGCAGATTACCCTTTTATTATATAGGATTTTTTATAGCACATTAAAAATATTTTTTCTTTATTGTTGAGAGTATTACAGATATCCACTTTTCCCCCCATCCTCACCTGGTTTCTGTCCTCCCCCAGACTTTCACCACCTTATTGTCTGTGTCCATGGGCTATACATATATGTATATATGTTCTTTGGTTAATCTCTTCCTGCCCTCCCTCCCCCTTCCCTCTGAGATTCCTCAGTCTGTTCCTTGTGTCCATGTTTCTGGTTCTATTTTATTTGTCACTTTACTTTGTTCATTAGATTCCCCATATAAGTGAGATCATGTGATTGATATCTGTCTTTCTCTTATTCGTTATTACAGTACTTTTAAATAAATGTATAATTATTAATTGCATGGCTATAATAGGCTGTTAGTGCATTTTGTCTTCATTTCCCTTCATAAATTGAAAGGGAAAGGCTTGAGAGAAAGCAATAATCAAAATAAAACTGTTATAAAAATAAAACTGTTATAGATGAGAATTAGATGGTGAATCAGGGAATCAAAAGCCAAGTTTCTTCTTAAGAAATAATATTATCACCTAGTATTAAAAAAATGATGAGGGAATGAATCTGAATTATACAATATCTTCCATTATATACCTAGCAAAATTAACAAAATGTAACATAAGTAATTTTAAAAATCAAGAAATCATAAACTCTTTTCAGACAAAAAGGAACAAATTTAGTAAATAAACTTTGAAAAGTGTTTGCAAAAGAAAAACAGGAAATTCTAGTGTGGCACAGCATGGCATAGCTCTTAACCCTCAATTTGAAATGATCTATTGCTTTAATTTAACTTTTTTGCACTGTTTGAATTTTTTTTATGGGTGTGTCAATGTAATAAGCATTCAAACCTGTGAAGAATTTCTCTGAGTTTATTTGAGCCAAACAGTCGATAATTGCTGGGAAGCAAAATCTCAATGGATTTAGATGATGCTCTAGAGCAGTGGTTCTCAACCTTCCTAATGCCGCGACCCTTTAATATAGTTCCTCATGTTGTGGTGACCTCCGATTTCATTGTTACAAATTGAACATAATTAAAGCATAGTGATTAATCACAAAAACAATATGTAATTATATATGTGTTTTCCGATGGTCTTAGGCAATCCCTGTGAAAGGGTTGTTTGACCCCCAAAGGGGTCGCGACCCACAGGTTGAGAACCGCTGCTCTAGAGAATTACAGTGTTGCACCTTATTTTATACATTACAATCAAATGAGGAGACATGAAATCCATTGGTTCTAGCATAGGGAGACTGGAGAAAGCAGTGTGGGGGAACCTCTGGGATTAGATAAAAAAATAAAATGATAAAAAAATGATAGACACATACTTCTTTTACGTAGGTGGGTACAGGATTGTTACAGTCAACAATTAACTCAATAACAATGAGGGGGTTTGTGGTGTCCACAGAACAGTGCCTGTGCTTTGAAGGATATGGAAAAAAGAAAATTACTGTAACATTCCAAAGATTTGTTATCTTAGATGCAAAAAGACAATAGACAGGCTCAGTTAGGATACAGATTGACCTTAGTCAGGGAAAATGCCAGCCTAGGACATTGACTACCCACCATAAATTGCTTTTGGTTAAAAACTTTTAATTTTAGACCATTCTTTGTGGTTATTTTAGGCCTCTGAGTTTATAAGGCCGCCATGCAGGTCTTCTCTCAGCTAGTCAGGTTAGCATGTGGCCACTCTTCGCCCACAGATATATGTCATTTTTGTAAAAATAAATCTATTATAAAGCATTGTGATAGATTAATTTGAAAGAAAAAGTGGAAATTATGCAGTAAATGTTTTGCGAGTATAAACATGTTTTTTAAGTGGGGCCCAATAGACCTCACTAGAATTCTATAGTTGCTAAAACACCATTGTGTTCAATGTCTTCTCTCTTAGCTTAAATGACGTCTTGGGTTTCTTTAATGGTTATCAGGTACATGATGTTCCAGGAAGGATGAGGAGAACAAGATTAGTTGTCTGTTTTTTAACAAGAATCCTATCTAATAAAAGGGTAATACGCAAATTAACCATCACTCTGACACCAAGGTGGCGGCCCCCAGTCCCCTCAGGCCCGCTGGAGTCCCCAGTCCTTTCAGCCGACTGATTACTATGGCAAGTGGACTGAGAAGGTTTTCAGCCAAGTGCGAGAAGCAAAAGTGAGAAGCCTTGGTGGGATCAAGGGAGAACCAGCGGGCTCAGGGCAGCTGCCACCCAGGGAGGCCCTCGGAGTTTGGTTCTGAAACCACAGGGACCCTCCAACGGGGGCTGGGGAGGAAGCACCGCTGCCGCCCACCCAGCACCAGGTCCCTGGTTAAGGAAGCAAGTTCAAGTCGTAGCCACAAGGCCTGGTGGGGCTCTCTCACCCCGGGCCATCCTAGCGGGGCCAGCGAGCACCTCTGGGATCATTGTCTGCCCCTGGGCCGCCTGCGGACACTGGTGGGGAGGGTGTGGGTTGAACATTTTAATGAAAATGGGACGCCTGCACCCCTGTCCCACAGTGCCCGGATCCCAGCGAGGAGAGGGCGGCGGGATTTGGGGTGCAGCCTCAGGACCCCGTTAGGAGGCACCAGGGCTCAGGAGGGGCTGGGAGTAACCTGCAGGCATGCTATGAGGAAGAGGTGCTGAAGCGCCAAGACACCGAGGACCGGCTGCTGGGGGCGCACAAAGGTGCAGACGAGGCGGCTCTTGCCGGCACTGAGCTCGAAAAGCGCATGACAGCCTGATGGACGAAATCGCCTTTCTGAAGAAGGTGCATGAAGAGGAGCTCGCCCAGCTGCAGGCACAGATCCAGTATGCTCAGATCTCTGTGAAGACGGACGTGTTTTCCAAGCCCGACCTCTCTGCGGAGCTCAAGGACATCCGCGCCCTGTACGAGAAGCTGGCTGCCAAGAACTTGCAGAATGCCGAAGAATGGTTCAAGAGCCGCTTCACCGTGCTGACCAACAGAGCTGCCAAGAACATCAAAGCGCTGGCGCAGCCAAGGATGAGGTATCAGAGAGCCGCCGCCTGTTCAAGGCCAAGACCCTGAAGATGGAAGCATGCCGGGACATGAACGAAGCGCTGGAAAAGCAGCTGCAAGAGCTGGAGGATAAGCAGAACGCCAATAGTGCTATGCAAGATACAATCAACAAAATAGAAAATGAGTTGAGAACTGCAAAGGGTGAAATGGCACAATATTTAAAAGAATACCAGGACCTCCTCAATGTGAAGATGGCTTTGGACATTGACATTGCAGCTTACAGAAACTCTTGGAAGGTGAGGAGACCGGCTCAGTTTCACCAGCGTGGGAAGCATAGTCAGCAGCTACTCTCAGTTTCACTAGCGTGGGAAGCATAGCCAGCGGCTTCTCCCAGAGTTCCCAGGTCTTTGGCCCATCTGCCTACGGTGGTTTACAGACCAGGTCCTACTTGATGTCAGCTCGCTCCTTCCCTTCTTAATACACCAGCCATGTCCAGGAGGAGCAGATTGAAGTGGAGGAGACCATTGAAGCTGCAAAAGCCGAGGAAGCTAAGGATGAACCCTCCTCTGAAGGAGAAGCTGAAGAGGAGGAGAAGGAGAAGGAAGAGGCTGAGGAAGAGGAAGGAGAGGTAGAGAAAGAAGGTGTCAAGGAAGAATTTGAGGACACAAAGGAGGAAGAAGGAGGTGAAGGTGAAGGAGAAGATGCCCAAGAAGCTGAAAATGAGAAGAAAGAGGAAGGTGCTGGGGAGGAGCAAGCAATCAAGAAGAAAGATTGAGCCCCCCTTTCCTTAATTATTTCAGGAATAATCCTCCTGAAACCAGGTCAACCCTGTCACCAACCAAGCAGTTGAGTTCCCGATACTATATGAATGAAGAAGTCAATATATGTAACATTCTGAGGTGACTCAGGTTGGACATTAAATGTTGTGCTATGACTTTTCTCCTTATGCAGAGTATCTGTTTGCTTGCAGAGTGGCTTTTTGGCTTGCTGCCAGCCTGTGCATGGTCCATGCTTATGAGTTCAGGATCTATGGCAATGTGAATAATTCAAATGTTTACAATAAAAAACACATGAATACATAAATTCACTAATGTTAATGTTAAACTTCATGGAAAAAAAATAGTTCTTTGAATCATTGGTGGTTAGAAATTAAAGACCTCAAATTATGTACAATAAACAGTAAAAAAAGTTACACTGATGAAAAAAAAAATACATCAGGGGCCAGGAAATGTTCAAAGAACTGGGGAACCATTCCCAAATAAGGAAGGGAAGTCACAGGGTGTATATTATTGCTATGAATACAGTATTTCCTACTACTTACAACATATACAATGTAATGTATTAAATGCCTTCCTATCCCATGAAGCACGTATTCTCATAGAGTAATACTGGTAGATATGTTATAGTTATGGCAGTATGTCATACTATCCTATCTAATAAAAGAGAAACATGGTAATTGGCGTACGACTGCTACCCTTCCTATTGGCTAATCAGTGAGATATGCAAATTAACTGCCAGCCAAGATGGCGGCCGGCAGCCAGGCAGCTTAAAGCGAACATGAATGAAGCTTGCTTGGTTCAGTGACAGCGGACTCCAACATTCCCCGTCTGCCTTGCCGGCCTCTGAGCTGGCAGTTTGAAACATTGTAACAAATATACAAGCTAAACAAAACCCCAGAAATGTGCTTTCAGCGAACCGGTATCTCAGAGCTGGAGTTATACATTGTTTCGATTATAGAACACAAACAAACCAGATACCTGCTTTCAGCAGCAGAGGCCTCAGAGCTGGAGATAAGCCTCAGAGCTAAAGCTGGCCCAGAATAAAAAAAAAAAAGAAAAAAAGGAGCGGTTGGGAGCTTCAGTCACCTGACAGCCTGAAAACAGCCCTCAGCCCCTCACCCAGACTGGCCAGGCACCCCATTGGGGACCCCACCCTGAAGGGTGTGTGACCAGCTGCAAACAGCCATCATCCCCTCACCCAGGCTGGCCAGGCACCCCAGTGGGGACCCCCACCCTAATCCAGGACACCCTTCAGGGCAAACCAGCCGGTCCCCACCCGTGCACCAGGCCTCTATGCTATATAGTAAAAGGGTAATATGCCTCCCAGCACTGGTATCAGGGTGACAGGGGACAGCGCCCAAACCCCCTGATCGGCCCTGCTCTGTGTGTGACAGGGTGCGGTGCCCCAACCCCACCCCCGCCCCCCCACAGGCCCTGCTCTGTGTGTGACGGGGTAGAGCCATAACCTCCCCATCGACCCTGCCTTGAGTGTGACAGGGGCGGTGCCCCAACCCCCCAATTGGCCCTACCCTGAGCGTGACTGAGGGTGGCATCACAACCTCCCGATCCACCCTGCTCTGTGCATGAAAGGGGGTGGTGCCCCAACTCCCCAATCGGCCCTGCTCTGAGCCTGACCAGGGGCTGCACCTAGGGATTGGGCCTGCCCTCTGCCACCCGGGAGCAGGCCTAAGCCAGCAGGGCGTTATCTCCCAAGGGGTCCTAGACTGCGAGAGGGCACAGGCTGGGCTGAGGGACCCCCCCCCCCCGAGTGCACAAATTTTTGTGCACCGGGCCTCTAGTCTATATATACTAATAAAAGGGTAATATGCTAATTAGACAGTGAAACCTTCTGGACAAAGCCATGGTGGCAGGGCCAAGGCAGAGTTGGTTAGGGGTGATCAGGCCAGGAGGGGAGGGCAGTTGGGAGTGATCAGGCTGGCGGTGTCGGGCAGTTGGGGATAAGCAGGTCAGCAGAGCGGACCAGTTTGGGGTGAGCAGGCCGGCAGCGGGTGAAGTTGAAGGTGAGCAGGTTGGCAGGCAGAGTGGTTAGAGGCAATCAATCAGGCAGTCAGGTGAGCGGTTAGGAGCCAGCAGTCCCGGATTGAGAGAGGGGGTTGTCTGACTGCCGGTTTACTGGCAGTCAGACATCCCCCGAGGCGTCCCAGATTGGAGAGGGTGCAGGCTGGGCTGAGGGGCACCCCTCCACCCCCCTGTGCATGAATTTAATGCACTGGACTACTAGTATATTTATAAAAAAAATTTAAATGCATTTCTGCTAATATGTTTGGAAAGGAAAAAAATCTCTGTGTAATTGAATGTCTTTAAACATGGTTTGTCACTTTCCTCTTTGTTTTGGAAATAGTGGGCCAAATTGATTATAAAAATACAAGTTTATCTTAGCTTAACATTGCAATTTCTTGGTAAATATTTGAAGATGACAAGTGTAGCCACAAAAAGCAAGTAATCTACTGAAATCATTTAGTGAATTACTTTACCAGGGATAGCTACTTTGTGGATTGCAGTAATGACTTGTTTGTTTGATGGCAGAGGACCAAATGGAAATCGAATATCATTATTTCAGGCAGCTTCCCCACAAGTCAACCATAACATCTCCCTTCTAGCTGGATCCTTTCATTGAAAGACCACAATCACTCCCAAATCCTGTATACTGTCATATTAGATGGCTGCCTTCATATGACTCCAATATTTATTAGCTTTGAAATACTTTAACCCAGGGACTTACATAAATACTGCATAGGGAATTCATTTTAAGCTACATTTGACCCCTTGTTTTAAAGGTGATCTTCAAACAGGGTTAAGGGAAATAAATCAAGTTTTCAACCCACTGTTTGCTTTTTCCTAATAAAAAGGAAACACAAAGAGGCTTTAAATGCTTCTAACCTTTTTCTTCTTTTCTGCACTTAGGAACAAATGATTAATTACATCCACCCAGAGATGTAATTTAATGTCTGCCATTTGGACTAGAAAGGAAAATAGATGAATGGCTCATGAAGAGAATACTTTAAAACTAAACTATACAACCAATTATTTTATTAGGCAGTTGATGTGAAGGATATTTCTCATTAAAAGGAAAGTCAAGTAAGAAGGAAACATGAGAAATAGGATAATAAATATTATACTTTTTGGCAAACATGAGGAAAGGAAATCTTAAGTTTTCAGAGTAAGATATAAAGAATTGCCCACAAATATCAACTCACCTTAAAATGTCTCCCTTACATTTCATGACTGTGCAAGAACTTAGAAAGCTGAATTTGTACAGAAATTTGTTTGCCCAGCTGGTGTAGCTCATTGGTTGAGTGTTGACTTATGAACCAGGCGGTCATGGTTTGATTCCCAATCAGGGCATATGCTTGGGTTGCAAGCTTGATCCCCAGTAGGGGGTGTGCAGGAGGCAGCAATAGATGATTTTCTCTCATCATTAATGTTTCTTTCTCTCTCTCTCTCTCCCTTCCTGTCTGAAATCAATAATAATATATTTTTAAAAAAGAAATTGTTTGATCCAGGAGATCTTTGTCATTCATAATTTCACATTCCCTATATATGTGGACATACTCTAAAACAGCAGTGGGCAAACTACGGCCCGCGGGCCAGATCCGGCCCGTTTGAAATGAATAAAACTAAAAAAAAAAAAAAAAAAAAAGACCGTACCCTTTTATGTAATGATGTTTACTTTGAATTTATATTAGTTCACACAAACATTCTATCCATGCTTTTGTTCTGGCCCTCTGGTCCAGTTTAAGAACCCATTGTGGCCCTCAAGTCAAAAAGTTTGCCCACCCCTGCTCTAAAAGCTTCTATTTGTAATGATACTAGAGGCCCAGTTCACAAAATTTGTGCATAGGTGGGGTCCCTAGGTCTGGTTGGCAATCAGGACCTATTGGGGCCGTCTCGCCCAGTCCCAATTGGGGGCAGGGCCAGCTAGGGGTAGGGGACATGAGAGGTTGGCCGGCTAGCCCTGCCCCTGATCAATCAGGGTGGGGGGCGGCCGATCAGGGCCCTGATTGGGCTGGTTGGCCACCGCAGTGCTGGTTGTTCTGGTCATTTCATCATTCTGGTCACTTGGCTTTTATATATATATAAATAATTCTTCCCTTAACAAATAATATTGGTATAAGACACACATGATCAATTTATGCTCTTGAGATCAGTTCCTAGATAATAATCTTCCTCAGGTTTTCAGAGATTAAGAAACTTGGAATTTTGTTTTAAAAATGATAATACTGGCCTGTCCCCAAATTTGTATTTCTTTATTATTCTTCCTCACACAGTCTTTCCTCCTAAAAATTGACTTATTTGAAGCAAAGTGAAGGGGCGGGGGGGGGGGGGGGGGGTGTTGAGAAGGCTAATACAGCATCGTTGGCCCTAAACAAATAGCCAAATATTTATCCAACAAAATGTTTTTTTGGGTAACAACAAAGGACTGCAATACTAGAGGCCCGGTGCACAAAATTTGGGACTGGGAGAGACGGCCCCATTAGGCCCTGATCGCCAACCAGACCTAGGGACCCCACCCATGCACAAATTTTGTGCACCAGGCCTCTACTATTGGGGGTATGTGGTCTAATCCCAAGAACCACATGCAAGTTCAGAAAAACAAAGGGGAGGAACTTTCTTTTATGGACTTGGGAAGGAACTGTTCCAAATGAAGTATTCATTGGAGAAAACTGAGAGTTTGAACTAAAGTGATTTGCATTGGCTGAGTTACTGCAGTCTGCCATTGACAAAGCTGTTACTGGGCAAGGAGAAATCTTTCTTCCTCTCCCTGAGGTAGTAAAGTAGTATCACTTCCTGTCTGAGATGCAAGGTGTTGTCTCTTCCTGTTGGGGTCAGTAGTGTGCTCTGAGTGACACCTGAATTAGAGTTCTCTATTTTAGCTTCCTGAATCCATTTTATTCATTCAGTCATTCTTTCATTCATTCACTTATTTAATTAAATTTATTGTGGTGACATTGGTTAATAAAATTACATAGGTTTCAAGTATACAATTCTACAATACATCATTTGTATACTGTTTTGTGTGTTTATTACCCCAAGTCAAGTCTCTTTCCATCACCATTCATTGTCCCCTTTACCCTCGTCTACTTCCCCCCATCTCCTTTCCCTCTGGTAATCACCATACTGTTGGCTGTGTCTGAGTTTTACTTTGTTTTTCTTTGCTTAATTCCTTTGCCATCTCACCCAATTCCCAATCCCCTCCCCTGTGACAATTGTCAGTCTGTTCTCTTTATCCCTGAGTCTGTCTCAACTTTGTTGATTTATTTTGTTCATTAGATCCCACATATAAGTGAAATCACATGGTCTTTCTCTGACTGGCTTATTTCACTTAGAAAAATAGTCTCCAGGTCCATTCATGCTGTCACAAAAGGTAAGATTTTCCTCTCTTTTACGGCTGAGTAGTATTCCATTGTAAAAATGTACCACAGCTTTTTTATCCACTTATCTGCTGATAGACATGTGGGTTACTTCCAAATCTTGGCTATTGTAAATAACGCTGCTATGAACTTAGGGGTGCATATCCGACTCCATTTCAAATGAGGTTTTTGCTTATTCATTTTCATAGCTACCTTTATGATTTATGAGCAGCTTAGATCATGCAGTCAGAAATCCAGTGACCACAACAAGTTACAGAAATAAAGGCAAATATTTTGTCTGGTTTTCTTTTGACTATTTTGCCCTGAACTCAAATACCTATCTGAGCTACTTAAGAGTGCCCATCCAGCAACAGCTGGGACATTCACCAGGAATGCTCGTTTCAAATTGTTTCAGTCATTTACAAGTTTTGCCTCATCTTCTTGCCCACTCGAAGTCACCTGTGACACTTAAGAAACCTATAATTTCCCTCAAGCCTTTGACATGTGGCATCACTAGCTGTGTTTGACAAGTCTGTCACATAAGTGTTTGCAAACTGCAGATAGCAGGATTTAACTACTGAGATGAGCACTAATTTTGTCAAAATATATGCAACTCAAAACATTTCTTTTCAATTTCATTGCAAAATAATGTTTAGAAAAGTCGCCATCCAGCTGAAAGCATAATTGCCTTCTCAGCAAAGATTGCAGGAGGACTGACATCGGAGTGACCCAGGATCCTATCTAATAAAGAGGGAATAGGCAAATTGAACATCACGCCATAACAAGATGGCTGCACCCACAGCGGAGGCTGAGTTCCCGTAACAAGCCTTAATGAGCAATCAGCAGGGACCTGAGGCTGCTTGGCGCTGGGCCGGGGCAGGGGAACTGAGGCTGAGCCCCCCACCTGGCAGAGCTTGACAGAGGACCACAGGCTGTGCCCCCTTCCTCAGCACCGGGCCAGGGGACCTGAGGCTATACCCCACGCCCTGGCACTGAGCTGTGGGACCTGAGGCCATGCCCCCTGGCTGGCAGGGCTTGATTGGGGACCTCAGGCCACGTCTGTTGCTCTAGCGCCAGGTTGGGGACCTGAGGCCGCAGCCCCCGCCCCAGCACCAGGCTGGGGGACCTGAGGCTGTGCCCCCCACAATGGGGGGTTTGACGGGGGACCTCAAGGTGAACCACCCACCCCGACCTGGGCCGGGGGACCTGAGGTTGTGGCCCCCCCCACCCCGCCGGGGCTTGACGGGAGCCTCAAGGTGTGCCCCCTGCCCTGGCCTGGGCAGGGGGACCTCAGGCCACACCCCCCGCCCTGGCGGGGCTTGATTGGGGTGGGGTCTGGATCTAGCCCATTGGGGGTGGGGCCAGCCGGGTCTGGTCTTGTGGATTTCAAGGTGCACGTGGGTGGGCGAGGACTTGACTCTGGTTCCCAGGGCATGCCCCAGACTCTGACAGGAGGAAGATTTTCATATACATTTTACTAATTTTCTTTAGTCTCTGACACTTCTATTATAGAAAGAGGGCAAATAGCAATATTAAAATATTTCCTCTAATTAATTCCCTTTTAATGTGCATGAATTTCATGCACTGGGTCACTAGTAACTTCATAATGTATTACTAATTCTGGAAAGTTTAATGTCTAGAAATGTATCTCTTACTTAAATCAAATGTGAAACTTTGTGTCTGGGTTATAATTTTTTTTACCCTAATAATATTTAAATGAAATAACCTCACTTGTGCTTTTCTGTGTTGCAGTGGAACAGTCTCCAAAACTATTGACAGACTATAAAAACAGTCCTAATGTGAGAATTTTGGGGTTCATGTCCTGAGTTATTTTGAAAAAGGAAATAATTTATTTCATCTCTGTTTCATGTGTTCTCTCATGCTGCAGAAAACTCATTTATATGCAGCACTTAATTTTCCAGTGTATCACCCTGATAGTACTCTCCAGGATGCTTTTATCAAAGAAGGATTGATGTATGGCACCAATGGGGGACTTTTGCTAACATCTTTTGTTTCTTCAGGACAGGTACTTGCATTATATCCAAGTCATTATGTAAACTATTGCAGTAAAACATGATTGGCTGCCATACTTTTGAGATCTCTGTGGAAGGCAATAAAACCTTTCTTTAGAATCTCATTCCTCCTTTATTATCTAGCAGCTATCCCTATGTGTAAAGGAACTTCCACTACAATTTTAATTCCTCCTTTAGGTGGTGTTATTATTTCATATACCAGTACATAACACATTTTACTGTCTCCATAATAATTATTTAAGATGGAAAAAAATCATAAAATATTTCCAAAGTTTTGTTTATTCAGACCATAGAATCATTACATTTTCATTTAAGGCTCTGATTATTTTATTTTATTTTATTAAAATATATTTTTATTGATTTCAGAGAGGAAGGGAGAGGGAAAGAGAAATAGGAACATCAATGATGAGAGAGAACCATCGATTGGCTGCCTCCTGAACACCCCCCACCGGGGACTGAGCCCGCAACCTGGGCATGTGCCCTTAACCGAAATCGCAACCGGGACGCCCCAGTTCACAGGCCAATGGTCTATCCACTGAGCAAAACTGGATAGGGCAAGGCTCTGATTATTTTAATTTTGAGGTTATGGGGTGAAAAACCAGCAGTCTACATTGTATATAAAAATATGAATTGGAAGGCAGGAAATGTTTAACTTAATTCCTGATTTCCCTTTTTTCTTTCTTTTGCTCTGGCATACACACACAATGGTGTGAAACAGGTGAGTTTTATTAACCCCTGTGATTGTTTCTATTCCTTAAAGGTAAAACCTCTAAATTAAATTTTATCCCATTGAGACTTTGCTCAGAAGTAGGTTCATATAATTATTCTTAAGTAACACTTTATCCCTTTGTTGCCCATGGAAATCAGATTCTTCCACAGGATCAGAGGAAAGCATTCCAAGGAAATACACAATCAATTGAGAGATTATGGTGTAGTAAGATTTATTCCAATGGAAGCTGCCCCCTGAGCCCCAATTTTGTCAGTTCCACCATAGAAATGTCCAATCGTGTTTTCATCAAGGCCAAAACAAAGGCCAGTGTCCAGAGTTTCTACTTCATTCTAAAGCAGCGGTTCTCAACCTGTGGGTCGCGACCCCTTTGGGGGTTGAACGACCCATCACAGGGGTCGCCTAAGACCATCAGAAAACACATATATAATTACATATTTTTTGTGATTAATCACTATGCTTTATGTTCAGTTTGTAACAATGAAAATACATCCTGCATATCAGATATTTACATTACGATTCATAACAGTAGCAAAATTACAGTTATGAAGTAGCAACGAAAATAATTTTATGGTTGGGGGTCACCACAACATGAGGAACTGTATTAAAGGGTCGCGGCATTAGGAAGGTTGAGAACCACTGTACTAAAGCTTAGTCCTTTGGAGCCCATGTGGTTTGCTGTGGGCCTCCATGGCTGGCTGCTAGACCCCCGTGGCTGCCACAGAGAGAGCATGAAAAGGAAGAGGATGAACAGGGGTCACAGAGTGAGAGTGCATGAAGGAATGGGGGAGAGGGAGAGGGAAAGGGAGAGGGAGAGGGAGAGGGAGAGGGAGAGGGAGAGGGAGAGGGAGAGGGACAGGAAGGTCTTCTTTGTTCTTCTATGACCAGATACCTTTTCAAAATACCCAATCAACTCTCCAAGCTTTTGCAGGTCCACTCCAACCTATCCATTGTTTCCCCAGGCCCACTGACTGATCTCTGTGGTCAAGCACCTCCCTCTGCACCATTTTGACTTCTGTTGCATATGTACTTACCTCCCCCTACTCCCTTACATCAGTACCTGAGGGCAGGAAGTGTTCCTGGAGATATTTCCTGTCTAGTCTAGGGGTTAAGTCCCCTCTGCAGCAGTCTTCCAGAGTGTGTGTGAAGCTTTAGATTCCTGGTGAGGCAAACAGGCTCAGTGTCCGATTCAGCTCCCCATCCCATTAGGCTCACAATGTCCGATTCCCTTTGCTTTCTTCCTTTAATATCTAGTTATCTACAGTAACACCTTTATAACCATGTAACTTCAGCTTGTCATTTATCATGACATTCTGATTACTTTCTTCTGCACTGGAGTCTGAATGTTTATTCCTGGTCTTATTGTTAGGACTTTTCCCCACTTAGTTCCCTATCAAATTATTATTTTTTCCTCCGTGAGATGAAAGTGCAGGCTCAAAGATAACTTTGTTTGGAGAATTATCTTCCAAAGTTGTGCCTTTATCTCAAGACAAGAAAGCAGTGACCACAAAGTCTCATTTACCCACTGTGGACTCGGTTCCTTTCTCAGGATGAGGCTCAGCTGACTTGATTTCCAACACAGGTACCCCCTCCTGGTGAACAATCCCTGTTTCCAATCAGGCTTCATGTCCACTTCACAGAACAGCTGGATAAGGGCATGTAACTTTCTGAAAATTTCTTTTGTACATGATCCCCTTCCTCCAACAAGAACCTGGTTTTTCTGCTTTAACTGACCAGGTGATGAGCTGGCCCACCTTGGGCAATGCCATTTTTAACTGTACCGTGGATGATTTTTTTTTTTTTTTTTGAGCTGTGTGCCTTCCAGTAAAACAGTTCTCCTAAACCTCTCTAATTATAAGAACCACCAAGGTACTTATGTAACTATATATATTACCAGACCCACAGCATCAAAACACTAGACAAGCATTAGGGAAATTGAATGTTTAACAATAACACTCAAGTGAATCTTATGATCAGAAGAGTCTAGAAACACTACCATAAAATATTTCTCTCTAAATCAGATGCCAGACTATCCTATATAATAGAGGTAATATGCAAATTGATCATCACATCCTTGTACAAGATGGCCACCCCCATGTGGGCACAAGATTACTGCCATAAGATGGCCGGCAGGGGAGGGCAGTTTGAGGTGACCGAGCTGGCAGGGGAGGGAAGTTGGGGGGGGGCAGGCCTGCAGGGGAGTGCAGTTGGGGGTGACTGGGCCAGTAGGGGAGGGCAGTTGGGGGAGATTGGGCTGGCAGGGGAGCAGTTAGGTGTCGATCAGGCTGGCAGGGGAGTGGTTAGGGGGTGATCAGTCTGGCAGGTAGAAGTGGTCAGGGGCAATCAGGCAGGCAGGCGAGCGGTTGGGAGCCAGCACTCCCGGATTGTGAGGGGGATGTCCGACTAGGCACATCCCCCAAGGGGTCCTAGATTGGAGAGGGTGAAGGCTGGGCTGAGGTACACCCCCCCTCCCCATGCACAAATTTCATGCACCAGGCCTCTAGTGTTACATAATCCTTTTTAGAGTGACTAGTTTCTTTTTATTTACCTGCTATTACCCTGTTTCTTAAATTATCCTTTGAATGTGAGAATCATAATTAGGTGAGGTGCTTGTCTGAGATGCAGATGCCAGGCCTATGGAAGTAGACTCTTTGAGCCAAGGAATCTGCATTTTTCACATGCTCGTTTAGATAAAATCACTGATCTAACAATGTCCCTTCATTGTTCTAGAGCAGGCGTGGGCAAACTACGGCCCGTGGGCCGGATCCGGCCCGTTTGAAATGAATAAAACTAAAAAAAAAAAAGACCGTACCCTTTTATGTAATGATGTTTACTTTGAATTTATATTAGTTCACACAAACACTCCATCCATGCTTTTGTTCTGGCCCTCTGGTCCAGTTTAAGAACCCATTGTGGCCCTCGAGTCAAAAAGTTTGCCCAGCCCTGTTCTAGAGCATTTCTTCCATTCTACAGCTTTAATGTGACTATAAACCAGGAATGTTGGTTAAATTCACATTCTGATTTAGTATGTCCATCTGGGTGGGGCCTGCAGTTCTGCAGGTGATGCTAAGGCTGCTGGTCTGTAAACCATATCAGCATAGGGTGCTACCAAATTTCCAGAGCAAAATGGCCCAAACTATTGGACATCACAGAACCTGTAGTTTTCTTTTAATGGGAGAAGAGTGGACCCCATTGTCATCTAAACTCTGACTAGTCATAATCGCATTAATGGGACACAGGAAAGTTCAGAACAAAACATTCCTGTTTCTGAAGGACACACTCAGCCTTCTCAACTGTCATGATTGTGTGCTTGCTGCCCAGAAACTCACACCTTCACCTTTCCTAGTGAGCCCTCTTCCAGACCACCTGAGCCCGAACCACCAATTCCTGGACTAGACCCGCTGGACCAAAGATGTTCACTTATCCTTGTTTCCACATAAGTGGGATAAAGTCAGGCATAAATAGCCTTAATAAGGAGAGCATTGTCAATTTTTATTTCAGTTCACATTTCTATGCTCTTTTTTTATTGGTTTCTTTATTTCCTTTTGTTTTCTCTAGGAGAAATCCATACCCATTTTCTAGGTTTCAGTTCTTGGGTAATTTTTTATTTCTTACCTAATCTTTCAGATCCTTTCCATCTTGTAGCTAATGAAAACCATGTGGTCATGTGTTGTTAATAAATGTGAACTCTCATTCTTCCAAAGTTTGCTTTCAGGTGGATCTCAGCATGATAGTTTGTTATTTTTGAATATTTGAGTTGGGACCAAATCTAAGTAGTACAGTTATTTGTTGCTTTTTTTAAAGAGTGATTGTCTTGCTAATTTATCTCCTCATACTGTTAGTTTAATCCTTTATTCCAAATTCTACATTGCACAATTATTTCAAACTCTGGGGCTCTGGATTTCCTTCAGTAATTTTCTTAACTGTATATCATAGAATGGCAAAAGGTTTCTGGTCTGTAGGCCCACATCATCAGTATCACATGGGGATTTTTTAATGCCCTAGTCCCTACTTCCAGTAATTTTTAAAGAGCAGGAGCCCTGGCCAGGAAGCTCAGTTGACTAGAGCACCATCCTGATACTCCAAGGTTGTATGTTTGATCCCTGGTCAGGACACATACAAGAAGCAACCAATGAGTAAGTGGAACAACAAGTCAATGTTTCTCTCTCTCTTTCTCTCTCTCTCTCTCTCAAATCAATCAATAAAAATAAAAATTAGAAAATAAAAAGAAGACCATAGGCTTTGGTAAACTCTTGGTCTCTCTTGCCTTCAACATATGAAGCATTGTGCAGACCACTCAGCAGGACTCAGAAGTACACCTGACAAGTATCATGTAAGCTGGGATTGTCCTGTCCACTTCCAACTCCATCCATTTCATCCTTAAGCTTTGTAGACTCTATCTACACATCATATCCTAAGTCATTCTCTCCTGTCAATATCTGCTCCTCTTTCTTCTTTCATTTGAAGTTATTATTTTAGTTTCTTACATGAGCTAAGTATCCTCCTGCTCTGGGCATTAGAAGATGAATTTTCCTGTATAAGGAGCAATTCCTTCCCACCTACTACCACTTCACCTGTTTAACTTCTGCTCATACTTCCCTGCTCAGCTTAAATTCATTCACTTTGGAAATATTTGCCAAAATCCCCAATGTTTAGTTGCTAGGATACTGTAATAAATAAATCAGAAGACAGGGCACTTGCTCTCATAGAGTGTATACTCTAGTTGAGGAAATGAGTCTTAAAAAATAAAAACAAGAACAAGAGTTAATTTTATAAGTGCTTTGCTCAAAATTAAAAGGATAATGTGACAGTGAGTGGCTGAATGACTGAAATCTCTATATTGTTGGTCACAGAAGATCTCTTGGAGTAGAGGACATTGAAATGATCTCTGAACATAAGAAGGAGCAAGCCATGGGTAGATTAGAGGAAAGAAAGATACAGGGGCAAGGTTAAGTCAAGATTGGGAAAACCAAGTGAGAGGTTTAGATTTTGTCTAAGCAAGATGGAAAGTTATGGAAGGGGTTTAAGCCAAGTCCTTGGATATGATATGATTTATGAGTCTAAAAGACTCTGGCTGCTGTGTGGATGAAAGATTTCAGAATGGTGAACCTAGGTGATAAAGGGTGATGCTTGGACAAGGGTGGAGGTAACAGATATTGAACTGTGACCCTGAACACCTTAATATAAGACTTCTGGCCTCTAGAATTGTGGGTGAATAAATTTGGTCATTTTAAGTCACCAAGTTTGTAGTTATTTGTTTTGGCAATCACAGGAAATTAATATACCACTTTGGAAAAAAAGAGAGAGAAAGAAATAAAAATTTAGATGATGTGCACTGTCATGCCTATGATTCCCCGCACTGAGCATAGGCCCAAAATGTGACACTGGGGATGTTGTCATAACTCTAGTTGATAAAGATAAACCTATTTCCTACAGCATGTTAGGTGTGCCTTGGTTGTTGGCATGGGAATGCAGGAGGTGGGCTAACTATGTGGCTGGTTAGGGTTAATATTTTATTTTCTCTGGTTGGTCCTAAGTTAAAAATAGGGACAAAAATTATGGACATTGTCAATTATTAATCAAGTCTTGACCATTTGAGGCTGATTGTTATAGGGGTTATTGTTTAGCTTCCTGGAGAGTTACTAGAGATAATAGTCTGGTTTCTAGAAAGTCTTTCCTAGAGCAGGCTGGATTCCTGGCTGGTCATTTGTAGAAAAGGTGTTGGCTTTGGGGAAGCTTGGGAAGCTTGTTGCACTATAGGACAGAGTTCTATTTTTCTACATGGTTCGGCCATTGTCCATTTGTATATTCAGTCTGTTGGCCTGGTCGGACTTTGGTGAGGACTGTGAAGGCATCATCTTTGGGCTGGATGATGTGGTACACACATGCACTTATCAACAGTGACACAATTAAGAGAAAGGCCCTCAGCATGATTTGTTCAAACCTCCCACTGAAGACACAAAGGTTTTTGATGAGAAGATGTTCAGAGCCAACCAAAGGGAGTTTCACCATTTTATTAACTGCTTCGCTTTAGAAAAGTTGAAGATTGTCGGTGAAGTTGCCTCAGCCGATGAAGTGGTAGCAGATCCTGAGCAAACAGCTAAGGACAATCACAGCAGGAAAAAAAAGGCTCCCCTCAGGGATAAGTTTTAATTCTGGGGAGGTTAGGCTTTTATGTGGAAAACAAGCTTACCAACTACAATTATATTTTAGACTGTCAGAAAGACAAGATATTGACTTCAATGCAGCTAAAGGATACATGATTGCATTATTTTGAAGCAGTGCCACCAGGCTTAATAAATAGGGTTGTAAACTCCCAGTCTCAATTGGTAAGAACAGAAATATCCTGCCTGGTTACTTGCATTCTATTAAACCAGTGGTCGGCAAACTCATTAGTCAACAGAGCCAAATATCAACAGTACTTCTTCAAAATAGACTCGCCCAGGCCGAAAACCGACTTCTGCGCATGGGCCACAAAGTTTCAATTGCACTGTATGCACGCCCTCATGTGGTATTTCATGGAAGAGCCACACTCAAGGGGCCAAAGAGCCGCATGTGGCTCGCGAGCCTCAGTTTGCCAACCACGGACCTATTGTGTTGGCTAGTCTTATTGCAGAGGTCAAGTGGTACCTGATTACAGACAATGTTCCTGGCCTTTTTGCAACACTCAGATTTGCACAGCATAACTTGAAAGTCCTCTTTCTTTATACCAGTGATGGCGAACCTTTTGAGCTTGGCGTGTCAGCATTTTGAAAAACCCTAACTTAACTCTGGTGCCATGTCACATGTAGAAATTTTTTGATATTTGCAACCATAGTAAAACAAAGATTTATATTTTTGATATTTATTTTATATATTTAAGTGCCATTTAACAAAGAAAAATCAACCAAAGAAATGAGTTCGCATGTCACCTCTGACACGCGTGTCATAGGTTTGCCATCACTGCTCTACACCATGCCCTCATGCCCTCCTCCATCCTGCAGATTCTCAACTCAGAAATCACCAGAATTTCAAGGCCTCATGTTCCCATGTTCTCAGAGTTGGGTAAAACAATGAATGTTAATCTGCTTTTAACAGGCATTTGGATGACCTTCAACATTGCCAGTCACAGCATCCACATTGCAATGGATGGTTAAACATCAAACTATCAATTCATATTGGCCAAACCTACAGAAAGAATGTTCAAAATGCATTGGTGATGGCTCATTAACACCCTCAAGGAAGAATTTAACAATTGAACCAGGCCAGTTTGGCTCAGGTGGTTGAGCACTGTCCCGTGTACATGCCTGGGTTTCAGGCTTGAACCCCAGTAGGGAGCATGCAGGGAGCAGACAATCAATGTTTCTCTCTCATAGATATTTCTACCTCTCTATCTCCCTTACTCTCTCTGAAGTCAATAAAAACATATAAAAAAAGAATTAATTGAGGACCCTCTGGAAACATTGAGGGTGTAACAAAGAGATCCAGTGTGATTCTCAATCAGGGGCAACATGTCTCCCTGGGGACTTTGGCAATGTGTGGAGACATTTTTGGTCATCACATTAAGGGGGTGCTACTGGCATCTAGTGGGTAGAGAGAGACCAGGGGTATAACTAGCAACTGGCATTAATCAAAGCAATTAACATGTGGGAAGACGGAAAGACCAAAATCAGTTTCAGGAAATGAAGATCTTGTAGAACAAGACACAAAGCATCTTTTCTTGCCCAGTGTCTAGAGGCCTTCCTATTTTTCTCCTTTCTCTCAGGACTGAAACTCTGAGACTACACCAGGGAACCTGGGCATATAGATGTGAACAAAACCAAGTCCATCTCTGTGTCCCAACCTCACTGTCCTTATGGAGCATATCTAAGTTTTCTAGTTGATGATTGCCTGTTTTCCTTAAAATGTAGCCATAAATATTTTTTATAGTGATGGCTGGGATGTCATGACAACCAAGATAAATATAAAACTGATGATAATATTGAATATAAACAATCATGGTATGGCCCCTGGTGCTACTGTGTTCTTTGTCCCTTTATCTTGTCAATTATTAGTATCTACACTAATAAAAGAGAAACATGGTAATTGGCGTACGACCACTACCCTTTTCATTGGCTAATCAGCGAGATATGCAAATTAACTGTCAGCCAAGATGGCGGCCAGCAGCCAGGCAGCTTGAAACTAACATGAGGCTTGCTTGCCTCAGGGACGGAGGACTCCAACGTTCCCCGCCCGCCGCTGCAGGCCTCTGAGCGGGCAGTTTAAGAAACTCTGTTACAAATACTGCCGGACCTCAGCCAGCAGATTTGCAACATTGTAAGCAAAGGCCAGAAACCTACTTTCAGCCGCGCGGAGGCCTAAGAGCTGGAGCCAAGCCTCAAGGTAAAGCTGGCCCAGAATAAAAAAAAAAAAAAAAAAAAAGGAAAAAAGGAGCCTTTGGGAACTTCAGTCACTCCCAGCCTGAAAACAGCCCTCAGTCCCCTCACCAAGACTGGCCAGGCACCCCAGTGGGGACCCCCACCCTGAAGGGTGTGTGACCAGCTGCAAACAGCCATCATCCCCTCACCCAGACTGGCCAGGCACCCCAGTGGGGACCCCCACCCTGATCCAGGACACCCTTCAGGGCAAACCAGCCAGCCCCACCCATGAACCAGGCCTCTATCCTATATAGTAAAAGGGTAATATGCCTCCCAGCACCGGGATCAGTGGAGCCAAGAGGCCTCCCGGCACTGGGATCAGCATGACAGGGGGCAGCGCCCAAACCCCCTGATCGCCCTGTGGCTCTGTGTGTGACAGGGGATGGGGCCACAACCTCCCTATCCACCCTGCTCTTTTCGTGACAGGGGAAGGTGCCCCAACCCCCTGATCAGCCCTGCTCTGTGCCTGATAGGGGGGAGCTCCCCAACCCCCCCCCCACCATGGTCCCTGCTCTGTGTGTGACGGGGTAGAGCCATAACCTCCCCATCGGCCCTGCCCTGAGTGTGAGAGTGGCGGCGCCCCAACCCCCTGATCGGCCCTGCTCTGTGGGTGATAGAGGGCGGTGCCCCAACCCCCTGATTGGCCCTGCTCTGTGAGTGACAGGGGGTGGCGCCACTAACTCCCCATTGACCCTGCCTTGAGTGTGACAGGGGAGGGTGCCCCAACCCCCCAATCGGCCATACCCTGAGTGTAACTGAGGGTGGCATCGCAACCTCCTGATCCGCCCTGCTTTGTGCATGACAAGGGGCGGCGCCCCAACTCCTCAATCAGCCCTGCTCTGAGCCCGACCAGGGGCTGCACCTAGGGATTGGGCCTGCCCTCTGCCACCCGGGAGCAGGCCTAAGCCAGCAGGTCGTTATCTCCCGAGGGGTCCCAGATTGCGAGAGGGCACAGGCTGGGCTGAGGGACCCTCCCTCCCCCCCGAGTGCACAAATTTTTGTGCACCGGGCCTCTAGTTTGAGTTATAAAAGACAAAGTACTATAACAATAGTCTATTAGTAGAAAATAATCTGTCCAGAATTGCTGGGTCATCTATTCTGCTCTGACCCAATCTTCCTGTAAGCAAATTACTGTATAATAAATTGTTATATTCTGCAGAGTTGCCTGCTTCATTTGTTGGTCTTAAGATACCTTCTTGTTATAGTGGTCGTTACACCTTTGCCCCACCATCAGGCACTGGGTTACCAGGCAATCTCCTAGAGCAAAGCCACCTAACTACACTGGACCCCTATAACTCTTAACTGTTAATGTAGGGGGAACTTAACATTTAATTGACTATTAGGAAAAAGGGAAGTACTTGGAGAAGAAAATCAGTCATGCTATTAAAACAGTAGATCTGAGGGGTGACCATTGCGAGGTTAGTGCAGAAAATCCCAGTGCTATAAAGACATCTGAAAATGTTATGTAAAGGTTTAACTTTGCTCCTCCAGAGCTGTTTGTGCTAGTTTCACAGTGAGCAGCATGCCAAGTGGGAACACGTGCACCATCTGGAGCACTCAGCTTGGTGTTCTGAAAGTTGTGGTGGGACAGTCTTGGTGCTGTGTTTAGACACATGTGGCTATATTTTTAGAAAGTTTTTAAAAAATCTCAGTTTCTGGGACTTTACTCTTTGCTAAGCCCTCCAAAGGATGCATTTGCTTTCAGTCAGTCTACTAAATACTTCATTTTATTTTAAAACTACTAGAGGCCTGTTGCACAAAGAGAATCGTGCAATAGGCCTTCCTTCCCCTGGCTGCCAGCATCAGTTTTCCTATGGCACCCGGGACCCAGGACTTCACTCTGGCTGCAGTGGAGAAGCCAAGCCTCTTCAGTCTTCAGTCATCTTCAGTCGTCTTCAGTCTTCACTCCGTGCCTACATATGCAAATTAACCACCATCTTTGTTGGGTTAATTTGCATAGTCATCCTGATTGGCTGCTGGGCAAAGCAGAGTGACACCAATTTCCATGTTTCTCTTTTATTAGTGTAGATGGTTTAGAGTTTTTGAGCTGACTGCTTTTATTCAGACACGCTGCATGTGCAACTTAGGGAAGTGACACTGATTTTATTTTATTTTATTTATTTATTTATTTATTTATTTATTTATTTATTTTCTGTGTGAATATCCATTTTCTTTTTTTTTAAATTTATTGCTTAAAGTATTACAAAGGGTATTACATATGTGTCCATTTTATCCCCCCGCCCTAGACAGTCCCCTAGCCTCCCCTATCCCCCAATGTCTTATGTCCACTGGTTATGCTTATATGCATGCATACAAGTCCTTTAGTTGATCTCTTACCCCCCTACCTCCTGCCCCCCAACCCTCCCCGCCTTCCCGCTGCAGTTTGACAATCTGTTTGAGGCAGCTCTGCCTCTGTATCTATTATTGTTCAAAAGTTTATAATAGTCTCTATTATCCATGAATGAGTGAGATCATGTGGTATTTTTCCTTCATTGATTGGATTATTTCACTTAGCATAATGCTCTCCAGTTCCATCCATGATGTTGCAAATGGTAAGAGTTCCTTCCTTTTTAGAGCAGCATAGTATTCCATCGTGTAGATGTACCACAGTTTTCTAATCCATTCATCTACTGATGGGCACTTAGGCTGTTTCAAGATCTTAGCTATGGTGAATTGTGCTGCTATGAACATAGGGGTGCATATACACTTTCTGATTGGTGTTTCTGGTTTCTTGGGATATATTCCTAGAAGTGGGATCACAGGGTCAAATGGGAGTTCCATTTTCAGTTTTTTAAGGAAACTCCATACTGTCTTCCATAGTGGCTGCACCAGTCTGCATTCCCACCAGCACTGCACAAGTGTTCCTTTTTCTCCACATCCTCTCCAGCACCTGTCGTTTGTTGATTTGTTGATGATAGCCAGTCGAACAGGTGTGAGATGGTACCTCATTGTTGTTTTGATTTGCATCTCTCGGATGATTAGTGACTTTGAGCATGTTTTCATATGTCTCTTGGCTTTCTGAATGTCCTCTTTTGAAAGGTGTCTATTTAGGTCCTTTGCCCATTTTTTGATGGGATTGTTTATCTTCCTTTTGTTGAGTTGTATGAGTTCCCTATAAATTTTGGAGATTAGGCCCTTATCAGATATGACATTGGCAAATATGTTTTCCCACACAGTGGGTTTTTTCGTTGTTTTGTTGATGGTTTCTTTTGCTGTGCAGAAGCTTTTTATTTTGATGTAGTCCCATTTGTTCATTTTCTCTTTAGTTTCAAGTGCCCTAGGAGCTGTATCAGTGAAGAAATTGCTTCGGCATATGTCTGAGATTTTGTTGCCTTTGGATTCTTCTAGAATTTTTATGGTTTCCTGTCGTACATTTAAGTCCTTTATCCATTTTGAGTTTATTTTTGTGTATGGTGTAAGTTGGTGGTCTAGTTTCATTTTCTTGCATATATCTGTCCAATTTTCCCAACACCATTTATTGAAGAGACTATCTTGGCTCCATTGTATGTTCTTGCCTCCTTTGTCAAATATTAATTGAGCATATTGGTTTGGGCCGATTTCTGGGCTCTCTATTCTATTCCATTGATCTATATGCCTATTCTTGTGCCAGTACCAGGCAGTTTTGAGAACAGTGGCTTTGTAATACAACTTGATATCTGGTATTGAGATCCCACCTACTTTGGTCTTTTTCAGGATTGCTGTAGCTATTCGGGGTCTTTTTTTATTCCAGATGAATTTTTGGAGAGTTCGTTCTAGATCTCTGAAGTATGCCATTGGTATTTTAATGGGAAGTGCGTTGAATTTATAGATTGCTTTGGGTAGTATGGACATTTTATAGATGTTGATTCTACCAATCCATGAACATGGTATGTTCTTCCATCTGTTTATGTCTTCCTCTATCTCTTTTTTCAACGTCCTGTAGTTTTCTGAGTAGAGGTATTTTACCTCTTTAGTTAAGTTTATTCCTAGGTAGCTTAATTTTTTTGGTGCGATGGTAAACGGGATTGTTTTTATAATCTCTCTTTCTGAAAGTTCACTATTGGTGTATAGAAATGCCTCAGATTTCTTGGGGTTAATTTTGTATCCTGCTACATTGCCAAATTCATGTATTAAGTCTAGTAGCTTTTTGATGGAGTCTCTAGGGTTTTGTATGTATAATATCCTGTCGTCTGCAAATAAGGACAGTTTTACTTCCTCTTTTCCAATTTGGATGCCTTTTATTTCTTCTTCTTGCCGAATTGCAATGGCTAACACTTCCAGTACTATGTTGAACAGGAGTGGTGAGAGGGGGCATCCCTGTCTTGTTCCTGTTCTTAGGGGAAATGGTGTTAGTTTTTGTCCATTGAGTATGATGTTGGCTGTGGGCCTGTCATATATGGCTTTTATTATGTTGAGGTATGATCCTTCTACTCCCACCTTGCTGAGAGCTTTTATCAAAAATGGGTGTTGAATTTTGTCAAATGCTTTTTCTGCATCAATTGATATGACCATGTGGTTTTTTTCTTTCAATTTGTTTATGTGATGTATTACGTTTATTGATTTGCGGATATTGTACCATCCTTGCATCCCTGGGATAAATCCTACTTGGTCATGGTGTATGATCTTTCTGATGTACTGCTGGATCCGATTTGCTAAGATTTTGTTGAGGATTTTGGCATCTATGTTCATGAGGGATATTGGCCTGTAATTCTCTTTCATTGTGTTGTCTTTACCTGGTTTTGGTATTAGGGTGATGCTGGCTTCATAGAATGAGCTTGGAAGTGTTCCTTCCTCTTGAATTTTTTGTAGTAGTCTGAGGAGGATAGGTTTTAGTTCTTCCTTGAATGTTTGGTAAAACTCCCCTGTGAAGCCGTCTGGTCCTGGGCTTTTGTTTGATGGAAGCTTTTTGATGACTGCTTCAATTTCTTCCATAGTTATTGGCCTGTTGAGATTTTTAGATTCTTCCTGATTGAGTTTTGGAATGTTGTATTTTTCTAGGAATTTGTCCATTTCCTCCAGGTTGTCTAGTTTGTTGGAGTAGAGCTGTCCATAGTATTTTTTAACAATCATTTGTATTTCTGTGGGGTCTGTTGTTATTTCGCCTCTATCGTTTCTGATTTTGTTTATTTGGGTCCTCTCTCTTTGCTTCTTGGTGAATCTGGCTAGAGGTTTGTCAATCTTGTTTATCCTTTCAAAGAACCAGCTCTTGGTTTCATTGATTTTCTGTATTGTTTTTTTGGTCTCTATGTCATTTATTTCTGCTCTAATCTTTATTATCTCCTTCCTTCTGCTCACTCTGGGGTTTTCTTGTTGCTCTCTTTCTAATTCTTTGAGTTGTAGAGTTAGCTGATTTACTACCATTTTTTCTTGTTTTTTGAGATAGGCCTGTAGAGCTATAAACTTCCCTCTCAGGACTGCTTTCATTGTGTCCCATAGGTTTTGGATTGTTGTGTTTTCATTGTCATTAGTTTTCAGGATGTTTTGAATTTCTTCTTTGATTTCATTGGTAACCCAATCAATATTTAATAGCATGCTATTCAGTTTCCAGGTGTTTGAGTATTTTGGGTTGTTTTTATGGTAGTTTATTTCTAATATTATGCCATCGTGGTCTGTGAAGACGCTTTTTATGATTTCAATCTTCTTGAATTTTGGGATACTTTGCTTGTGACCCAATATATGGTCTATTTTTGAATATGTGTCATGAGCACTTGAGTAGAATGTATATTCCGTGGCACTGGGGTGAAGTATTCTGAAGATGTCTATTAAGTCCATCTGATCTAGTGAGTCATTTAGGATTGCTGTATCTTTGCTGATTGTTTGTCTAGAGGACTTATCCAGTGCTGTCAGTGTTGTATTAAAGTCCCCTACTATGATTGTATTGTTGTTGATCTCTCCTTTGATATCTTCCAGGAGTTTTTTTATGAATTTGGGTGCTCCTGCATTGGGTGCATATATGTTTACCAGGGTTATATCTTCTTGTTGTATTGATCCCTTTAGTATTATGAAGTGGCCTTCCTTATCTCTTGTTATGGCCTTCACTTTGAGGTCTATTTTGTCCGATATAAGTATTGCTACCCCAGCTTTCTTTTCCTTTCCATTTGCCTGAAAGATATTTTTCCATCCTTTCACTTTCAGTCTGTGTGAGTCCCTTCTAATGAGGTGGGTTTCTTGTAGACAGCAGATGTATGGGTCATGTTTTTTTATCCATTCAGCCACTCGATGTCTTTTGGTTGGAGCATTTAGTCCGTTTACATTTAAAGTTATTATTGAAAGGTACTTGTTTGTAGCCATTTCTTTTTTTTGTGTGGCTGTTTTCTTTCTGAGCTTTTTATTATTTTTATACCAGTCCCTTTAGCATTCCTTGCATTGCTGGCTTGGTGGTGATAAATTCCCTTAGCCTTTTTTTGTCTGTGAAGCTTCTTATTTCCCCTTCAAGTTTGAATGATAGCCTTGCTGGATAGAGTATTCTTGGATTCAGTCCTTTGCTTTGCATCACTTTGTAAATTTCTGTCCATTCTTTTCTGGCCTGATGTGTTTCTGTTGAGAAATCATTTGACAATCTAATTGGAGATCCCTTGTATGTAACTTTCTGTCTCTCTCTTGCAGCCTGTAAGATTCTCTCTTTGTCCGGAACATTTGCCATGGTAATTATGATGTGTCTTGTTGTGGGTCTTTTCGGGTTCACCTTGTTTGGGACTCTCTGGGCTTGTGTGACTTTTTTCTTCCCCACCTCAGGGAAGTTTTCTGATATTATTTCTTCTAATAGGTTTTCTAATCCTTGTTCATCCTTCTGTTGTTCTGGTACCCCTATTATTCGTATGTTGTTTCGTTTCATGTTGTCCCAAAGCTCCCTTAGGCTCTCCTCCTGTCTTTTAATTTTTTTCTCCAATTGCAGTACATTTTGGGTGTGTTTTGCTTCCTTGTCTTCTAATTCACTAATTCGGTCCTCCGCTTCTCCTAGTCTACTGTTGATACTTTCAATGGAGTTTTTCATTGCAGCTATATCACTCTTCATTTCTTCTTGGGTCTTACTTAAGTTGTTGATTTTTTCATCTGTTTCTACTAGCTTCTTCCATATGTTATCGATTTTTTCATCTGTTTCTTCTTGCTTCTTGCAGAGGTTGTCGATTTTTTCCTCCATCTGGTTTATGCACTCTAGGACCCTTATTCTGAATTCTTTTTCTGTCATGTTGCATGCCTCTGTATTACTTAGCTGCTTTTCTGGAGAGTCCTCCTTCTCTTTTCTTCGGGGGTTTCTTTGTCTACCCATGTTTGATCTCACTGACATATCTAGACGTTGAGTCGTTCAGTGGTTGCTCCCTTGGTGGCAGTGACTCCTTGGTCTGTGGTTGCTCTTCGGGCGGTTGTGGTAGCAGCTGCTCTTCAGTTGGCAGCAGCTCCTCTGGTGGGTGCTGTTCACAGCTGTGGTGGCTCTTCTGGCTGGTGGGGCGAGGTTTCACGTACAGCTGCTGTTCCTCAGCAGAGGTTGTTGGTTTTCAGGAGGTTGCTGTTGCTTGGATCTGCTGCGTTGATTTAAAGGCACAAAATACAACACAACAAGGCACCACGTACCAGGCACTAAACACAAATATATTCACGATATTAATAATCCGAAATAAAGGTGACCACCTGAATTAAGAGAATTAGGGGATAAGGAAGAAGGAAGAGAAAAAGATAAAAGAGAAAAAAGAAAAGAAAAGTAGGGACCAAAAAAAAAGGAGTGCAAAAATGAAATTGGGAAAAAGGAGGGGGGAAAGTAAAAGCGAGAAAAGAAAAGAAAAGAAAAAAAAAAGAGCGCAAAGAGAGAATGAAGTGGAAGAGGGGAGGAGACTTATTTTATATGAGGAGACTACTCCTATAGAACAGCCTTTAATCCCAACAAATTCCAGCAACAGCTCCCTGGGGATGAATGCAAACTAGAAACAACCAATAATATAACGATGAAAATAGAATGGAGAACACTAATCCCAAAATAAAATAAAGAGAAAATAAAATGGCACTTTAAAAAAAAATGGTAAAATGTTAGCAGTAATAATACTGGTTAAAAATAAGGAGGTAGTAATTAAAAGGGTAAAATCAGGTGATGGAAAAAAGAAGAAAGAAAAAAAAAGAAAAGAAAAAAAAAGAAAAAAAAATTGGTTTCTTAGTTAAAAGGTGAAAAAAGGGAAAAAAAAATTGCAGTAGTGAAGGTCCTTCGGTTCTTCTATTCTTCAGTGTGGCTCGCCTTAGACCTGCCAGGTATTCAGGAGAGTGTTGAGTTTCCCTGCAATACACTGTTCCTCTGTGTTGTAAACCACAGTCCTTATTTTAAAGCAATCGCGTGTTTCCCAGACTGCCTTATTTTGTGTTTAGCAAAGAGTCAGTTTGTGGGTCAGCCTCTGGGTGGCAGTGTTCTGGGGTTGGCCTCTGAGGCTATAGGGCCTCTCTGTCCAGTGGAAGTTCACTTCCCAGAGCTGGCTGCGTAATAGTTAGTTACCGGTGCTGTGTTGTTGCTGGGATTGAAAATCCCTCTATAGGCCTGACCCTGTTAACTCCCAGGGACTGATCAGGTTATTTTAATCCTTGATCTCCTACAGGGTGGAATCTGGGTGTGGCTGTGCTCCTTGCCTGGGGACTGGGGGGAGGAGTCTCACTCTCCGGAGAGAATGGCTGCCCCAGTCCTGGGCTCAGGGGTGTCTCAGCACTCAATTCGCTGCCACCTCTCCCGGCCCCCCTTCTCTCTTCTGTCTCTCCCCAGATTCCACTCCTCCGCACACTCTCCCTCTCTTCAACACAGGTGAGTGTCTGTATCCGAAATGTCTCATGAACAGGATTCAGTGAAAACAAACAAACAAACGCCGGCCGCGGAAACGGGAAAGGCTTGGTTTCTGTAAGCTTCTTCTCTTACCGGGACTGCATGGTCTGATCAGCTCTTCAGGCTGCCCCCTTTAGGCTCAGTCCTCTGTGATCACAGAACCCAGCTCTCAATTCCCCCAGCGGCGCCAGGAATCCCGCGCCTGTCAGGATTCTCCTTTCCCCTGTCAGGGGCTGTGCCTGTCCCAAGGGACGCGGCTGTCTGCCACGCGGTCTCCCTCCGACTCTCTGGGCTCAGAGGTCTGGCAAACTTTCCTGCCCAAATCCCTGTTTTTTTTTACCTTTCCAGGGGAGTTCTGCTCTTCCCGGCTGCAAACTGTCTCACCAGCTGAGCAATTTCGCCAATTCGGGGTGGATGTTACTAGTTTCAGCTGCTCACTCCATTTGCTCCGGGACACGACCTGGGACACGTCTGCCTATACCGCCGCCATCTTCCTGAATATGACACTGATTTTAAACCTCACAGCCAATAGGAATGATAATTTCACTGTGGTGTCAAGAGTGACTTTTGATCCAGGTGGCACAGACATGAGAGGACTGACCTCAGTCCTTACTGGAGCATGCAGCTGGGGAGATGCAGACTGACCCTCCCTGCAAGGAGCCTACATTTGGGTTTCCCTTTAATGCTGCCATGAAGTGTGGAAATCACTATGTTTCTATAGGAAGTAAAATCTAGTCATCACTCATACTAGGAATGCTCTGTTTAGCTCACCCACACTGACAAGTGGAGGCTAATCAGGATGTTTGAAGCTTTAAAACCATAAGACAGTAGGTGATGACACCCGACAACTACTCAAGGGGAAGCTGAACAGACACTTAAGGAAACAGGAAAAGAGGATATTCATGAATCAAGGCGAGAGTTGATTTGGTAACCATCGATAACCTTGATATTCTCAGAGGGTTCCTTCCAAGTCAGAGTATGTAAGAGCCACTTGGAGAGGGAGAGAGCCAGAATTACAAGTTTTCTCTTTTGGCTATTGACCTTGTGCCATATGTGGAAAGTCTTTAACACTGAATGTGCTTTCTGAATGTTTTCTTTTTTTTTGCATATAGCCACAGAGAATAGGGTTCCCTTTGGAGGCTTTGTACCTTTGTCAAGGTAAGAGAAAGCTTGTCTTTCAAATCAGGTTAGGGAAGAAGCCACAGAACATCTACTGTTTATAATGGATTCTTCTAGATGAACTTGCCATCTCCTTAACAGTTCAGAACAACTGAATTTAGAGTAGAGATTAGTTGAGAGGCCTCTTCTGCCTGAGAATGTTTTTATTCTGACTGGGTTTAAAAAGAGTTTAAAGGAGAAAACATTCTTTGCTTAAAGAATATTCCCTAGCCAGCAAGCAGTGTGTCACTAAGGCTATCTAGACACTTATGGGAGTTCACCTGTGCCTTGTTCAAGATTCTCCAAAGGTACAAGTGGGCCCTTTTGAATGCATGAATGTTCCTGTTGTGTGAGCTCAGGTGAGCTGTTGGTGCCTGCGTGGAATTCTTTAATCATTTCTATTTGTTAGCACCATTCATAACACTTCAGCCTCCCTACCAGCTATTCTTGAGTGGAGGAAATCTACATAAGTGAAAGTTCTCATGCCTCTGGGAACCAGTCTCCTGTCTATACATCTGCATCCGGGTTATCTCTCTAAATCTGTATATTGAAGAACACCAGTGTCTAAAGTTTGGGTCCTTGATGAAGGTTGGAACTACTTTAAGTTCTTTCTTACCAAAACCAAAGAACATTTGTAAAGCTGATCTTATAGACCATATGGAGAATGATACTTCTGCTCTTACACAACTGAGAATATAGGGACTTTCTGAATCAGAGATCAAACCAAATCTTGCTTGTTTGGTATGGGAGAATCAGTCACCAGAGACCTAATTAATATGTTTGATCTGATTTTCTATACTTTTGGTAGGCTGCAATCTTTAATAGCAAGAGAAATTACTATCCTGCAGCTCCCTCCAAGTGGCTTACCTCACAGTCCTTCAATATCCTCTTTCTTAAGGAGTATTTACATTGTCCAGTGTCTCTGAAACCAAAGGAAATGCAGCCCTTTTAGAGAGCACAGGTGTACTAAAGTATCAGAATGCAGAATGGAGTGGTTATCCCCCAAAGGCAAATACCCTCATAAGAGAGGGAGAATGGAGGTGACTGCTTTCTTCCTTGCTGGGAGGTTGTGAAAATGTGCTTTGTGAGAACACATAAAGTTTTCTACTTTACTGGCCATTTATAGACTACTAGAGGCCCGGTGCACAAAAATTTGTGCACTGGAGGGGGAGGTCCCTCAGCCCAGCTTGCCCCCTATCACATACTGGGAGCCCTCAGGGGATGTCCTACTCCCTGCTCCCTGCACCCCTTGGGGAGCGGGCCTAAGCCACAGTCTGGCCTCCCTTTGTGGGAGGTGACAGGGCTGATCAGGGGAAGGCACCAGCCCCATCATCCCGCTGCTGCAGCCACTGCCAGTCACTGCAGCCACCAAGGTGTTTTCATCAACATGGACTCCAGTCCCTTTACCATGAAAAAAGGACAACTTTCTTTACTCATTTTCAAGATGTGTCTTTCATAGGATATGACATTTCTTTCTTTCTTTTTTTTATCCTCACCTGAGGATATGTTTCCATTGATTTTTAGAGAATGTGGAAGAGAAAGGGAAAGACAGAGAGAAACATCGAAGTGAGAGGAACACTTTGATTAGTTGCCTCCTGCATGAGCCCTGATCTGGGCCCAGGCCAGGGAGGAGCCTGCAACCTAGGTACATGCCCTTAGTCAGAACTGAACCCAGACCCAGCAGTGGGCAGGCCAAGGCATTATCCACTGAGCAAAACCAGCTAGGACAGGATATGACATTTCTTAATCCTCCAGCAGCAGACCTTCCTTTTTTTCTCTAGGAGTGTGGTAAAAAACCCTAGATCACCTATTTGGTTACTAAGAATATTACCAGTGACATACAGGGAGCTAAGCTAATGAGCAGTCAGAAAAGGTGTTTCTTCTGTAGTTCACACCAATTGCCAGCTTGACCCCTGCCCAGGCCTAATGCCTCTGGCCAATTCATTAGCCCTGGGCAGGGGACCCCCCAGCTCCCACCATCACCTGCTCCACCCCACTACCAGCGATCTCTTGCACCGCCCCTGCCCAGGCCTAACACCTCTGGCCGAGGCATTAGGCCTGGGCAGGGGACCCCCAGCTCCCCACAATTGCCAACTTGGCCCCTGCTCCCTGCAATTGATGGCTCCACCCCTGCCCAGGCCTAATGCCATGGGCAGGGGACCCCCAGCTCCCATGATTGCAGGCTCCGCTCCTGCTCCCCACCATCACTGGCTCCCCCTCTGCTCCCCACCATCCCAGCTCCTCCCATGCCCAGGCCTAATGCTTCTGACCGAGGCATCAGGCCTGGGCAGGGGACCTCTCAGATCTGATTGCAAGCTCTGATAGCCGATAGCCGCTGGGCACTTACGTATGCAAATTAACCGCCATCTTTGTTGACGGTTAATTTGCATATCATGCTGATTAGCCAATGGGGGCATAGTGAGGGTACGGTCAATTACCATGTTTGTCTATTATTAGATAGGATTAGTCACCATGTTTCTAAAATGTGGTTTTAAGCTCACAAAGATTTTGGCATTTTCTAAAGTAATTCAGCATTTGTCCTTTACTGCATTAGAAAATACCATTCCCACTTAAATTAATTTAAATAGTTAAAATCTAAACTTTAATGGAAAGATGATTGGAGTCTTTTGTTTTCTTTTCTAATTTATGGCTTGGTGCTGCACTTTTCTTCAATTGTTTTTATTTTAATCCTGGGGATGGGGAATGGGGGGAACAGTTTCTATAATTGTTTTATTTCTGATTCTATTATGCAACCTTTCAGAATTATTCTAATCCCCAATTTAACTCATGAAGTTTCACTCTTATCTTGAAGGCAAGTGGTATAAGATCTGTAATTTTTAAAATATATTTTTATTGATTTCAGAGAGGAAGAGAGAGTGAGAGAGAGATAGAAACATCAATGATGAGAGAGAATCATTGATCGGCTGCTTTCTGCACACCCCACATTGGGGATAGAGCCTGCAATCTGGGCATGTGCTCTAATCAGGAATTGAACCATCACCTCCTGGTTCATAGGTCAATATTCAACCACTGAGCCATGCCAGCTGGGCTAAATATGTTTTATTGATTTTCTTAGAGAGAGAGGAAGGGAGAGATAGAAACATCAATGAGAGAGAAACATTGATCGGCTGCCTCCTGAAAACCCCCTAACGGGGTCAAGCGTGCAACCCTGGCATATGTGCTAACCAGGAATCCAACCAGAGATCTCTAGGTGCATAGGATGATGCTAAACCATCCAAGCCATACCAGTGAGGCAAGATTTGTATTATTTTTAATTATCTTTCAGACTCCATGATCCCTCAAGCTATACTCTACTATAACTTCACTTTTGAGAGTTCATTGTTTCTTTTTTTCTGATGCAATAGACATCTTGATAAAATTGTAGCATTAGTATTTTACAAATTTAATTTAATGTTGATAAGATAACTGGTTATTTGTCATCTTTCTCACTATTCACCCACTTGTCTGTTTTCCCATGACATTGGACATTGACAGAAACTTTTCAGACTTTAGTCACAATGGAACAGCTTGCTTATGCCACAATATCAGATACTGGGAGGGTAAGAGAGTCACCAATCCAAGAGACCTAGGGTCTGATGCCAGTTATTTGTTCTTTATGAAACTTAGTTTCCTCATCAGTAAAATGAGACTTTGGATTAGTTCAGTGAATAGCAAGAGTTCACACAAATAGTTACAGGATCAATAGTAATTCATGCCAATATTTATTGAGCAGCTATTACATGTTCGTTTTGTCTTTTTAATATGCCATTGGAGCATGAATTGAGAAAGCAGACCGGTAAATGAGTAATTTTCATAGATTAATAATACCTTGAGAACTAAATTCAAGAGTAGCAAGAGAAGCTATAAAAGAATGGCTTGAGCCCACAAGTTTTTTTCAGTTCTTCAAAAATCAAATGAAATGCTTACATTTGCTCTAAGACTGACTAAATAACCAAAATACCTAGTTTCTTTCTGGTAGCTGGAAAAATTTAAACTTCGTTTGGCAAGATTGGTTCTATTATGCTAATCCAGAGCCCTGGTTGGTAGCTGGAGCCATAAATAACAATTTCAGCACCTGTGGCATGTGACATTCCTGTATATGCCCTGACTGAGGATCAAACCCACAACCTTGGCACATGGGATGATGCTCTAATCAACTGAACTATCCAGCCAGGCTAAAATTAACTTTTAAATTCATGTTGTAGCTCATAGATGGGTGTTATTACCAATGTACACCATCTGATAACTTTCTATTTTAACTATGCATTCTTGCTAACTAGATTCTGAGATTTTAAAATCACTATTTTAAATTTATGTGACTAAACATTCATGACCTGTGGAAAAAAGTCTTGGTCATTCTGCCCTCATTAGAATCCTAAATTTGATTTATAATAAGAAAACATATTATCAGTTAAAGGAATTTGTTTCACAAACCAACATTTTCAAATGTGAAGTCTATGAAATAAAAAGCAAAAGAGAGCCCTTAGTGGTTAAAAGACTCCATGCTCCACTACCAGGTGGTAAGTGTTTTCAGTTCCAAAACTTTGTCTGTTCCTCATGTGTCTGCAGTGCTCAGTGCTTGCCACATAGTGGGCACTTGGTACAAATTTAAT